>NC_071397.1:41557048-42190412 GCF_022682495.2 Desmodus rotundus | reverse complement strand
ATTTTCAGGGAGATAAAATGTAGGAATTGTCACATTGTTGGAATTTCATAGCTTTCAAAGTCATTTTGGCTCTTTTTTTCCTGAATGATCAATCCTCTTCTGTAAAATATGGTAAATGAATATCAAATGAATAAGCAGTATTCTTCCTGTAGCTCCTAGGTTTCTGGATTTAGTTTCAGGAGTGTTAATTTCTGTAAAGTTGGTGGAATGCCCACAGTGGCAATGTGTACCTAGGAATATAAGGTTTAGGGAATTTACTGGGTAAAAAATCCAGATTTGGGAGAGGTGATTTATATTGCTCCTCCTTCAGGAGAGAAAGTCAACCAGCTTATGTGCAGTTATTATTTTAGGAGGTATTGGCAGAATAGATACACCTTGCTTTATAAGTTGCTAATGGATTCATAAATTTCTTGTTGTTCTTTAAGCACTATTCAATAATTAGAGACCAACAAATAATTTGAACAGGATTTTGAGAATTTCGCTATAAATTGGGACCATTACAAGTGTTCATTAAGGGAAGGTTCTGAAACACCAGAAACTTGTTTGTGAGAATGTTGCCAAAATAAATGGAAAAATTTGAACACGATTGATTTTTATTTTTAACTGCTAAATGCATGTGTATGGTCTTGTAAGTTAAGTGTATTAATGACATTTGAATTCTTAAAGGCACTCTTGGAAAGAACAGGCTACACACTTGATGTGACCACTGGACAGAGGAAGTATGGGGGACCACCTCCAGATTCCGTTTATTCAGGTCAGCAGCCTTCTGTTGGCACTGAGGTAAAGAAACTAAAAACTTGTACCTTTTGTAGTAATGCACAGGTGTCTGGTTTCCTAAAGAAACTCTCCATGGTTTTTACTTCATATTTAACTTACAGATATTTGTGGGGAAGATCCCGAGAGATCTGTTTGAAGATGAACTTGTTCCATTATTTGAGAAAGCTGGACCTATATGGGATCTTCGTTTAATGATGGATCCACTCACAGGTCTCAATAGAGGTTATGCGTTTGTCACTTTTTGTACAAAAGAAGCAGCTCAGGAGGCTGTTAAACTGGTAAGTTTTTTTTTTTTTCCTTCAGTCATCATATTCACTGTCTTTAAAATCTTTTTTTTCTTACTGTGTCTACCTTTCACATTCTCTGTGTACACATTGTAGCAGTATTCTTTGCATGTATAGATGATGAGACTCGATCTGTAAGGTAGTGTGGAAGAATTCCTATTTGAAAAATCTGGCCTAGTGATTTTTTTTAATTTATAGGAATGTTGAAAGATTTAACAAAGTAACTAGTAGGTAGGGATCCCATAGATTATGGCCGTATCTGTGCCATCCCTTTTTTAAAAATACTTCACAAAGACATTGTGATGATAAATTTCTAGTTAATGAAATAAATGATTTGGTGGTGAGTGGCAATACTTGATTTAAATATACAAGATATTAGGTGAAGACCTAGTGCTTTTCCCAACCTTTTTTTAAAAAGTATTTTTAAATTTTATTTTTCTTGTATTGATTTGAGAGAGAGAAGAAGGGAGGGAGGGAGTTGGTTGCCCCCTGCACATGCCCTGACTGGGAATTGAACCTGCAACCTTTTGGTTTGCAGAATGAAGCCCAACCAACTGAGCCACATAGCCAGGGTGTTTTCCCAACTTTTTTTTTTTTTAAGGATATTTATTTACTTACTTATTTATAGAGGTGGGGAGAAGGGAGGGAGAGGCATCAATGTGAGAAGCATCAATTGTTTGAGTCCCCACACATTCCCCCAACAAGTGACCCAGCTGCAACTTAGGCATCTGCCCTGATGGAATCTTTGATTTGTGGGACAAGACTCAACCTGCTGAGCCATGCTTCCCAACTTTTTAAAAAAAGAGAGAATTTTAATGTTTCAAATTATGGCTTATGTAACTCCTTCAAATTAGGTTTATTAAATTTTGTGGTTCAGGTTTCTGCATTTTATAGTTGAAAATGCTGAAGGTTAATGGTTCACTATGGCAGATGCTTATTAAATTTACCTTAATCTGCCGTACATTTTGTGGGTAATTCTAAGCAAACTTAAAATCCTTAGACAGCTTTCTCCTCTTAAACTTTATTTTTCCTTCCCTCACTACTTAGATACATTGCATTTTAAGTCCTTAAAGGTAAAAGAACTATACTTTGTTTTGTTTGCTCTATTGCTTGCATCTCTCCATTGGTGTGTATAATTGAATATGGTGAAGGTTTAACATTAAAAAAGTTGCTACTTGGAAGAATATAGGTTTCTTTAAAAAAAAAAAAAAGAATTCAGGAGTTTGGGTATTTGTTTTTAAATCATGGCTCATTTTTCCCTCCTTCAAAGAATGCTTCCTGTTTTAGAGGGGGTATAGCTAGCTAGCTCATTAACTGGTAACCTTTGAGCTGTCCAAGTTTTAGTTTAAGCAGTTGAGGTATAACTAAGAACTTTAAATTTAGAGTGCTGAAAAGTACTTTAGAAATAATTAAGTTTAATCTATTAGAAAAATAGTACATTTTGCCAGGTAGTAATAAAATAGCAGTTTTAATGTGGCAGTGTAGAAAAATTGACAAGGCAGTGAGGTGGTATCTCACTATAGAAAAACAAAAAGTACAGAATTTCGCTAGTGAGGTCAGACCCATTTCATTTACTAGGTTACTACCTAAAGTCTTAATTTTGTTTAATAAATATTATAAGTAGTGATTGATATATTAAGAGTTTGGTTTTTTTTTTTAAATCCTCACCAGAGGACATGCTTTACTGATTTGACTGAGAGAGAGAAAGGGAGAGAGGAAGAGAGGAAAGAAACATGGATGTGAGGAACACTGTATGGCTGCCTCCTGTATGCACCAAGATGGGGGACTAAACCCGCAACCTTTTGGTTTACGGGATAATGGTTAACCAATTGAGCCACCCTGTCAGGGCTGTATTAATATTTTTAAAAGGAATAATTAGACCAACATTTGTGTAGGCTACTTAATTCTTGCTACCACAATACACTAATTATGGTAGGTCCTCACGAGAACTTTTCTGTAGACAATGTCCAGAAACTACTAGGGTGTCCAACCTGTTGGCATCTATAGGCCACACTGGAAGAAGAGTTATCTGGGGCCACACAATAAATACACAAACATTAATGAAAACTAATGAGCAAAAAAAAAAAACGGTTTTAAGTAAATTTATGATTGTTGTGTTGGGCCACATTCATAGCCATCGGGGCCGTGGGTTGGATACCCCTGTGACATCATTAGAGGAAGATGATATGTAATCCATTTATAACATTTTGAATACCAGTAAAAACACATGAAATATGTTTTGGTTTGGACAGTTGCCTTGGTTTAACAGATAATATAGTCCAGAATTGCATTGCTGTGGGCTTAGTGTATAGTCTAATGATTAATATAGTTAAGTTTTTTAACTGTAATGCAGAAACTTTCTGTAGATAACCAAACAGCCAAAATGATTGGTCTGGGAACTAACTCTTACCCTAAACTTTTTCACATTTTTTTCTGGGTCTGTGATTTAAGTCCTTATCTGGCGGCATACGTACTTTTATTACTGCCTGATGAATAGGAGGTTTTGCACCTTACTTTGGTGCTTTTGAAGGGTGCTGTTGCCCTGGTGGGTATGGCTCAATGGATTGAGTGCTGGCCTGCAAACCAAAAGTTCCCGGTTCGATTCCCAGTTAGGGCACATGCCTGGGTTGTGGGCCAGGCCCCATTTGGGGGCATGTGAGAGGCGGCAGCCAGTAGACACTAATATTTCTCTCTTTCTCCCTCCTTTCCCACTCTCTAAAAATAAATAAAATCTTTAAAAAAAAAAAAAAGTGCTGTATATCCACTGGGATGAATTGAACATAATTGCTTTTTTTTTTTTTCAGTTTAAAATTTTTTATTGTGTTTGTTTTCATTGTCATTTAACCCTCTTAAACTCCTCTCCTCCCTGGAACATATCATTGCTTTTTTAAAAAAGGATGCTTTTATGGTGGCTAGGATTATGGTGATAATTGAATTGGGAGATTTGCCTTAATCCAACAGTAAAAGTAAAGACTAGATTTTTTTCTAGTCTTTACTTTTACAGAATCATTCTACAAAAATTGTTCTACAAAAATGCAAAACTCAAGTTGATTTGGATGTATTTTGCTTCTTTGTATTCATTTGTGGAAATGAGTACCCCTTCCCTAAACATATTCCTTAATGGAACATATTTTGAAAACTGCCCTTAATTATGTCGTATGATGATAGTCTACTTAAATTACAACTCTATCCAAGGTGAGTTTTTATATAAGATAATTGAACTGTCATTCTAGTTGTAGATAATCAGATTGAGAAAAAAACTTTTTGCATTATTTATAGATCAGGCAAAGTTGAAGCACAGTCTTCTTTTACTTCCCTATACTTTGTCTTGAGGAATACCTTAGATTAAGGTAGTTTATGTATTGGGCTTTATTTTTTAATAATTCAACAATGATACCCCTCCTCCCCCATAGATTAAAAGCTATTGTAGATTTTAAATTTGCATCTGTATTACTTGTAAAAATGGGTGAATTGATGTTAACAGCTGAAGAGGCATGAAGTTAGAAGCAGCCACCAAGCAGCCACAAACTTTTTAAATGACCCCATTTTCAGCCAACATCTATCTTGTATTTTGGGGAATAAAAACAATTCATACCTAAATGATGATAATCTAGCTAGGAAAGCAAGATCTAAATTTCTAAAGGTGAATGAAGCTACCTCTTGAGTACTTTTTAAGGCATGGAAGTTCTGCTTCGTGCTACATTTTTATCTTTTAATACAACCTCAACCCATTCTTCAAGGTAGTGGAATTATTTTTATGCTATGGAGGAGTAAATAGGCTGGGTGGCTTGCCTGAGGTACTACTGCTTTAGTTTGATACCAGGTTTGTTCAAGAGTGCCTATTAACTAGGCATACCAAGCCAACAGTACAAGTTATGTCACCTGGTAGTCTCATTCTTTAAATTATGCAGTAGTTGAAGTAGTGTTAAAAGGAGCTCGTAGTTCTGTCTATACTGCCAAAATATTTTTGGCATCTAATCACTTTTTACCATCTTGTCTAAGGTACCATTTGAAGAATCCTAGCTAGTCTCACCTGCTCTCCATTGCTTCTTTACACTCTTAACCATTTAGCAACATAAATTAGGTCACAACATCCCCATGCTGAAAACTCTAATAAATGGCTTCCAAAGGAGGCCATATCTTAACTTTCTTAACCTCTCTGCTCGTAGTCTTTATTACCCTTCTATTCATACTTTGCCTTTTTTTATCCTCTACATAAGCTATGACCATATCCATCTCAAGGCTTCCTTCTGCTGTTCTGTTTTCTAACACTTTAACCAGTTATCATGCTGCTGCCTTCCAATCTATCAAGTCTTAGAAGGCCTTTTCTGACTTTGAGCAGCAAGCACCTAGCTGCCTCATGACGGTATTCTGAACGTGATAAAATAGAATGCTTCTTAAAATTATTTCTTCACTTCTTAAGTTATTTGCTTATCTCTCATTATCAGAATATAAACTCTGTTTTTTTTCAGTAATCCCTGACAATAGAATAGTGCCATTGTAAAGTGGGTGTTGGATAAATAACCTGACTGGCTGACCAGTGCCATATAAACCCATTACTTATGACAAGAACTTATAATAATCTCGTATTAGCTATGGGTCATTGTGCTATTGAAAGGTTTTCTGGTGGTTATTTGTAATTGTTTATTCTGTGCTACCTTTAGTCAAGGGATTATTGTAGAATAACTGGGTGTGTGTGGAAGCTTTTCCTGTCACTTCCTGGGGGATATTTGGAAGTATATGTAGTGTTTGGCATTGTCATAAAGACCAGGGGGAAGGGCAGGCTGGTGTGTATATGTATTTGTGTGGTATGTTGCTGGAATTGGAGCCCAGGGCCACTGGCGTTGCAATGCACATTACAGTCCTATACACCGGGAGGCAAAGGTAGATTTAATAGTTGTATGTGAAACACAGTTTATTCTTGTTTATTTATTTATTGTATTATTTGTCTTATTTGTACTTGCATTATTGTTGCTATTTTGTATCCTTAGTTATGAATTATTTTTTAGGTAATGATG
The DNA here is from genome assembly GCF_022682495.2 of Desmodus rotundus. Classification (NCBI taxonomy): domain Eukaryota; kingdom Metazoa; phylum Chordata; class Mammalia; order Chiroptera; family Phyllostomidae; genus Desmodus; species Desmodus rotundus. The sequence goes on along the minus strand of NC_071397.1, from coordinate 42,184,333 downwards.
GCTGGTAATTTATCCTACTTTTGCCCACTGCTGTGTAATGGAAGTATCCTGCAGAAGATGCTGTTAGAGCTCGTGTTACAAATACTGGAATAGTTGGTATCTATTTGCACATTAAAAATGACTGGTTTTATGGCTGCTGATGGTTTTATTTACCAAAGTGGTTGTGTGCACCAGTGTAACATGTGTATACCCATTTTGGAGAAAATGCCGCTCTAATAAGATAGGCCTACAAAATATTTTAGTAGCAACTTAGAAATATTTAGTGGGTTTAATGTGAAATATTTTACTGTGGGCATTCAGGGTAGTTTGAGTCAGCTCTTGACTTTAGAATGTACAGGATGTGTGAGGCTAATTACGATTAAAGTAGAAGCAGATGGTCCAAAGGGTAACAAAGGGATGATGGGATAGATTGCTTTGGGTAGGGGTTGTTAGAGAAGGCTTTGTGATAAAGAGGTTTGAGCAGGACAGTGAAGGAAATAGGTGGTAACTCTAGTTGAAGCAGTATGTTTTGTGGAAAGAAGCAGGAGATAAAACTTGTATAAAGTTTATTTATTAAAGTAAAAGTGTATAAAGTCAATGCCAGAAGTCATTAGTCATGACTGCTGGGCTAAATTGCGTGGTGGTGCAGTTAACAATGTTGAGCCTTGGTGTGGGTAGCATGAAATAAATGGCAGAATGATGAAGGATCTTTGGATGAAGAGAACAAAGGCCAGGAGAGAGGCAGCAAAAGAAAGGAGTGAGGTTAAAGATTTTGAAGGGAGAAATGATAGGCAATGGTATTTTGTAGGTTCCAATGCAGTGTTTACAAGCGATTTAAATGAGGGTGTAGTTGGACTACCCTTGAAATGTTTGGGTACTTGAATCTGCATGGAGTGATAAATGCCCTGGATGACAAAATCAGGATCTGAAAAGATTGTGATGGACAGTTCGCACCAGCAAGATGGAATTGACTGGGGACAAAAGACAAGGCCTGTACCCATGTAGTATCAGATATAAGATGTAGTATGAGTCAACAATGTGGTGTAGTTGCCAAATAAGCTGAGGTTATCATGGACTACATGTTACAGAGGTGTGTGGTGTCTAGAAATGGAAGGTTAGTAATAGTCTCAGCTTATTCTAAACTCCTCAGTCTGCATGTACAAAATTATGGTATGGATGTCACTATTTGGTGGCATTCTAGGAGGCACTTTAGTTTGCCAGTGTCAGGGAAGGAATGATTAGCCAAGCATAGAGAACAATTTAGTCATGAGCATTGTGTGCAGATAAATGAAGTGCTGTCATTTGGAGGAGGAAATACAATTACTGTAGAATTTTTAGGGAAGTAAATTTTGTCGCAACGTACAGAGGACTTTGTAATTAAATGTTTAAAAATAAAGTGGGCAGGCTTGGCAGGTAATGGCTTGCTGCTACAAGAAGAGTTAGGAGTTGTATCAAATTCTAAATCTGAGATTGCTAAATTTCTGGGGATTTGGTGACAGCTATAAGGGAAGGTAAAAAACGACTTGTTACTTTGAGTCTAGAAGACAAATGTTCCAGACTGTACAACTCCTATTTGGTGTTTGAAATACTGAAACTGCATTGATTAATGTTCAAAATTTATCCTTATTTTAGTTGGTCACCTCATTGTGGTACTCAGTCTGAAAGTCATAAAACTTTTTTTTTAAGATTTTCTTCATTTATTTTTAGAGAGGGGAGGGAGGGAGAAAGAGGGAAACATCCATGTGCGAGAGAAACATTGATAGGTTGCCTCCCACATGTCCCCAACCAGGGACCTGCAACCCGGGCATGTGTCCTGACCAGGAATCAAACCAACAACCACTTGCTTTGCAGGATAATGCCCAACCAACTCTGCCACACTGGTCAGGGCTTTGCCTTTTTTTTCCTTTTTTTAAAGATTTATTTATTTTTAGAGAGTGGAAGGGAGGGAGAAGGGGAGAGAGAGAAACATGGATCGGTTGGTTGCCTCTTGCATGACCCCGACTGGGACCTGGCCCTGCAACTCAAAGCGTGTGTCCTGACTAGGAATTGAATGGGTGACCTTACCATTTTCAGCCACACCAGTCAGGGCAAGACCTCACTTTCTAAAAACTTTGAAACCATTATAGTGCCCCGATATACTAACACTTGAGAATTAGGGTTTACCAGCAAATTAGAATCTTTTGTATGGTTCAGAAGAGTTTTTGTTATGCCTATCTACCATCTAACTCACTGTCACCCATCTGCTTAGATGTGAAGTTTGTTTTTGAATTTAAGATGAAAGATTGGTTTTGTCCTGGTCACATTGCTCAGTTGCTTAGAAAGTCATTCCATACACCAAGTTTGAGTGTTTGATCCCTGGTCAGGGCACATACAAGAATCAACCAATGAATGCATAACTAAATGGAACAACAAATCGATGTTTCTCGATTTTAATTAATTAAAATTAATCCAACAATAAAATATTTTAAAGGTGATAGATTGGTCTTAAAAAATAAAGAATGAGTCCTGGCTGGTGTAGCTGAGTTGGTTGGAGTATCATCCAGTAACTGAAGGGTTGCGGGTTCTATCTCCAGTCCAGGTATGAACGGGAGGTGACCAGTCAATATTTTTCTCTCACGTGAATGTTTCCGTCCTCTTCTTTCTCTAAAAGCAGTGAAAAAATGTCAAGTGAGGATTTAAAAAAGGAATGAGAAAAGCTGAGCGCTGTGTGTGTTTTGTGTGTGTGTGTGAGAGAGAGAGAGAGAGAAAGTGCATGCTTAATCTGTGTATGGGAGATGGGGTGTTTATTTCTGGGTACTTTTATTTGACTAATATGCTCAGAGGGTCTTCTTAGCTACTTTATTAATGACTTCTTTTCATTGGCAAGCCAGTTTAATTTCTGTGTGTTAGCTGTAATCATTTCAAGTTTGGTTTTTTTTTTTTTTAAGTAAAATAATATGAAGTTATAGTTTACTTTATAATCCTACTAAATCTTCATGTCATTTATATTGTTCAGAGAACCCAGCCATCCTAAATATACTATCTTCTACCAACCCTGTCTTGATTAACTGTAGCAAGGCTAGTGATAACGAATCAGAAGGGAAGAACTCTTCTTGTTGATAATAATGGGACCATTCATTACTTCTTTGAACTAGTATTGTTAATGTTGATGGAAATGGTATAACCAATAATAAATATAAAAACTTTACAGTTTTTTTTTTTAAAGAAACAAGTATTTTTTACAGTGAACTCTTGGAACATTTGGGGAATAGAAATATAAAACAGGGAAAGTTATGCAAAATTCCTGTCATCTTCAAGATAACTCCTTTCTCCCTTTAAACACTTTGTATTTCCTTCCATCCTTTTTTGATAATTTAATGTTTTTGTCAGCTCCTGTAGGGTAAATGACCAAATTGAAAGCCATTGATTTGTCAGTAATTTATTTGATGCTAGATCATAAAAATTTAGGGAATGTACGTATCTTAAAACGATTGTGTTTCGTTAACTTATTTGTGAAATAGTATATTGTAGTCTGCTTATTTATAATCTCTTGCATGATGGATTCAGCCATAGCTCTACTATTTGCGGGTAATCTGTATAGTTCTAGTTTTAAGAGGTTTTTGGTCTAAATAGAATATAAATGCTATGGCAAAACAGTCTGTGGCATGATTTTTCAACCCTGTAGAATGGATAATTCTTTGTTACGCTGGGCTATCCCGTGAATCGCAGTATGTTTAGTAACATTTCTGGCCTTTATCTACCTACTAAATACCAGCAACAAGCCTCTCACCCCCTAGTTGACAACCAGAAAAGTCTGTAGTCATTGTCAAATGTCCCTTGGGGAGCAAACTCCCTCCTGTTGAGAACTCTTGGTCTGTGTCAACATAGAAGGGTGTTATTGTTGACCTTTATAGGATTTAGGGATTGTATAGTATTATAGATGGTTGAGCTCAAATCCACAAGTATGTAGAGTTTGGATGATGGAAGTTTGAGGGAAAACATATTCAGAGGCTTAGCAGTATGACAACTGTTTGAGGAATGAAGTTAATAGCTAAGATTATAGTGTTGTGGAGGAAGAGATTTTAGGATGGACTTAATATAATGTACAAGTATTTGAATTTTATCTTTTTGGTGATGGGAAGCCATTGAGAGATACTTTTTTTTTTTCAATAGGCAAAAATTGTGATCATTTTTTAAAAACCTGGTATGACGTAAAGAGTAGAGAATCCTAGGGTCATAATGACCAGAGACTTAGGTAGAGTGAACTGAGTAGGTGGGGTAGGAAGTATAGCTGTTCTGAACCGGAGGAAGGGTGTTTGATCTTTATGTTCAATTTTGAAAATCTGGAGATGGAGAAAGGGACAGGGAGAGATCAGTTTTCTGACAATGCATGTTTTCTTCTCTTATGTCCCTGCTATGGAAATAATAGGGAGAAAAGGGTGGTTTTACTTTCACCAACTTTTGCCACAAGGCTGGTCTGTAAGTTGTATGAAAATTCATGTTGATTCTTTAGTTTGTATAGCTTCACTTGTGTGTACATTTAAGGCAGATTTTTTTTTTTTTTTTTTTTTTTTTTTTTTTAATATATTTATTGATTATGCTATTACAGTTGTCCCATTTCCCCCCCACTCCACTCCATCCTGCCCACCCCCCTCCCTCCCACATTCCCCCCCTATAGTTCATGTCCATAGGTCATACTTATAAGTTCTTTGGTTTCTACATTTCCTACACTATTTTTACCCTCCCCCTATCTATTTTCCACCTATCATCTATGCTACTTATTCTCTGTACCTTTCCCCCTCTCTCCCCCTCCCACTCCCTTAATGACACCCCTCATGTTCTAGTTGTTTAAGGCAGATTTTTTAGGCCAGGTGAGGGGGGGATTAATCAATAATTATTGCTGCTTCTGCCACTATTATTACTACGTTGAAATTTTGAAGTGGTTTTAACTGTGTAATATATATAATCTACTTTTCCAGATAACTTGATAGTTTTGAATTTTGGTTTGTAAATAACACTGGTAGATTTATCACTTTGATAGATTGGGTTTTGCCTCTACAGTATCTCACTTTTCTGTGGGATATGGGTTACTTGAAGAATATATTTATTTTTTACTGTAATTTTATAGTTATACTTTTACTATAATCTTTATCTACTTGTTTTTCTCCAACTTTATTGCAGGCTTAATGAAATTTAAATGGGGGGAAAAGTAGAGGGATTCAGACTTAAAAGATTACAAACAGGATTCTCCCTTTTAGACTTAATGTATTTGAATCTGAAAATTCTCATTGCAACTTTGTGTAAGAGGTTAAGGAGAGATGGAAAAATAAAATTAGATGCTGGCGTTTGAATCAGTTTCCTTTGCATAAAGACAAATGGTTGGCAGGATGGATTTAAGTAGAAATTACGGTATTTTGGAATCAACCATTTTATATTTAAGCTGCTGTGGACCTGATTCCTAGTTAAACAAGTTTCCTAAATTTCAAAGTCTTAACAATTTTTGCACTAATTTCATTCATCAACTTGTTTAGTGTGTTTTGTCACCGTAAACAATCTTACTATCTCAGATTACAATTTCCTTGTATATAGTGTCTTTATGGTAACTTTATGAAAGGATAAATTCTTGAGAAACATAGTGTTAAAATTTTAATTTGTTTAAAAGACTTTGTGTTTCTGTATGGGATGTGCATATTTTTCTCTAATAAGCACTTAAGATAGGATATTATAAGTATTTTGAAAACATGGTGTACATTTTCCCCTTTCAGTATAATAATCATGAAATTCGTTCTGGAAAACACATTGGTGTCTGCATCTCGGTTGCCAACAATAGGCTTTTTGTGGGCTCTATTCCTAAGAGTAAAACCAAGGAACAGATTCTTGAAGAATTTAGCAAAGTAACAGGTAAGTTGGATTTATTTGGAAGGAGGTGCAACTTTTAATACTGAAGGTAATTGCATACTTCTATGTGATAAGCACTGTTTTAAACACTACATTTATTGACTCATTGTATTCTCACTACACCCATATGAGGTAAGGAGAACAGGCACAATAAGGTTTGGGGAAATAACCTGCTGAATGTTACGTAGTTAGTAAGGAATACAACTGGGATTTGAATTCAGTCTGCAGAATTGTTGTGCATCCCTGTTTTGGAGTATTGTATTTCTTTGTTCATATGCATTTCTAGGTGGTAGTTGACATTCTTGGTAGCATGGTTTGATTTTTTTCCACATTGTCAATATGGTGCAATTTCTTTGAACTGTAAGGCATTTTATAACAGTTTTGAAATGACAGGCTGCTTTTATTTAAAAATTTTTTTTGTCTGCTTGGAATGTTTTAACAAATTATCAGCCTGTTACTAGTCTCAAGGAATTTTTGAAATTCTTATGTTCTGTTTCTTTTTAAATAAAGCTAATCAATATCTGAGGCTAGAAAAGTATCATTTAAAAAGTTTTTAGTGTTCACTTGCATAATAAGGAAAATGTCTAACCATACCTATACTTCCATTTTACTAAAGCAACTATATAAAGATTTTATGTCTCATAATGGAAGTAGAATTGTCCTTACATCTAATTAAAAAGAATATGTGTTTTTTTTTTTTCTGTGTTGGGAATATTTGAAAATGTTTTTGGAAAGGTAAATTATCTGTTGAGTCCCCTGTAGTGATACGTGATTATTTTTTATGTTGATATTAAAGTGTTAGGAAAAATAAATCCTTTGATGTATTTGTTTTTGCTTGTTATTTTATCTAATTTTTCTGGAATGGTTGCTTATTTTCAGAGGGTCTTACAGACGTCATTTTATACCACCAACCAGATGACAAGAAAAAAAACAGAGGTTTTTGCTTTCTTGAATATGAAGATCATAAAACAGCTGCTCAGGCAAGGCGTAGGTTAATGAGTGGTAAAGTCAAGGTCTGGGGAAATGTTGGAACTGTTGAATGGGCTGATCCTATAGAAGATCCTGATCCTGAGGTTATGGCAAAGGTAATGGCAGTCAAGTTTTAAAAAAATTTTTTAAGGGGTTGATAGGGGAAGGGGAAGGTTTTTGGGGGTGGTGGGCAGAAAACTTATAAAACGATTGTGTACTTTTTTTAAACAATGTTTTTGAAAGGGGAAAGTGTTCTTTATTAAGGCCACAATGCCAGAAATGATACCATGGAACACACAATAGAGCATGAAAAGTGATTATAGAATTTATTCAAGGACACTTGGCCATAATGGCATAGCTATCACACTCATGATAAAGTAGTTAGCCTACATGCTGTGGAAATGATCTACTTCCATTTTTGTGTGGATTCCTAGAGCAATTTCTTTTGAGTTTTTGAGAATGGCGCTATTACCTTACATGATTTTTGTGTTAAAAGTCCTACTCCTAAAAATAGTGAATGTACTAGCCTCAGCAGAGCTGCTGCAGTTAAAAGGTTTATCTATTATTAGTTATCCTGCTTCAGCAGTTAGTTGAGACATTCTATGAGAGTCAGTACCTTTACTCAGTAATGCAGTTTGCAGTTATTTTACCCTTTGTCCTTTAAGAATCTCCCTTAATGGTTATAGGCTAGCAAGTAAAATTACTTTCACTTAAATCAAGAGATGAGTGAGAGGAGAGAACCAAGATGGCGGCATAGGTAGACACACTGCGCCTCTTCGCACAACCAGAACTGACAGAAAATCGAATGGCAAGGAAGTCCGACACCAAGGAAATAAAAAATAAACATTCATCCAGACCGGTAGGAGGGGTGGAGATGGACAGCCGGGGTGGAGAGGACTTGCGTTGCCTTGGCAGGACCCTGGAGTGTGGGACCAACAGGGCAGGTAGTCTGACCGCTAGCAGACCCTGTGGCCCCACATTCGTGCAGATAAACCGGACAAAGGGCAGGGAGCAAAGCAGACACGCAACCCAGGGCTCCAGTGTGGGGAAATAAAGCCTCAAACCTCTGATTGAAAGTGCCTGTGGGGGTTGGGGCGGCAGCAGGAGAGACTCCCAGCCTCACAGGAGAGGTCATTGGAGAGACCCACAGGGGCCTAGGGCGTGCACAAGCCCACCCACTTGGGAACCAGCACCAGAGGGGCCCAATTTGATTGTGGGTAGTGGAGTGAAAGTCAAATCCGATGGAGAGGGGAGCAGGCAACATTGCTCCCTCTCCGCCCCTCCCCCATGTACAGCATCACAGCACAGCAACCAGCGTTACCCCGCCCCTGTGAACACCTAAGGCTCCGCCCCTTAAAGTAACAGATGCACCAAGACCAAAAAAAAAAAAAGGCCCAAATGACAGAACACTTCGAAGCTCCAGAAAAAATACAACTAAGCGAGGAAGAGATAGCCAGCCTATCGGATGCACAGTTCAAAACACTGGTTATCAAGACGCTCACAGAATTGGTTGAATCTGTTCGAAAACCAGATGAAAAAATGAAGGCTATGCTAAGAGAAACAAAGGAAAATGTACAGGGAACCAATAGTGATGGGAAGGAAACTGGAACTCAAATCAACGGTGTGGACCAGAAGGAAGAAAGAAACCTCCAACCAGAAAAGAATGAAGAAACAGTAACTCGGAAAAATGAGGAGAAGCTTAGGAACCTCCAGGACATCTTGAAACGTTCCAACATCCGAATTATAGGGGTGCCAGAAGGAGAAGAGGAAGAACAAAAAATTGAAAACTTATTTGAACAAATAATGAAGGAGAACTTCCCTAATCTGGCAAAGGAAATAGACTTCCAGGAAGTCCAGGAAGCTCAGAGAGTCCCAAAGAAGCTGGACCCAAGGAGGAACACACCAAGGCACATCATCATTACATTACCCAAGATGAAACAGAAGGAGAGAGTCTTAGAAGCAGCAAGAGAAAAGGACACAGTTACCTACAAAGGAGTTCCCATAAGACTGTCAGCTGATTTCTCCAAAGAGACCTTCCAGGCAAGAAGGGGCTGGCAGGAAGTATTCCAAGTCATGAAAGGCAAGGACCTACATCCAAGATTACTCTATCCAGCAAAGCTATCCTTTAGAATGGAAGGGCAGATAAAGTGCTTCTCAGATAAGGTCAAGTTAAAGAAGGTCATCATCACCAAGCCCTTATTATAGGAAATGTTAAAGGGATTTACCTAAGAAAAAGAAGATAAAAAATAAGAACAGTAAAAGTGACAGCAAACTCACAGTTATTAACGACCACACCTAAAACAAAAATAAGAGCAAACTAAGCAAACAACTAGAACAGGAACAGAACCATAGAGATGGAGATCACATGGAGGGTTGTCAATAGGGGAGTGGGAGGGGGAGAGGGGGGGAAGGTACAGAGAATAAGTAGCATAGATGATAGGTGGAAAATAGACGGGGAGGGTAAGAATAGTGTAGGAAATGTAGAAGTCAAATAACTTAGAAGTATGACCCATGGACATGAACTATAGGGGGGGAATGTGAGAGGGAGGGGGTGGGTAGGATGGAGTGGAGTGTGGGAGCGGAAATGGGATAGCTGTAATAGCATAATCAATAAGTATATTTTTTTAAAAAAGATGAGTGAAATGCCAGTGTCTACATGGTAACTTTTTTAAAGGATAATTTTTTTAAATTTATTTTTAGAGAGGGGGAAGTAAGGGAGGAAGAGAGGGAGAGGAAACAATGATGACTGAGAGAAACATGAATGAAACACTTGCTTCTTTTGTGCAAGCCCCCAGTGGGGACCTGGCCTGCAACCCAGGCATGTGCCATGATAGGGTACAAAACTGGTGACCTTATGGTTTGTGGGCCAGTGCTCAATCCACTGAGCCACGCCAGCCAGGGCAGGATAAGTGGTCTTGAGAACAGCTACTTGGATTCTTTTTTTCTCTGGCCTTTTAAACTCTCATTGGGTTAACACTTTAGATAAGAAATTTGGATGTTTTTTAAGTATTCTAGGACCAAGTGGTAATGTTCCTTAGTCAAAAAGATCACATTTCATAATTGTACTTTGAGGAGCTTTCAGGATTGAAAGAATCTATCTTAATATTTTGAACTCTCTCTCCCCCCTTAGCTGAGATTTTAAAAGCAAGTCCTAATTAGTTTTGACCACCTGTGTTAACTGTTAAATGTTCAATACCTATATCAGAGGGGGTGGTATTTACATTGTTAGTAAATAACCATCTCTGTTTTAGTTGCAAAATAATTATTTAGTAACTGTTAGCCATGTGGTCTTTTTTGAGCAGAAAGTACAGAGTTACCATATATTCCCTGCCCACACTTGTGAGCAGCCTCCCCCCACTGTCAGCATTTACATCAGATTTATACATTTGTTACAATCAGTGAACCTGTACTGACACATTATAACTGAAAATCTGTAGTTTACATTGGGATTCACTCTTGATGGTGTATATTCTCTGGGTTTGACCAATTTGTGACATGTATTTACCATTATAGTATGATACAGAAGAATTTTACTTCCTTAAGAACCTGCTTGATTTGCCTATTTATCTTTCCCTCTCTTCTAACCCCTGGCAATTATTGATGTTTTTACTGTCCATAGTTTTGCATTTTCCCAAATGTCACATAGTTGGATAGTTAGAATCATGAAGTATGTAGCTTTTTAAGCTTATCTTTCAGTTACATGCATTTGTTTCTTTCATGTCTTTTCATGGCTTGATAGCTCATTTCTTTTAACACTAAATAATAATTCCATTGTCTGGATATACGACAGTTTATCCATTCACCTACAAAAGGATATCCTGGTTGTTTCCAAGTTTTGGCAAGTACGAGTAAAGCTGCTGTACACATACACATGCACATTTTTGTGTGGACATCTTTTCAGCTCTTGTGTAAATAACAAGGAGTATAACATGGCTAGTTTTGTTAGTAGCTGCTCTCCAAATTGTCTATACCATCTTGCATTCCCACCAGCAATGTTCCTGTTGCTCCATATCCTCAGCAGCATTTGGTGATGTTAATGTTTTGGATTTTGACCATTCTAATAGGTATGTAGTGGTATCTCACTGTTTAAATCATGATTTCCTAATAATATGATGTTGAGCATCTCATTTGCCTACTTGTCATCTGTCTGTCTTTTTTGTTGAGATACCTGTTCAGGTTTTTTGCTCATTAGATCCAACTGTCAACGTTCCCTGGTATTTACCCAAATGAGTTGAAAACAGTCTTATTTTTTTTTCTAGTGGGTTGTGACTAAAGTTAACTTTGCAGGATGGGGTGGTGGAGGTTTGAAAATTGAAACCTTTGGAAATACACAGTTTCTGTTTTTTCTTAAATTTCAGGTAAAAGTGCTGTTTGTACGCAACCTTGCCAATACTGTAACAGAAGAGATTTTAGAAAAGGCATTTAGTCAGTTTGGGAAACTGGAACGAGTGAAGAAACTAAAAGATTATGCTTTCATTCATTTTGATGAACGAGACGGAGCTGTTAAGGTAAATAACTGAGGGAATTAATAGGCATCAAAAGTGGAGTCATTACTAATTTTTTAAAAGACTTTTATTTATTTTTAGAAAGAGGGGAAGAGAGGGAGAAAGCGAGGGAGAGACCGATCCTTTGCCTCTCATATGCCCCTAACCGGGGACCAGACCTGAAACCTAGGTGTGTGCCCTGACTCAATTGAACTGGTGACCTTTGGCTTTGCAGGACGACACCCAGTTGTAACCAACTGAGCCACACCAGTGAAGACTAAAGTGGGCTAATTATTTTTAGTCATCCTAGAATCAGAATGTTTATAAAAAAGTTGAAGGAAACTCAGGTCAGGTAATCAGCTCATACTCTTACTCATACATACTAAACTTTATTGGCCTTAGGAAATTATATACCTGACTAAATCAAAAACATAATTAGTTGAAGAGCTGGATCTTTAAAAAAAAAATCTAACCTGTTTTATCTCATTTTTCCAACATTGATGGTAAATGATGTTTTTAAAACTTCAATCATAATTGATTTAAATTCCCCTTATATTGATCAGTATCTAATTTTTTAAGGCTATGGAAGAAATGAATGGCAAGGACTTGGAGGGAGAAAATATTGAAATTGTTTTTGCTAAGCCACCAGATCAGAAAAGGAAAGAAAGAAAAGCTCAGAGGCAAGCAGCAAAGAATCAAATGTAAGTGAAAGTTATATAAATTGCAATGTTGATAGATTAACTGGTAAATAAGAAATGTTGCTCAAAACCTGATAAACAAATCCATAACATATCTTTACCTTTTAAAGAAGACTTGAAAGCTTGGAGGCACAGAGAAATGCCAAGAATCTCAAGAAATGTTTATTGAGCTCTTTCTGTTACCATAATGTGAAAATAATCATAATTCTAAATAATTGGAATTTATATAATAAATGGAAATCATTCCAGGTTCTTTCCTACTTTATTTTACAGCATGTGCTCCTGAATATTTGTTTTTAAGTATTAGCTGACCAAAAGTCTTAATAATACATTTTGTTAAAGGGTGGAGAGTCTTTTCTCAGAGGTATGCAATATTAAATCTTCAGTTATGATAAACTTCACTTCCTTTGTACCACGAAGAGGCTCATAGTGCCTGTTGCCACCCCAAAGATTTCATATACTATGCATGGGTTTTGAAAAATGAAATGAGTGTGGTTAAATAAGCAAACAACAGTTATTGAGGTAAAAGAAAACTGTAATTTGTAATAATTGGATCTTTTTAGCATACTTATAAAGGAATATCTGCTCCTTAAGACAATGAAGGTAACTCAGCTAGGTGAGAAAGGAGTCTGCTATTTTAAAATATTGATTGGCAATTGATTTCTAAGGAGGAAAGGGAGTAATTGCTATTAGAAGTAAGAACAGTAATCACTGTACTTAATTATATCAGGTCAGTGTTCTGTCGACTGCCCTATGGGATGTAAAAGAGGAGGTGGGAAGCTTCTACTTATATCTGTTTCATAATTAAGGAAGTAATTAAGTTCTAGTTTCTGCAGTTGGTTGTGTAGTTACGCAGATTGGTAAATTCTGAGCCGTAGTCTTTAGTTTGAAAGGGATTCAGATTAAATTATGTAAGATGCCTTACACTATCGTTATCTGAGTGATCCTTTATGCTTCTGTGACTAAAGAAAAGTGTTCTTTATACTTGGGTAGTATAAAAGAAAGAAAGACTACAAAGAACTAGATTTTGAAGGGGAAGCTAGTGCTGTATATATCAAACCCCTGAGTATACTCTATGCAGTGACAATGCTCTTCTCCTTCAGAAGACAGTTAACATATTACAGTTTATTGGAGTAGTGGCAGACTGTAAGTGTAGGGGATTATATAATACATGATTACAGCAGTTACAGTTATGACTTGATAGATGGAGGATGATACTAAATAAAAGATGGGGAATGTCAGTATGTCTGTTAATTGAAAAGGAGAACAGGTCAAAAAGTATTGGTTGCATGGGATACTTACACTTTAACTTGCTGCAGTGATTCACTGATACTTCTTTCTTTCTTCTTTTTTTTTTTTAATTGAACTACATTTCTATTTACTCCTCATTGTGTTCCTTTGAGTTGAGTCCTCTATTACCCAATTTGAGATGAGGAAACAGGAACCAGGGGTAAACTTGCCTGAGGTCAGTCCACACAGCTAGTAAAGTAGTGGAATTGGATTTGAACCAAGGCAGTCTGGCCCCAGGATTTTCACTCTATCCACTATATCAGGGTTTCTTATTCTCTTCTACAGTTACTGACATTTTATGTATGCTAAATTTTGGTTATGAGGGCTGTCTTGTGCGTTATAGGATGTTTGTGTGTCCCTGGCCTCTTCCCACTCGATTTCAGTAGCACCTCCCCCACGTTATGACAGCTAAAAATGTCTCTAGACTTTACCAAAATGTTCCCTGGGAGGCAAAATTATCCCCAATTCCGAATTACTGCGTTACTATATGCTGTTGTCATTGTATTATTTACCCTAAGGAGGTTGTGGTCAAAAATATTACAGCATAAGTGGCATGTATCCGAGAGATACATTCATTAGTAGTACATGCTGAAAGGCAAAAAAAAAATTAAACACTCTGCAACTGCACAGCTAGTTATGACCTTGAACTTAATGTATCTGATGTATGTAACAATAATATTAAAGAGTTTGTGAGAGAGAAAAAGATAATCTGCCAATTATTTAGACAACCAGCACAGCACAAAAAAATGAACGAGAGTAGGATTTTTGGGGGTCAGTTGGAACAGGGTCTTTATGAAATTGAGTATAAAATACATGTGGAATAAACATAATCAAGAGTAAATTATTCTCATAGGAAGTATTTTTATGTACTTTTTGAGATTCTCATGGGTTCAAATAAAAAGGTAAATGCTTTCTGAGGGATAAGGAACTATTAAAATTGTGCTGTACTACTAGAGAACATGAATTGGAATGTTAAGGGTATTTGGTCCTTTTAGACAGTACCTAAAGCATATGATGATTTTTATATTTTCTCTTCCATAACTTTTTGAAACTGAAATTTACAGATTTAGTTTTCTTTACCTTTTGTTTTTTTCCCCGCAATAGCTGCATATGGTTTGGAATCAATATTAAGCAATAGTGATAACTTAAATCTAGTTACAAAGATTTTTTTTTTTTTGAAAGGGCATCAGAACCTATTTTAAATCGGATTTTTAGTTTAATAAAAGGATACTTGTTAGTGCTGAAATTCAAAATTTTTTGTGTTTTATGTTCACAGTGAAGATACCACTTAGAGAACAATATAGAGTTCTTTGGGAAGTGTTCCCCATCAATTCTTGTTATGTATATTGTGTTGTATGTTGCCCCTTTTGTTCTATAGCACTATAGTTAGGTTTGGGAAAGTAGCATATCTTGCCTTTAATATTCTACTTAATGGCATGATTTCTTGTAGAAATAGAGAAATTTGTGAAGTCTTTATGCCACCTTAATGTAGTAAACTTTGCTAACAATATTTTGCTAATTGCTTGCCTTATTTTGATCATACGATAATCTTTGGATATATAGGAATGGAATATTAGAGGAAATGTAATTCATAGTGACATTTAACAGCATAACAATTTATAAAAATTCTGTGATAGATTTTGTGTTTGATACTGTGATTCATGAATAATAAGGTTTATAGTGACTTGTGATAATTTTGGGATGTCTGTTGGTATGTTGTAATCCTGGTCCTCTGATCATCAGTATGGCCATTAACCCAGTGCAAATAATTATGTTTTAAAATTACGTGAATGACATGGAACAAACCCTTTTTAGGTTATTATAAATGGTTAAGTGCCTACTTATTGACTCCCTTACTATTTTACTTAAACTCTAATCTTTCTCTTTTTTTAATAGGTATGATGATTACTACTATTATGGTCCACCTCATATGCCACCTCCAACAAGAGGTCGAGGGCGTGGAGGTAGAGGTGGTTATGGATATCCTCCAGATTATTATGGATATGAAGATTATTATGATTATTATGGCTATGATTACCATAACTATCGTGGTGGATATGAAGATCCATACTATGGTTACGAAGATTTTCAAGTTGGAGCTAGAGGAAGGGGTGGTAGAGGAGCAAGGGGTGCTGCTCCATCCAGAGGTCGTGGGGCTGCTCCACCCCGTGGTAGAGCCGGTTATTCACAGAGAGGAGGTCCTGGATCAGCAAGAGGCGTTCGTGGTGCGAGAGGAGGTGCCCAACAGCAAAGAGGCCGCGGGGTACGTGGTGCGAGGGGTGGCCGCGGTGGAAATGTAGGAGGAAAGCGCAAAGCTGATGGGTACAACCAGCCAGATTCCAAGCGGCGCCAGACCAATAATCAGAACTGGGGTTCCCAACCCATTGCTCAGCAACCGCTCCAAGGTGGTGATCATTCTGGTAACTATGGTTATAAATCTGAAAATCAGGAGTTTTATCAGGATACTTTTGGGCAACAGTGGAAGTAGAAACAGTAGGCCTCTGTAAAATTGGAGACTGATAGGTTGATCAGAAACTGGCCCTAAATCTGAATGGGTGCCGCTATAATTTGTGACATCTGGCAAGATTTCCCTTTATGTATATATTTTAACAATCCGCTTGGACATGAACAAAGCCACACTTCTAACTGCTTCTGGCGAACTGATTTTATTTTTATTTAAATTTTTTTTTCAATAAAGGTATTCTTTAGATACTGAAAATAGAAAATGAGTTTGCATTTGTGCTTGAGAAAATTTGGCTCAAGTCCATTTGGCTGTAGTGTATACAATGTTTCCAGTAGTGTTTAGATTTGGTTTCTTGAGAGGTAGTTGATTAAAACTGAGTATGTCTTTAATATCTTGTATCAGAATAACTATTTGTATGTTACCA
Source organism: Desmodus rotundus (assembly GCF_022682495.2). Classification (NCBI taxonomy): domain Eukaryota; kingdom Metazoa; phylum Chordata; class Mammalia; order Chiroptera; family Phyllostomidae; genus Desmodus; species Desmodus rotundus. The sequence goes on along the minus strand of NC_071397.1, from coordinate 42,168,148 downwards.
ACTTAAATTGCTAGAATAAGGTAAATTGAAACACAACTGCTATTTTTAATTTAGAACTTTGACCTAATTTGGTTTTTCAAAACCTTTTTGGCTACTTGTATTCTTTATGCTGTTGTTTATTTCAATAAAAAATTCACACTTAAATGTATACTTACTAAAATTGTGTTTACAATTCGTTTTTCACAAAATTTCCTGCAAATTTGGTTCAAATTGTATAGCTTGTCAAGGCCAATTAAAGGGTTTTGTGCCTTGTTAATCTGTGTGGAATATGTCTGCACATTACACAACACTGATTTATTGCAGTTTTCTGCTTCTGGTTTAAAGTGCTATTTTACAACACTTCATGTTCCCATCAAAAAATAAATAAGTAGTATTATGTAGTAAGTTTAAGTTGGTAAGTATATTAGAGATTCGAATCATCGTGGATAAACTGTAAACCAAGGACAAGTGCAGGTAGTCTCAAAGGGTCGCAAGTCACACTGACAAATCACTTTGAGTTGCCTAAGGTCTATCCTAACTTTACCTAAAACTCAGTTTGAATATATTACCCTCTTTGAGTATTTTGCACATCATGGGGCTAGAAAGCAGCAAAATATGCTAGTGTAAAAACATTGGGAATAGGTCTGGGTAATCTGTTCATATCATCATGCTTTCCTAATTAAAAGAAAGAAAGCCCTGTAGTTTCGGGTAAGCTAATGCATGTCTAAAAGATAAAATTTGCTTCACAGATTGGTTTGTGTTAAAGATCTTTTAGTTTGGATTTTGCAATTATTTGCATATTTATCTTGTTTTGAACATAGGGTCTGTTTAGAGGTACTGATGTGACAATAATGACCATCTAAATATTAGAATTTGGGGGGGGGGTATACTTTGTCAACAATGAAAACATTGAAAAGCCATTCCCTACTTCTGAATCTCCATCCCTAAATTTAAAGATTTACACCTGACAGGCTACATGTAAAAAATACATAATGTGAAAGAAAATACTTTAAAAAAAAAATGTTAATCAGAATTTCAGATGTCAAGGTCAATCACATATCAGATGTTTGCTTTCTGCATATTCTATGATTATTTCATGTCTCAAAAACAGGCATTGCCTGAAAGTTAATGGGAACAATGCCTTAAGGCAGTGATTTTCAACCTTTCTCATCTCATGGCACACAAACTAATTACTAAAATTCTGCGACACACCAAAAAATACATATTTTGCCAATCTGACAAAGAATAGATATAATTTTGATTATTCACACTGGACAGCTGTTGTTGTGTTGGCTATTGCTATTTTTTTATTTGACAATGAAAGGGAAAAGTCAGTGCCCCTGAATAGTCAGGTATTGCATATTTGAAAAATTCTTGTGGCACACCAGTTGAAAATCGCTGCCTTAAAGTGTAACTTCTGTTAGGTATTCTTCAACTGTTTTTTGTTTTTTTTTTTTTTTTTAAATGAAATCAGTTGTGAACAAAAGGGTTTTTAAACCTCAATCCAGTACTCCCCCTAAAGGGCACAAGAGCGCAAACCGAAAAACTCAGCTCAAAACAAGTGAAAAGCAAGCAAAAAGAAGTTAACAGTTATTAAAGGAAACTCTGGTTAGACTATATTAGAAATAACTTCGTTAAAGCTTCTATTTGATTTTTTAACGTTATCATTATGTATGTACACATTATAAACTTAAAAAATGATTTATCTAACTGATTCCTTTTGTTACCTGGCTAGCAGGGAAAAGGGGTCGAGGCCGGTCCTGACCTGTTACAATGAAGACTGACTTGCTATGTGGGATTACACCAGAAGCTTGCAGTGAAGTAATGGTAAGGAAATCAAGCAACCTTAAATATCTCGGCTGTATAGGAGCATATTCTATTGCAGAAGACCTTCCTGTGAAGATCATGGAATCAGATACAGGACATTGAACTAATACTTGGACTTTGATATGAATTTCTTTAACAATTTTCTCTGCAGTGCAAGTTATTAAACTTAAAGCTATTCTATTTTCCAAATGTGTTCCAACAGAAATTCTTCATAACTTCTAGCATGGTATCTTAATAAAGAATAAAGTTCTTCTCTTTAAAAAATCTGCTCTAAGTAGATTTTTCCCCTGTTTTTTTTTTAAATTAAGGATCCCAGCAGTGGTTTTCTGAAATATTCTCTTGAATTTGTGCATTTAAATTTTATTGCAGTGGTATAGACGAATACCATTGTTGGTATCCTTTAATTTTATTTCTGCTCACCAAGGTTAATCATGATTGTCTATACCTTTTTTATAGTAATCACTTTTGAATTGTGTTCAGATACGCAGTTTCAGGTGTAATCATCAGAGCTGGTTAGTCAGGCATTCCAGATAGTGGTTCTTTTCAGAACCTTTTTTAAAGGGTTGGTTAACTACCTCAGTAGCAGAGGATTGAACTATACCCTGTCTGTACTGTACATAGAAAATCTTTGTAGATAAAAGCAAGGCTTGTTAAATGATATGAGGGTAAGATTTTAATATACCAAATGTAACATTCTTAATTGCCTTTAGTTTCAGAGGCTTATAAGACTTCCTCATGACCATCATAACAGGCCTTGCTTTTGTCGTATTTTGTGGCTGAAAAAGCAGCCTTGCTTCTTCAGATATTGTAGTTATTTGGATGTATAATAGTTTAGCAAGATGTTACTTTTGTAAGACATCAGATGTTCAAAAAAAGTGCATCCGAACTTGTACTAAAAATACTGCAGTGTCCCTTTATAAAAATAAAGTCAGACTAAAACTGACAGTTGTACAGCGAAGCCTGACATTTGGATATTTTGAAGTTTTTTCATAAATCATAGAGATTAGTATATTGCTGTAGTGTAGCTTTTTAGGTAAAAGGTATGTTTCATTAGTGCATTTATTATTGCTGATCACTGCAAAAATGTGAGTCAGCTTTCCATTTCTTATGCAGGTCATGATAACTTGTAGAATAGAGTACAATCATTTGTGCTATGTTTTTAATTTTCTAAAGCACCTTGATGACAGTGAGTGTTCAGTGGTGAAGCATCCTCTATTGAATCACCCTCAAATTTTTTTGCCAAGTCCAAAATTGATAGCTTAAAAGTCAAAAGTGAAATTATAGTTTAATTAGGATTTGGTATAAAGAAATCCCTTTTCCCCTTCCCCAAAGGGATACTGCAGTTATATCACATACCCAATAGGCACCACAATGATGATCAGACCTTATTATACTTAAGGTTTTATACACACCAGTTTCCCCAGTAAATGCAAATTTAACAAGAAAATTAGACATGTCATTTGTTCAAAATGCTCATGGCAAACAATCATTTTGCATTCCTGCAAATAAAATTGTTTTATACTGTAAGCTGGAGGCGAGTGTAACTTATTTTTGTAATAAAGTTTTTATTTTTTTTATGTGTCATTAATATAAATGTGTGTTAGTATAGAAATATTCTGGTTTAAAAACTTAGAATTTCACACATTTCAGTATGTTTATTTGTACTTACATAATTTTAGGATAGTGGTTGCCAATAGCCTGTATGTTTCACATGAATTGGGTTTTTTTTTTTATGTTATCTTAATAAACCATTTTAGTATGTTGTATGTCAGTTACTGGGATAGCTGGGACATAGAGTGTAATTTAAAATTTGTCAATAAGTATTCATTGGAATATGTAAATGTGCCTTGCCGGTTATTGAAACTTACCTACAAAATGAGTATGGGGTGACAAAAATTAGTTCCTGGTGCTTAATGAAACTTTCTGCCACTGATTTTATATATTACCCTGTGCTTTTTTAAAGTACACCTCTCTGAAATCTTAGTGTAAGTTTGAGGGCTACACAAAACATTTACATTTCATTTTGACATATAATGAGTATAATAGGTTGTGGAAAGTGGGTAAACTCAATGTAGCCTTCAGTAAAATTGAATCTCAGTGTAATCCTTGGTGCTGGCATTTCCCAGTTTCAAGGAATAAAATGATCCCATCAAAGAGGTCATTGCCATGCCTATTGGCACTTTACTGTCATACCCTTCTTAAGGGACACTGTCAAGGTGTTTTAAGTTAATTCTCAGAATTATTAGTTGGGATTTTAGGACGGGTTTGTTTGGCTTAAGTAAGAACTGCATTGTCAAAGTTGAAAGATGAACATTTTTGTGAGTTCACAAATGTGTTCTTAAAACATTAAAATAATGAAGCTGTGGGTTTCTAAGACTTATTTGGCATTCTTAATTTGGGGATTTTGGAGGGAAAACAAAGAAATTGTGAACAATTGATGGGTAATGTAAACAATGGTGATGAAATATATACACACTCAAGTGAAATTACTTGACAGTGTTCATTTGAATAACTGAATTCAAGCCATTATAATTTTAAAACTAAATATCATTTGCACTGTTCTGATAATGGGTGCAGTTTTTGAGCAATATAATCAGAGCTAAATATGCATGTAGTGATTAGTGATGTGAACAATTAAGTTCTGAGAAGAAATACAAACTGGTATTTTCAAACTGAAATTTCTGTAGTAAAATCATCAATCTCTTACCAGAAATCAAGGAAAACAGGCAATGCATATAAACATACTTTTGAATGTTGTGTGGCCTATAAAGCAATAATGCAATTTATATGGAATGTCATGGGATATGAGAAATGGAAATGCAAAAATAACTAACCTTTAGTAAAAATGTCAACATGTGAAAAGGGGAATGTTAACTGATGTAGGTTATTGCTATTTGTGATTTGTTTATGGGTTCTTGGCTTTGACAGCTTCAAAGAATGGACAGATGACAAGTTAAAGAAATTTTGTATATATTGTCAAGGAATGGGTCTTAAATCCAAGAGTCAAGTCCCTTCCTTGGGGTGAAAAATGTATCCTTAAAGCATTCTGATTGTTAAAAAGGAAAACTTGAGTTACTTAACCAAAACAGACACAAGATTTTGTTTCTGCAGACTACTTGGCAAACAAAAGTGATCATGAATTTAGTCAGTTTTCAGAAAGTTGCTTTGTGAGAAAATTGTGTTGAATATATTCTTTTTATGGAAGATTTTCAGTCATTGCAACTGAATCATGTTAGAAATGAAGGAGGAATTGAGCACAAAAAGCGGTTGCACACTCATGATGGCAGTTGACATCATGAGAAATTCACTGATTACTGCAAGTCTGATTTAACAAAACATTTTCCTCATGACAAAATAGGAAGAAAGAAATGGATTGATGGGGTGATTTGGGGTATTCACTTGTATATAAGATATTTGAAAAAACGTAATATCAGACTAGGTTGGCAGAATTGTCACATTCAGGATAGCTTTTTTGACTGCTAAGTCAAAAAGTCACTTGATCAGAAACAGCAAAAGACCTTGTTATTAAAGAGTATGACATGTAGTCTATTTTAAGGGGAGAAATAAAAAGTAGAAGGATTTCATACTAGGAGAGGGAGATAGAGTAAATTAATTGCTCTGGTTCCTACAACTTCAAGAATACCCACCATAACCATTTTCTCGCCAGTGATGTATGTAAAATTTTTATCTGAGCATAGGAATTAAGTGGCGGGTATAAAATGAATGAACTTAAGTAACAATACGTAATGAACATGCTTGTGGGGATGATGTATAGTATTACTCAGTAATCATACCACTCAATAGGGCATGCCACTACTTTTTTAAAATGCTAATTATAAACCAATGTTCAAAGATATTTTTAACTGTGGGCAAGTTAGTAGATGGACTTTTTGGTCTGTCACTTTTTAAAAAAGTACTTAAGATACAAGTTGTATTAGTACCACAGTCTGCCTTCAGTGATATACCTAAAATATTTTTCAGGACCAGAAGTATTTAGTTTGGAAAAAAACAAATCTTTTTTACAAATGCAAAACAGTATTATAACTAATGCTCTGGTTCAAGATTAGGTTTTTAATGATGTTAACAGTAGTCTGATAAACACTTAGAAGTCTGGCATTGAGAAACAAAAGCTTGTACTGACTAATAATTTTATTTAAAAAGTAATAGTTCTTTAGCTTATTTAAATTGTCTCTTACATTTATTTATCCATAGAATTTATATTTATTTCACTCCTTTCATCTCCCTGAAAACTGTCTGCAGGCTCTTTGATTTGGAATAGATGTGTGAAGTACTGTCTTTTGCCAAAAACCTCAAATTACCTGTTTTTTTCAACGTAGTGAGTTTGTGCTTGTTTGAAGATCAGTTCAAAAACTATCTGTACTATCTGTACTGCCTCTGATGTTAAGATTTTATGTATAGCATAAGGAAGCTAGCTCTGACTATATTTTCCTAAGAATAAAGACCTATTTTTGTAGCATGTCTTAGGATCTCCAGGAGTCCAAGAATTTTTGTGGGTGTCCTCTATTGTTCTTCATTTAACAGCTTTTAAATAGACACTTGGAATCTTTAGAGCTCTTTCTCCTTTTAATTACCCATACATTCAAAGTAACTAGCCAATGGTAAAAAAACAAATTCCCCAAGATCTCTAATGCAAGCACATGGTGGGAATATGTGTAGAATAAATGTTGGTCTTCATTTAATTCGATGATAAAAATATTCTCTGGCCATACACGTGCTAGTGGACTTAATTAAATTAATGGTAATTTCCATGCCCCCCCACCATGCACTGTTCTTCCATTCTCTTTGTCTTCCTCTGAAGGTTTGGAAACAAGATTGAGGTTTCAAGTAAGGAAAGGGGAGTAAACAAATACCAATTTAAATAAAATGTTGCAATTTAGATGACTACAAATGAGGTTAGGTAGGTGAACAGTTTAAAATGTGTTTCATAAAGCTAAGCTGGCAAATTATCAGAGTGGGGTACTTGTAAATACACTTTTGGGTGGGGGTGGGGGCGTTGGCTCCTGACCCTAGGATTTCTTCAAAGGGAGCGGGAGCAGTAGGGGTAGAATTGGCCACTTGAGAACAAAACTCCATTTAGGTCGTTTAGTACAGAGATTAGTTTGTGGTTAGGATTATCAAAATTTACACTGATAAGTGGAAACAAGCTTTTGTCATTTCAGAACAGTGGCAAGTTTTATACAGGAAACATGTACCACTAGGGCATTTTGTTAACTGTTGCCATTTTGGCTCCTTGTACAGATGCCAAATGCGTACTTTTTTTCTGGTTGAAATCACCACTGCTGAATAAAACTTGGGTGAGGGAGAAGTCCTAATAAACCACTATGGAAATCAGTGTCTTCTGGTCACCCTAAAATGTGTTTCTAATACAAGCAATAAAATTAGGGTAAAGATGAGGGCATTTTCAGGTCTTAGTGAATATCTGATTTTTAATTTGTCCATAAAATGATTTAAACAAGTTCTGGTCTGACAGGCTCCTATATGTAATGTTACTAAATTGTGATTTCCTGATTTTTTAGGCATTTAATTGTATCCGAGAAAATTCTTATGACACAAAATATCAGCTTGTTCAGGAGAGAATTTTAGGATGCCTAAGGGAATTGCCGTCTTCTGGCATTTAGGAATTATAGCCGATTCTACTTTTTCAAGGCAAAAGGACAGAGGTTTTGATAAGGACAAGTAAGTACCACAGATTAACTGATAATATGACTAGCATTTGTAAAATCTGTAGAAAAACATAGATCCCCACATTCTAAGTTATACCAAAAGAATAATATCACTCTGGTTTGGCTCTTTTAATGATGTTAATTTTAAAATGAGATGAAGGAAATTTGAGATATAGCATTTATGTAGCAATTTTTTGTTTGAACTTTAGTATCTTGATTTTTCTCCTCTTGAGAATTATAAAATGCTGGTGCTGCATCATTTGCACGCAGAATCGCTAAGACAAGGTGTGTCCTTTATGTCATGAGTAAAGAAACCCTTATGCTTCCATTTTTTAAAGAATAATCTGTATTCATATTGCTTAAGTTGGAACCTCAGGAATTAGGCCTCTAAATTGGTTTAATTTTTTTAACATGTCATGAAAAACTAGAAAGGCATATATACTAATTTTTCTCAGTGCATTTAATATTTGCCATGAGCTTGGAGGAAAATAATGAGCAACATGTCAAAGGTCATTTATAAAAACTGGCAGAATACACCAGTTCTCTATAGTCAAATGCATATGTAATACAGTGTAGTTTTGGCAAAATTTAGTATCCCTTTTTTCTTTTTCTTATTTTAAAGATTTTATTTTATTCTTAAAGGGGGAGGGAAAGAGAAAGAGGGAGAGAAACATCTATTGGTTGCTTCTCACACACTCCCAGCTGGGCGTCTGGCTGGCAACCCACCCATGTGCCCTGATTGGGAATTGAACCAGGGGCCTTTTGGTTTGCAGGCTAGTGCTCAATCCTCTTGAGCCACACTAGCCAAGGCATCCCTTGCTTTTTTCCCTAGAAACAGTAAAAATATTACTGTTTTTTTTTTGCAGAAACAGTTCTTAGGAATCCTTCACCATTAAGAATAGGTGTGGTTCCCTCTAGGTGCACTAACTTCATTTGTAAATTGATTTAAAACATGAAAACATTTTCTAAGAAATTTTAGTTTATCTCTCTCCTGAAGATCCACTTAGCATTTGACAGCATCAGCAAAGCTAAGGAGCCCAACAGCAAATTCTGTAGTTCAATTTTTTTTGGCTTTTAGACAATCTTTTAATCAGTCTATTTAAATTACTAGTACTACTTTTCTTTGCAGTTGTATAATTCCTACCCTCCTCTCCCCACCCCGCCTTTTTTTTTTTTTTACTTCTTTAAGACCGGATGCTCCTAAGGACAGGAAAATCTAAATGGTGCTAGGCAGGAATTTAAAAATATTCTTCTGCATATTTTCCAGTTTGGTGGGAATTTAGTTTATTTACAGAATTAGGTTTAATTGTGACAAGTTAACATAAAATGGGAATCAGTTTTTGAACCACTTTGTAACATGGAAAACTTAAAAATTTAAAGAGCATGAAATGGTCATGTAAGTAAATTTGAAACTCCACATTTAAATTGTTTAAAGAAATCAAAATTGTTTTGAAGTGAAGGGGACTGTTGGTCTTGAAATTCATAGACCGCTTTATGTTTACTAATTGTAATAGACCAACCTAGCGCAGTGCTATCCCTTTATGCTGATGCTCAGCTTAATTTCAATCTGCTGCGCAAAACAGTATTGACCTACAAACCCTGTCTGTACTCAATTATTTATGAGGAAGGGCTACTTCAAGATTGAATTCTTGTAGTTGGCTTTGAGTCCATAAAGCTTGTATAAGATTTTTTTGCAGAGCACTTTGGAGAGGATGAGTAGTGACAGCTAGCTAAGTGTGAAGTCTTGACAACAGCTATTTCTAAGCGTCAAACACAAAATGAGGGACCCCTAAAACCCCGGAATATATTTACAAAAACTTGTGTATTAGATGTATAAACTTCAGTCACCTTCGTAGTACTCTCCATTGGATGCAATCACGTGTCAAGATTTTTTTCCCCCACTGCTCAAATAGTTTTTGAAATTGTCCATTATGATACCTTTTAGTGCTTGTGCCAGTTTTTGTTTCACTTCTTCCCATTGGGAAAACGTTTCCCTTTGGGGACTTTTTTTCGTGTGGAGACAAAAGTCACTGGGGGGAGATCAAGTGAATAGGGAGGGGGTTCATAGGGGTCGTGCTATTTTTGGTTAAAAACTGAACTCAGTGCGTTGTGGGCAGGTGTGCTTGTAAATCACCCATTGTGAAATGGGCAAATGCATTGAAAGAGTCTTAAAAAAATTCACTGAAGCTAAACACAGCTTCATACCACCAGTTGGCACACTGATACAGATGGGTTCCTAGAACACTCATCTAGGCAGGGGAAGCCTGTACTACAAGGGGCCCACCCTCTAGAAGAGAATTTCAGTTTTTTGGAGGGAGGTTCCCCCTCATACTGTATCTTAAAGTAGCTAGAGCAATGGTTGCATCCATATGAATAGACTTACATGTACCTTCTGATTGGTGGTTGGAGTTAAATTGCTTGAAAGGGAGTCTGAATTTAAATCATTGTCTCAATATATATACCTCTTAATTTGAGTAGTGGTGAAAAAAGGTATTTATCATTATATATGCTTAATTAATATTTTAACTTAAGTTTTAAAGGACGTATATCTGGAAACCAGGATACTGGAAAATTGGCATTTAATGATATACTGGCAGTACAGCATTTAAAAAGCACAGGATATGAAAGTCTGCTTTGCTGCTTGCACCTTAGTCAATTCAGAGGGATGTTGACTCTCTCCATTCTTAAAGTGGTTACCTTTTATCTCTCTAGAAATTTAAGCAGTATTTACCCCTTGTGAGGAATACAGCTTAAATCCTGTTCTAAGTTCAGTTGATTACTCAAACTACACTTACCCTTTACTTATACCAATTTTAGTATCTTTCGCTCCTCACTATATATGAGGAAGCAGCATAATTAATACTTTCTTTTCCTTTGTTTCCCAGTTTCTGGTAGCTCCATCTTTTCTGTGACTTTTTTTTTTTGTATATGTTAGAGTGTGCTCTTACAGTTTTCCCATTCTTTTTTCTCCCTTTATGACACTCCACCTAGTACCCCCATTCCTTCCAGCATCTCCCTCCCCCACCCCCCATTAGTTTGTGCCCATGAGATGTACATATAAGTTCTTTGGCTTCTCCATTTCCCATATTATGTATAACCTCCCCCTGTCTATTTTGTGCCTAGCAATTATGCTGCTTTAAAAAACAATTATTTTCAGAGAGTTGGTAAGGGAAGGAGAAAGAGGGAGAGAAACATAATATGTGGTTGCCTCTCACGCCCCACCCACTGGGGATCTGGCCCGCAACCCAGGCAGGTGCCCTGATTGGGAATCAAGCTGGCAACCCTTCAGTTTGCAGGCCAGCACTCAACCTACTGAGCTACACCAGCCAGGACCCAGTTATGCTGCTTATTCCATGTACCTTTTCTCCCATTCTTTCCCTTCCTCCTCTCTGCTGATAACTCTCCATGTGATCTACATTTCAGTAGTTCTGTTCCTGTTCTAGTTTGGGGGTTTTTTTTGTTTGTTTGTTTTTGGGTTTTTTTGGTTTAATTGTTGATTGTTGTGAGTTTGTTGTCATTTTACTATTCATAGTTTTGATCTTTTTCTTAGATAAGTCCCTTTAACTTTTCATATAATAAGGGCTTATGATGATGAACTCCTTTAACTTGACCTTATCTGGGAAGCACTTTATCTGCCCTTCCATTCTAAATGATAGCTTTGCTGGATACAGTAATCTTGGATGTAGGTCCTTGCCTTTCATACATGGATACTTCTTTCCAGCCCCTTCTTGACTATAAGGTTCCTTTTGCGAAATCAGCTGATAGTCTTATGGGAACTCCTCTGTGGGTAACTATCTCCTTTTCTCTTGCTGCTTTTAAGATTCTTTCCTTATCTTTCATCTTGGGTAACTTAATTATGATGTTTCTTGGTGTGTGCTTCCTTGGGCCCAACTTCTTCGATACTCTGAGTTTCCTGGACTTTCTTTGCCAGATTAGGGAGGTTCTACATTATGTTTTCAAATAAGTGTTCGATTTCTTGCTCTTCCTCTTCTTGTGGCACCCCTATGATTCGGATGTTGTAACGTTTAAAGTTGTCCCAGAGGTTCTTCAGCCTCTCCTCATTTTTTTTTTTTTTAATTGTTTCTTCATTCTGTTTTGGTTGAATGTTTATTTGTTCCTTCTGCTCCAAGCCATCAAGTCCCGGTTTTCTTCCCTTCGCTGCTGTTCCCTGTGTATTTTTCTCTATTTTTTTCTTTATTTCACTTTATATAACCCTCACTTCTTACTTTATTTTGTGGCCGTACTCAATCATTTCTGTGAGCATCCTGATTACCAGTGTTTTGAACTATGCATCTGATAGGTTGGCTATCTCTCCTATCTCCTTGTTGCTTAGTTCTTTTTTTTCCTGGAGTTTTGATCTGTTCTTTTTTAAGAATTTATTTTTAGAGAGAATGGAGGGAGAAAGAAATGGAGAGAAACATCAATGTGTGGTTACCCTCTACTAGGAGCCCTCTCTGCAACCCCTGGCATGTGCCCTGAGTGAGAATCCAACGGGTGACCTTTTGCTTTGCAGTCCAGGGCTCAATCCACTGAGCTACACTAGCCAGGGCTGATCCGTTCTTTCATTTGGGCCACATTTATTTGTCTAGGTGTACCTGTTATATTGTAAGGGGTGGAGCCTTAGGTATTTTCTGGGGCAGTGCAACCCACTTTACTGTATTGTGCTCTATATGTGAGGGATAGGTCAGAGAGGGAACAAGGCTGCTTGCTTGGCTCTCATCCTGCTTTCAGTCACTTCTCTGCTTCCCACAAGTGAATGGCACCCTTTCAGTTGCTACCCTGACGCTGATTCCCCAAGCGGGAGGGCTTTTGTACATTGTAGGACCATTTTTGTACATTGTGGGCCCCTCCATTGGACTCTTGAGAGACTGACAGTTTCTCCCACAGCTGCAAACCCCACAGGGTTTTACAGCCAGAGGTTCTGAGGCTTTATGTCAGCACTAGAACCCCAGGTTGTGTGGTCTGCCTTGCTCCTTAGTTGTTCCTCCTGGTTTATCTGCACCTGAATGTGGGACTGCCTGGTCCACTATCTGCTGCCCTGCTGGGTGTCCTGTCACCTTAGCTGTCTTATCTCCACCCCTCCTATCAATGTGGATGAATGTTTCTTCTTTAACTCCTTGGTTGTCAGACTTCCATATGGTTCAATTATCTGGCAGTTCTTTTTCTTTCTTTTCAATTGGTTGTTTCCTCCTTTTGGTTGTGTGAGGAGGTGAAGCGTATTTACCTACACCTCCATTTTGGCCTCAAGCTCTGCTGTGAAGTTTATGACACTTTATAAAATACTTTGTTTGTAGATTGAAGATAGCCAAAATGTAGCTTTTAAAATGGGTGATGGCCCTGCCCGTTGTGGCTCACTCAGTTGGAACATCATCCCATAACCAAAAGGTTTGATTCCTGATCAAGGCACATACCTAGGTTTCAGGTTCCATCCCTGGTCCAAACATTTATTGGAGACAATTCTCAACCAGCTGGTGTTTCTCTCCATTCCTTTCCCTCTGAAAGCATTGAAAAAATGTCTTTGGGTGAGAACAAAGAAATAAAATAAAAATGGGTGATAGAGTTATAGATAATCCTATTTTGACAAATCTGTCCTTTGGAAGGCAACATTCTAAGGTGAAAACTATTTTTAAAAATGTTCCTTCATTTGCTTAGATTCATACCCATTACTAAAATATGAGCCATAACTTTGATGATTTTCTTTTCACTGAGCTCTTCTGATTATTTAATCATTTAGTGCTGTGTACTCTTGTCATTGTAGGATCCTTTCTTTTTTTTCCCATTCCATTGCTGGATTCTACTTCTTAGGTTCCATAGCTTCCTCTTTGTTTCTTTTTTATTCTTGCTGCAGTATATTCTCTGGTAATATTTTCAGAAAGGGTACGTGAACAGTAAGCAGTCTTGCATAAGGGGAAGATGTTTTCACCCTTGCTTTGGATATAGGATTCAAGCTGCAATGTTACTTTCCATCAGAACTTTGGAGTTGTTTTTCCATTGTTTTCTAGTATCCAGTGTTGCTTGTAACTATCTGATTTGAAGGTAGTTTTTCTAGTGTAGGTAATCTTTTTTTTCTTATGCATTCAGTTTTTTTTGATGTTGTTAGTTGGTTTTCTAAAGTTTCATGAGATTGTGTACATAGGTCTTTATTTAGCTTTTTAACTTGAGGTCTTAAGGGTTTCTTTATTACCGAGAATTTTGCTTTTCATTTTTTTTTAAGTTTTTCTCCTTTTATTTTACAGTTTGGATTGGAAGTTGGACTAGATTCTTTTATGTTTAAACATTTCCCCCTATTTATGCTTTATAGAAAATGCCATTTTTTTTCTTCCAGTCAATATATATTGACTTTAGGTTTTAGCAGTAGAGCAGTCTGTTCTTACTGTATACATGGACTGCCATGCTCACTCTTGGATTCTGAAGAGTTTTTGAAATTACCAGTTTCTTAATAGGATGTATTTAAATACTAATTCACTTGGGTTATTTGTGTGCTGCTGATATTTCTTAAATGTTTGGTGATTCTTCATTAATATTTATGAAAGGATATTGATAAAAGTAGTCAGGTGTTAACTAGGTATCTCCACTGAGACAGCTAAGTTCTGTGTATGAGAGGACTGACAGGTTTCCTTAGGAGCAGACAGGCAAGTAGGGTAGGGTACCCCCCTCCAATGGAAGTAAAAGGCCCAACTGCAAGAGCACTGACCCCTCCCAGGCAGGTTATTAGATATGGGGGCTGGGCCTGAAAACTGTTTCACAACCCTTAGTCACCTGAATTTCTTCCCCTCTGACTTGCAAGCAAACCAAAGGTCTTGCCTTTTGTTTCCCACTTATCCCTCCCATGAAAAATGGTTCCTGTTCTTGTAGTCCCGTGAGTGCAAAATAATGTGAACCTCAGTTTATCTTTTGTACCTAAATTGTGCAAAAAGTATAAAAGTGCTAGTTTTTAAACAGAACTTGGTAGTACAATACAACAATATGGTGTACATTATTTTGGGTTTATTAAAAGAAACTTACCTTGATCTGTATCATCAGTTTTATGTCATGACTCATTTAAAATAAATTGTCTAGGAAAAGTTTGAATAAATCTTACATTAAAAGAGAAAAACTAGCAAGCTAATGGGTAGATAGATGACATTTTGTGACTAAGGGTGCAAATTTCGTTTAGACATTTCATGCAGATGTTCTTGACTGTAGAGCAGATTATTTTAAAAGGACTTTTTGGGAATGGTGCAATAATAGGTTTTGGTTTAACATACAATTTATGAGCATTAAAAAAAAAGACCCCACTGAGCCCTGGCTGGTTTAACTCAGTGGCTTGAGCGTGGGCCTGTGAACCAAGGGGTTGTTGGTTTGATTCTCAGTCAGGGCACATGCCTGGGTTGTGGGCCAGGTCCCCCTGGTACAGGGTGTGTGAGATGCAACCACAGATTGATGTTTCTCTCCCTCTCTATCCCCTTCCCTTCCCTTCTCTCTAAAAATAAAATCGTAAAACAAACAAAAAAAACAGTATATTGTACTTGCACTTTAAAAA
The DNA here is from genome assembly GCF_022682495.2 of Desmodus rotundus. Taxonomy (NCBI): domain Eukaryota; kingdom Metazoa; phylum Chordata; class Mammalia; order Chiroptera; family Phyllostomidae; genus Desmodus; species Desmodus rotundus. Next base: position 42,153,136 of record NC_071397.1, on the reverse strand, counting down.
GAAAAACACAGCATTATTTTGGGTTTTTTTTTCATTTCCATTTAACATAGCTACTTTCATGTATACTATTTTACCAGGTAATGAGACTATATTCCTTATTCTGGCAGGGATCTTTCAAATCTCTCTCCTCCAGATTTCATGTTACGGGATTTGATGAGAATTCCTTTTAATCTACTTGTGGAATATATTCTTTAATACTTTTGTCATATGACCCTTATTTGCTGATTAGAAAGTTTAAATCCTTGAAAAATTTTCCACATAAATAGGGAAATTCAAACATCTTAGGTTAATTTGGTTATTAAGGATCATGTCAGGTATATATGAGTTTTATTTTAAATATTTATTTATTTTTAGAAAGGGGATAAGGGAAGGAGAAAGAGGGAGAGAAACCTCAATGTGCAGTTGCCTCCCACATGCCCCTAATTGGGGGCCTGAGTTGGCCCGCAACCCAGGCACATATATGAGTTTTTGATTAGGATTTGTGATAATGAATATCACTGACATAAGGGAGAAGCTTACTTTCTCCCTGTTTTGGTACAAAAATCTCGAATAATTTTTTTTAAGGATTTGTTAGTTTTAGAGGAGAAGGAGGGAGGAAGAAAGGGAGAGGAACGTCGATGTGCGAGAGAAACATCCATTGGTTGTCTCTTGTACGCTCCCAATGGGGGACCTGGCCTGCAACCTGGGCAGTGCCCTGACTGGGAATTGAACCGATGACCCTTTGGTTTGCAGGCCAGCACTTGATGCACTGAGCCACACTAGCCAGGGCTTGGATAATTTAATGATAATGGTATCTGGACACAGAGACAAGAGGAAATTGAAGAGGAAAGTTAAGCTTAACTAGTATACCAAATTCTATTCAATTAAAGTTGATGGACATATTAGGCATTTTTTAAAAAAAGATTTTACCTATATTTAGAGGAGAAGGGAAAAAGAGAAACATCAACGTGTGAGAGAAACATAGATTGAGTGCCTCTCGCATGCCCTCAACTGGGTACCTAGCCTGCAACCCAGGCATGTGCCCTTGCTGGGAATCAAACTGGCAACCCTTCAGTTTGCACGCTGGCTTTCTGTACACTGAGCCACATCAGCTAGGGCCATGTAAGGCATTTTGATCTCTTGTATTCATAGGGCTATCCTATTGTAATAAGGCTGATGTATAGTGTAGCCTGTATATGAGTATTTTTGTATTGGTTCACTTTATATAAACTTAATATTTAAGTATACGTTGCTAAAAATACTGTATGTGCATTAAGACAGTTTCAAAATTTCAATGACTTAGATCAACAAGTTTCAACCTTTTTCATCTCATTGCACACAAACTACTGAAATTCTGTGGCACATAATTTTTTTTTTTTTTTGCTATTCTAACAACAAAAATAAAATAGGTATAATTTTGATTCATTCACACCAGACAGCTATTTTGTGTTGGCTGTTGTCATTTTTTCTTTTTTGACAATCTAAGGGAAAAGAGGTCAGTGCTTCTGAATAGTCTGTTATTTCATCTTTTAAAGGTTCTCGCAGCACCCAGTTTGCCCCTTGAAGCGTACCAGTTCAGAATTGCTGACTTACAAACTATTCTTCCTTTTATTTCCCCAATAGTTATAGTTGAAAACAAAAATATTTTTTCTTAATCATTGAGGCATTTAATAAAAGAAGCAATACACAAACAAATATAATCTCTTTGTTCCTGAGTTTCCTATACAAAGAGATGGTATTGAGTTGGGCAAAAAGTCCATTTAGTTTTTTCTCAAAAGAAAAGACACATTTTTCATTTTCACCAATAACTTTATTGATTTGGATATTTTGATTATGTCAGCTATCTCCCACTATTGGTTCCTAATGGGTGGAGGCCAGGGGTGCTGCTAAACATATTCCAATGTGTAAGAGCCCCACAGCAAAGAATTATTTGGCCAAAATGTCAGTGTATCAAGAAACTTCACAAGCCACTTTTGACACCATCGATCAGTCATGGGACCTTCTTCCTACACTGCAGAAAGTTTTTTTTGCGTTTCAGTGCATTTTTACCTTTCTTGAAATAACGCATAATATGCTGGAAATGTTACCTATTTTCTTCCATCTTCGATATTAAAATGGCTGCACAAAAATTCACTAATTTTCCTAAGTTCTTTTAAAAAATGCACGTTGACACGACAACTATCACAATCTTAACAAAGTTGTTTCAAATGAAGTTAAAGATAACTAAGCACTACTAAAGCAATCATACAGAAAATAAACGAACTTTTCGGCCAACCCAATAAATTCCAATTTTTTTCTCCTGGCTGTCAATGTTCTGTGACATAACAGCTTGTGTTTGGGTAGAATTCTGTCTAAAGGATTTCGTACTTCATTTCATTCATACTATTATTTTGAAGGCTTAGTTTCACAATATATAGGAAATGTTATATTGAAAGTCTTTTGTTGAGCTCTGGCTGGTGTGGCTCAGTGGATTGAGTGCAGGTCTGAGAACCAAATGGTCGTCAGTTTGATTTCCAGTCAGGGCACGTGCCCTGGTTGTGGGCCAGGTCCCCAGTAGGGGGTGCATGACAGGTAACTGCACATTGATGTTTCCCTCTCTTTCCCCCTCTCTTCTCCTCTCTCTTCCCCTCTGCCTAAAAATAAATAAAATCTTTTAACAAAAAAAAGGAAGTTGTCTTTGACCGTGTGATACCTTACATACATGAACATTTCCTCATACATTATTTTTGTGATAATTAGTTTTTGGGGGGGAGAGTAGGTCAAATATTTTTCTTACAATTAAGGGAACATTGGAGTCTGTATCTTCTGAGGAAGAAAATTGTTGTTTAGGTTATTTTCAGATACCCTAAATTACTGTGTTATTGTACCAGATGGGAGTCATCCTGAATAACAGAGATGTATCAATATATGAACAACATAGATCTAGTTTTGTAGTACGTTTTGTAGTGACTACGTTTTTTAATCTTTAGAATTAGTATTCACTTATCTCAAGTCTCTTAGTTCTGAAATTCTAAGCAAAACTCTCATTTGGTATAATGGTAATATACTAATGAACCTGATCAGGAAGTAAAAACCTAAATTGCTAAACCAACCCCCTGAATTTGCTTTACTGCTAATAATTCAAATATGTTCTAAGTATTATAGAGCCAGTGAATAACCCAAAAGAGTATTGACTGTTCTAAGCATCAGCGATCTCTTCCCCCACTCCCCTCAGTAAACTGTCTTCAGGTGGAAACCCCACAAATTTCATTATCAGGATAAAGCATTTTATTTATTTGTTAAATTTTATTTTCAGAGAGAGGAGAAGGGAAGGGGGAAGAGGGAAAGAAAGGAAAAGAAACAACAATTGGCTGCCTCTCAGGCCCCTACCTAGGGACCCAGCTCACAACCCAGGCATGTACCCGGACTGGGAGTCCAGCTGGGGACCTTCCGGTTCACAGGCAGCACTTAACTCATTGAGCCACACTAGCCAGGACACACTAAAGCATTTTATTGCACCTTTTTCTAGGCAGCTTGGTGGTTGTGAAATGATTCCCCTTTTAAATTGATTTCCCTCTCCTGTTTTCAAGAACTATTCAAAGGAATGGTAGCTGTGGTCTGATAGAAACTTACATTTTTTAAAAAGCTTTAACTTCTTACCCTGACTGGTGTGGCTCAGTGGAGTGAGTGCTGGCCTGTGAACCAAAAGGTCACCGGTTCGGTTCCCAGGCTGAGCACATGCCTGGGTTACAAGCCAGGTCCCCAATATGCATGTGAGGGGCAACCGATCAATGTATCTCTCGCACATCGATGTTTCTTTCCCTCTTTCTTCCCTTGCCCTCTCTCTAAGAATAAATAAGTGAAATCTTAAAAAAAAAAAAAATAAAAAGCTTTAACTTCTCACCTTGGCTGGTGTGGCTCAGTTGTTTGGACCATAGCCAAACCGACAGGTTGTGGGTGGGTTTGATTTCCAGTCAATACACATGCCTGGGTTGCAGGTTCAATCCCTGGTCCTGGTGTGTGTGGTCTTGGTCTGGGCCTGTATAACGGGCAGCCAATCGATGCTTTTCTCTTGCATCGATGTTTCTTTTGGTCTCCATTCCCCTCTATGATCTCAGGTGAGGATTAAAAAAAAAAGCCTTGACTTCTCTAAATGACACTGAATCTTACCTGAAAAGTTTTCATGGCACTCTGCTGGTTCTCTAATCTTTTCTGATTATCCTGTTCTCATCTAGCCTTATTTCCCTTTTTTTCCCTCTATACTTGTCTCCTTGATCTCAACTATATTCACAGCTTCACAGCACATCTATGTGGACTCCTGTTTAATGTTAGGGCTTAATTGATCTCTGTTATGTGCAGGTATGCATTTCAGCTGTTTGTGTGCATGTTAGAGTGCTCCCCTCTGTCAGGGATTATGTCCTGTGAATTTCTCTTACAACATCCAGCCAGCTACCTTTGGTCATTTTTTTGTTACTAAATAAGCCTGAAATGTCCTCTTTATCCAAGTCTTACCCTACCCTTCAGGAAGTTCGGGTCTGGATGAACTTCACATTTACAAATCTCTTAGATTACAGGTGGCAAACACAAGGCCTGTGGGTGGAATCTGGCCCTCCACCTTGTTTTTGCTGGCTCAGCACCTTGTTTCTATCTGGCGGCACTGTGGAGCCCCTTGCCCCTAGTTAAGGAGTAGTTACATTTATAGTCCTAAAATTACATTTGGCCCTTTGAAGGCAACCATGAGGCTGATGTGGCCCCTAGTGAAAATAAGTTTGATACCCCTCTCTTAGATGGTTCCTAAAGACCAAATTTCTGAGTGGCATGTTTAATTATAATCACTCTCCTCTGTGTATATAGTGTACAATAGCAATGTCCAGTAGAAATGAAATGCAAGCCACATATATAACTAAAAATTTTATTATTTGGCTTCAGCTTGTCCTTCAGCCTTACCTTCCACTGATACTTTCTATAAAGACATTTCTTGCCTTGTTTTGGCTCACTTCATGCTTGGGTGAGATCTACCCTACCCTAAGCCAACCACTCAGACAAAAATCCTCTTCAGCCAAAATAATCACATTTCCTTGCTATTTAAGTGAAAACCCAAAATTTATCAAGCTGATTAAGATAACTTTAGGAGCAAAACCATGGTTTTAAAGCATCTGGCAACACTTTAAAATCTGATATTTCTGTGCTTTGTAATTGCAAGAAGAATCTTCAGAATCATTTGAATTATATATTATTGATACTACCCTTCAAATTTATTTTCTGCCAACAGTGTATGTGGTAATTACATTTCTCATCCTCCTTTGATCAATTTCAAAGAAATTGAAAGAAAGAAAGCTATGTAACTGGCTGAGGCTGAATATGTAAATAGGCTAAACCAATTTAAGAATAATACATACTGTGTTACGAACATATGAAAACTCAGTACATGAAAAGAACTGTTTACATAGAGATATTTGTTGTTGGTTTCTTAACTCTGAAGCCCTACAAAAATTGCTACAATCCTGCCATCAGCATATCTGTGAGCATTCTTGCAGATGATTTCTTCTTAGCCTCAAGAAATAAAAAGCGAAGTGACCTAGTTAGATTTTTTTAAAAAACCCTGAAAATGCAAGTGATAGAAGTGCTGTCTGAACAGCTGACACAGAGTTCTTAATTATATTGAATAAAGATATATATTGAACTGTTTCACAAAATTGAAGATTATAGGCTAAAATGATAATCTTAGCTGTATAACTTTTGAAAATTATAGGCTAATGCTCAAAATTCAGATTTTTAAGATGTTCCTTGAGCTAAAATCCCTAAATTTAAATGGTAACTATCTTTCAATATATAGAAGAAATTTTCCAATAAATGTTTTTCAATAAAAATTTCCATAATTTTCTTACTCAAGATTTCCCCTTGGATATACTATAATGAGTTTATTATAGCTGAATTCTCTTACCAAAATAGGAAAGGTTACTATTTAGTGAAGATAAAAATTTAATCTTAATTATTTGATGGCAACACTACTAGAATTGGAATTAAAGTACCAATATTAATGATTTTAATAATTCTGAACCAAGCTTAGTTGCGTGGTGGTTTATATGTACCATGTCAAAGTGCTTTCATTTTTATATATTAGAATACAGCCTACTGAGAGATAAGAGGAAGGATTGCAAAGTCTTTCCAAAATATTTTCCGAAGTTACTGAAGTCAGGTTAAGCATCTGGATATAGTTAACATTTTTCTCTTTATGAAAGAAAGCCACTGTCTCTATCTTTAACAAGAAATAAAGTGGAATGTTTTACTTAAAGGGTAACTTTTAAAAGTAGGTAAGAAAAACATTGGCTGTCTTATACAAGGTAATGGTGGTGGTAGATTGTAAGCGCCTTTCCAATCAGTTTTGAATAACAGAAGGCAGTTGGGTATATTTTCATTTTCTAATCAGTTACTAAATCTGCATTTTCTGAATTCATGACCAACTACCTATTAACATGAAAGTGAGGTTCAAGAGGATGGTTATTCCATCATACTTTAGAAACAAAATGACAAACAGTAAATGATTAAGCGTTTGGTGCTAAGAAGAGACCACTCAGAATTTCATGGTTTATCCAGAGTATCTAGTTGAGCTACTGGTTGTATAAGATTGTAGTTCTTCAGATCTTCCCATTTGAGGTTTTACTTCATTGCCACAAAAGGGCAAAAGGCATTCAATATGACAGTAATAAGTGCATTTTGAACATCTCAAACTCCTATTCATAAAACTCCCTAATGCCTTGGAATAACATGTTCTCTCCATTGTAATGAGTTCCTATTTTGAAAAGCCAGGAAAGGAACATTTCTTGAAGTAAAGAAGGCAGTTCAATGGTTCCTCAAGTAAAGCAGGCACTATTTCCAGAGGTTGATACATAGGGACAGGTTGTGAGAGAAGAGGGTGTTGTGAAATATAAAATTAAGACTGCAAAAATAACACCACAAAAGCTAAAATATAAACCTCTATGCTTTGAGACATGGGGAGAAAACCAGGTTTAGAAATGCCAATCCTGTGATTGGAGAGAATGCCCCCAAAATTATAGGAGGCATCCGTGAGAAGGACAGACTGAAATGGCCCCTAGTGGTGGCATTTATCATCTTAACTGACAGTTTTAGGCCATACACATGATGGCCCTCAACAAACTGGTGTGTATTGAGGGTCATCAGAGATAAGTAGGCCTAATTACTGGTTGGTATTCAGGTATTCAACACCACCTTTTCATATTTACTTATATAAAAAGCAATTTGTATAATTTGCTGGTGGGTTATGATTTGATTATGAAAAAGCATTTTATATAGTTAACATTACCTACTGCTGCATAACTTCTGAAAATTAAGTGAAAGCAGAGATAAATCCTAGTCTTTTATTGCTTTCCCAGAGACCTTTCCAGATCCTCATCAGTTGAAAGTTTCCCTGTGACATCACCCGTCATTTAATAAAAAACAAAAAAACCTCTTAGTCCTTATATATAAATATGCCCTGTATTACAGATTTTTCATGAGTGACATATCTCCTTCACTATATTGTAAGCCTTTGGAGGTCAGAAAAATGCATCCAAATCATTTATCTGCCATATCTAGTACAGTGCTTTACACTTATATGCTAATTCAATAAATATTTATTAAAATGAGATATTACTGTAGTTTGACGTTTGTGAACCCTTTAGGTGAATGCATTATCAACCATGTTTTACTTTTTATTGTTTGAAAATATACCCTTAGCACACATAATTGTGGCATTTATGAAAAATTTACATATTTAATTGTACTGACTTTCCATAGCTAACATTAGTTGAATCAGTATTGTCTAGTAGGCATATAGTGCAAGCCGCAGGTGTAATTTAAAATTTTCTAGCCCTGACTGGCAGGGGTTAGTTGGTTGGGTGTTCCACAAAGCGAAGGGTTCCTGATTCAATTCCCAGTCAGGGCATATGCCTTGGTTGTGGGTTGGGTCCCTGGTTGGTGCGCGTTCAAGAGGCAACTGATCCTTGTTTCTTGCTCACATGGATGTTTCCCTCCCACTCTTCCTCCTTCCTTTCCCCTCCAAAAATAAATTAAAAAATCTAACAATTTTCTAGTTGGGACATTATAGAAGAAACATAGGTTAGTTTATTTTTTTTAAACATTAGTTCCAAAATATCTTTTAACCTGTAATCAAGTTGTAAAATATGAGATATGTGGCCTTGGCCAGGGAGCTCTGTTAGAGCATCATACTGATAGACCAAGGCTGCAGGTTCAATCCTGGTCAGAACACACACAAGAAACCAAAGAATACATAAATATGTGGAACAACAAACTGATGTTTCTGTCTCCCTCTCTCTAAAATCAATAAAAAAAAACCCCTTTTTTAGTCACTAAAAAAATCTGGTGTGTATTTTACACTTATAGCACATATCTGTTTAAACTGGCCACATTTCAAATGCTGAACAACCAGACAATGGCTATTAGCTATTACATTGGACAGTGCAGGTGTAGAACTTAAGGGCAGACAGTAAAGCTCTTTCAGCCTTAGTTTCCTGTAAGGTAACTTACAGTTTTGACTTCATGTCATCATCATTTTAGATCCAAATACAGCTAACTGGTTTGGCTATTTTTTTGTCATGTTCATAAATCCATAAAATAAGAAACCTTTTTGTATTAAGCATTGGGTAAAGACGTTTAATAGGCACTTTCTATCCAATATAACCTCTAAAACTTATGAAGAAGGTATTTATCTTTACGAGTTGAAGATGCAGGAATTCAGATAGATCAAGTTAACCTTGCTCAATGAAATATTCTAGTAGAAAGTGGAGTTTGTTTTAGAAACTATTAATTGTGGATATCCCATAACCCCACTAGAAGTTCAGAACTTTTAATAAAAGATTGGAAAAAAACTTCAAGACCTGTGTGAGTGTTAAAGTGGATACTAACTAGATTATAAGGTTAAAAACATTTAGAAACTAATCCCATTTAGAAACTAATACGAAGTAATATTCAATGTATGCTGTGATTGAAAAATTAGAAACATCAATAACTTTCTGAGTGAAATAAAGTTTTATTTTATTAAGTGATGTCTGTATCAACAAGAAAATTTATTTTTCTTGGTTTAGGTGTAGATTTCAAAGAATAGTCTTATGACAGAAATTTATTTTCATTTTTTACTTTCCTGAACATAAGAATAATGAAAATTTAAATTGCCTATTGTCTAGGCAATTTATTAGCTTATTCTAATTGCCTCTGCTAAGAAAACTGGAAAAGAAGTCTTGATTGTTGTAAAAATGTCTAATTTGAATAGAACAGAACATTGGACCTTTAAAGTGTTCTGGCTGTCTGTGAACAGTTGAACAGTAATTTCAGAATAGTCCCTTAAGGAAGCAAAATTTTTAAGCAGAAAAAAGACTGGCAATGTAACTTCCTGGAAAAGTTTAATATAGTAACTTAATTATAAAGTACTCACGTCCATAGTAGGCACTTGATACATGTAGATTAATTCAACATACACCTTTTATTTGTACCTAAGCATAGCCCTAGAATGTTCATATAAAGGGTTTATAGATAGTTCAAATACACTAAAAAGGCTGCAAAAGTGAAATTGATAAATGTTTAATTACATATATATATCTCAAAACATTAAAAATAGCATTAAGCTTCCCAATGATGTTACACAGTAGTCTTTTAAATGGTTTAATCATAAATTGTAGCCCCGGTTGGTGTGGCTCAGTGGATTGAGTGCCTGTCTGCAAACCAAAAGGTCGCTGGTTCAATTCCCAGTCAGGGCACATACCTGGGTTGCAGGCCAGCTCCCAGTCTCTCGTACATTGATGTTTCTCTCCCTTTCTTCCTCTCTCTCTAAAAGTAAATAAATAAAACCTAAAAAATTTTTTTTAAAAAATCCCGGTTTCGCTGTGTGATTCTGAGCAAGTTACTCTCCGTCTCAGAAATCTAGCTGTAAAATAGGAGCCACCAGAGTACATATTGTACAGCCTGAGGTGAATGTGTGAAGATTAGCTTATCCCGCCGCCAAAATTTTCCTTATTACTGTAAGGTTTTCCTGTATCCCTTAGAGTAGCAATGAGCACACTAAAAATTTAGTAAAGCGAAAGGCCCACGAGACTCCAAGGGGGGTTTAACCTAACTTGTGTTGAATACCCGCCTCACGCAAACACTCGGATTTTTGGCTAGGCCCTCGGGGATGTCAGGAGCTGAGCTCCACCTTGCCCAGGAGCGTGCAAAAGACGTGCTCTTGCAAGTTTTGCGGCCCAGTGGGTTTGACTTGAACGTAATCCAGAGTTGTATTACTCACCCACGGCCCGCGCAAAACTAGTACCCAGAGACGTCCCTCCCTTCTACCCCTCGGGGCAGAACCCCAAGTTCCATCCCTCCGCGAGTTAGCGTCACAGAGACTACAATCCCCAGCAGCTCCTCGAGCTCTGGATGCCCCGCAGGCAGGGCCTGGCAGCTGCGGGGGCGGAGAGCTGTAGTTTCTCCTGCGTTCAAACACCAGTCGCTCTCCTTAGCAATGCAGGAGGTTACTGGGTGCTGCAGTTTTATCCCTGATTTCCGAGAAAGGTGTCTTGCCAGAGGAGCAAGATCTTTCTTGGGGACAGCGTGCAGCTCTGGCCTGGATAGCGGAGAGGCTAGACGCTAGGGTGGAGCTCCAGCGGCTTGACGACCTCCGGCACTCTTGCGGCCATCCGCCCAGTTGGCGGCTGCGCACGCGCGGCGGGGGCCTTGGGCGGGGCTTTGAGCTCGTGTAGCCGGCAGACAGTCCACCCGTCCGCGGCTCTCTGAGTCGGTAGTGTCGGAGACCGGAGGTTAATGAGGGTCGCTTCGACCTCAGCCTCAGTCTGTGGCGCAGCTTCAGAGTCACGCCAGAGATGGTCCCCTGGGTGCGGACGACGGGGGAGAAACTGAAGCAGCAGCTGCGGCTGGACCTGGGACGCGAGATCTGTCGCCAGTACCCGCTCTTCTGCTTCCTGTTGCTCTGTCTCAGTGCCGCCTCACTGCTCCTGAACAGGTAACGCCGTAGTGCGGAGACAGCCGGGCGGTGGGCGGCTTTTCTCCGAAACTGGGGCCGCAGGCCCGTATGGGTTGCCTTTGTGGATGCCAACCGGCGCTGCGTAGCTGACGGGTCTTGCGGCCGGCTGCAAGGCCTCTGGGGAGAGCGGTCTCAGGGAGCCCGACCAAGAATCGGGGCCCCGGAAGTGCAGGCGCTGGTTGGGTTCTAGTGTCCCCTTTCCTCAGGCCTAGTCTGCAAAGCTAGCTGCCCTTGATTCTTACCTTTTCACCCAGATGTTTTTCAGAGGGGTGCAATTTGTGTGTCCAGCCCAATTCGAGACCGCACCGGGGCGGACCAGTCAGCTGACAGGGTAGGGTTCAAGGTCCTGTGGGAGCCGCAGTTTAGGCAGACTCCCCTGGCTCTCTCACCTTGCGCACACGGACACGTACAGTCTTACAGCTGAAGCTGTCACGCAGTGTTGTTGGTTAAACCGGCCGTCACAAAGATTTGTTGAACCTAAGTCAGAAAGCAAATTGGTACCTGCCTCAGCATCTCTAGAATATTCCTAAAGGGAAGACCGAGAGTTAAAATTGGTAAATTCAGTTGACGTTTTGAAATTGGAAGGTTCTGCCCCTGAAATAAACTTGTAGATTTCTGTCATTTTTTACTACTTATAGAAAAGGTAGAGATGAAATAGGCAGTAGAGGAGAACTTTTCCTTTAAAATTATTTCCCGATTTGCTTTTGGTGGAAATAAGTCTGAGACAGTTGTCAGCAACAGGATCTGCGTGATGTTTTCTCTGTTTTGAATATGCAGTCAGCCTTACTCTTTTATTTTTATTTTTATTGAATTTATTGGGGTGACATTGGTTAATAAAATTATATAGGTGCAATTCTACAATATATCATCTGTATTTTGTATCGAGTGTTCATCACCCCAAGTCAAGTCTCCTTTCATCCCAGTTTATCTCCGCTTTACCCTCCTCTACCTTACCCACCCCCGGCCCTTCTCTGGTAATCACCATACTGTGTTCTGTGTTTGCGTTTATTTTTTTATTTTTTGCTTGTTTGTTTTTGCTTAATCCTTCCGTCTTTTCACCCACCCATCTCCCCAACCCTCCTCCCCTCTGAAAGCTGTCAGTCTGTTCTCTGTATCTGTGTTTCTATATATTTTGTTTGTTAGTTTATTTTGTTCATTAGATTCCACATATGAGTGAAATCATATGGTATTTGTCTTTCTCCGACTGGCCTATTTCACATAGCATCACTCTCCAGGTTCTTCCATGCTGTTGCAAAGGGTAAGATTTCCCATCCTTTTTTTTAACGGTTAAGTAGTATTCCACTGTGTAAATAAATGTACCACAGCTTTTTTATCCACTCATCTACTGGTGGATACTTGGGCTGCTTCCAAGTCTTGACAATCGTAAATAGTGCTTCAATGAATATAGGGGTGCTTATGTTCTTTTGAATTAGTGTTTCAGATTTCTTTGGATATATTCTGAGAAGTGGAATTGTTGGGTCATAAGGCAGTTCCATTTTTAATTTTTTTGAGGTATCTCCATACTGCTTTCCATAGTGGCTGCACCAGTCTGTATTCCCGCCAGCAGTGCAAAAGGCAACCTTACTCTTTATCTTGAGGTACTTGGTCCACAGGGATAGGAACAGGAGTGTAATTACAGGGAATTTGGTAACTTAATTTAACCCTAAATTTTTCTTGTGACTGTTGATGCTTTGCTTTCTTATTAGTTGATTCTGGATTTGTATAATGTTAGGTTTAAATAGCAATTGATATTTTACTGGAATATGTGCTTTGACTGTGATGGTGATGGTAAGTTGTCTGTAGGAGTATTGAAGAAGTAGAATCCTTAACAGAGTACAAACTAATTATTAAGTACTTACTTGCTTTTTGTCATCTGGAAGGTATTCCAAGCTAGACTAACAGGTGTAGTATGAAAGACATGTAACTTTATATTATTATTAAGCTTTGTCCAGGGATTCTTACTTACATCCTTTGAGAGTCAAGTCATTTTAGGTCATCAAGGTAGGACAACTATGTTGGAGCATGTTGAACTAGATTTCTGAGCTTGCATAAACATAGTTTTGATGTTGTTAAGAAGTCGTAGAATTCTATATGATTTGTATACCATATCATCTGTACACTGCATCTTTATTTGTATTATACAAAGAAAGAAGGAAATAATACTTGACTGTTACCTCCAAGTGGTTGAGTTTATGACTGAAATTGCTTTTGCATATATTTTTTGGGTATTTTTTATTTGTTGCTGTTGTAATCAGCAAAAATGATTTAAACGTTAGTCTTTTTTAAAAAATATTTTATTTATTTATTTTTAGAGAGAGGGGAAGGGAGGGAGAAAGGGAGGGAGCGAAGTGAAACATCGATGTGCTAGAGATACACCCCCAACCAGGGAGGACCTGGCCCACAACCCTGGCATGTGCCCTGGCAGTGAATTGAATGGGCAACCTTTCAATTTGCAGAAAAGGCTGGCACTCAGTCCACTGAGCCACACCAGCCAGGGCACATTAATCTCAAAAAAAGAATGGTTAGTATCTTTTTTTCCCAGGCAAAACTTTTTGGAAAGTGCAGAAAAGTGCATATAGTCTACTTTTCAGTGTACTGTTTGATTTTCTTTAAAATACATTGTCAGATGGGGAGAAAATGCAGACAGCTATAACTGAGTAACAATAAAAAAAATTTTTAAAAATAAAATACATTGTCTATTCACATATATGTACAAACATATATGCTTAGACTATCTCTGGAATATTGTTATACAAGGAAACATGCCCCTTCTGAGAGTGGAAGGGTGCTAGGTACATCTATTCAGAAATTTAAAAATATATTTAATACATAAAAAATATTTGGGGCGTAACAATGGAAATAGAAGAAATGGGAAGATAAGCTCAATATCTACTTTCAATAAATGATTTTTTTAAAAGGTTATTTATTTGTATATTTTCAGAGAGGGAAACATCAGTGCATGGCTGCCTCTTGCATGCCTCCTACTGGGCACCTGGCCTGCAACCCAGGCATGTGCCCTAGACTGAGAATTGAACCTGCGACCCTTTGGTTCTCGGGCTGACACTCAATCCACTGAGCCACAACAACCAGCGCAATAAATGATTTTTTTAATTGAAAGTTACTAAATGTTTATTGAAAGAAGGACTGACTTATATTCCTCATCTTTTTTTTTTTTTTTAAGGGGAAGGGAGGGAAAAAGGGAGGGAGAGAAACATCTGTGTGAGAGAAACATCAATTGGGTTGCCTCTTGCACAGGCAACCCGACCGGGGTCCAGGTACACAACCTAGGCATGTGCCTTCTGCTTTGTGTCCAACTGAGCTACACTGGTCAGGGCATACTCCTTACTCTTGAGCCATGCACCAAAGAAGACACATTCGTTTTGAGACACACTGTAGGCAAAAGATCACAAATGTCTAATAGTACACATGGTAAATATAGCACTTAGGCAGATGGTCCTGTTTGTAGACCACTTGTAATAATTCTTGCATTACAACTGTTTCATCATCAATAAGTGATTTCTATACAGGCATTTTACCACTTTGCTTTTACAAATAATTTTAAAAGAAATTTTCACTTTAAAATCTCCACTGGTTAGTATGAAGATTTGAAGCTTTCCCTGTGTATGGTTAAATTTATGGAAGTTTTTGAAATTTTTTCTCTTATAGTTTTGAAACTAATTCCTTAAGATCTTTCAAGGTGTTACTTAGCATATAATTTTTTCTTTCAATATGAATTAAGATTATGAATTTTATCCGTGGTAAGATAAATGGATATAACCTTCAGACCACTGTAAGTGATTTGTTGGAAAAGTGGAGTTCCATACTTTATATACTTCAAGTTATTTATGACCTTTATGGTATTGTTAGGACAAATTAGGAACATAGTTACCATTATATAGATTTGTTTATTTGCCACAGTTTTGAGTATTTGAATGTTAGAATAAGGAATATTTTAAGTTAATTCTAATAATAATGGTAATAGTAATAATAGCTAGCACTATTATTGGAAAGCACATAATGGTGCTCAATACATAGAACATACTCTTATTAGATGTTAGCAGTTACTTTTGGCTCATATATTCTTAAAATACTATAAGATAGGTATACTATTATTAGCCTCAGGTTTTTTTTTTTTTGAGATATAACTTACAGAAAAGTGCCTAACACATAATTGATTAATTCTTAGAATTTTTAAATATGACTGCCTATGTAACCCTAACCCACATCAAGCCAGATAATTATTTCTAGTGCCTCTGTAGGCTCTCTTGTTAATAGGCTTTTCAATCACTGTATATCACTTCAGCTTGTTTTTGAATTTCATGTAAATGAAATCATATGGTCTTCTTGTATCTGGTTTCCTCCTCTCAACTCTAGAGATTTATCTATATTTATGCATAAATCAGCAGTTTATTCTCTTTTCTTATTTTGTAGTATTCTATTGGGAATATGCCATTCTTTGTTTATCCATTTCATTGTTGAAGAGCATTAAGTTGTTTACAGTTTTTCCCTACTATGAATAACACTACTGTGAATAGTCTTACTTACATTTCTTTTGATATACAAATGTACTTTTTTCTTTTTGGTATATGCCCATGAATAGAAATGCTTCGTCATAGTGTATCCATTTGCTTAAGTAGATACTGCAAGACAGTTTTCCAGAGAGGTTACAACAATTTACACTCCTTATAATAATGTTGACAATTCTGAACGATATTGTCTGTAGGTTTAATTTAGCTATTTTAGTGAGTGTACAGTGGTAGTTCATTCTTGTTATACTTTTCAATTATTTGATAGTTATTAGCTCCATTTCACAAATGAGCAAAATGAAGCTTGTAGTTGTTAAGTAACTTGCTCAGGCTCATAGATAGTAAGGAGCAGATGGGATTCTGATGCAGGTCATTCTGATTCAGAAGTCTGAACTTTTAAAAATTATATTACAAAGACATTGAGAATAATATTGATTATTATTAACTTTCTAAGTAACATTGATTCACATAAATTATGAAGAAGTCAGAAAATACAGAGATGTTAAAAATCACTCATAAATTTACATTTGGAGATGATTACTTTTGTTAACATTCTAATCACTTTTACCTGCAATTTATAATTTTTTTAAAGATTTTATATATTTTTGGAGAGAGGGAAAGTGAGGAGAAAGAGAGGGAGAGAAGTATCAATGTGTGGTTGCCCCTCATGCACCCCCCACTGTGGACCGGGCCTGCAACCCAGGCATATGCCCTGACCTGGAATCGAACCAACAACCCTTTGCTTTGCAGTCCAGTGCTCAATCCACTGAACCACACCAGCCAGGGCTTCTTAAAGTATATTTTATTGATTATGCTATTACAGTCGTCCCATTCTTCCCCATCCCCTTTATTCCCTTCCTCCCAGAC
The DNA here is from genome assembly GCF_022682495.2 of Desmodus rotundus. Classification (NCBI taxonomy): domain Eukaryota; kingdom Metazoa; phylum Chordata; class Mammalia; order Chiroptera; family Phyllostomidae; genus Desmodus; species Desmodus rotundus. The sequence goes on along the minus strand of NC_071397.1, from coordinate 42,136,753 downwards.
ACCCATTCCCTCCAGCATTCCCCCACCTTAGTTCATGTCCATGGGTCATATATATAAGTTCTTTGGCTTCTCCATTTCCTATAGTATTCTGAATTTCCCCCTGTCTATTTTGTACCTGCCAGCTATGCTTCTTATTCCCTGTACCTTTTCGCCCATTCCCTTCTTCTCCCTCCCCACTAATCTCCCTCCATGTGATCTCCATTTCTGTGATGCTGTTTCTGTTCTACTTGTTAGTTTGTTTTTGTTTCTTTAGGTTCAGTTGTTGATAGTTGTGAGTGTGTTGTCATTTTACTGTTAATAGTTTTGATCTTCTTTTTTCTTAGATAAGTCCTTTAACATAATATAAGGGCTTGGTGATGATGAACTCCTTTAACTTGACCTTATCTGAGAAGCAGTTTATCTGCCCTTCCATTCTAAAGGATAGCTTTGCTGGATAGAGTAATCTTGGATGTAGGTCCTTGCCTTTCATGACTTGGAATACTTCTTGCCAGCCCCTTCTTGCCTGTAAGGTCTCCTTGGAGAAATCAGCTGACAGTCTTATGGGAACTCCTTTGTAGGTAACTGTGTCCTTTTCTCTTGCTGCTTCTAAGATTCTCTCCTTCTGTTTCATCTTGGGTGATGTAATTATGATGTGCCTTGGTGTGTTCCTCCTTGGGTCCAGCTTCTTTGGGACTCTCTGAGCTTCCTGGACTTCCTGGAAGTCTATTTTCTTTGTCAGATTGGGGAAGTTTTCCTTCATTATTTGTTCAAATAAGTTTTCAATTTTTTGTTCTTCCTCTTCTCCTCTGACACCCCTATGATTTGGATGTTGGAACACTTAAAGTTTTCCCAGAGGTTCCTAAGCCTCTCCTCATTTTTTTGAATTCTTATTTCTTCATTCTGTTCTGATTGAATGTTTATTTCTTCCTTTTGTTTCAAGTTGTTGATTTGAGTCCTGGTTTCATTCCCTTCACTGTTGTTCTCTGTATATTTTTCTTTCACTTTGTATAGTCTTCACTCTTTCCCTTATTTTGTAGTCGTACTTAATTATGTCTGTGAGCATCTGATTTGCATCTGATCGGTTGACTATTTCCTCATTGCTTAGTTTTTTTCCTGGAGTTTTGATCTGTTCTTTCATTTGGGCCTTATGGACTATTTCTTTGGGCGCACCTGTTATGTTGTTAGGGGTGGAGCCTTATGTATTCACCAGGGCACAGCAACCTACTTTGCTGCATTTTGTCGCTGTGTGTGGGGGAGGAGTCTGAGAGGGAACAATGCTGCTTGCTCCACTCTTGTCCCTCTTTCAAGAGATAGGCAGTTTCTTCTGCTGCTGCAACCCCCACAGGTATTTACAGCCAGAAGTTCTGAGGCTTTACTTTACCTGCACTAGAGCCCTGGGTGGTCTGTCTTGTGTGGTCTGTCTTATTATTTGATCAAATAAGTTTTCAATTTCTTGCTCTTCCTGTTCTCCTTCTGGTACCCCTATGAGTCTGATGTTGGAACATTTAAAGTGGTCCCAGAGGTTCATAAGCCTCTCCTCATTTTTTTTCATTTCTTTTTTCTGTCCTGGTTGAAAATTTATGTCTTCCTTCTGGTGCAAATTGTTGATTTGAGTACCAGTTTCCTTCCCATCACTTTTGGTTCCCTGTACATTTTCCTTTATTTCACTTTGCATATCCTTCACTTCTTCCTCCATTTTGGGACTATACTCAACCATTTCTGTGAGCATGCTGATTACCAGTATTTTGAACTCTCTGCATCTGATAGGTTGGCTATCTCTTTGTCCCTTAGTTGTATTTTTTCTGGAGCTTTTATCTGTTCTTTAATTTGGGCCATATTTCTTTTGTCTGGGCTCACCTATTACGTAGTAAGAGGCGGAGCCTTAGGTATTCACTAGGGCAGGACAAGCCACATCACTGGATTGTGGTGCTGTATGTGTTGGAGAGGTCAGAGAGGGAACGATGCTGCTTGCCTGGCTCTTGGTTGGCTTTCAGTCACTTTCCCCACTACTCACATGCAAATTGGGCCCTTCTGGTGCTGGTTCCAAGATGGTTGGGTTTGTGTATGTTCTGGGACCCCAAGTGTCTCTCCAATGAACTCTCCTGTGAGGCTGAGAGTATCTCTCACTGCCACAACCCCCATAGATATTTACAGTCAGAGGTTTTGAGGCTTTATTTCCCTACGCTGGAACCCTGGGTTGCATGGTCTGTTTAGCTCCCCAGTTGTTCCTTCTGCTTTACCCATACACAAATCTGGGACCCAGTCTACCAGCTGCTGCCTTGCTGCCCATATTCTGGCAATTCTGGTTATTTTCTGTTTTTAAAATTTTTGTTGTCCTTCTTTTGGTTGTGTGAGGAGGCAAAGTATATTTACCTATGCCTCCATCTTGGCCGGAAGTCCCCTAATTCATATTTTTTATTGCGTGTTTTTCCATTACCATTTAGTTCTCTTATACCTCCCTATATCCTGCAGTCATCATGCTGTTGTCCATGTATCTATGATCCCTTTTACCTTTTTGCTCAATCCCTCCACCTTCTCATCTCCGCCACCCGCAGCTGTCATTCTGCTCTCTATTTATGAGTCTGTCTCTATTTTCCTTGTTAGTTCAGTTTGTTCATTAGATTCGATATATGAGCGAAGTCATACGGTATTTGCCTTTCTCTGACAGGCTTATTTTGCTGAGCATAATGCTCTCCAGGTCCATGCATACTATCACAAAGGGTGCAGTTTTCTTTTTTTATGGCCAAGTAGTATTCTATTGTGTAAATGTCCCATAGTTTTTTTTATCCACTCATCTACTAATGGACACTCAGGCTACTTTCATATCTTGGCAATTGTAAATAACACTGAAATGAACATAAGGGTACTTATGTCCTTTTGAATTAGTGTTTTGGATTCTTTCGGATATATTCCCAGAAGTGGGATTGCTGAGTCAAAAGGCTGATCCATTTTTAATTTTTTGAGGTATCTCCATACTGCTTTCCACAGTGGCTACACCAGTCTGCATTCCACCAACAGTGTAAAAGGGTTCCCCTTTCCCCAGATCCTTGCATGCACTTGTTTTTTAATTTATTGATGATAGCCATTCTGTCAGGTGTGAAATGATATCTCCTTGTGGTTTTTAATTTGCTTTTCTCTGATGATTAGTGATATTGAGCATCTTTTCATGTGTCTATTGGCCATCTCTATTGGCCATCTTTGGAGAAGTGTTTATTCAGATCCTTTACCCATTTTTTAATTGGGTTCTTTATTTTTTTGGTGTTGAGTTTTGTATGTTCTTTATAAATTTTGGATATTAACCTTTTATAAGGTATATCAGCAAATACGTTCTCCCATTCTGAGGGTTGTCTTTTTATTTTGTTGATATTTTCCTTTGCTGTGCATAACATTTTTAGTTTTATGTAGTCCCATTTGTTTATTTTGTCTTTTGTTTCCCTTGCTTGGGAAGATATATCCAATAAAATATTGCTACGAGCAGTGTCTGAGACTTTTCTGCCTATGTTTTCTTTTAGGATTTTTATGGTTTTGGGTCCAGCATTTAAGTCTTTGATCCACTTTGAATATGTTCTTGTGTGTGGTGTGAAGGCAGTCTACTTGCATTTTTCTGCACGTATCTGTCCAATTTTCCCAACATCATTTATTGAATAAGTTATTGTATGTCCTTGCTTTCTTGGTCAAATATTAATTGACTATAAAGGTGTGGGTTTATTTCTGGGATCCCTATTCTGTTCCATTGATCTATGTGTCTTTTTATGCCAGTATCATGCTGTTTTGATTACTACGGCCTTGTAGTATAGTTTGATATGAGGTAGTGTGATTCCTCCAACTTTGTTCTTCCTTCTCAGTATCGCTGTTGCTATGTGGGGTGTTTTGTGGTTCCATATAAATTTTGAAATATTTGGTCTAGTTTTGTGAAATACATGCTTAGAATCTTGATAGGAATTGTGTTTAATCTATAGATTGCTTTGGGTAGTACGGACATTTTAATGATGTCATTCTTTCTTTCCATGAACATAGTATGTGCTTCCACTTATTTGTGTCTTCTTCAGTTTCTTTCTTCAGTGCCTTATAATTTTCCAAATATAGGTCTTTTATATTCTTGGTTAGATTTATTCCTAGGTGTTTTATTCTTTTTAAAGCAATTGTGAATGGGATTGTTTTCTTAATGTCTCTTTCTGTTAGTTCATTATTGGCATGTAAAAATGTGATTGACTTCTGGATATTAATTTTGTAGCCTGATACTTTGCTGAAATCATTATCAGTTCTAATAGCTTCTTGGTAGAATCTTTTGGGGTTCTCTATGTACAGTATCATGTCATCTGCAAGTAAAGACAGTTTTACTTCTTTTCCAATTTAGATGCCTTTTATTTTTTGTCCAATTGCTGTGGCTAGGACTTCCAGTGATTTGTTGAATAAGAGAAGTGAAAACGGACATCCCTGTCTTGTTCCTGACCTTAAGGAGAATATTTGTAGTTTTTGCCCATTGAGTATGATGCTGGCAATGGGTTTGTCATATATGACCTTTATTATATTTAGGTGTGTTATACCTCATCCCATTTTGCTGAGAGTTTTTTTTTTATCATAAATGGGTGCTGGATATTATCAAATCACATTTATTGATTTGCAAATGTTGTACTAACCTTGCATTCCCAGTATAAATCCCAATTGATCATAGTGTATGATCTCTTTGATGCATTGCTGTATTCAGTTTGTTAATAAATTTGTTGAGGATTTTAGTGTCTATGTTCATCAGCGATATTGGCCTACAATTTTCTTTGTAGTATCTTTCTCTGGTTTTGGAATTAGGATAATGCTGGCCTTGTAAAATGAGTTTGGGAGCCTTCCTTCCTCTTAAATTTTTTGAAATAGTTTGAGATGGAGAGGTGTCAGTTCTTCTTGGAATCTTTGGTAAAATTCACCTCTGAAGCATCTGGTCCAGGGCTTTTTGTTTGTTGGGAGTTTTTGGATTACTGCTTTGATTTCACTAGGTGTAATCTGTCTATTCAGATTCTCTAATTCTTCCTTATTTAATTTTGGAAGATTTTATGTTTCTAGGAATTTATCCATTTCATCCGGGTTTTCCAGTTTGTTGGCATCTCGTTGTTTATAATATTTTCTCACAATCCTTTGTATTTGTTTGGTGTCAGTTGTTTCTCCTCTTTCATTTATGATTTTATTTATTTGGGAATTAGATATTATTATTACCCCATTTTACAGAGAATCAAACAAGAATTGGAGAGGTAAAGTAATTTGCATTGTATTATAGCCAGGATTTGAATCCAGACAAGCAGACCCTAGAATGTCACATATTTTGTTCCCAAAGGTCATGGGTCCTTTACTCTGTGTTTTCTTTCTTTCTTTCTTTCTTTTTTTTTTGAAGATTTTATTTATTTATTTTAGAGAGAGGGGAAGGGAAAGAGAACGAGAGGGAGAGAAACATCAATGTGTGGTTGCCTCTTGCATGCCTCCTACTGGGGACCTGGCCCACAACCCAGGCATGTGCCCTGACTGGGAATCGAATCGGCAACCCTTTGGTTTGCAGGCCTGCCCTCGATCCACTGAGCTACACCAGCAGGGCTGTTTTATTTCTTTTGTTTATTTTTCTCTTCCTATAACAGCAGCAGTTTTTTTTATTCTTTTAAACAATAGTATTATAGTTTTTGTAGTATGTTTGTATATCTGCTGGGACAAATTCTCCCTCTTGGTCCTTCTTTTTCAAAGTTGGTACAGATCTTTCTAAACCTTTATTTTTCCTATGCATTTTAGAATGAATATGTTAGATTTCTCAAAAGATTGAACAAGGCTTTTGATCGTAGTTCCTGTTTTGTTTATATATTGTCATGTAACCAATCATCCCCAGATTTAGTGGTTTAAGACAACATTTAATTTGTTCTCAGAACAAATTTGGGCGGGAGTTGTAGGGTGCAGCTGGTCTTCACTGTTCATAACTTGGGCACTAGGAAGGCCAGGACCTAGAATAATCTGTTGGTTTTGTTCATTAACAAGTGTAACGGTTGATGCTGGTTGTTGACTATGATCTTAGCCTGGCTATAAGCCACAACATTTAAGTGAAAGATACCTAATGGTTTTCTTTTATTATCTTTATCTGATTTGGTTATTAAAATTACATTTGTCCATTTAAATTAGCAATATTTTCTAATTTTTCCCCCCAAAAGCAGTCTGTGTAAGACAGGGATTACCTGTTTCATGAAAGTTTGGTGAAACGGTTTGGGCCAGGAGTCTCTTTTTACAGCCAAGCCTCTGATTACTGATTTAATTCTTTTAATGATAAATAGTCTATTCAAGTTACCTAGTTCTTCACTTACTACTTAGCGTTTTGTATTTTTAAAAGAATTTGTCATATAGGTTATTTGATTTATGAACATATAGTTGTCTATAGTCTTACTCTTTATTTCAGTTATTGCTATGATTAGTTTTTCTATTAAAGTTTATTTGTATTATTTACATTATTACAAATGTCCTCATTTTTCCCCTCTTTGCCCTTCTCCACCCAGCCTTTGCTCCCCCTTTCTCTCAGGCCATCACTACACTGTTGTCTTTGTCTATGGGTTATGCATATGTGTTCTTTGGTCCAGGGGTATCTAACCTTTTGGCGTCTCTGAAACAATGGAAAAGAAGGCTTTTTGGGGCTACACATTAAATATTGTGATACATAATCACAAAAAAATCTCATAATGGTTTAAGTCAATTTATGATTTTGTGTTGGGCCATATTCATAGCCATCCTGGGCTGCATGCGGCTCGTGGGCTACAGGTTGGACACCCCTGGATCCCTTCACCTTCTTTCATCCAGTCCCCTCTCCTGCTCCCCCTGACAGTTGTCAGTCTGTTTCTGCTTTGTTCCTCAGTTTATTTTGTTCATTAGACTCTGCATGATTATCCCTTTCTTTTTTAAAAATTTTTATTTATTTATTTCTAGAGATATGAGAAGGAAGGGAGGAAGAGAAGGAGAGAAACCTCAATGTGCAATACCCCCACTGGGGACCTGGCCTGCAACCGAGGCATGTGCCCTGACCAGGAATCAAAACAGTGACCTTTCAGTTCTCAGGCTGGTGCTCAATCCACTGAACCACACCAGCCAGGGAATGACTATTTCTTTTTCATTCTGTATTTTATATAGTTATATCCTCTCTTTTTCTGTCTTGCTAAAACTATTTTTAATTAACTTGGAAATTTCTGAGCATACATATATAGAAGAGAGTACAAGGTACCTCCAAGCACCTGTCACTCAGCTTCAACAATACACAAATATCGATATTTTGCATATTTAAAAAAAATCAAACCTTCCTCATTAAAAAAAATCACTTCTACAAAAGACCATACAAAACCTTACAAAATTAATAATAATTGGTTAATATCATCTAATAACCAGTCCATAATCAAATTTCCTAACCCTAATTGTGTAAAAATTTGTAGTTCATTTGCTCTACTCAGGATATAAACTAGATTCACTCATTTTATGTGGTTGTTACATGTCTTACACTTTTGTAAATCTTTTATATTCTGGAAGAAAAGTTGGCAAACTTTTTCGGTAGTGTAATGTCAGATAGTAAATATTTTAGTCTTGTGGCCTATATTAGGTCTTGGTTCTATATTGTCTTCTTAAAGAACCCTTTAGAAATGTGAGAACCTTTCTTAGCTTGAGGGTTCTACCAAAGCAAGTGCATTTGGCCCACAAGCCGTAGTTTGTTAACCTGATTTAGAAAATTCTTCATCACTCTCTCTTTTTTCCCCACCCTGGCTTTTGACTTCTTGAAGAAATTAGGTAATTTGTGCATACTCTGGATTTTGCTGATGGTTTTCTCCTGTTGTCTTGTTTTTTTATTCTCACTCTGACATTTTTCGTAGACAGGGAGTTAGATCTGTAGGCTCTTTTAGGTTTAGATTTTTTTGGTAGAGTACAAGAATACTTCAGTGGTTCTGTGTACATTCTATTGTATCACTTTTATATCAAAAGTAGCCTCACTTTTTGTGAATTCAGGTAGTGATAGTTGATACTTTGCAAGGTAAGGTATAAAACAAACTTTCAAAAACCAAAACAAACTTTCTATTTGTTTTACCACTTAGTTATTCCCTGAATCATTATAGGTTACATCATGATGATTTTCTCATTCTTTCATTCCTTCTGGAATGAAAGGACAATTTTGAAATTTTTTCCTTTTTTTCCAGTAGAATTGCTTTACTGCATGCAGTAGGTCTGCTTAGTTACAATGAAGAGCAGCTCAAATTGGAAAAGTAGGAGAAATGCTTACTGTTTTCTCTTAATTAGCGTTTAGAGAAATTGGTGACCTAGTAACTTCCAGTAGTATCCAGTTAGCAGTTTCCTTATTTTATTAATTTTTCCAAAGAGCTAACTTATATTTTATTATCTCTGGGCATTGTTGTTTACTTTATTGATTTGTTCTTCTCTACTGTTTCCTCTCTTTTTGTGCATTTCAATTTGCTGTTCTCCCCCGCAAACTTTCTGAATGCTTAGCTTGTTGGTTTTCAGCATTTCTTTTTGGTCTTTTTTTCTGATTAATGCAGGGTTTCTCAACCTCAGCACTGTTTTGTTGTGGGAGGCTGTCCTGTGTATTGTAGGATATTTAGCAGCAGCCCTGGCCTCTAGCCACTTGATATCAATAGTGCACTCCTCCAATTCTACTCTCCGCAGTCGTGACAATAATAAAAAAGTCTCCATTTGTTCCCTGGTGGGTGAAAATCACCCTTGGTTGAGAACCTCGGGGTTAATGCATTTAAAGTTCTAGGTTTCGTTTTTAAATAATGCCTTAGTTATTGCCTGCCCTAGTTATAGCCCACACATATTGCATGTCCGTTTATTGTCTTTAAGTCTAAATACGGGTCTATAATCCCTAATCTGTAATTCTGAAATCAAAAAAGCTCTGAAGAAGTAATTTTTCTTCCTAAGTTTGCCACCAATTAATTACATTTAATAACAAAACTTGACCTGAACAGACATGAGACTACTTACAGTATTTATTTCTGACTTATTTCTTATTGTTCATGTTTTACTTCAGACATATTAATATCTGATTATGGAGTACTGAATCAGACCTCATTGGGAGTGTTATATTATTTATGAAATATGTACTATAAAACTGTGCAAGAATCCTAAAAAGAAAGAATTCTGAATCATATTTGTCTGGCTTAAAATGATTTTTGATAAGCAGCTATGGACATTAATATCATTATTTTCTCTGTGAATACCTCTATAACTTGAGTTAGTTTCCAGACATAAATTTATTGAGATGACATAAAACAAACAAAAACTCACAGACAATAGTGTGGTAGTTACCATAGGTTTGTGTTTTTTTTTTAAAGCTTGATGTGAAGTGTGCTATTTTGATTAGAGTGAAGCTTTGTGTAAAGGAATGGGAAGAAATAAGGGTATAAAGGTGAGATGGGAGCAGATTGAAAAGAACCATAAAGGTTTAAGGGGTTTGTATTTCATTCTGCAGGCGATGTTAAGCCATGGCTGTTTTGAGAGTGGGTGGTAACCTTGTTTACGTTTAAGTGCTGAGTGAGAGAGTTTAGTAATAGGTATATAGTGGATGTTTTCTTCACTTTCATTTTTCTTCTCTCTGTGGACTGGCTTCATTCTCTTCTTACTACATAGTGATTTGTGGACTGGAAAGCCAGCATCAAAGTTTATTCTTGATTCATTTACTTACAGTTAAACATAATGTGGTAATTGGCATTTTAACTGTATAGTTGGGGGGGGCTGATGTTTCAGAAAATCACAATAACTGAAATTTGTGCATATCAGAACTGTGCAGTGTGAGGGCTGCCTGACACTTTTAACATGACTGTTAACTTGTAACACTATGGCATTGGGCTTTTGCTCGTTTTTTTTAGTTTAATCTCAAACTTGCTTCTTCCTTATAACTGTGCTCAGATCTTAGCCATATAGTTTTCTTGTGTGAATACCTGTACCTTGCCTCCTGTACCTGTACAATTCCTGTACCTCGCCTCCAGTCCCTAATTTTTTACCCTATGCTTCTGTTGTTTCTCTTTTACTCACTCTTAAGTTTTTATGTAGACATTACTTTCTCTGAAGAAAGCTTCCATCCTGTCAAATTTGGGCTATTTATTCTGCCTCAGGTGTTCCCACGTTATGCGTACTTTCTCTGTCATAATATAGAACATATGATCACACTCTGTTGCATCCATTTACTTACCCGTCATACCTACCAGACAGCATTTTCCATGCAAATAGAGACCATGGCACTGCTGTTTCCTGCTATGTCCTCACAGCCTAGTACTGTGTAGAATAAAGTAGGCACTCAGTAAAACTTTTTTTTAAAAGATTTTATTTATTTACTTTTAGAGAAAAGGGGAGGGAGGGAGGGAGGAAGAGAGGGAGAGAAACATTAGTTGGCTGCCTCTCGCTCATCCCCAACTGGGGACCTGGCCCACAACCCAGGCATGTGCCCTGACTGGGAATTGAACCAGCAACTTCTTGGCTCAAAGGCTGGCACTCAGTCCACTGAGCCACACCAGCCAGGGCTACATTTTTTTTTTAATTTAATGAAAAATAATCAGAATTTTGGTGGGGTGTGGCTAGTACAATATCATTAGAAGGTAATCTGCAAGATTGAAGATGCAAGATGAAGTATAGGCAAGTTAAACATGACATCCTGAGGACCAAATTTTGAAATACTGAGAATTTATACTTCCTCATACTTTATTTTTAAGATTCCCCCTATTTTATTTATTTTTAAAATTTATTTAATTACTGTTGACAATACATTTGTTTCAATTACAACTTAATGATTAGACATTTATATACCTTACAAAATATACTTCTTGATACTTTAAGTGAAATGTTCTTTTGATAGCATACATTCTGTGATTCTTATAGCTAATAAATACATAACAAAATCATGATTGGAAAAACTGCTTCAGTCTGATATAGTAGGTGCTTAATAAACAGTTGTTAAATCAATGAAGGAACAATTTAGTATTATATTTATTGTGATTCTAATACCTATTTTCATTTATTTCTAAGGTATCTTCGTGTTTTAATGATCTTCTGGTCATTTGTTGCTGGAATTGTCACATTCTACTGCCTATTAGGGCCTGATTCTCTCTTACCAAATATATTCTTCACAATAAAATACAAACCCAAGGTAAAATTTATGTGTTCTTATTTATAAAAGTCAGTAATGTGCCATTTGATGTTATTATTGAAAGCATGCTAAAGCAGTGATTATTTTAAAAAATACATCTACTCATTAATAATGGAAGAGATCAGAACATTTTCAAAGTGAAATTTACATATGTGTTTAATTTTTATTCCTTCTACTGTGTTCTTCAATTCAGAAATTGTATTCTTCATTTCCTCTTGACTCTTGTTGATAGTTTCTATTTCCTTTTTCATGTTGATATAGTTTGCAGTGAGTTCATTGTAGTTTCCTTGTAGTTTCTGGTAGTTCTCTTTGAGCTCAGAGAGCTCAGTGAGCTTCCTGATGACCATTGCTTTGAACTCCGTATCTGATAGTTGACTTGCCTCTTTTTCAGTTAGCATTCTTTCTGAGGCTTCCTCCTTTCCTTTCATTTGGGAATTGTTTCTTTGTCTTCCCATTGTTTGTGAGACTCTTCTTGTTGGCCTCTGCTTCTTAAATTGCTCTATTCTGACTCCCTGGGTTTATGGTATGAACTTCTATGGTAGAATGCCAATGGGATTCGGTGGTGCTGTCTCCTTAATCTCCTGTGCTCACTGGTCTTGAGCTGACGTTTATGGGTTTAACACGGTCTAACTCTAGTCTTTTCAGCACTCCAGGTTTTGTTGTCTCACCTGTGGGAAAAAGCGAAAGGGGGGAAGAAAGAAAGAAAAAAAAAAGATGGGAAGGAGGGAAAAAGGAAATAGAAAAGGAGGAAAGGAAGGAAGGAGGGAGGAAGGAATAAAGAAAGATCGGAGGCAAGATAAGAAGGAATTTTAACAAAAATTAAAACATAGAAATAGATAAAAGAAGGCAGGAAGAAGACATAAAAATGGTAAAGGATGGGAGGAAGAAGGAATGAAGAAAAAAAAAAAGAGAGAGGAAGAAGGAATTCAGGGGGAAAGGAGGAAAGGAAAAAAAAAAAAAATCTTCTGCTGGCTTTAAACCGGTCAGGTTAGTTCTGCTGGTGTCCTGTCTGTGCAACGGGAGGGGGTGGTTGGAAGGATTGGTTTCACTTTTCTCCCTTCCTGGGCCACACTCTTCGCTGTTGTTCAGCCTGCAGACTCCCCAGCACTGCAGCTCCCCTCTGCTGGGTGTTCTGCCTTTGTCCTAGAGAGCTAGTAGGCCCTGCAGGGCTCTGTGCGCAGGTGTTAGGTAGGCGTTGTAGGTGTGGTCCCTGTCAGGCAATCCAGCCGTTGATCAGCCAATCCAGCAGCTTTGTTCTTGGGACGCGCAAGCGGAGGCTCCAGCTGCTTTGGCTTGGGACTCGTGCGCTCGCAGCCGGGGGATCCAGCCGCTTTGGGTTTTTGAAGCTCTCTAGCGGCTTTGCGCTTGGAGCACGCAGCGTGCCGATCCCGCCGCCCCGGGCTTGAGTCTCTCGGGCGGGCGGGGCCGCCCTGGGACTGAATCACGCGGCACTCGGGTCCGAGGTTTTGGGCCTGTGGGTGGAGCAGCTAACCTCTGCTCCAGATGCTCTCGGAGGTTTCAGGTGTTGGCGCCCCTCCGGGGTTTCATGTGTGCGCCCCCAGTTCGCTAATCGCGTGCCGCAACCGGGCCACAGGTGAGCGCCAGGGCTGCTTATCTGGCTCGCAGTCCAGGGGCGGAGGGGGGAGGGGCGCCCGGGCCGCGGGCTGCTGCCAGATTTCTCTAACTAGCCCCTGAGTGTCTCTATTTTCTTTTTCTTTTTGAGAAATTCCTCCTATTCAAGCCCCCCTGGTCCAGTCAAGCACCTGGCTGCTCACAGCTCAGCCTGGCTCTCTCCCAAGACTCCTGCAGCAGCCCGTGCGCCTGGGCTGGCGCTTCTGCTGCCCTTGTACCGCGCGGTCCCGGGTCCTGGGGACCTTATTGTCCTTAAGCAGTCTTCTTACCGTCAGATCTTTCAATGTCCTCTATCTTTGGTCTCTGATCTTCATATATGCTGGAATACTGTTGGCTGTTCGCTCTGCTCCTCAGATCAGCTAGGTATTTCCCTGGCGTTGAGGGGAAGTGGACTCCGCTCCCACCTGTGTTGTCGCCATCTTCTCCCATCCAGTACCATATGTGTTTAATTTTAAGGTCTGCAGTTCTGCTAGGAAGAGCCATAAAAAGAAAATACAAAATTTTCAGATAATTGGTATCCACAATTTTAAGGTGTCCTCTAACTGTATTTTAACAACGAGGACAGTAAATTTAAACATAGATTCCCATAGTTGGTTGTACAGTAGAATCCCCTGGGGAATCTTTAAAGATTCCTGGGTCCTACAGATTTCGATTGAATAGTTCTGTAATAGCCTTGTAATCAGTACTTTATTTTTTTAAGATTTTATTTATTTTTAGAGAGGGGAAGGGAAGGAGATAGAGAAGAGAAACAGCAACCTGTGGTTACCTCTCAAGTGCCCCCTATTGGGGACTTGGTCTGCAACCCAGAGCATGTGCCCTGACTGGGTATTGAACCAGTGATCCTGTGGTTCACAGGCTGGTACTCAATTCACTGAGCCACCAGGGTGTAATCAGTATTTTTCCAGAAGCTTTTCAGGTGGTTCTGAGGCACAGGCACAATTAGGAAACTTTGGGTTAAATTAACCCTGTTAATTTCCTAAATGTCTGTTTTGTTCCATAGAAACAAATAATTAGTCAATTTGCTTAACCAAAATAATTTGTATTTTTGAAATTTGAGAAAGATGGTAATATATTAAAACTATCTCTGGTAAAGTCTTTAGTGTGTTGACCAGGATTTAATGGGGTATCTTAAAGTCTTACCTGATAATTCTTCAAATTGATGCAGTCCCTCATCTCAGGTTTGTTGGTATTTCTACTCAAGGAAATGCACATGAAAGTGGTGCTCTGTAACCCTACTGGTTACCACATATCTTCTCCCTCATTGAATTCAAGGTTTTGGAGAAATAGAAAGTAGTTTTTTCTTACACGTTTGCAGTAGAACATTATTTTCAAATATAGATTGATTTTTTTTTTATAAACGAGCATGACAATTGAATTGTAACCTTGGAAATTTGGCTTAGGTATTGTAAAGCACTTCATTAGGTATTTTTTGGCTGTTGTCTGTTTAGTTTAGCAAGTAGTGTTTATTACAAAGAGAGGTTTTAGTGTTAAAGCAAACAATAATTTAAAAAAGTCTTTTGTCATACATTGATCAACACACTTTGGGAAATTGATTCTCTTTAGTAAAGAAAGATAGTATGTAAAATAAAGACAAATTTCTCCCCTCCCCTCCCCCAATTTCCCTTTTTTTAGCAGTTAGGACTTCAAGAATTATTTCCTCAAGGTCGTTGCTGTGCTGTTTGTGGTAAAGTGAAATGTAAACGACATAGGTAAGTCAAACTGTTTTTATTTGTTGATCCTTCCAAATGCGTTTTGGATTTCAAGCAATTTAACTGTATGATATTTTTTAGGCCTTCCTTGCTACTTGAAAACTACCAGCCATGGCTAGACATGAAAATTTCTTCCAAGGTTGATGCATCTCTATCAGAGGTAACTGATTTAATTAATATTGCCAAATATACTCAAGCAAGAAATATTAAATACCTATGGAAAGTTTAATTATGGAGTATCTTAATATATGCTACCAAATTAATTCTTGTCAAGATAGTTGATTATTATGAACTATGCTACTTGAATGGTAAGCTAGAAATATTTTTAGATCCCATGTCTAATTTAAATGGACATTTTAACCAAAGAAAGTACTGTTCTACCTAGTTACTGCTTAACTCCTATAAATAGAAGTTATTTTTATGATAGGGCAGTAGAAATAATCAGTTGTAATTTCAAAAGGAAGAACCTGAGCTACAAGGAGCAAATGTATATTTTACTGAATTATGACCCCACTTTTGATACTAACTGAAGGGTAGAACAGGGAATGGGATTTCTTTTCACTGTTTCTGCATAATGTAGGAATAAAAAGCATGTTCTCTTATCTGTCTTCCAGTCACTTTGTATGTACCTTTTAAGGTCATATAAAGGTCATTTTATATGTACCTTTTTGGTAATATATTCTCTCTCTCTCTATATATATAGTTATTTCTTTTAGAGACTTGTCTTCTCTGTTGATCTGGGGAAGCAGTCAAGTCCTTGAAGGAATGCAAAGGGGTTTCATTTATTCCCAGAACCAAGTGCAGGGCCAGCTACATTGTTGATAGCTGAGATATATGTATTGAATTAAGAAATTGAATGGTAATTAGTTGAAGAAGAGCATTAGACATCTGAATCCTGCCTAATTATCCTTTTTCCCAGTTTGTATCCTTCTGTAGCTGAAACTTTGCTGCATGAATGCCAACCCCCTGGCATTTTTCTTTGTCATTTCTTCTGTAAGGTCTTCTTTTTAAAAATGAAATTTACTGGGGTAACATTGGTTAATAAAATTATGTAAGTTTCAGGTGTACAATTCTGTAGTACATCATTGGGTGTTCACCACTCGAAGTCAAATCTATTTTTGTCACCATATATTTGACAACTTTTACCCTTTACTACCTCACCCATCCCCCTTTCCCTCTGGTAACCACCATAGTGCTCTCATAATCTATGAGTTTTTGTTTGTCCATTTGTTGCTTTCAGTTTTGTATCCCACATCTGAGTGAAGTCATATGGTTTTTGATTTTTTCCACTATAAGGTGTTTTTCATCCTCAAGATTCCCTGATTTAAGACTGTGCTATCCAATATGGTAGCCACTAGTCACATGTGGCTACAAATAAACACTTGAAATGCATTGAGATATACTGTATGTGTAAAATATACACTGGATTTTGAGGACTTAGGAAAAAGGAACATAAACTATCCTATTAAATATTTTTTATTGATTACATGCTGAAATGATAATATTTTGGATATATTGTGTTAAATAAAACATATCATTAAATTATTTTAATGTATTTTGTCTTAAAATGTAGCTAATAGAAGATTTAAAATTATACATGTGGATTACATTATTATATTTCTGTTGGAGGATTACTGATTTGAAATCTTTTGAAGACAAGATCTCTAGCAAGACTATTTTTTGTGTCTTTGACACTTCGTTTATTTCTATTTATTTATTTATCTTTGAGAGAGGGAAATGGAAGGAGAAAGAGAGGGAGAGAAACATTGATGTGAGAGGGAAACATTGATCGGTTGCCTCTGGCTTGCCCCCAACTGGGGACCTGGCCTGCAACCTGGGCATGTGCCCTGATGAGGAATTGAATTGGCAACCTTTTGTTTTGCAGGATGATACTCAACCCACTAAGCCACACCAGTCAGGGCTAGGGTGATTTATTTCTTTAAAAAAAAAAAAAAAAAAAAGGAAAGTTCGCCAAACTCTTCATCTAGTGTCTGGCACTTATTGGTGTTTGATAAATATTAGCCCCAAATTTAAAAACATTTTTTGAGATCTTGCTATATAGGCAGGAGCTAGACTAGGCCCTAGGAATGAAGAGAGATAAGGCATGGTTCCTTTCTTCTAGGAACTTCATACTGGGAGGGGAATTAGATGTATAAGCAGGTAATTACAATATAATAGAATACAGGGAATAATGGAACAAATATATAAGGTATATTATTAGTACAGAAGAAGTAGTGTGTAAACTGTTCAGAGGAGCAGTCAGGAAGTATAGCTAGAAGTTTGCCAGACTGAGTTTGCGAAAGGGCATATTGGGGTTTGGAAAGAGCTTTTGAAAGGAAAAAGAGGCTTTGAAACAAGGTGTAATGTTCAGTAAGCTGAGGGTAAAATGTGGAGGTTATAGACAGTGAAGAGACAGTATTCTGGTAGGTAATACTTATTGATCACTTATAATATATTAGGCACTGTGCTAATCTCTCTACTTGCATTATTTCTTGTAATCACACAGCCTATGAAGTAGGTGCTATTGTGGATGATTTAACGAAAACCAGGGTTTAGAGAGTTTAAATAATTTTCTGAAGTTTCATAGCTGGTTGATTGCAGAACTCAGTCTAAAACTCAGGTCTGGCTTAGTCTTTGACCAGTTTTTATATGGCCATTTCAAAATCAGATCATTAAAAGACTTAAAGAGCCATGCCGAAGAAGTTTAATTGATTACAGAAGCCAGTGACTTTCAGCTGTGTAACTAGAGTTTTTAGATGTGATTCACAGGATGCAGTGGGAGGTGAAAAGGAAATAAATCATCTCAATTGCTGCTATGCAGCTTCCCCCCGCCCCTTCAAAATCAGTGCAGCTCTGCTTTTCTTACTTTGATATATTATGGTTTGATATATTGAGAGTTTCATGCAAGGGAGGGATGTAGTCAAAATACATGTTTAAGATCACTTTGGCAGGTCTAATGGAAGATGGGGATGGGAGCTAGCTTGTAAAGAGGGAGACTCATTTAGAGGCTATTGCTATGGGATAGGGATGGGATAGGGGTGGGATGATGAGGATCTGAAAAGTGGGGCTGTAGAAAAGAGCTATGTAGGATGTAAAATCAGTAGGGTTTGGTGATTGGTCTTACTGAATGTGGGAATGAAGTAAGACCAAATGTTTAATGGTAAATTTTCTAATCTCCTCTCTGATATCCTATCCCTCTTTATATACAGTAGATACAACTAATGTTTAGGTTTTTTAAAAAAATTATTTATTTATTTTTTAAAGAGAGGGGAAGGGAGGAAGAAAGAGAGAGAAACATTGATGTGCATGGGATACGTGGATTGGTTGCTTTTCATACACCCCCAACTGGGGACCTGGCCCACAACCCAGGCATGTGCCCTGACTGGGAATCAAACCAGATACCTCTTGATTTTCACAGGCCGGTGCTCAATCCACTGAGCCACACCAGTCAGGGCAATATAACTAATGTTTAGTTTTTGTAATAAAAAATCCAAATCTTGTTGCCTTTATATTTAGGGAATCCATAATCTTCATTACTGCTGTCAGAGAAGGTATATAGGTATATAGTCAGATCAGATACATTGTTTCATTCCCTCTCTGCTGATTTTTAAAGTTACTGTCCAATGCTGCAAGTCCTTTTATAAATTAACATATCGCTATACCCAGACTCAAAAAATTGGAAGGTTTATTATCCAGGGTTTCTTTTGTTTTTTGTTACTTTTTCATATATAACTTGAACAGCTAAAATTTTCACAAACTGAACATATGTATATCAGCACCCAGATCAAGAAACAAAACATTGTCAGCAACCCAGAAGTTTCCTTCTTGCCCCATTCTAGCCACTATCCTCCTTTCAGAGGGATCACAGACACTTAATTTTGACCCCCTTAAAAGAAGTCAAACAAGTCTCTTCATTTTATTTGTTTCTTCATTTTATTTTGGGAATACTGACTTACAGAGAGAGTTAAGAATACAAAAGACTAGCTTATTGTTTTCCTTCTTTCCAAAGAACTTTCTTAGTTCAGTGAAGCTTCAGAGTCAGGAAGAATTTAACATGGGTTTGTTTGGTTTTTTAATAGGAATATTTAGAAATGTCCATGTCATTTTAAGAGTAATTTCTTAATGGAGTTTTACAGTTTTTCAAGGGTTTTCTCATATGTTCTCTTTGATCGTCACAGCCACCATGTAAGGTTGGCATATGCATTTTATCATATGTATGTTAGTGATTGGGCTAATAAAATTGGTTTTCAATAGTATTATATATTGCTTAGTAGTTTATTTCCCAGATTTAATTAATTTTTCTTTAAAATGCAATTTTTATGCAGGTTCTTGAATTAGTGTTGGAAAACTTTGTTTATCCATGGTACAGGTATGTTCTTTCTATAAAGCTTTTTTTCTTTGATATAGTGAATACAATTAAGTGAAGTGAGCTAATAGGTGTTTTTGTGTAGGTCAGGCTTTCTCAACTGTGGCAGTATGGGCTAGGCTAAGAGATTCTTTGCTGGGGAGTGCTGTACTGTGGATTAAAGGATATTTAGCAGTACCCCTGGTCATTTCCCACTAGGTACTAGTAACACCCCATTCTCCTTGTACTTGTGATCACCAAAAATGTTTTTAGAGATTGCTAAATGTTACCTAGGAGGTGTAATTGGCTCTAGTTAATAACCACTGATGTAGGCAATCAATTAATAGTAAATGCTAGCAAAGAGGAAAAAAACCTAGGCCGCTTTTTGAAAGAAACTCGTAGAATTTTTCCTCACTCCTAAATATAATGAATGATTTAATATTTTATATACACTTTTAATATTTGAAATATAATTGTGCATTTAGAAGAAAAACTTATATTCAGATGTTTCATTAAATTAAAAGATAATTTTAAGAGCATTTTCCTGGAATATTAAGATTTTTGTTTTTCAAAGTAACGTTGTTTTTCATATTTGCTATGGATGTGCAAGTGCCCTATACTTTCCAGAATATAGAAAATACTCTAAATCTCAAAATATATAGTTTGAGAATTATAAATACAAGGTACCTCATTTAATAAATACGTGTTTTCTTACATAAGCATCAAATATTTATATATATTTGAACACTTACAAATTATAGATGCAATATTTAATGACATGTACCCTAATTTCATATTGTTTCAGTATATTTTGAATTTTCTAATTAAAAAATGCTAGTGGTTGAATTGATTCATAGTGTATTAAAGCAAATGCAATATCCAGTTTATGTGTCATATTTCCCTGAAAAGCAATGTAAATTAATTTTTTATGTTGGATTCTGTCTTAAATATGGGGCATTTGCCATTTAAATAAAGCTAATGGCTGTGTAGACTTCCTCCTCCCCACCTCCTAAGTTATGGCTCTTCAGACATAAAATCTATATTTCTAAATGTATAAGTATGTATTTTTTTCTTAGTATAGGTATTGATGATGTAACATCCCCTTACCTAATAATGGGGTTAATAATGGGAAGGATGGTTGGTAAAATTATCTTCCTTATTCTACCAAGGGACCTAACATCACCATCATCAAGTTCAGGATATCACCATTACACATACTTTTCTTTCTTTGATTAGGGAAGTGTCCTAATTCTTTTAGGGACCTCAAGACCTCAGGAAAATGAAAAGTACCTCCTTAGAAGAAGGTTGTTAAAATTTCTTTTTAAAAAGTTTGAGGTTTCTTTTTTAAGTATATTTTATTGATTATGCTATTACAATTGTCCCATTTTTTCCCTCCACTTTATTCTCTTCCACCATGCAACTTCCCTCCCCCCGCCCCCGGTTCATGTCCATGGGTCATTCTGTTTAAAAACTTTGAATTTCAGTTTCTTTTTTTTCAAGTGAAACACTTTTTCCCCCCCTACACATTTGGAATTAATTTATATTATTAATCTGTAAATATATTTTAAAGTAATTAAAAATTATATATTCTATTTCTTCAAAATTATAATTTGTTTTGTTTCTTAGAAATTTCTTTGATGATGCTTAGGAAATGATCTTGGTATTGTAAAAATATGACTATACACATGGATGTCTACATGGAAATGTATGAGGTCTGTCCAGAAAGTATCCAGCCACATACTATGAGAAATAGAGACATTTACTGAAGAAGATACAAAATAAATGAAACATTGTACACAGGACAATGATGCCGCAGTCCCCTTCAAAGTAGGCATCTTGGGACCTCACACAGTTCTTCCAGTTGCCATTAATTGCTCTGTTGTATTTTCCTGAATCTCATTGATGGTCTGAAATCTCTTCCCTAAAGGTGATTTTAGTTTTGGGAAAAGGCAGAAGTTACAGGGCACCAAATCTGGGGTGTAGCAGGGCTAAGTCACCTGGGTGATTTGATGTTTTGCCAAAAAATTCTGCATAAGATGTGATGCATGAGCGGGCATGTTGTCGTGAATCATCTGAATAGTTTCCGCAGAGGTTTCAATCTTAACGCAAAATTTGATGCAGATTCATTGCTCTGCTTACTTATTTTGAATGCGACGGTTACACAGTAAACATACTCACTCAACGGCTTCTACTACCCCCACTGACTATTACAGTGAAGTCATCATTGTTCACACATGCACATTCCAGTCCACTCTTCTCAGCTGCCAGGTTACATTGATGTTGTGCAAACTGTTCTTGTTATATTAACAATGGCTGCACTTCTTTCGGACAGACCTCATATACTACAATTTAGTTAGTAGCGATTGTCTTGGTACCAGACTTACGGGAGATGTTTATTTTCTTCTGTATGTAGTTCTGTCTTTTATTCTGTAATGTAATACATTATTTGTTAAACAAAAGAAAAATAATATAAGTATATAGATAAGACAGGAAGCTCTAGACTTTCCTTGGTTTCTATTTTTTTTTTCTTTCGATTTTAAAAATTGATTTTAGGGAGAGAAGAAGGAGGGGAAGAGAGAGAGAGATAGATGAGAGAGACAGATTTGTTGTTCCACTTATTTACATATTCATTGATTGATTGTTGCATGTGCCCTGACTGGAGATTGAACCTTCAACCTTGTCTTATTGGGTCAGTGCTCTAACCAACTAAGTTACTTGGCCAGGGTTTCTTCGGTTTCTAGAAAATGAAGCTGTGTATTTCTCTGAACTTCTAAATGCTTGTTTTTCTCCTCCATTGAAGGGATGTAACAGATGATGAGTCCTTTGTTGATGAACTAAGGGTTACGCTACGGTTTTTTGCATCGGTCTTAATTCGAAGGATTCACAAGGTATATGTTTATAATGAGAAATTTGGGACCTTTATGATTACTAAAGAGAGTTTTAAAAATCTTTTATTTACTTTATTTACTTTTAATTTTTTTAAGATTAAAAGATGAATGGATCACTTTTGATTCATTAATCAGTTTTACTTTAATGCTTGGATATCTTGGTTTGTAGAAATTAGAAATAAAGGCAACTATAAAGAAAATAGTCATGTTCCATTTTGATGAATTTACTGTATAAATGGTAATGATTATGATTTATTTTTTTAAAAAATGCTTGAACCATACTTTGTGTATGTTTGGGTCTTTGCCTACAGATATTCTTATAGTGTGTTGGCTGTAGGTACACATACTTGTCTACTGTCTTATCAGTTCAATAGAATTGAACATACTGACAGTAAATTGCATATATCTCTGCTATTATTAAATAAATAAAGATAAAGATAAATCTTGCTAAATGTTTCTATACAAATTTTAGAAATGAACAATATAGTCAACCACTGTAGAAAAAATCACGCAAAAAATATGAATAAGCAGTTCACAAAAAAAATAAAGTGCCAATGAACACTTGGAAATGTGTTGTCTCATCAGATAAATGTAGTTTTTTGTTAAGATACCATTCTTTTGCCTATCAGATTGGGAAAGATAAAAAAAGTGATACCATCTAGTAATGGTTATTGTGGGGGAACAGCCAGAGCAAGTGTGAATCCCAATTGGTATAACTCTTATGTTGGAAGGCACTTTGGAAATCTCTGATAAAAGATTTAAAATGTTATACTCCAAAATTTAATTCTATTTTTAACTAATTTAAAGAAATAATCAGAGTTTATGTAAAAATATGTCAAGAATTCATTTCAGTATAATGAAAAACTGTTTATTTAATGATAAGATTGTTGGTTATTTAGTATAATACATGCCAACTATAGAATCCTATCCAGGCATGAAAAACCATTCTGTAGAATAGTACTTATTTCCATGGGAAATTACCTTATATAGTTAAGTGGAAGGGGCTGGAAGATAATACATGAAGCATTTTTCCGTTTTGAAACAAAGCTCACATATTAAAGTTTGTTAATATGTATATTAAGGTCATACGTATTCTTATCATTGTTAACTCTTATTATGGCGGTCACTTGATGCTGTTATTTGGTTCTTTCCATGAATTTCTTTCTGTTCACCATTGTTACTGCATTGTGTATTTGTTATTTTTGTAGATAGAAAAGTGTTGATAAACATTAATCATACTATTTTTAAAAAGGTTCTGAGACAGTAGCAGATAATTTAATAGTAGACAATTTAAGTGGAATAAAAGATTTAGTAAGAAATATCAATTGATTGATTATAAACTAGTTAAATTGTAACTTAGAGTAAGTTAATAAAATGAATTGATCAGAAAGCTGACTCATAACAGTGAATTCACCTGTAGGTATTAACAGGAGAACTCTGCTACATTAGGCTTTGAGATAGCCTGGTGATTTTAAAACCATAGTACTTCATACTTGGAGTATGCTATATGTATTTTTTTTTTTGTAAGAACTTTATTGAGATATACTTTATATGCCTTACAATTCACTCACTTAAGGTGTACAACTCAGTGGTTTTTGGAATATTCCCAGAGTTATGCAGTCATCACCACAGTCAATTTTAGAACATTTATATCACCCCAAAAGAAACCTCATACCCTTCAGTCATAAGCCCCTTCTCCCCCCATCTCTTTAGCCTTAGCCAACCTCCAGTCTGCTTTCTCTTTCAGTAGATATGTCCATTCTGGACATTTTGTATAAATGACCACATACAATCTGTGGCCTTTTGTGACTCGTTACTTTTGCTTAGCATAATGTTTTTAAGGTTAATTAATATTGTCTGTCATGATGTAGCATGTATCAGTACCTCATTCTTTTTCATGTCTGAATAATATTTCATTGTATGAATATGCCACATTTTGTTTATTCATCTGTCAGTTGATGGACCTATAGATTGTTTTCACTTTTTGGCTGTTATGAATAATAGTGCCATAGCATTTGTATACAAGCTTTTCTTGGGTAGGGTGGTGGGAGATACATATTTTTATTTGTTTTAGCTACACACTTAGGATTTTAATTGCTGGGTCAAATGGTAACTATTTAACTTTTTGAGGAACTTCCAGACTGCTTTCCAAAGTGGCTGTATCATTTTACAATCCCATTAGCAGTGTTTTAGGCTTCTGATTTCTCCACATCCTTGCCAGAACTAGTTGTTATCACACTTTTTGATTCTAACCGTAATAGTGTGTTATAAAGCAGTCTCTCATTGTGGTTTTAATTTGCATTTCCCTGCTAATGATGTTGAACATCTTTTCATTTACTTATTGGCCATTTGTGTATCAGTTTTTTAGAAGTGTCTATTAAAACTCTTTGCCTATTTTTAACTGGGTTATTTGTCTTTTTATTATTGAGTTGTAAGTGTTCATTATATATTAATTTATCAGGTGTTTAATTTGCAAATATATTTTTAAAGATTTATTTTTACAGAGAGGGGAAGGGAAGGAGAAGGAGAGGGAGAAAAACACCAATGTGTGATTGCCTCTTGCGTGCCCCCCACTGTCGCGTGCCCCCCACTGGGGCTTGGTTTGCAGGCCCTTTGGTTTGCAGGCCAGCCCTCATTCTACTGAGCCACACCAGCCAGGGCTGCAAATATTGTTGGAGTTGTTATGCTGTATATTCTTTCTTTAATTTTGTCTCTTTTGTCTATTTGTCTATTTTGTCTTTTTGTCTATCACTGTCCTGGGAGATAAATGGGTCATTATCATACCCATTTTTATAAAAAGTTAGTAACTTTGTCAAAGTGTCATAGATAGTTAATGGGCAAAGGATTAGTCCTGGGCCATCATCATATTCCTAGTACAATGTTCTATTCTCATACCATTGACTGAATAATGTTTATTGGCAGTTTGGGGAAAATGAAAACAATAAATCATTTAAAGTTGACACTTTTTGTGTATTTTTTAAAAATTAAAGTTGAGTGACAAACCCATTATTTTACCATTTTGGTTCTGAACTGAAGTCTTTAAAATGCAACTTACATATGAAAATTTTCATGTGTCTTCTCAGAAGACAAGATTTTATAAAATGTTTGAAAACTAAAACATATTGTTTATTTGATAAATATGAGAATAATTTGTAATTTTTGAGTACCAAGAGGCCAGAGAAAAATGAAGAGTAATGTTATTTTGCAACAAGGCATACTACTAGCAAAAATAACCCCTCTTACTGAAAGTGATCTTATATAGCCCTGGCTGGTATGGCTCAGTGGATTGAGTGCCAGCCTGTGAACCAAATGGTCACAGGTTCGATTCCCAGTCAGGGCACATGCCTGGGTTGCAGGCCACGTCCCTGACTGGGGACGTGTGAGAGGCAACTGATCTATGTATCTCTCGCATATCGAGATATATAGAGAGGGAGTTTCTCTCCCTCTCTTTCTCCTTCCCTTCTCCTCTCTCTAAAAATAAATGAATAAACTCTTTAAAAAAAAAAGAAAGTGATCTTATATAGGCAAAAGATATATATAAACTGCTCTGGATTTTATTAGTAAATCACTAAAAATTGGGAGTTTATGACCCATCATGCTTATTAGATTTATCAGCTTGTGATTTTTTCCTCTTTAAATAATTGAAAAGTTAACACAAAACTTAACACTATTGTGATGAAATTTTCTCATTATGCTTTTGATAAAGGGAAAATACAGTCTGTTGAGTTTGGTAGTGGAAGATAAGCCTGTCAAATGTCAAAATCCAGTAAATATGCTTTTTGGTGATTTATTTTATTTGCAATTTATTTTTAGTTACTTTTTTTTTTTGTTTCTTTTATGTGTGTTCATATAAGCCCTCAACACTTTCTTGCTAAACTATCATAGTCACTACAGTTTCCAGCCTTTAAATTGAAAATGTCTATGGGGAATGATGAAACTTAGTATTATTGTTAATAGAAAGCTTTCATATATCTTAAAACCAGGATTTAGCTTGTCAGCTGAATGAAAAAGTTCATTTACACATAACCTTAGTAAAGACAAGTTTATAGCCTCAAAGGGATGATAAGTTACTTGAGATTTTTCCTTGCATGCATTTAAAGCACATTAAAGAAATAAGTCATGAATAAAGATATTTTGTGAGAAAAATTTAGTTTACAAGGTATGCATATTAAGGTATTTTCATTACTGTGGTAGAAAAATTCTCTGAAGTTAGTATGATCTAAGAATACAAAGTGCTTTTAAAATTGTTTTTAAAAGATTCCAAATAATACCTCTAATTTGTAAGACCATATGTTCCAATATCTTAAATATATATAGTGTTCTTGCCATTGTAACTTAGTGATAATTACTTTAAAAGTTTTATTTTAATGTTGAATTCTTCTAGGTGGATATTCCATCTGTTATAACCAAGAAACTATTAAAAGCAGCAATGAAGCATATAGAGGTGATAGTTAAAGCCAGTCAGAAAGGTAATACAGTTTTCTACTACAAAGTTTGAGTGATTTTGTTTTTACACACCAACTTTCACCTTAAATATCTAAGTATGAGTACTGGTACGTTAATTGATACATTCACAAATTCTGTGAGAGTATTTTTTAAACTGAAATATTTTTAATGGTTTGTTAATCATATAAGTGATTGTGAAAATTCAAGAATCTATGAAAATTATAGTGTAATTTACTTTTAGATATATTGTTGATTAGTCTTGTATTTTTTTGAATGGTAGTGTGTTGCCTTCATTACTGCTTCTGAGGTTTATCTCACATCTCTTTCCCCTTTGTCCTTAATGATTTCACAGTTTGGACCCATCTTATATACTGCCTATCCTATATATTACTATTGTGTTGATTTCACAATTCTTTTATGTTACCTCCCTACTAAATAAAAATGAATGACTGCTGTAGAGTCTAAACTGTATTTTTAAAACCTTTTCTATCTGGTCAAATATTTTGATCTACTCTTGTTTCACTGTGTATTATGCTTTAGCCAGGATGACCTATTCGTAGTTTCTTCCATGTGTCTTGCCCTTTATACAGTCATGATTTACACATAGCAGGTGTTTGGCAATTTTTTTTCCTGACTGATGAGTAAAACCTCATTTAGGACTTTTCTTGCACTTAGATTAAGCTGAAATGTTCCTTTTTAGCAAAATAGATTCATGCTATATAGTTAGTAGTTCTTTGCTAAACTGAGTTTCTTTATATTTGCATTTGTTATTCCTTGTTAGTGTTTTCCCAGTGTTTTCTGCAGAATGCTATTCTTTTTCTTTTTAAAAAAATTTTTAAAAAAGATTGTATTTATTTATTTTTAGAGAGAGGAGAAAAGAGGGAGAAAGAGTAGGAGAGAAACATTGATGTGTAAGAGATGCATCAATTGGTTGCTCTTGCATGCCCTCAACAGGGGACTCAGCCTGCAGCTCAGGCATGTGCCCTGACTGGGAATTGCACCAGCTACCTTTTGGTTCACAGGCCGGCACTCAATCTACTGAGCCACTGAGCCACACCAGCCAGGGCCAGAATACTATTCTATGTAAGATGACCATGTAGAAGAGGTTTCATGGTCATATTTTCTGTAAATTACTACATATTATATTCCCCTTCTGGAAATTCCCAGTAAGTACTAGCATACCAAAATCTCTGAGTAGTCTTGCAACAAAGAAATAGCTTTAACTTTAATTCAGCACATCCCAAAGTTATTTGAGCATGAAACCAATTTTTCCTCCTTCATAATATCAATGAATATAATCAGAATACCTTTGGGAAAATTATGTACAAGGCAGAGTTGAAATTAAATTATTAGTTTATTCTTTGGTATGAATCATTCCTGAAGTATAAGAAACATTTCAAATTTTATATTTAAACATATTTTCTGTGTTTATCTTACAATGTTATAACAAGTAAAAGTAGTTTCACTTCAACATAATTAAAAATTGGAATAGTTTGTATATGTGTAATTGTTAAATTAAAAAAATGAACTTTTAAAATCATTGTCTCGTTACTGGTAAAAACACATTAGAAGAAGATAGTAACTTTGTTGTAGCCATTCTGTTAAGGTTACTTTACTGTTAAATAAATAGGAAAAGTGGTTTTTTATTAGTAAATATTATTCTTCAGAGAGTTTTTTTTTTTAATACTCACCTGAAGATATGTTTTTTGATGACAGAGAGAGAGAGAGAGAGAGAGAGAGAGAGAGAAAGAAACATCGATGTGAGAGAAACATAAATTGATTGCCTTTCATATGTACCCCAACTGAGGAACGAACCCACATCCTAGTTATGTGCCCTGGCTGGGAATCAAACCTGCAACCTTTTGATGTATGGGATAATGCTCCAACCAACTGAACCACCCAGCTAGGGCTAGAGAAGTTTTACGTTTACAGCAAAATTGAGCATAAAGTATAAAGAGTTCCCATGTATTTTCTCCATCCCCCTATTATTAATATCTTGCATTAGTTGCTACATTTATTACAATTGATATACTAATGATACATTATTATTAACTGAAGTCTACAGTTTTCATTTGGGTTTGCTCTTTTTATTGTATATTGTATGGGTTTTGACGCATGCACAATGCCATCTATCCACCATTATAATATCATACTGAATAGTTTTACTGTCCTAAAAATTCCTTGTGTTTCCCCTACTCATCCCTCCTCCCTTTTCTTCATGAACCCCCAGCAACCATTGATCTTTTTACTGTCTCTACAGTTTTGCCTTTTCCAGAATTTTGTATAGTTGGAATCATATGATAGCCTTTTTGGACTTGCTTCTTTCATTTAGAAATACGCATTTAAGGTTCTTTAATGTCTTTTCATGGCTTAATTGGTCATTTCTCTTTATTGGTCATATTCTGTTGTATAGACATTTTATTTATTCATTCAACTATTGAAGTACATCTTGGTTGCTTCCAAATTTTGGCAATTATGAATAAAGCTATAAACATTTGTGTGTAGGTGTCTTCTGTATGGGAAAAGTTCTTTGAATTTCAAAAAGTTCTTTGAAAAACTATATTTTTTATTTTGTTCTAAAGACAAACACTTTGAACTTAGACTATGAGTAAATGGAGTCATCTTTTTATTTTTAGCTGAATTGGTAAGTTTAATAAAATCCCTAAATTATATTGTCTCTATGGGAGTGATGTTTTCTATTTATAGATAGACCAGTTTGACTGAAATTTATTGTTGAGTCTTTGCAAGATAGTTGTTGCTAGTGTGCTGCTATTCATGTAAAAACTGGCCCTCAATTTAAAAAATTACCATTAAATCTAGATTGGATTCATTAATAACATTGTAATTACTGAAATTCTTAAGGACCGTTATTTTATTTAAAGGCCCTGGTGTTCTAAATATGACAGTAAATTAGATAAAATTACAAAAGTGGTTTTCAGATTTTTGATTTTTCATTTCTTTAATGCATAAATTAGTTCTCTAAATTCTTTGGCCTCACAGTTGTCCCTAACTAAGAATATAATTTAAGGTTCATCTCTTCATTCATATTCACCCTGTCTTGGTGTTCTCTTCCTTAATCTGCTTCTTGAGAATAGGAATTACACAGGATGGGATGAAAGTATCGGGTTGGCCCAAAAGTCCGATACATTTTTTCCTTAAAACAAAAGACACATTTTTCATTTTCACCAATAACGTTATGGATTTGGATTTTTTGAGTATGTCGGCTATCTCCTGCAATTGGCTTCTAGTGGGTAGAGTCCGTGGTGCTGCTAAACATTTTCCAATGCATAAGACAGTCTCGCAGCAAAGAATTATTTGGCCAAAATGTCAATAGGACCAAGAAACTTCACAAACCACTTTTGACACGTCTGATCAGTCACAGCACCTTCTTCATACACTGCACAAATCTTCTTTTGTTTTTCAATTGCATTTTTACCTTTTTTGAAACAATAAAGCCTAATATGCCTAAAATGTGTTTTCTTCCATCTCCAATATTAAAATGGCTGCATAAAACTTCACTAGTTTTGTTAAGTATTTTTTTAAGTGCATGCTGATATGACAGCTGTCACAATACAGTCTAACAAAATTGTTTAGAATAAAGTTAAAGACAACTAAGCACTACTAGAGCCATAGTATGGAAAACATGTAATGGACTTTTGGGCCAACCCAACAGGTTTACAGTTGCTCTTAGGGCAAATAATACAATAGTACATAATAATAATACAAGAATAAACACTGTGTTTTGCATACTCACAACTGTAAACCTACTCCGCCCCACCCTGTGTTGATGTTTTCTATCTACGTACTTCCATGGCCCTTAGAAATAATGAATAGCCCTGGTTGATGTGGATTGAGTGCTGGCCTGCGAACCAAGGGGTCACCAGTTCAATTCCCAGTCAGGGCACATGCCTGGGTTGTGGGCTGGGTCCCCAGTTGGGGGCCACCGTGAGAGGCAACCACACATTGATGCTTCTCTCCCCCCCTTTCTCCCTCCCTTCCTCTCTCTCTAAAAATAAGTAAATAATATCTTTAAAAAAAAGAAATAATGAATATGTGTGTGTGCATATGTGTATATATATTTACATTAATTTAATTTAAATTCAATAATAATTATGCAGAAGGATTCAGTCTTTCATCCTGAAGGTGTCTCTTTGTCATAGATCCTAGGGGTGTTTCCTTTTGTGGTGTAAAAATTGCTGACTGGTTAGGCAGTAGATATACTGGTGAATAGTGGGGATAAATATATGCCCAGTTTTCTAGCATGTATATTTTGCTTATACTCTCAGTTAAAGTTTCTTTCCCCCTGTATATTCTTTTTATCTTTTGCCTGATTCCTTTATGTTCTCATTACCTTGGATTGTAAAACTCTGTCATGTATAACAGATATTAAATAAATTGCAATCTAGTGATTTAATTTATTATGTATGAATGCTTAATCACATCAGATATTGTAATTACACATTTTCGAATGACAACTTTTCAGCATTCATAAGTATTTAATAACTATTTATTGATGTGGAAACTGAGGATCAAGGGATTATATATCATTTGTTCAAGATCATATCAGTAAAGAAGTTGAGCTTAGATTTAGCTTAGTCTTATTTTATTTTTAAATTATTTTTTCTTTTAAAATATTTTATTGTTCATGTTATTACAGTTATACCAGTTTTTCTTTCTTTGCCCCTCTGCACCCCTCCTGTCCCTCACTCCCACAATCAACCCTCTCACCATTCGTTGTCCATGACCATGGGTCTTACATATGTTCTTTGACTATTCCCTTCACCTTCTTTCAACCTTACCTCTCCCCTCTTATAGCTGTTAGTCTGTTCCATGTTTCTAAAGCATAGCCTAGTCTTCATATTTAAAATCCCTGCTTATAACATAAATTTAAAAAAGACCAACAGCCCAAATTCTTGGAAAATGCTTGCAAATATTTGCATAATTATAAAATAAAATGCATGTCTTGTAAAAACTATGTCCTTCTTCGCCAGTCCTCTGGTATAGCTAACCTTCATCTGTCTACTTAGTACTCACATTATTAGAGTGTACATGTTGGCTTTTTAAGTAAATGTGCTTGCATTCTCTTTCATTAAAAATAGGATTAAGTAGTCAAAAATAAATGCTTCTGAATTAGGGTTAAGATTTTCTTCACAGGCTCCATGAGTTTAAAACTTGGCACGAAATGCAGATAGGGGAAAGCATGACTTGTTTTTCTCTTAGGCTTTTGAGGGCAGTAAAAAGGAGTAGCAATACTACTACTTTAAGTTTTAAAATATTAGTGCTTGACCTTTTAAGAAAACTTTGTTAATATAACTTTTATCATAAGTTCATAATCAATATTTATTAAGTAATCTATCTGTTTATGGAGTTCTACCTTACACAGTTCCTCTGTACCTCTTTTGTCCTTACATACTGGGCATAAGATGCAGAATTCAACCAAGGAAGCCATTTTCTTTACTGTAATTGCTTAAAAGAGTTACCTGAATGATTTTGGTGTGAAAGCAGAGACAATAAGAATTTTAAGAAGGGTTTTGTCCATGTATGAAGGACACATGGACAAAACCAAAGGGGGGTAGGATCAAGGGTGGGAAGTGGGGATGGCTGGGGTGGAGGGGAGTAGTGGGGGGAAGTTGGAGACAACTGTACTTGAACAACAATAAAAACAAATAAATAAAACAAACAAATGAACAAACAAAAAAAGGTTTTTTTTTTTGTATTTGCAGAGGATATACATTTGATAGTAAAAGCTTTGTGTGTGCTAGATGTTTTCCTTAGTTTTTTTCCACTTTAAAAAAATATTTGCTTTTGTTTACTCTAATTTGTAAAGTAGTGACATCAGTTCAAATTCTTGTTTGCCAAGAAGAACAAGGTTTTTTATTGCAAAATTTTAAAACTTCCAGACAAGAGGGAAATTACTTTTTTATATTCTGTTTGTGAAAAGTTTCCCAGTAAAATACATAATGAAAAGAAAGGAGAGCTAGGAAAAGAATGACTACGTTGAATGATTTTCTCTTTGTTAGTGAAAATGGCCAAAGTTATTTAATGTTGTTTAACTTTTTTTTCAATATTTGTTTTTATTTGTATTTATAGTAGAAAATACAGAGTTTTTACAGCAAGCTGCTTTAGAAGAATATGGTCCAGAGCTTCATGTGGCCTTGAGGAGTCGAAGAGATGAATTACACTATTTAAGGAAACTTACTGAACTACTTTTTCCTTATGTTTTGCCTCCTAAAGCAACAGACTGCAGGTATAAATAGACTGGAAGATGTCCGAGCAGTGTTTGCATACCATGCCATATGAATATTGCTATTCTTGATCATAGTAGGAGCACACTAAAACTTGAGGTCTTTACATGCTATTTAGGCGCTGAGTATTCATGATGTGTTGTGTTGCTTAGAGATTTTTTTTTTTTTTGAAATTTATCCAGGGGAGTCAGATAAATATGAAATAAAATTAATTTCCTTAAAAAATTAAAAAATTTATTTATAGATTTTAGAGAGAGAGGAAGGTGGGGGTGGGGGGAGAGAGAGAGAGAAAGAGAAAGAAAGAAACATGAATTTGTTGCTCCACCTACTTTGCATTCATTGGTTGACTCTTCTGTGTGCCCTGACTGGGGATCCAACCTGCAACCTTGGCATATTGGAATGGTGCTATAACCATTTGAACTACCTGGCCAGGGCTAAAATTACTTTCCTTATTTGCGATCATTATACTTTGTTACTTTCTGGATGTTCCATTTTATTTCATTTCATTCTGTTCTATTTATTTTATTTTATTTTTAATTTTTTGGTTTTTTACTTTTTATTTTTTTATTGTTCAAGTACAGTTGTCTCTATTTTCCCCTCACCATGCCCTCTTGCCCCATCCCTCCCCACCTCCCACCCTCAATCCTACCCCCTTTGGCTTTGGGTAAAGGACCTCAATGGACACTTCTCCAAGGAGGACATACAGAAGGCCCAGAGACATATGAAAGGATGCTCAGTATCACTAACCACCAGAGAGATGCAGAATATTTTTAAATTTTTATTTATTTTCTTATTAATTGAATTTATTGGGATGACATTGGTTAATGAAATTATATAGGTTTTAGGTGTACAATTCTATAATACATCATCTGTATATTGTATTGTGTGTTCCCACTCCAAGTTAAGTCTCCTTCCATCACCATTTATTCCCCTTATACCCTCTTCTACCTCCGCCTACTCCACTTTCCCTTTGGTATCACATTGTTGTCTGTGTCTATGAGTTCTTTCTTTATCTTTTTTATTTATATATTTTTTGCTTAATACCTTCACCTCTTTCACCCAGCCCCAATCCCCTCCCCTCTGACAGCCGTCAGCATGTTCTCTCTGAATCTGCTTCTATTTTGTTAGTTTATTTTCTTCATTAGATTTCACATATGAATGAAATCATTTGGTACTTGTCTTTCTCTGACTGGTTTATTTCACTTAGCATAATGCTCTCCAGATCCATTCATGCCATAGCATAGGGTAAGATTTCCTTCTTTTTTTACAGCTAAGTAGTATTCAATTGTGTAAATGTAACACTGCTTTTTTATCCACTCATCTACTGATGGACACCTGGGCTGCTTCTAATGCTCTCCAGATCCATTCATGCCATAGCATAGGGTAAGATTTCCTTCTTTTTTTACAACTAAGTAGTATTCCATTGTATAAATGTAACACTGCTTTTTTATCCACTCATTCATCTACTGATGGACACCTGGGCTGCTTCTAGATCTTGCTTATTGTAAATAATGCTGCAATGAACATAAGTCTGCATATATTTTTTTGAATTAGTGTTTTGGGTGTCTTCGGATATATTCCCAGAAGTGGAATTACTGGGTTACAAGGCAGTTCCATTTTTAATTTTTTGAGGTAACTGTACACTGTTTTTTCCACAGTGGCTGTACCAGTCTGCATTCCTACCAGTAGTGCATGAGGGTTCCCTTCTCTCTAGATCCTTGCCAACACTTGTTTGTCGATTTATTGATGATAGCCATTCTGACAGGTGGGAGGTGATATCTCATTGTGGTTTTAATTTGCATTTCCCTGATAGTGCCACTGAGCATCTTTTTATGTCCTTTTTTTTTTTTTTTTTTTTTAAGATTATTTATTTTTAGAGAGAGGGGAAGGGAGGGAGAAAGAGAGGGAAGGAAACATCAATATGTGGTTGTCTCTCACGGTGGCCCCCACTGGGAACCTGACCCACAACCCAGGCATGTGCCCTGACTGGGAATCAAACCAGTGACTCTTTGGTTCGAAGCCCGCGCTCAATCCACTGAGCTACACCAGTCAGGACTATCTATCCTTTTTGGAGAGGAGTCTATATAGGTCCTTTGCCCATTTTTCAGTTGTTTTTTGTTTTTTTGTTTTTGGTGGTGAGTTTTACAAGTTCTTTATTCATTTTAGATATTAATCCCTTGTCAGGTGTATTGACAATATGTTCTCAAATCAGTAGGTTATTTTTCATTTTGTTGGTTTCCTTTGCTATGCAAAAACTTTTTAGTAGATATAGTCACATTTATTTATATTTTGTTTTATTTCCCTTGCCTGAGGCAATGTATCAGAAAAAATATTGTTAGGAGAAATGTCTGAGATTAGTATTCCTTTTTAAAGACATGTACATTATGACTCACTGGCAGAAACAATTTGAACAAATGATACAGACAAATTTGGGTTTTAAGGTATTCACCTGGGGAGAATAGTTAGCTGTCATTTGGTCCTTTCTCTCTTGTTTTGACAGAAGCATGTTTAGATTATTCCATTAAGTCACCTCGTTGCTCTTACCTAATAATCCTGGTAGGAGAAACCATGACTTATTTTTCCTGATGCACTATAAATATTGCTTTATTTAAGTTTTTTATTTTAAAAAATTAAAAAATTTACTCCAATATTTTAATCAAATGTTTTTATTTTAAACAAAGTAATTTACAATATCAATCTATTATAATTACAGTTTATACTATTAAACATATTAGTTTTAAACATTACTTAAAAAATTTTAACTGTTCCAAGGTGGGAAGAGTTTTTTAATGCTCACGTAAGTTCTTCCTGCTAAGGAAATGCCTTTTTTTCTCTGAAGTAGTATTCTCTTTTAGCCAATTAAGGACTCCTAGTGTTGTCTGTGAACCAGTAGCATGAGCATTACTTGGGAGCCTGTAAGAAATACAGAGTCTTGGGACATACCTCAGACCTGCTGTGTCATAATTTGCATTTTAACAAGATTCCAAGGTAAAAACTGATGTCAATCAATAAATATATACACCATTGTTTCTTTTTTCAGATCTCTGACCTTGCTTTTGAGAGAGATCCTCTCTGGTTCGGTGTTCCTTCCTTCTTTGGATTTTCTAGCTGATCCAGTAAGACTTAAATTTTTTTTCTTTAACAGTGATTAAAACTTATCATCTTAAGTGTTTTCATATATACAGTGGTGGTATTAAGTAATTCATAAAGTTGAGCAACCATTACTACTGTTCATCTCCACAACTCTTTTCATCTTACAAAACCGAAACTTTATACCAATTAAACAATAATTTTTCATTCCTCCCTTCCCCCCGCCCTTGGCAACCCCCATGCTACTTCCTGTCTCTATGAATTCGACTACTCCATACATCTAAGTGGACTCATGCAGTATTTGTCTTTTTTGTGATTGGCTTATTTCACTTAGCATAATGTCCTTGAGGTTCATCCATGCTGTAGCATGTATCAAAATTTCCTTTTCAAGGCTGAATAATATTTTATTGTAAGTATATAAAACATTTACTTATTCATCCATTTCTTGTTAGACACTTGAGTTGCTTTTGCTTTTGATGCAGTAAGAATTTGAAGAAACAGGAATGTTTTATAAACATCTTAAATGCCAAAGTCAGATTAACTTTCTTTGTCCATTTCATAAAAGGTGGAATTATGCATTGTAGATTTTTAAAAAGTCCCTCTGTATTGCAGAAGTGTGCATGCTTTGCCATTGCTCCGTTTCTTTCTTAATTTTCTAGAAACTTTCATAATATGCTAAAAGCTATGAAAAATCTTGACAAAATATAATAATGGAATTACTCTGACCTGTGTTTATGATTTTTAATTAGGATACTGTGAATCATTTGATTATCATCTTCATAGTCAACAGTCCAGTGAGTATTTAACGTATTAGAAAACACTTCACATGGCATTGAACTTTGATGCATATTTGTCAAATCAATGACAATTTTAAGGGATGAATTAATTCTCTTTCTTTAAAGCCTGAAAAAGCAACCGAACCACCTTCTCCTTTGGTTCCATTCTTGCAAAAATTTGCAGAACCTAGAAATAAAAAGCCATCTGTAAGTATTTTCAAAATAGCTTATGTTACTTTTGATAAACAATTTTATCATGTTTTTATATAGCCTTAACTGACACTTCCTCTCATACTGTATTTAGGTGCTGAAGTTAGAATTGAAGCAAATCAGAGAGCAGCAAGATCTCTTATTTCGTTTTATGAACTTTCTGAAACAAGAAGGAGCAGTGCATGTGTTGCAGATTTGTCTGACTGTGGGTGAGGCTTACTTGTGTACTTTATTAAAGTTGTTTAAAAACTTGTTAAATAGGCCCTGGCTGGGTAGCTCAGTTGGTTAGAGCATTGTTCAGCTGTGGCAAGGTTGCGGGTTCAATCTCAGGTTAGGGCACATATAAGAAGCAACCAATGAATGTATAAATAAGTGGAACAACAAATCTCCCTCTTTTCCTTTTTCTCTTAAATCAATAAATAAAATTTAAAAGATTTAAAATATATTTGAATATTTAGATCAGCTCTGATATTGTAGTTGTCATTTATCATCATACTAAATTTATTTACTAGATATTCTAAGAGCACCTATGAATTGTCTTTCAAGTGTCCACTCTTTCTAGATTGAGACATAATTTATAACTGACTTCAACCAAATTCTATTAGCAGGAAACAAACTACTCAAGGTTGAGTATAATGAAAATATTATACTCAGTCATTAGCCCATATGAATAGCACTTTGTAATAGTTTTCATTAAGGATTATACATTTTGATAAAATAATCAAATATAAAAGTGTTTCATTTTGATTTTAAACTCTACAACTTTGTGCATTAGATTTATGAGACACTTTATGGACTATAAATTAATGTACTTAATTTATTTTTAAAATGCCATTTAAAAAATTTAAGTATAAATTACATATGAAACTCATAGGACTTAAATGAACAGTTTAATCAGTTTTGATGAATCTGTATATCTGAATAACCTACACCTTTATCAAGATGTAGATCATTTTCATTTCCCTGGAAAGTTCCTTTAGTGCCCTTAAACGATCCACCCCTGCTCTTACCAAAGGAACCAACAGTCTCATTTCTCTCACCACAGATTAGTTTTGCTTGTATAATTTCTTTATGTAAGTGGAATCACATAGTATGCACTTTTTCGTGCCTAGCTTTATTGATTCAGGGTAATGCTTTTTAAGATTGATCCATGTTGTTGTTTAGGTAAGTAATTTGCTCTATTTTATTGCTAAGTAGTATTCTTTTGCACAGATATGCCACAGTTTCTTTATCCATTCTCCTTGTAGATGGATATCCGGACTGCATCCACTAATGAGCTATTATGAATAAAGTTCCAACTAACATTCCTGTAGAAGGCTTTCTGTTGGGCACATGTTCAATAACCAGGAGAATTGCTGGGTCATTTGATAGATAAATGTTTAATTTTATAAGAAACTTTCATACTGTTTTTTGAAGTGGTTGTACTAATTTATTCCCCCTAGCAATGTGTGAAAGGTCTGGTTGCTCTTCATCTTTAACAAAATTTGGTGGTGGTTATATTTTTAATCTTTGCCAGTTAGGTGGGTATATGGTGGTATCTTATGCTTTTAATTAACATTTATCTAATGACTATTGGTGTTGAACAATTTATCATATGGTTAATTGACCATACAAATATTTTTCTCTAAAAATGTTTGTCCTTTGCATATCTTTTTTTTTTATATTTATTGATTATGCTATTACAGTTGTCCCATTCCCCCCCCTTACTCCACTCCATCCAGCCCACCCCCTCCCTCCCACATTCCCCCCCTATAGTTCATGTCCATGGGTCATACTTATAAGTTCTTTGGCTTCTACATTTCCTACACTATTCTTACCCTCCCCCCTGTCTATTTTCCACCTATCATCTATGCTACTTATTCTCTGTACCTTTCTCCCCTCTCCCCCTCCCACTCCCCTATTGACAACCCTCCATGTGATCTCCATCTCTATGGTTCTGTTCCTGTTCTAGTTGTTTGCCTAGTTTGCTCTTGTTTTTGTTTTAGGTGTGGTCGGTAATAACTGTGAGTTTGCTGTCATTTTTACTGTTCCTATTTTTGATCTTCTTTTTCTTAGATAAATCCCTTTAACATTTCATATAATAATGGCTTGATGGTGATGAATTCCTTTAACTTGACCTTATCTGAGAAGCACTTTATCTGCCCTTTCATTCTAAATGATAGCTTTGCTGGATACAGTAATCTTGGATGTAGGCCCTTGCCTTTCATGACTTGGAATACTTCTTACCAGCCCCTTCTTGCCTGTAAGGTCTCTTTGGAGAAATCAGCTGACAGTCTTATGGGAACTCCTTTGTAGGTAACTGTGTCCTTTTCTCTTGCTGCTTCTAAGATTCTCTCCTTCTCTTTAATCTTGGGTGATGTAATGATGATGTGCCTTGGTGTGTTCCTCCTTGGGTCCAGCTTCTTTGGGACTCTCTGAGCTTCCTGGACTTCCTAGAAGTCTATTTCCTTTGCCAGAGTGGGGAAGTTCTCCTTCATTATTTGTTCAAATAAGTTTTCAATTTTTTGTTCTTCCTCTTCTCCTTCTGGCACCCCTATAATTCGGATGTTGGAACGTTTCAAGATGTCCTGGAGGTTCCTAAGCCTCTCCTCATTGTTTTGAATTCTTGTTTCTTCATTCTTTTCTGGTTGGATGTTTCTTTCTTCCTTCTGGTCCACACCATTGATTTGAGTCCCAGTTTCCTTCGCA
Organism: Desmodus rotundus; assembly: GCF_022682495.2. Classification (NCBI taxonomy): domain Eukaryota; kingdom Metazoa; phylum Chordata; class Mammalia; order Chiroptera; family Phyllostomidae; genus Desmodus; species Desmodus rotundus. Next base: position 42,097,596 of record NC_071397.1, on the reverse strand, counting down.
TCACTATTGGTTCCCTGTACATTTTCCTCTGTTTCTCTTAGCATAGCCTTCATTTTTTCATCTAGTTTTCAACCAAATTCAACCAGTTCTGTGAGCGTCTTAATAACCAGTGTTTTGAACTGTGCATCTGATAGGTTGGCTATCTGTGCACTGCTTAGTTGTATTTTTTCTGGAGCTTTGAAGTGTTCTGTCATTTGGGCCTTTTGTTTTGTTTTGTTTTGTTTGTCTTGGCGTGCCTGTTACTTAAAGGGGCGGAGCCTTAGGTGTTCCCCGGGGCGGGGTAACGCTGATCCCTGCGCCTTGAGGCTGTACGTGGGGGAGGGGCGGAGAGGGAGCAATGGCGCCTGCTCCACTCTCCACCAGATTTCGGTCACTCCCTCCGCTACCCACAATCAAATTGGGCCCCTCCAGTGCTGATTCCCGAGTGGGTGGGTAGGCTTGTGCATGCCCTAGGCCCCTGTGGGTCTCTCCAACAACCTCTCCTGTGAGGCTGGGAGTCTCTCCTGCTGCTGCCCCAACCCCCACGGGCGTTTTCAATCAGAGGTTTGAGGCTTTATTTCCCCGCGCTGGAGCCCTGGGTTACTCGGTCTGCTTTGCTTCCTGCAGTTCCTCCCGGTTTATCTATGCTCGAATGTGGGGCCGCCAGGTGCTACCTGCCACTCTGCCTGCCCCATTCTCCGCCACTCTGAGTCTGGCCCTCTGGGTTTATCTGTGAGTGAATGTAGGGCCGCAGGGTCTGCTAGTGGTCGGACTGCCTGCCCCTTTCGTCCCACACTCCGCCAGTCTCAGTCCCGCCACGGCCACAGGAGTCCTCTCTGCCCCGGTGCCTGTCTCCGCCCCTCCTACCGGTCTGGATGTATGTTTCTTTTGTATCTCCTTGGTGTCGGACTTCCTTGCCGTTCGATTTTCTGTCAATTCTGCTTGTGCGAGGAGGCGCAGTGTGTCTACCTACATCTCCATCTTGGCTGAAAGCTCCCTGTACAGCCATGAATCAGATTTTAAAATCTGACACTTGGTGTAAGAAAGTAATACAGTATGTTCTTTAAAGAAAATTTTAGATAAAAATTAAATTAGAAAATTTTAGAAATGTATTTACTTATTCTAAATTCTAGAAAAGTTATATTGTTATTCAAGTATTTGTATATTCTATAATATTTTATAAAATATTTGAGTATTTCATCTGAGTAGTGATTTTAAAAAAAGACTCCCAATTAAGTCTTTTTTTATTAGTTTTTATTGATTATGTTATTACAGTTGTCCCACATTTAAGTCTTTGAAAAAACTAGAAATGATGAACTGTTTGTTTATAATTGCTGCTTTTAATATTGATTACAATTAGACTGGGAACATTAAGTTTTCATGAAAGTTGTATATTAAAATAATTCATTTTTTTTCTTACTCTTTTCTAAATTGCTAGAGGAATTCAATGATAGAATTTTGCGACCGGAGTTATCAAATGATGAAATGCTGTCTCTTCATGAGGAGTTGCAGAAGATTTATAAAACATACTGTTTGGATGAAAGTATTGACAAAATTCGATTTGATCCCTTCATTGTAGAAGAGATTCAAAAAAGTAAGTCAAAGATGATGATGAGAATGAATTCTATAGCTTTTTACAGTTTTCAGAGTTTTCTCTTGTATCCTATTTATTATTGCAACAGTTGTGTGAGATACACAAGGCATCCATAATCTTACTTTACTAACTAGATGAAAGCTTTGATGAAGAAACTTATTCATAGTTTACATAACTAATACTTGCCAGAGCTTGGTTATTAAAATTTCTCATTCTAGTGTGATTTCTATACCTCACAGTGGATTTTGTATAAAACATGTTTGTATGCTCTTTCACTGTCATAAATTTTAAACTAATATATAATGTATTTATGCTATTCATAAACAATTTCTACAATGTAATGTTTTAAAAATAGTTGCTGAAGGCCCATATATAGATGTTGTGAAACTTCAAACTATGAGATGTCTTTTTGAAGCGTATGAACATGTACTTTCTCTGTTGGAGAATGTGTTCACTCCTATGTTCTGCCATAGTGATGAGGTAAGTCAAAATATTAATCTTGTTTGAGGATTTTTCTGTAAAACTTAATAGTGGCTTTGATAGCATTAGATGAATAATTCAAATAAGAGGCAGAAAAATAAAACATGATTAATTAGGAAACTGAATACTTTTTACTGTATAATTTAGTAGAGATTAAAAGTTAATTTGTAGAAACAATTTCTAGTGCCAAAACCATGTGTGTGTGTGTGTGTGTGTGTGTGTAGCTAGGTGGATTGTGACCAAATTGGTCTACCTCATTTGCCAAATGCTTGAGTGTCTTTGTGGAACTTTGTTGAAATAGAAACCTCATTTTTGTATATACATTATTTATAGACCTGTCGAAATCAAGTGCAATATATTAATCCTTACTCTATTTGACTGTGTTTGTATTCACTTGATTTAAATAACATTTTCTTTAAACTGGAAAGTAGCGTGTTAAAGTAACATGTTTCAGTATTAAATATTAGTTTAATAAATCACAATTATTTTGGAAGTATTTCAGACAACTTTTAAGAGGTGCAGAATCACCAACACGCAACTCAAAATTCAACAGGTAGGTATATTTAATCATACATATGTTTTGTTTTTCTACTTGTTGATGCTAATCCTTCTGTGATAGCATCATTATCTTTATTAGCTATTTTTCTGTGAGTATGTGGTTCTATTGCTGCACAAGTAGACAAGACATTTTACTAAGGAACTGTAGAGCTATAGTACATACAGTAACCCAATGCCTGAAATTCTTTTACAAAACTTTTAACAAGATACACACCATTGCCTTGTTAATCCCACAGTTAATCCATATTAGTGTTTGATTATCTGCTTTATTGGAGACTGTGGACTGCACACATAAATGAAATCCACAGATAACTCAATTTTAGACAGTACCCCATCCCCTCACCCCAGTGAGTACTTTAAGTAATAAGAGTACAAAAAAGTAGAGGGATTTTCTGCCTTTCCTTTCTGACTCTCTAGAAATGTGTGCAGGCAAATGATCTAAAGAAAGATAACAGACGAGAGGGGTTTTATCCATTTATAAACTAAATAATGGCTTGATTTGTACTTAAATTGTAATATGTACAAAATTGACACGATATCAAATCCATAAATCTACATAATATTCACATTGCTCAGCACCTTCCAGTTTGTCTGAGCAAAGATCTAATAAATATATAAATAAATTGGAAATGAGGTACAAAGAGAAAGTTGGTAGAAAATGGAGTCATTTTGTAGATAGGTAGTACAGAGAAAAATGTGAAAATCTTAGCCATGGAGAGAATATGTGTATTGCATTTTTTGACATAACCAAGGGTTGTAGAAATATTGGATTATTTCGAATGTTGAGTATTCTTACATAATGCTTCAGTATAAGTAGTATACATGTAATAACTTCTCTAAAAGGTGGAAAATATCTTTTTGATTCTTTGTAAAAATATCATCACTTTTCCCCCTAAAATTTGTATATTATAGCCATGAAACATTGACTTAATTTTACAGAAGTCCCATCCATGCCTTTGAAAATAGCATTCTTTACCCAATCCATGTGTCTCTTCTTTCATTTGAATACTTTCAAACTTTTTATCAAATTTCTTAGCATCACTTGAGAAGCAGGTGAAATTTCTACACGTTTATGGACTCAGGATGTTTGGAGTACACACTAGGATATTCAGCTTAATGAAACTCCAATATAGGACCATTTAAGCTGAAGTGGTTCTTTGATCTTACAAGCATGCAGAGTAGCTAAATCTAAGTCAGGGTCCTAACTTCATAGATGGAAAGCTTTCTTTGCCACTTTGAGAATACCTAGTTGCCTCTAACATAATGCACTACTTTTGTTGGCTTTAAAATAGAAAATAAACAGGAAAAGAATATGGGTTCTTTTTTTTCTGAGTACTGATTATGTTCTTTTAAAATAAAGTAAGTTTTCCTTGTTATTGACCTGACTCTAATATTAACTCAGTCTTATGAGGACTCTGTTTAATGACTCATTTATGACTATATACAATAAGTAAAAGACTTTGTTTATATTCTTTCCTTGAAAATTTAGTGTAGCATTGCTAATTTGCTGTTAAATGACAAAATATGTAAAGTATTTGTTCATATGTTTTGTCAATTTTCTATTTAATTGTATCTTAAAAGTAAAATTTTAATACATATTGTTTCATTCTATACTGAAAATTCAATATAAAAATATTTAGAGATCTTTTGTTAACTTTGCTTCTTAACTTAAAACATACTTTTTAAAATATGCAAACTAAAAATGTGTGAAGCATGCATAATTTTATTTAATACGGACATGAATTCCATGCCGGAAAGTACAGGTTTGCTTTCTGTGTCAAGTTTTTGGTAGTCTCTGCGTACTTTCTACTGTGTCGAACAAGTGGTATGCCTAAATGAGGGCAACAAATACACAATTTATTTCTGACATTGTGTTTTTAAGAACTTCTTTTTAATGATCTAGAATTCATACCCTCATATTCCTCAAAACAGCCCTTGTACTTTGTTTTTCTTTCCTTTCTTTATCATGTTATTCATAAGAATTCCTTTCCTTTGCAAAGATGAGTGTTGTCCACCTGTAACTTTTAAAGCTTTTAAAATTTTGTTTTGTGTTCTAACGTGAAGCTTGTTTAATATCTGGACTTTCTCTCTCTCCTTTCCTTATATAATTTCACATATCTGTTATTGCAGAGGTAGCCTAAGTTTGGATGATTTTCGGTAAGTTTTGAGACAGCATGTGATTCTTTTCTGTATGTTATTTATGTAAGTCTAGAAGGTACACCCAAACCAACTAAGTACAACTAAAAAGGAAAATAATGATACATTGTGTTATTACTGCCTTTAATATCAGCTAATTGTGGTATCTTTTAAAAATTAACCTCTACTTTGATTATAGATATCCCCTATTTGAAGTAGCAGTATATCCTTATGTCATCATAAAAAAAAGTCAGTATAAAAATAAAATGATAAAGCCTAGTACCTAGCTTTTCAAGGTTATTGACTCCCTTTTTTGTTATTGATTTTGCTAACTTACTTTTAGAATTATTTGTGTTTAAAGAATTTTTTAAAAGCAAGAAGTACAATATTTCTGTATTTCTGGGCATAATCACAAGTGAGATATTTTAGAAATAGGTCATATTTCAAAAGATCCAATTGTTTTATGGTCTGTCTAGGTTCTAGAGACTAGAATAATCTTTCTAAATCCTTGATGTTTAGATTTTATAATATTTTGTCAACATTTTCATATTTGTTTTTAGAAACATTTCTATTAGAATTTTGTTTACAGTTCTGGATTTTTAAAAACACTAACTGCATGCTTTTTAAAATGAAATAATCTATTTAAGTACCCTTTTTACTATTTAATACTTAATTTATTAGTAGAGTTTTTCCATTTTTAAAGTGAGTGTGATTTGCTCCTTGGACATATATAACATGCGCATGTTATATTCCTGGTGTAGTTGAAGCTTGATTGGTTTACTTCTATTTCTGTAATTGTTGCATTATTTTAGTAAGTTTTGCTTATAGAAATTATTGCTATTCATTGAGCATTCAAAGCAAACTTTCTTGGATTTTAAAGTAGTCATTTTTATTTGGGTATCTGTTGTAAGGGCAGTAGAACATAGTGAGCATGAGTTTTAAATTGGATAAAAGTTATATTATGTTTTTATTTATTGAAACATGGAGCAGTAGGCTGTAATAGAGGAAACCTGGCTTTTCTTGTAGTTGCTTTCTACGTATTTCTGCTTTTAGATATTTGCTTTTGAAAAACATTATAAAGCCAGTATATATTGGTTTATTATGGGTAATAGTAATACATGGCAGAGCAGCCTGCTTTCTTAAGCTACATTTGCTTTTGTTCTTATACTCAGTACTAACCCTTCCCTTTGGCATTTTTTGTTTTTATTACTTTGAAGTTAAATAAGATGCACTTCATACTGTGCTTTTCTTTTTATTAAAACGTTGTATTTTGCTTAAAAACTTTCTGTCATAGAGGACAGATATTTTTTTGTTAAGTTCTGTCTAAAATGAGTACTGAGAAAGTCATAGTTTTATATATTTTTTTCTTAATGCAAGTTGTAGCTTTTGTTTTTTTTTTTAAGATTGTATTTATTTATCTTTAGAGAGAGGGGAAAGAAGGGAGAGGGAGAGAAACATCAATGTGCAGTTGCCTCTTGTGCGCCCCCTGCTGGGGACCTGGCCCACAACCCAGACATGTGCCCTGACTGGGAATCAAACTAGTGACCTTTTGGTTGGCAGGCCAGTGTTCAACCCGCTGAGCCATACCATCCAGGGCAAAGCAGTACAATTTAAATGGATACTCCACTTTGAACTTCGTCTTACAACATTAAAAAAAATCTATTTCAAAATATGTATGGCAGTATTAACCATGTACCACTAGGGGGCTCTCACTTTAAAAACATTTTAGTTCAGTTTATGTTTTAAAATTAAAGTAAAATAGGTAAATTTCAAATATTTGTTAATAAATATTGTCCCATTTATGCATTGCTTCCATTTTTAAAACTTTAAATCTTTTCCTTTGAGATGTTTTGCCAGTCTATGACTGAGAAATCCAAAAGGTTATGTTAGTTATAACTTCACAGCTATTTTTCTTCATTATTATTTACAGTAAACTAGACTGTTGAGATAATTGGCTTATGATTGATACATCTTTGTTTAATATTTAGGAGCACACAGAAAAGAGGAGAATCATTTGGAATCAGCAGAATAGGTAGCAAAATTAAGGGAGTATTCAAAAGTACCACCATGGAGGGAGCAATGTTGCCTAATTATGGTTTAGCTGAAGGTGAAGATGACTTTGTAAGTAAATATTCTTCAATGTGATCCCTGTATAACTCCACACTTACAATGGTATAAAGTAATTGGATATACTCACTTGTTATTTTTCCTCTTCTTTATCTTCTTCTTTCAAACTTCTTTTATATTCCCCATTCTTCCATTAGTTATTACAGTTTCACGGTGCTAATCTAATTTTTAAAATTCCTGAGCACTAAGTTACTGCTTACTAAGGCCAGAACGGTTTCTGTTAAACTGAGTCAAATGATTTACCATATTTTGTTTAGGCTTTTACTTCATATCCTGATCTTATTCCTTTCCAACCATATGGTACAGACGTACAGAGTTGTTCATAGATGTCCTAAACTGTTGCTACTCAAACTGTGATATATGGGTTATTTGCATCAGCATTACCTGGGAGCTTGTTATAAATACAGAATCTCAGGCTTTATCATGGACCTACTGAATTATAATTTACATTTTAATAGGATCCTCAGTTGATTTATATGCACATTATACCCAGCATGCTCTTTTATATCTCCAGATTCTGGCACATGCTGTTCTTCTTGAAATGCCCCCCAATGAGCCCTTCTCTGAGTCCCCAAGAAGAATTGAACATTTCCTCCTTTGTACTCCTATTAGATCATATTTAAAGAATGTACCATAGTGTATTTGAAATTATGTGTTTATGATTGTCTTCCCTAGGAATTAATTGAATTCACTAAAGGGAACTTCTGTCTTATTTGTACTTTTCATTTGTTTAACAAATCTTAATTGATCTCAAGTCTTCATATTGCTTTTTAATGACCTTGAACACTGGCGATAAGATAATTAACACATAGACTTTGTTGGGGAGTCACAAGATAGCAGTGGAATAGGAGGATATATCGTGTATCTCCTCCCAAAACCAAACTGTAAATAAAACTAAAGAGGGGAATAGTCACCCGAAATAAACTGAACACTACCCGAAAATGAGACTTTTAACCATGGATGGGCAAAAAACACCATGAGACTGGTAGGAATGGCGAGGTCATTAAAGGGGCCAGTCCTGTTCACATGGGCAGTGGGCTGAGATGGAAGCATGGCAGTGGGAGCTTCCCCTAGAAGAGAGAGAAGCCGGGACCGCAAACCAGGCTCCCAAGCACAGAGTACCAGTGCCAGGATCAGACAACCATGTAGCATCCAGCAGTGAAAGACCATGGGATTTTTCTCTGCTGGGGAGAGACAAGACCTGCTAGAGACAAAGCTACTATTTTTTTCTTAATTCTTAAAGGGGCCAAAGCACAGGTTTTGTGTTCCCAACCACTCACCTTGGGCCCCAGTGAAGGGAGGGTGCACATTGGAGTCATGCAAGGAGAGTGTGGAGTAGGAGGCAGTGGGGATAGAAGTAGGGGGGTGGCCCTGGGTTTTTCTGTGCTAGTATATACCTGGATTCCACAGCAGTCACCTTGCTTGAGAAGAGCAAGCACCTCCCCAGAGAAAAGAATTACCTTACCCTGTGGGATATTGCTCATCCCACCCTTCCTCTGCAGTCTTGCTCCCTCCACCCTGCATCTTTTTTTGCCCTTTTATGTGGGTTGTTTGGTTTTTTTTGTTTTGTTTTATGTGGGGTTTTTCCTTTTCTTTTCTCCCATCCTGCATCTCAACCCTTACTGAGGAGAAAGGAACCTACACAGACTCAGGGGTGTCAGGAGAAGCTGTAGGGCACAGTCATTCCATATGCTTTCCAAGACGGACAGACTGGCACCTCCCCCTCATGGGAGAGCCATAGAAACACCATTCTAGTTTCCAGCAGACCCAAAATTCAGCTATGGAGACCCTACTCATTTGCCTACAAGGGGCCCTGCCCTGCTGAGTCCAGGGAAATAATCCTGGACAGACTCAGACTAGTGGCTCAGGGACAGGGGCACACACCCACCATTTTTCCTAAAGTCTGAAAGGCATGTGCCATGGGAGATCCAGGAGTCCCATCCCCTCTGATTCCAACAGAAGCCCTCTCAGTAGCAGTTGGGTCTCTGACTAGTTTAAGACTGACAGCAGGCTGGTTGGCAGAGACAGGCAGAGGCAGATCCTCTGGTGACTTAGGATGTTTGCTGACACACCCCTTGACCCAGTGTTGATAAAACCCTGCTCTGCAGAGCAGTTTGGCCTATCCTGGGAGAAGCCAAGCCTGGAGGTATCAGTTACAAACTATGGATGACCTGTAGCTTCGAGTGGGCTGCTGAGGGCTAGACATGGACAGTACCTGACAGTGGCTTAAACTAGCCTCAAACAACATCAGAACTACAGCCAAAAGAAGAACTCAGCGGGCAAGCACTAAACTCTGCTGAGCCGAATACCACTTCGTTTTTTTCATTACTTCCATGATTTTTTTTCATAGCCTTTTGATTATTTTTTCTATTTTTTCCTTTTATTTTTTTAATTATACTTTATTGATTATGCTATTGCAGTTGTCCTGGTTTTCCCCCCTCTGCCTCCCCCCCACAGCACCACCCCCTCCCTCAGGCAATTCCCCCAACCCTTGTTCATGTCCATAGGTTGTGCATATAAGTTCTAAGTCCCTTTCCTATACTGTATTTTACATTCCCATGGCTATTTTGTAACTACCTATTCATATTTCTTAATCCCCTTGTCTCTCTCTCACCCATTCTCCCACACCTACCCTTCCATCTCTTTATCTTTAGCCTTTGGCATTTTAATTATGATGTGTCTTGGGGTGGACCTTTTGCATCCTTCTAGTTTGGGACTCTGTGCTTCCTGGACCTGCATGCTATTTCCTTCACCAAATTAGGGAAGTTTTCTTTCATTATTTTTTCAAACATTTTCCCAATGTCTTGCTCTTTCTCTTCTCCTTCTGACACCCCTATGATGCAAATGTTAGACCTTGAAGTTGTCCCACAGGCTGCTTACACTACCTTTGGTTTTTTTGGAATCTCTTTCCTTCTTGTTTTCTGATTGGTTGTTTTTTGCTTGCTTATGTTCAAAATCATTGATCTGATTCTCAGCTTTATCCACTCTACTGTTGTTTCCCTATAAATTGTTCTTTATTTCAATTAGTGTATCCTTTGTTTCTGACTGGGTGTTTTTTATGCTGTTAAGGTCTTCACTAAGGTCTTTGAGCATCCTTATAATCAATCTTTTGAACTCTGCATCTGAGAGATTGCTTATTTCCATTTTGTTTAGCTCTTTTTCTGGAGTTTTTTATCTGTTCTTTCATTCAGGCCTCATTTCTTTGTCTCCTCATTTTGGCAGACTCTCTGTGTTTGTTTCTATATGTTAGGTAGAGCTGCTTTGACTCCATGTCTTGGTAGTGTGGCCTAATGCAATAGGTGTCCTGTAGGTCCACTGGTACAGCCTCCGCTATCTCCTAAGCTGGGTATTCAAGGTGCACCCTTCATGTGGGCTGAGTACACCCTCCTCTTATAGTTGAGCCTTGGTTGCTGTTGGCAGATCAATGGGAGGGATTTACCCAGGTCAGTTATCTACGAGGATTGGCTGTGACTACTTACCACCAACCTTTGCCCTCCATGGAGGACCAACTGTGGAGGGGTAAGGTGGTGGTGCTCTGACATCGTCTGTAGCTGTCCACTGGATATGCTGGCTCCTAGCGTCTCCCAGGTAGTGCAGGCCAAGATCAGCCCCAACCTGTGTTTTGCCCAGGGCCACCCTGCCTGAGTTATAAAGCAATCTGAGATGGCTGCTACTTGTGCTGGGCTTAGATACTCCCAGGTGATGCCAAGCTGTGAATCTAGGCTGCTACTTTTGGGCCTGGAGCTCAGTGAGGCCAGCTACAGCTTGCTTGAGAGGATTTAGGAAGTTGTGAAGCATGAGCAAAGACCATTCAAATGGAAAAGCTGCTTGGGTTGGCCCATAAGTTGGGTGAGGTGGAGTCTCTGGAAACTCCAAGGCAGGTCAAACAGTGTTTGCCAGGTTGATGGAATCTTAGATGTGGCACCACTGTCCAGGTTGATGGAATCTTAGATGTGGCACCACTGTCCTGGCTTTGTGGGGGGAAGGTTTAGAAAAGGGAGAATGGTCTGTGCTCACCTTGATGTCAGACACCTCAGCCTCCCCCTGCCCACCATTGGCACTCCTGAAGCCGCCATCCCATTGCTGGAGCTCAGAGGGAGTGAGTCTGTGCAGGTGAGTCTGTGTGTGGGTTTTTTAAGAAGAACTGCTTTGGGCTCCAGCAATTTTTCCCACCGACTCAATCCTCACTGGTTTTTGCAGTCAGAAGTTGTGGAGACTTATCTTCCTGTCACTGGAACCCTGCTCTGGAGTGCCTGGTGTGGAGCAGGGACTCCTCAGTCCAGGCATATTCCTCCCATATTTTTGTCAACCACACGTGGATGTGGGACCAGCTCATTCTGCATCATTGCCCCTCCTACCAGTCTGGATTGATGTGGTTTCTTTAATTCCATAGTTGTCAGATTTCTATTCAACTTGATTTCTGTCAGTTCTGAGCAATGGTTGTTTTATATCTTAGTTGTTATTTTGTTGCGGTTGTGCAAAGAGATGAGCCATGCCTGCCTATGCTCATCTTGACAGGAAGTCTCTTTTCCTTTTATTTTTGTTCTATTTCTTCTTTCATATCTCTTATTTTACTCTAACCTTTGATTACCCCATTGTTCCCTTCTTCTTTCTTTTCTTATTTTTTTATTCTTTCTCATTCTTTGTCCCTTTTTCCTGTTTTTCATATTATTCATATTCTCTTCGCTTTTCTCCTCCCATTATCATTTTTCTGCCCTTTGGTTTTCTCTAGTTATTTTTCCTTTTTTTCTGCTTTCCCTAGTATTCCATTTCCCTTTCCACCTTTATTATTATTTAATCTTTTGTTGGTGATATTGCTGCTGTTGTTGGAGGGGGTTTGCTTGTTTTGGTTTCATTTTTGTGTGTGTTGTTTTGCTTTGTTCTGTCACCACTGTACAACAGCATACAAGATGTGGTGGGGTTTGAGTCTCTCAGTTGGCCCGCTGGAGGGGAGATTCCACCAACGAACAAGCCAACAAAATTCAGGACCCAAATACAATGGGAGAGCCCACATAAACTACACAAAGAGCACTCCTACAGCAACCAGATCAGGAGATCAAGGATGTGGCACCTGGGTCCCACAGAACTCCTACTACATAATCCTACTGCACAAGACATAAGTCAAAGCAGATCTATTTAATACATAAAAACAATTAAAAAATGGGCAGATAAAATGAGGAAACAAAAAAACAATCTCCAAGTGAAAGAAAATAAGAAATCCCCAGAAAAAGAGCTAAATGAAATTGAGGCAAGCAAATGATCTGACATAGAGTTCAAAGTAGAGGTTATAAGGATGCTCAAAAACTTGAGAACTATGTCAGCATGAAAAATGACATAGAAATTATGAATAAGATCCAGTTGGAAATGAAGAATTCAATATCTGAAGTGAGGAATATATCAGAAGGAATTAAAAGCAGGCTAGATGAAGCAGAGGATTGAATCTGTGATTTGGAAGACCAGGTAAAAAAAAATCACCCACTCAGAGCAACAAAATGAAAAAGACTTAAAAGAATGAGGATAGTCTAAGAGAGCTTTGGGACAACATGAAACATACAATATTTGCATTATAGGGATACCAGGAGAAGAAAGGGAGCAAAAGATAGAAAGCCTGGTTGCAGAAATGACAGAAAACTTACCTAACTCGGTGAGGGAGAGATTCACACATGTTCAGGAAGCACAGAGAATCCCAATCAGAATGAACACAAAGAGGCCCACATCAAGACACATCACAATTAAAATGGCAGTGTTTAAGGACAAAGGGAGAATCTTAAAGGCACTAAGAGAGAAATGTTAGTTGTCTACTACAGAGCTTGATAAGTCTGTCAGCTGATTTCTCAACAGAAACACTTCGAGCCAGGAGGAATTGGATAAAGTATTAAAAATGATGAAAAGCAAGGACCTGCAACCAAAACTACTCTATCCAACAAGGCTATCATTTAAAATTGAAGATGCAATAAAGAGCTTCCCAGACAACAAAAAAGCTAGAGGAGTACATTTCCACCAAACGAGCAATGCAAGAGATGCTAAAGGGATGGCTTTAAGAAGCAGAAGAAATAGAGGAACACAGGTACAAAGGTGAAAGATGGCAATGAATAAGTACCTATCAGTAATAACCTTTAATGTAAATGGATTAAATGCTCCAAAGAAAAGACATAGGGTAGCTGAATGGGTACAACCTGCATAAATGCTGTCTACAAGAGACCCACCTCAGAACTAAAGATTTACACAGGTTGAAAATGAAAGTAGGGAAAAAATATTTCATGCAGATGGGGGTGAAAGGAAAGTGGGATAGTAATACTTCTATCTCACAAAATAGACTTCAAAACAAAGACCATAACAGACAAAGGACTCAGTCCAAGTGAAGGATATAACCCTTGTAAACATATATGGACCCAATATAGGAGCACCTAAATATATAAAAAAGATCTCAGAGGACTTTAAGAAAGAGATTGACAGCAATACAGTCATTATAGCTGATTTTAATACCCCACTGTCTACAATGAACAGATCATCCAAACGAAAAATCAACAAGAATATACCAGCATTAAATGACACTATATCAAGTAGCTTTAAGATATATACAGAACATTTCATCTCTAAGAAGCAGAATATACATTCTTCTCAAATGCACATGGAACATTCTCAATGATAGACAGTGTGGTAGGACACAGAGTAAGCCTTAAAAGTCAAGAAAATTGAAGTCATGCCAAGCAAGCATTTTCTCAGATCACAATGGCTTGAAAATAGAAATCAACCTTGAGGAAAAAACTCAAAAGCATTCCAATGTGTGGAAGCTAAATAACATGTTATTAAATGATAAATGGATTAACAATCAGCTCAAGAAAGAAATAAAAAGTACTTGGAAACAAATGAACACACAGCAACACAAAACATGTGAGAGACAGCAAAAGCAGTTCCAAGAGGGAAATTCATAGCATTACATGCCTTCCTAAAGAAGATAGATAAATTTCAAATAAACAACCTAAATAACCTTATACCTAAAAGAACTAGAAAAACAACAACAAAGCTCAGAGCAAGTAGAAGGAAGGAAATAATCAAGATCAGAGCAGAAATAAATGACATAGACACACACACAAAAAAAGTCAAAAGATCAATAAATCCAGGTGCTGGTTCTTTGAAAAGATAAAATTGACAAATTTAAACAGACTCATAAAAAAAAAGAGAGAGGACTCAAATAAAGTCAGAAATGAAAGAGGACAAGTAACAGCTGACACCACAGAAATACAAAGAATTGAAAGAAATTACTATCAACAACTATATCAAGAAATTGGACATCCTGGGTGAAATGGATAAATTTCTAGAAACATACAATCTTCCAAAATTGAATCTGGAATAAGCAGAGAACCTGAATAGACCAATAACTACTAGTGAAATGGAAGTGGTAATCAAAAAGCTGGCACACAGAAACTGTGGACCAGATGGCTTCAAGGGCAAATTATACCAATCATTCAAAGCAGAACTAATAACCATCCTGCTCAAACAATTCCAAAAAATTCAAAAGGTGCGAAGACTTGCAAGTTCTTTTTATGAGGCCAGCATTATCTTATTCCAAAACCAGGTAAAACACGACATAGAAAAAAAATTACAGGCCAATGCTGTGATGAAGATAAAAGCTAAAATCCTTAACAAAATGTTAGCAACCTGGATTCATAATAAATGAAAAAATATACATCATGATCAAATGGGATTTATTCCAGGGATGCCAGGATGGTACAATATTTGCTATAAATAAATGTGATATATCATGTAAATAAAATGAAAGACAAAAATCACATGATCATATCAATACATGCAGAAAAGCATTTGATAAAATCCAGCACCCATTTATGATGAAAACACTCACCAAAGTGGGAATAGAGGGAGCATACCTCAACATAATAAAGGCCATATACAAAAATTGTACTGCCAACATCATACTCAATGGGCAAAAACTAAATGCATTTTCCTTAAGATCAGGAACAAGACAGGGGTGTCTACTTTCACCACTCTTATTCATCATAGTACTGGAAATCCTATTCACAGTGATAAGGCAAGAAGAAGAAATAAAAAGTATCCAAATTGGAAAAGAGGAAGTAAAACTCATTATTCTCAAACAAAATAACATTGTACATAGAAAACCCTGTAGGCTTCACCAAATAACCATTTGACCTAATAAATGAATCTGGCAAAGTAGCAGCATACAAAGTTAATGTTCAGAATCAATGCCATTTTTATACAACAATAATTAACTATAAGAAAGAGAAACTAAGAAAACAATATCATTTACTATTGCAACAACAACAGCACCTATGGATAAATTTATCCTAGGAGGAGAAAGACCTGTACTCGGAGAACTATAGGAAAATAAAGATAGAAATTGAAGAAGATGCAAGTGGAAGCCTAGGTATATGGTAATGTTCGTGGATTGGAAAAATTAACATCATTAAAATGTCCATAGTACCCAAAACAATCTATAGATTAGGTACAATTACTATTAAATACCAATGGCGTATTTCTCAGATCTAGAACAAATGTTCCAAAAATTTATATGGAACCAAAAAAGACCCCGAATAGCCACAGCAGTCTTGAGAGAGAACAAAGTTGGAGGGATCACAATACCTGATATCAAACTATACTACAAGGCCACTGTAATCAAGACGGTCTGGTACTGGCATAAGTACAGACACATAGATCAATGGAACAGAATAGAGAGCCCAGAAATAAATCCATGTCCCTATGGTCAATGACTAAGGAGGCAAGAGCATGCAATGGATTAAAAACAGTCTCTTCAATAAATGGTGTTGGGAGAACTGGACAGGTATATGCAAAAAAAAAAAAAAAGGAAACTAGACCACCATCTTACACATACACGAGAATAAACTCAAAATGAATAAAAGACCTTAAATATCAATCTTGATACCATAAAAGCTCTAGAGGAAAATGTAGGCATTAAAATGTCAGATATCTTATGTAACAATATTTTTGCCAATATATACCATGGGACAGGGGAAATAAAGGAAAAAAATAAACAGGACTACTGGGAATTAAAAAGCTTCTGCGCAGCTAAAGAAACTATGATCAAAATGAAAAGGGAACTGACTCTGTGGGATAATATAATTTGCCAGTGATACATTGGACAAGGGTTTAATCTCCAAAATATATAAAGGCTCAATGCCAGGAAGACAAGCAATCCAGTTAAAAAAAATGGGCAAAGGAGGACATACAAATGGCCCATAGACATGAAAAAATGATCAACATTATTAGCCATCAGAGAGATGCAATTTAACACCACAATGAGATACCACCTTACACCTGCCTGCCAAAATGAATGTCATCCTTAAGTCAACAAACAAGTGCTGGCAAGGATGTGGAGAAAACAGATCCCTAATGCAGTGTTGGTGGGAATGCACACTGGTGCAGCCACCATGGAAACAGTGTGGAATTTTCCTGAAAAAAGTAAAAATGGAACTGCTTTTGACCCAGTGATTCCACCGTTGGGAATATACCCTACGAATCCCAAAACACCAATTCAAAAGAAATTATGCACCCCACATTCATAGCAGTGTGATTTACAATAGCCAAGATTTGGAAACAGCCTAAGTGCCCATCAATAGATGAGTGGACCAAAAACTGTGGTACATTTACACAATGGAAAACTATGCAGCAGAAAAAAGAAGGAATTCCTACCTTTTGTGACAGCATGGTTGCAACTGGTGACGACTATGCTAAGTGAAGTAAGCTAGTTGGTGAAAGACAAATACCATATGATCTCATTTATAAGAGGAATCTAATGAGGAAAATAAATTGATGAGCAAAATAGAACCAGAGGCATAGAATCATGGAATAGACTGACAGCGTAAGGGGATGGGGGCACTGGGAACTGAATAAAAGAAGGTGAAGGAATTAGTCAAAGAACATACACAAAGGACCCATGGACATGTACAATGGTGTGAGGAACTATAGAAGTGGGGGCAGGCTGGGTGGAGGCAATGAAGGGGAAAAGGTAGGACAACTGTGATAGCATAAACAATGAAATATTTTTATAAAGGGCATAGAGTTTCCCTGTAAGGAATATACTAAACTGGGTGTAAAATGGAAGAATAGTAGTGAATGAATTGGTAATAACTAAGAAACAGGGACAGAAGAGTAAATAAACCCATTTGCACTCTTTACACCTTCCTTTTGGCCTCTTCATCATTGCACTGATGAATTGTTAAGGAGAATTGTTGCTTCTTTATAATTTAAATGGAAGAAAATCTTATTTTTCCTTTATTTTCCTTTTTAGATAATTCACATAGCATTTTTTCTCTTTAATCCCTGTTTCTCCTTAAATAGAATAAAGACAGTAGACAGAGGAAGGAGTCATTTTTCAAAATAATGTTTTGTTAGGTTTTTTTTAATTTTAAACATATTACGAGGTCTGTCCAGAAGGCATCCAACCACATAATACGAAAAATAGAGACGTTAATTGAAAAAGATACAAAATACAAGAAACATTGTACACAGCACAATGATGCCTCAGTCCCCTTCAAAGTAGTTACCTTGGGACCTCGCACAGTTCTCTTAATTGCCATCAGATGCCCCATCGCCATTTCCTGAATCTCATCAACAATCTGAAATATCTATCCTTTCAAAGTTGATTGTAGTTTTGGGAAAAGGCAAGAATCTCAGGGCACCAAATCTGGGTTGTAGAGGGGCTGAGTCACCTGGATGATTTGCTGTTTTCCCAAAAACTCTTGAGGAGATGTGATGTGTGAGTGGGTATATTGTCATGATGAAACTGCCAATCACCAGTTGCCCATAGCTGTGGCCTTCTGAATCATCTGAATAGTTTCCATGGAGGAATGTTCAAACTTAACACAAAATTTGATGTAGATTCATTGCTCTACTCACTCACTCATTTTGAATGCAATGGACACACAGTATACATGCTCACTCCATGGCATTTACCTCCCCCACTGACTAGTACAGTGAAGTCATCATTGTTTATGTATGTGCATTCCAGTCCACTCTTCCTGGCTGCCAGGTTACACCTGTGTTGCACAAACAATTCTCTTTATATTAACAGTGGCTGGACATTTTCTGGACAGACCTCATATAGTCTCAATTTTTTAATAATAAAGTGGAAAAAAATTAAAATAACCACCCATAAGCCTACCACCCAATAACCACTTCTATTAACATTTAGGTGATTTTCTTTTTAAAAAAATATCTGTCCCTTTCTACCTCCATTGATGAGGCCATATATATATATATAGTATTTTATTTTATTTTTTAAAAATATATTTATTGATTATGCTATTACAGTTGTCCCATTCCCCCCCCCCACTCCACTCCATCCTGCCCACCCCCTCCCTCCCACATTCCCCCCCTATAGTTCATGTCCATGGGTCATACTTATAAGTTCTTTGGCTTCTACATTTCCTACACTATTCTTACCCTCCCCCTGTCTATTTTCCACGTATCATCTATGCTACTTATTCTCTGTACCTTTCCCGCCCTCTCCCCCTCCCACTCCCCTATTGACAACCCTCCATGTGATCTCCATCTCTGTGGTTCTGTTCCTGTTCTAGTTGTTTGCCTAGTTTACTCTTGTTTTTGTTTTAGGTGTGGTTGTTAATAACTGAGTTTGCTGTCATTTTTACTGTGATGAGGCTATATTATATATGTAGTTTGCTGTCCTGCTCTCTCCACAGTCAATATGATAACAAAAGCATTTACCTATATTACTGTGAACTTCTCAAAACATAATTTCTGTGGGGGAAGATGTACTTTTTATCTTTTGTTCTTCCTAATTACTTGAAATACAATTTGTATTTTTGCTTCAGGAATAGAAAGGTATCTTTAAAAAACAGAGAGCCCTCTTTGGTAGTGGCACAGATGAAAATTCTTGATTGGAACCAAAGATGATGATAATTGGAAGTAAGAAAAGAAGGCAAAGTAATCTCTAATATTTGAAAAGGAGGTGGTGGATGCGGTGTGGACCCAGACCAAGATGGTGTCACTTAGAATTTAGAGGGCACTGTGCTAATTCTAAGCTGTGGGACCTCATGGAATCTTTTTTGTCTTGTTTAGGAGTTTTAGGGGAAAGGAAAATTGTCACTAATGGTCTTATTAGGAATTATGGAAAGCCATTTTAGTCCTAGTACAAAAAAAGGGATTATCGCTAAGGGACTGTGTGGGGAGGAAAAGAATTCATTAGAAGGTACGGTGCTAGAATTCTGGAACTGTATCCACTACTTGTTTGCTCTTGAGTGCTACAGCCTTTGACTCATTGCCTTAAAAAGTGTGCTTATCTGTATAACATTTTGCCCCCTTGAACATGAGACAGGGATGTCTAGAGGACCAGATGGTATTAGAATGTGCCAATTCAAAAGTTCTCTTTCAGAGAGAATTCAAGATGGAGAAGTAGGTAGACACACTGTGCTCCTCGCACAACCAAAAGGAGGACAACAATTTAAAAACAAAAAACAACCAGAACTGACAAAATCGAACCTCAAGAAAGTCCAACAACCAAGGAGATAAAGAAGAAACATTTGTCCAGACTGGTAGGAGGGGCGGAGATGGGCAGCCGGGGAGGACAGGACTCATAGCAACACAGCTGGACCCAGAGACTGGAGGATTCTGGAACAAACAGGGCTGGCAGTGCTACTTTTAGCATACCCCGCGGCCCCACAATCGCACATACATAAACCGGGAGGAACGGTGGGGGAGCAAAACAGACTGCTCAACCCAGGGCTCCAGCGCAGGGGAAATAAAGCCTCAAACCTCTGATTGAAAACACCCATGGGGGTTGAGGCCACAGCAGGAGAAAGTCCCAGCCTCACAGGAGAGTTCGTTGGAGAGACCCACAGGGGCCTAGAGCGTGCACAAGCCCACCCACTCAGGAATCAGCACCAGAGGGGCCCAGTTTGATTGTGGGTAGAGGAGGGAGTGACTGAAATCCAGCAGAGTGGAGCAGGTTCCATTGCTCCCTCTCGGCCCCTCCCCCATATACAGCATCACAGCACAGCAACCAGCGTTACCCCACCCTGGTGAACACCTAAGGCTCCGCCCCTTTACATAACAGGCCTGCTGAGACCAAAAAAAAAAAAGGGCCCAAATAAAAGAACAGATCACAGCCCCAGAAATAATTCAACTAAGCAGTGAACAGATAGCCAACCTATCAGATGCACAGTTCAAAACACTGGTAACCAGGATGCTCACAGAATTGGTTGATTTTGGTCGCAAACTAGATGAAAAAATGAAGGCTATGCTAAGAGAAACAAAGGAAAATGTACAGGGAACCAATAGTGATGGGAAGGAAACTGGAACTCAAATCAACGGTGTGGACCAGAAGGAAGAAAGAAACATCCAACCAGAAAAGAATGAAGAAACAAGAATTCAAAACAATGAGGAGAGGCTTAGGAACCTCCAGGACATCTTGAAACATTCCAACATCCGAATTATAGGGGTGCCAGAAGGAGAAGAGGAAGAGCAAGAAATTGAAAACTTATTTGAACAAATCATGAAGGAGAACTTCCCCAGTCTGGCAAAGGAAGTAGACTTCCAGGAAGTCCAGGAAGCTCAGAGAGTCCCAAAGAAGCTGGACCCAAGGAGGAACACACCAAGGCACATCATAATTGTATCACCCAAGATTAAAGAGAAGGAGAGAATCTTAGAAGCAGCAAGAGAAAAGGACACAGTTACCTACAAAGGAGTAAGAGTGTCAGCTGATTTCTCAAAAGAGGCCTTCCAGGCAAGAAGGGGCTGGCAAGAAGTATTCCAAGTCATGAAAGGCAAGGACCTACATCCAAGATTGCTCTACCCAGCAAAGCTATCATTTAGAATGGAAGGGCAGATAAACTGCTTCTCAGATAAGGTCAAGTTAAAGAAGTTCATCACCATCAAGCCCTTATTATATGAAATGTTAAAGGGATTTATCTAAGAAAAAGAAGATCAAAAATATGAACAGTGAAATGACAGCAAACTCACAGTTATTAACAACCACAACTAAAATAAAAGCAAAAGCAAACTAAGCCAACAACTAGAACAGGAACAGAACCATAGGAATGGAGATCACATGGAGGGTTATCAATAGGGGACTGGGAGGGGGAGAGAGGGGGGAAAGGTACAGAGAATAAGTAGCATAAATGGTAAGTAGAAAATAGGGGGAGGGTAAGAATAGTATAGGAAATGTAGAAGCCAAAGAACTTATATGTATGACCCATGGACATGAACTACAGGGGAGGAATGTGGGAGGGAGGGGTGGGCAGGACGGAGTGGAGTGAAGGGGGAGAAATGGGACAACTGTAATAACATAATCAATAAATATATTTTTAAAAAGCTCTCTTTCAATTTAATGCAATAGACAGTTTTTTCCTTTTTGTATATTTCTAGAACATGTTTATTTTTTAAATAATAATTGTTCTTCAAGCAATTTTTTAAAAAATATTTATTATTCTAAACTTTTGTTAACATTTTAGAAGCCAGCACATTAAAAAAATAACCTTAATTGTATAGAGGTGTGTCCCTTTGAGACCTCTTTTCTAATTTTATATAATATAATGCTGCAGTGAATACTTGTGCCTTTTTCCCAGTTTAAAACATTTATTTGGAATACATACTTTTATTAGAATAATTCCCAGAAATGGAATTTTTTGGTTGAAACTGTTTTATGTCTCTATAAATACACAATGTGAAAATGCTGTCTAGAAGGGTTGTGCCAGTATGTCTAGTAATCAGCAGTACAGGGTGGGGCAAAAGGAGGTATACAGTTGTGAGTATGTAAAAGTTCATTTTATTATTTTTTAATTAATTTATAATTTTCCATACCAGCAACCTTTTTGCTTACCCTTTTATATCACAGCTCCAATTTGTCTGTGCGATCTCCATCAATGACTGGTAACATTGATAAAATTTCATAACCCTAAATGAAAAAATATGAGTATATTTTTTCTTTTTATTACCAAAGTTAAATATTTTTCTATGTATTTTTAAAAATACCTTTTTCCAGTAAACTGAAGTATCTATTTCCTATTTTCTATTGAATTTTCACATATAGGTGATATAACAAGACCCAGAGTTGGTGCCGGTAGTTTATTTTTTATCTTTATATTTTCAGTAGAAAATTTGATATCACCTACTTTCAGAAGTATTGAAAAATTATAGAATTTATATGGACATACTACTTTATAGTTCTAAGTCAGGCCTAAAGGTCCTGGAAATACTACATTTTTCCTGGTGTTTTTTTTCCAGATTGAAGAAGGTATTGTTGTAATGGAAGATGATTCTCCAGTGGAAGCTGTGAGCACACCTAATACTCCTCGAAACCTTGCTGCATGGAAAATTAGCATTCCATATGTAGACTTCTTTGAAGATCCCTCCTCTGAAAGGAGGGAGAAAAAGGAAAGAATACCTGTGTTTTGTATTGATGTTGAAAGGAATGATAGAAGAGCAGGTAGGAAGCTTTATGAGTGCCTTTCTTAAAAGATTCTGGTTAGTCTGTATTTATCAGGAATAATCATTTTGCCATTTATAACTATTGGATATAACTGCATATCCAAAAGATAATTGTACAGAACAAAAAAATTAAATGAAAACTTAGAATTTTCTAGGTTATCTCTATTACTAGTTAATTAATTTATTCAACCAACACTTATTCAGTAGATGCCTGCAATTGCAAGACACCTAACAATCCAGAAAGGCATTTTATATAATTTTATTTTAATGATTTTGCTCCCATTATCATTAGCCTTTATACTTAATTGACTATTATTTATGCCTATAGCACTATAGGAGATATTATACCAATTTTATTAAGACAGCATTTCTTCTCCTCAGTTGTTGTCAGCAAATTAGAATTGATAAAAATATGATCAAACACAACTTTACAAGTTTTCTTCATGTTTTGCTTATTTTTTTCTTTTGGTGGTTTTAGGTGTGTACTGTACTAATGATGGGGGTAGGCAGCATCCATAGCAATTTAAACAGTTACCACACTAGGCTGTGTCATGTGTCTAGTACTGAAAATCTGCCTCTTGTCTCTTGGAAAATTATTTAAAACTTCCTATTCAGCTAAATTCCCTATCAGTATAAATATGTGAACATGTAGTAACTTTTACCTCCTTTTCAAAGATTTATGTATGCTACACTTTTAAATATTTTGGGAATATACTTTTGTTTTTGCCTTTTTGACAGCTATTCTTCAGTTTTGTTCTTTATTTTTAAAAACTTTGGCTTAATAATTAATCATAAAATCAATACCAAAAAAATCTTAAAACTGTGTTGTTAGGATAATTTTTGTCAGCAGTGCTGTAGATATTTACAGTCAGTATAATATGTGCTCTTAGGAAGCCATGATGGCCTATAAGGGGAAAAAAAGTGTATCATTTAAATACTACATTGATTTTACATGTGTAGCAAAGTAGCAGTTTCAGGTGTTTTAAAACCAAAACTAAATATAATATAGATATTTAAGACCAGTGAAGAAAAAAAAATTAGAATTTGTTTTATGGCTTGTTACCATAGCAGGTTGGTTTTTCTCTGAATACAGTTGTTGTTTTGGGGTTGTTGTGGTTTTAGTTGACTTGATCCATTGCATTTCCAAATCAATGCTATAATGACATTAGATGCTAGTAATAGTAGTTAACATTTGGGGTGCTTACTCTGTGCTTTGCACTGTACAAAAGTGCCTCAGGGGGATTATTTTATGTAATAGGTACAATTATTTTTATGTAAAGAAACTAAGGCACAGTGGGGTTAATTTATTTGTTCAAGTTTACATCCAGGGTATGGCAAAAGTAGGTTTACAGTTGTAAGTATGCAAAACACAGTTTATTCTTGTATTATTATTTATTAATTATTGTATTTTCCATACAAACAACTGTAATCCTACTTTTGCCCCATTCTGTAGTTAGTAAATATGAGGGAACTGGAATTGGAATAGGCAGGCTGACCTGACACATTTCTTTAAACCATTAGTGCTTTTTTTTCTTACTATTGAATTTATTGGGCTGACACTAGTTAACAAAATTAATACTGGTTTCAGGTATAAACTATTAGTTCTTGCTATCCAGTATGGTAGCCACTGTCCACATGTGAAAATTAAAATTAAATTATGTTATATTAAAATTAAAATTTCATTTCTTACATTAGCCTTATTTTAAGTGGTCAGTAGCTAATAGCTACTTTATTAGTACAGATAATATAGAACAATTAGTAAAAACTTGAGAGACCCAAAATTGACTATAAATTTTTATGAAATACATATTTATGAAATTTAAAAAATAATTGCATAATATTTTGAAACCTGTCAGCTATGTGATTCTACTGTAGAAAAATGTACATATTATTGAGATAACTTCATAAATAGGTGAATTTACCAATGTCTTCTAAATAATTTAAAATTAAAATATGGGATAAAATATGGGATAAAATCACATTATTAAATGTGATGCCAAGAAATAAATTATGAAGACTGGAATAATTTCCATATTTGTATACTTAATGTTTTAAATACTGCATCTTTTTAATAGTAGTTTGTAAAATTATTTATTACTCAGTGTGTATTCATTCAATTTACAGTTGGGCATGAGCCTGAACATTGGTCTGTCTACAGAAGATACCTTGAATTCTATGTACTTGAATCAAAACTAACAGAATTTCATGGTATGTTGTCCCTTTTGTATAAAACATTAGATTTCAGCCTTAGCTTTATTGAAAGCTGTTGAACCAGATTAATTTTTTGATTTTAAGTAATAGTAACAAGGAAATGTAATAGTGACACTTGTGTACACTGTTATTGATAATAGGAATATATTGTTTTTATCTTATTTCTGTTTGTTTATATTTTAAAAGTTTTTACAATACACATTTATTGCCTTTTGAATAATAATATAAAAATATAAAAGATAGCCCTGACTGGATAGCTTAGTTAGTTAGAGCATTGTCCTGATTTGCCAGGTTTGCTTGTTCTATCCACAGTCGGAGTACATACGAGAATCAACCAATAAATGCATAGCAAGTGGAACAATTAATGTTTCTCTCTCTCTCACTCTCCCCCTTCCTCTCTCTCTCTAAAATCAATTTTTTGAAAAAGTAAAAGATAGCTATTTTTTTATTGTATTTTAGAAAAGGTTTTCTCTCCAATTTAATTTTTATCTTGATGGTAGATAATTTAAGTCAGGCATTTCAGAATTGCTGTGTTCTTTTACCATTATCTTTCTTGGTAGACATGTTTACTATGCATCATGGTAAATGTTTCAATTTTGCTCTTAGATTTAGATATGGAGACAAAACTTGTAGATGAATGTTTCTTCTGAGGATGGATTAATCAGAAAAGGAGATCACTTTTCCTTTTTAGTTCTTCCTCTCGCCTCAGTCTTTCTTGTCTACTTATATTGGTTGATATCAGGGATATAGTTATAAGGTATTTCCAGTCATTTTGTATGTAGACTGGTGGGTTTGATTTATGTATTCTGAATTCTTTAATTTTAGAAAAGCTCTGTGGAATGTCTCCTGATCCAAATTCAGATTGGTTCTAAATTGAGAAGAACAGGGAATACTTTTTTACTATATAAATAAATCCCATGACAAGCAGATTATAGTAAGATAAAACAAGGTCCCACTCCATATTTTTGCCTAGATTTTGATTTTGTACTTGTCTTTAAATGGTTTTCTTTTTGTCTCTGCCAGTCTCATGCAGTGCTATCCTTGTCTTGTTCTTTATCTGAGAACTTTTCTTTTTGGTTTAGAGTTGAGAGAAGATCATTTATCTCCATATTTTAAAATCCCAGATTAACCAAAGTTGATTGGATTCCCAATAATATTTTTCCATTTTGGTACTAAAATTTCCAAAGTCAGCCCTATCTGAGAAAGCATATTCATGGTTTTTAAATTTTGTTTTTAAGCATGTATATATAGCATTGGCAATATAATTTTTTCCCATGAGAGAGTGGGTATTTCTTTAGTAAGATTTTGTCTAATAATATATCACTGATTTCAAAAGAATCTCATGGTAATTTTTTGAATCTTTTTAAACTAGTATAGAGGGTTAAATATATCTATATATATAAATAGAGGATGTCAGTGAAGAGTAGTGATATTTTGGATAGCAGTTCTTTGGTCCAAACTCCTGTGCTCTCTGAATTTGTCAAGATTTTTTAAAGGATAATGATATCTCTACAAGGTAGAATTGTGAATATGAATTTGTTATAGTAAATTATAAATTAGGTTTTTAAAATAGTAGCATAACATAGTAATAACTTTCATTTATATTAATTTCAGGCACATTTCCTGATGCCCAACTTCCTTCCAAAAGGATCATTGGCCCCAAAAATTATGAATTCTTAAAGTCAAAGAGAGAAGAGTTTCAGGAATATCTACAGGTATATCACCAGCTTAATTTAATACATTGCTGATCATAGCATTCTCTAATTTCTCTTTTTTTTTCTGTCATATGTATATGCTTTGCTTTATGAGTATATATCAATATAGATTTCCAAAATTCTTTTATTTAAGTTTTTTAATGTGAAGATGGAATTATTGTCAAAAGTATACTTTTTAAAAAATTGATAAGCAAATGAAATACCAGATATTTTCTTTTTAAAAAATTATATTTTATTGTTTATGCTATTACAGTTGTCCTGATTTTTCCCTCTTTGCCTCCTCCACCCAGCACCACCCATTCCCTCAAGCAATCCCCACACCATTGTTCATGTCCATGGATTATGCATATATGTTCTGTGGCTACTCCATTTCCCATACTGTACTTTACATCTCCATAGCTGTTCTCTAATTATCTATTTGTACTCTCTATTTGTACTTTGTAATCCACTCACCTCCTTACCCATGCCCCTACATTCCCCTTCCATCTGGCAACCATCTTTGTTCTTCTTCTTTGTTTAGTTGGTTTTTTAGACTCAATTGTTTATATGTATTTATTGCCATTTTATTGTTCATAGATTTCATCTTCTTTTTCTTAAATAAACCCCTTTAACATTTCGTATCATAGTGATTTGGTGATGATGAATTCCTCTAGTTTTTTCTTGTCTGGGAAGCTCTTTATCTGCCCTTCAATTCTAAATAATACCTTTGCTGAGGAGAGCAATCTTGGCTATAACTCCTTGCTTTTCATGATTTTGAATATTTCTTGCCAATCCCTTCTAGCCTGAAAAGTTTCTTTTGAGAAATCAGTTAACCTTCTTATGAGAACTCCTCTGTAGGTAACCAGCTGATTTTCTCTTGCTGCTTTTAAGATTCTCTCCTTATCTTTAACTTTTGGCATTTTAGTTACGTTGTGTCTTGGAGTGGGCCTCTTTGCATCCATCTTGTTTGGGCCACTCTGTGCTTCCTGGACTTGCATGTCTATTTCATTCACCAATTAGGGAAGTTTCCTTTCATTATTTTTCAAACAGATTTCTAATTTCTTGCTCCTTCTCTTCTCCTTCTGGCACCCCTATGAAGCGAATGTTGGAATACTTGAAGTTGTCCTAGAGGCTGTTTACACTATCCTCATATTTTTTAATTCATTTTTCTTCTTGTTGTTCTGATTGGTTGGTTTTGCTTCCTTATGTTCCAAATCACTGATTTGATTTTGGCTTCATCCACTGCACTGTTCTTTACTTGTAAATTGTTCTTTATTTTAGTTAGTGAATCCTTCATTTCTGACTGGATCTTTTTTATGCTGTTGAGATCCTAACTGAGTTCCTTGAGCATCCTTATAACCAGTGTTTTGAACTCTACATCTGATAGATTGCTTATCTCCATTTTGTTTAGTTCTTTTTCTGGCGTTTTGCTCTGTTCTTTCATTTGGGCCATGTTTCTTTGTCTCCTCATTTTGGCAAACTCCCTGTGTTTGTTTCTATGTATTAGGTAGAGCTGCTATGAATCCCTGTCTTGGTAATGTGGCCTAATGCAGTAGGCGTCCTGTAGGGTCCAGCCTCCCCTATCACCCAAGCTGGGTACTGAATGTGTGTCCTTCATGTGGGCTGAGTACACCCAGCTCTTGTAGTTGAGCCTTGGTTGCTGCTGGCAGATCAATAGGAGGAATTTACTCAGGCCAGTTATCTGCAAGGATTGGCTGTGACCACTGACCACCAATCTCCGCCCTTCGTGGAGGATCAGCTGTGCAGGGGCAGGGTGGTGGTGCTCTGATGTGATCTGTTGCTGTACACTGGGTTGCAGGCCCTGGGGTTTCCTGGGTGGTTCAGGCCATGGCCAGCCCCAACCTGTGTTTTGCCCAGGCTACCTGACCTGAGCTATAAAGCAATCTGAGATAGCTGCTGCTTGTGCTGGGCTTGGAGATTCTCAGGCAAAGCCAAGCTGTGAATCTAGGCTGACGGGAGCCACTTAGCAGGAGGTACAGAGGCAGGGGACTCACTGAGGCCTGCTGTTACTTGTTTGAAAGGATTTGGGAAGTTGTGATGCATGAGCCAAGACCAGCCATTCATATGGAAAAGCCACTGTTAACAGCTATAAGTTGGATGGGATGGAGCCTCTGGGGATCTCCAGGGTCGGGCAAACAGTGTTAGCCATGTTGATGGAGTCTCAGATATGGCACCCACCTGCTGGCTTTGTTGCTATAGGGGGGAATAGGGTTCAGAAAAGGGACAATGGCCCCTGCCCAACTTTCTGTCTGGGAAAAAGCTATCATGCAGCTCTCTCCTTGATTCCAGACACTTCAGTTCTTCTCTGTATGTCACTGGTGCCTTTTAGGCTGCTACCCCAGTGCTGTAGCTCAGAGGGAGTGAATCTTAGTACGTCCGTGTATGGGTTCATTAAGGGGACCTACTTGGGACTCTAGAAGTTTCTTCCACCAACTCACTCCCTGCTCGATTTTGCAGCCAGAAGTTACAGGGACTTATCTTCCTGGGACTGGAACACTGGGGTGGGAGCCTGGTGTGGGACTGAGAGTCCTTGCTGAATTTTTATCCACCACATGTGGATGTTGGACCAGCTGGTTCCACATGTCTGCCCCTCCTACCAGTCTGTATGGATGTGGTTTCTTTAATTCTGTAGTTGTAAGACTTTAATGTGACTTGATTTCTGACAGTTCTGAATGTTGGTTGTTCTGTAATTTAGTTGTAATTTTGATGTGTTTGTGTGAGTAGGCGAGCTGTGTTTACCTGTGCTGCCATCTTGACCAGACACAAAATACCAGATGTTTTCTTAGAGGAAAAAAAGTCTCAAGTTGAGCTTAGTTTTGGTGTGGGATGTTAAAGAAAGAAACAAAAAGTTTGTTGTAAAAGATTAAATACATTCTAAGAATGCCAGGTAGTTTTTGTTATTTTTGTCTTATTCTATGTTTAATTTTGTGTTCAGCACTTTTTTAACTTCAGAATCTTCCCTTCTGTTTTATTCCTCAATTCCTTTCCTTTTTCAATTTGAAGATGTTTTTCCAGTTTCTTGTGGATCTCCTGACTCTCTACCATTTACCAGTTGGAATTGAATTCCATTTTTCTCAGAGTGTGGGCATTGTGTTATGTAAACAATGTAATTGGTATATTTTCTCCATTGTTGGCATAATCAACTTAAAAGTTACTTATTTGAGACTTCTCTAAAATTAACGACCAACTTTCTTTAATCAAGTGTATAAGACCAGAGTATACTTTTGCTTTACGTTTTAAAAAATCTTTTTTTTTTGACATGAGTTTTGTAGTTTTTATTAAGTGTGAACTCAGTTAAATTTGGTTACCTTATAGCCAAAAACAAGTACTTTATGAATTACATATTCAACAGTATTAAGAAGTATTTACATTTTATTTCCTGTATTTGAACTGTTGAATACTTGAATTCAGAAAATATTTTTTATATAATTTTTTGTGGTATGAAAATTGAAATATGAATTAACTATTAACTACTACAAGGACATTTGAATACAACATATAGTGTTAACCTGTGTCTTTATTGATATCATTAACCCATTATTTGAACTAATTCTAAAAACTAGAGTACCTCCTTCTAGAACTTACTTTCTGATAATATGAAGTTGAAGGTTACAGTACTACTATTTTGCTTATATCTAGAGTGGAGCAAAAGTAAGTTTACAGTTCTATGCAAGATAATATAATAATTAATAAATAATAATACTAGAATAAACTGTTTCATGTACTTATAACCGTAAACCTACTTTTTCCCCACCCTGTAGATTTCTTCTCAGAAAGTTTTGTAACTGTTTCGTAGTTACAAAACTGAACATTAGCTAACAATGGGTTAATTTTGGCTTTAAAAGGTCAATTTGTCTATAAGAAAATAATATTGTAGGGAGAACAGACAACAGATCCTCTAAATTATTTCACATTTCCACATTTAGTTTTTGCTAAATCCTTTTAATTTTTGCCGTCTTTTAATTATCAAGATAGTTGTATGATATTGTTATATTTGTTTATAGTTGAGAAACTGAGAAATAATACTTGCTTCATGTTTTAATCTTCCTGTGTGTTAGGTAGGTGCTAAATGCTTTATATAACAACATTAAAAAGTAGGTTGTATTATTTTCATTTTACACATGAGGAAACTGACTCTTTCGCAATTTAGGAACTTTTCTAGAAACACCTAGCTAGCAGATAGAAGAGCCAGAATTCAAATCCATTTAGTCTGACTGCAGAGGCTGAGGGCATATATCTCCTATGTGATACTATTCTTCCTATAAATGTAATTTTATTATTATTCTAAATGTGAAATAGCTTTTGAGGATTTAAAATTGCTTTCTTGGTTTAAAAAATTATTTTAAAATAGTTTGATCACCCTTGTAGATTTTTAAACTTTTCTTTTCTTCTTTTGTTCATTCAAGAAACTTCTGCAGCATCCAGAACTGAGTAATAGTCAACTTCTAGCAGATTTTCTCTCCCCCAATGGTGGAGAAACACAATTTCTTGATAAGATACTACCAGATGTAAATCTTGGTAAGTCAAATTAGAGAATGAAACATAAGAGAATAAACTGAAAGGAATCAGCATTTTCACATTAATTTAGAAAAATAATTTATATAGTAAAGCTATGTACACTATATAAATTACACTATTAGTAGGAATATAAATGGGAAAACCACTTGAAAAAACGGTTTAGTATAAAACTAAATGACCCAGCAGTTTCTCTCTGAGATATATATTCTAGAGAATCTTACATTCATATTTAAGAATGTTCATAGCAGCATTGTTTATAATAGCCAAAACTGGAAAGAATACAAATCTTCACCAGCAATAGAGATAAATTATGGTGGATTCATAAAATGAACACCTATGGCAATGAATACCTATAGCAGGTAGCTTCTTATAATAGATAATCTTAAAAACCTGTTGAATGAAAGAAGCAAGACACAAAAGAATATATATAGCAACTTCTTTTATATAAAGTTAAGTACAAACCAAACTAATATAATCTAGAAAAGTTTGAATAAAATTGTTAAAGATAATAATGGAGGAAAAGCAATATTTCTAAATATATTTTATTAATCTTAAGTCTCTATAGACCTAAAAGAATCAGTTAGACATTACAAGTAGACATTACAAGTTTGGCTTTCATATGTATCTTTCCTAATTCGTTGAGCCAAAATATTTCATGTGTATGTGTGGAGGGGTCTTCTTATCAGGGGAACATGTGAGGACACTTTATATTTGGTTATAGGAGATAGAATTGGGTAGATGTGGTTAATGCCCAGGTTTGACTCAAGGAGAAGAAGTGTTCAGAGTGACCCAGGTTTCTATTTAAACAACTGGATGAATGCTGTTACTTGCAGAGACAGGGAATAAATTAAGAGCAGTTCTGAACTTGCTGAGTTTATAGAATTTAATTGCAGAAATTGTGTAAAGGAAGAAAGGCCAGGAGATAGGCAAGGAGTAGCTATTTGATATCAGATTGAATAAATCATTTGGTTCAGAAGAGCATGTACTATAGAGGAAAGCATAGAATAAAGCCCTGTAATTTAAGGACCTTTGGAAATTCTAGTGAGGGAGAAGTGGTATATGGGGGTACCAAAAAGAAAGAGCCAGATGGAATGGTTGGATGGTTTGCATGTCATAAAGCAATCCCTATTTTTAATTTCTTTTATTATATTTCTTGCTGTTGCCATGAGTCTACTTTTTTCTAAATTGAAATGAAAGAAATTTAAGTGGTATTTGTCAGTTTTGCTAATTTTTATAGTCATTTCTAAATGCTTGAGAAAATCTTTTTTTTTTACAGAATTTTTAATGTATTTTTTTCCATTACCGTTTAGTCCCCTTATACTTCCCTACTCCCTGAAGTCACCACACGTATTGTCCATGTCCATGAGTCCTTTTTCCTTTTAGCTCAATCTCTCTATCTTCTACCCTCCCCCCACCCAGCTGTCATCCTGCTCTCTATGAATCCGTCTCTATTTTGCTTGTTATTTCAGTTTGTTCATTAGATTCCACATCTGAGTGAAATCATATGGTATTTGTCTTTCTCTGACTGCCTTATTGCACTTAGCTTGATGTTCTCCAGGTCCATCCATACTGTTACAAAGGGTAAAATTTTCTTCTTTTCTTTTTTTATGGCCAAGTAGTATTCCATTGTGTAAATGTCCCAGAGTTGTTTTATCCACTCATCTACTGATGGACACTTGGGCTGCTTCCATATCTTGACAATTGTAAATAATGCTGCAATGAACATAGGGGTGCTTATGTTTTTTTGAATTAGTGTTTTGGGGTCCTTTGGATATATTCCCAGAAGTGGGATTGCTGTGTCAAAAGGCAGATCCATTTTTAAATTTTGAGGTATCTCCATACTGCTTTCCACAGTGGCTGCACTAGTCAGCATTACCACCAACAGTGTACTAGGGTTCCCTTTTCTCCACAACCTTGCCAGCACTTGTTGTTTCTTGATTTATTGATGATATCCATTCTGATAGGTGTAAGATGATATCTCATTGTGGCTTTAGTTTGCATTTCTCTGATGATTAATGAATTGAGCATCTTTTCGTATATCTAAGGGCCCTCTGTATATCCTCTTTGGAGAAGTGTCTACTCAGATCCTTTGCCTATTTTTTAAATAGGGTTGTTTGGTTTTTTGGTGTTGAGTCCTTGTAAGTTCTTTATAAATTTTGGATATTAACCCCTTATCAGGTGTATTGGCAAATATGTCCTCCCATTCTATGGGTTGTCTTTTTTATTTTGTTGATGTTTTCCTTTGCCGTGCAAAAACTTTTTAGTTTGATGTAGTCCCATTTGTTTATTTTTTCTTTGAGAAAATCTTAAAGAGAACCTGGAGATAAAATCAAGAAAAATTTGATAAACAGGATTAGAATATATATTCTTAACCTTAAATGCAGAATATAAACTACTCAAATAGCCAATTTTTAATGTAGCAATTTTAAAACTTTTTGTATATTTTTAGATGCCTATATATTCACCATTGTTTAAAATCTTTTGAAAACATTTTTTATGGAAAATTTCAAATATACACAAAAGTAAAGAAATTTGTATAATGAATTCCTTACTCTATTTTAGCAGTTATCAACACTTGGCTTGTTCTATCCCTTCCCCCACCTCCCACCCAACTGGATTATTTTGAAGTAAATCCCAAATGTTGTATTTATAAATAATTAAGTATACCATAGTTATTGTAAATTTCTGTTGTGTGAAGTGGGCAATTGTAAATATTTCTTATGATTTTACTTTTTACTTGGGCTATTTTAATATTTAAAATTACTTAGTGAAGTATTCATATAAGCAATTATGATGTATATTATGCCTTCATATGCTTCTAATTGCAGGGAAAATTATAAAGTCTGTTCCTGGAAAACTAATGAAAGAGGTAAATAACTAATTTATGTATATTCTATTGTATAACATGATAGTTAAAAACTTATTTAAATACTAATAACTTTTAATGGGTTATGTGATACTGAAAATCATAATTTTAATTTTCTGTTTTCATACTACGATCTCTGTATTACCACAGAAGGGTCAGCATTTGGAACCTTTCATCATGAATTTCATTAATTCTTGTGAATCTCCAAAGCCTAAACCAAGTAAACCAGAACTGACCATTCTTAGCCCTACTTCAGAAAACAACAAGAAGGTACTGAACATCGCCTTAAAGAGCCATTAAATTTGAAGTTGTCTTACTTGAAATAACTTTTCCATTATAGGGAGAATCCTGTGTTGATGAAATGGATGGCACTTTTAATTTTCTTTATATGGAAATCAGTTGTACAGTAGAAGGAATGTATTGCAAATAGGTTGATTCTTTGCTTTAACAGTTTAAATGTTTCTTTAGATACTATATTTGCAAAGTTATATTTCTGTATGTGGGGTATTTTTTAAAAGTGGTTTTCTGAGTTTATAAATAACCAAATTTTAATAATAGACCTAAGGAATTACTTGCTATAATGTATTTTTTGTTTATTTGATGGTATTACTAATTGTAATGGTTTATAAAGTATTTTATCTATTCATTAAACAAGTATTTTATTGTGTGCCTACTTCTGAATGTTAGGCACTGGGAATATATATTCTCTGTCTGCAGGAAGCTCAGTTTAGTGCCGTAGTAGTGCCCAGCCTGGGGAGCTATGTGAGCTCAAAAGACAATCCTCCTCTCCCCCAAAACACCTTCACTTTTGTTATTACTTTAACTTGATTGTTGGTAAACAGAAATGCAGTAGATTTTTGTGTACTGAATTTTTCAGGTCAATAATTCTGCTAGACTTAAATTATTTTTAGTAATATATTTATTAATCTTTTTAGATTTACAAACTTACTGGCAGATGACGGCAAGCTTTGTTTCACCATTAAATAGTATGGTGTAGCTTTTTCCATAGATATCCTTATGAGATTAAGGAATTTTACATCTGTGTTTACGGGTGAACAACAGCCTTCTTATTTTGTCCTAGTCGGATGTTGGTATTGATGTTATATTATCCTTTCTCTAATTTGCTGGTAGAGTTATTGGAATTATTAGTTTTTAAAATAATTGATAGAACTTGTTGGTAAAGCCATCTAGGCCTTGAGTTTTGTTTGTAGAAGATATTTTTAAACCAAATTTAATTTCTTTAGTGATAATAATATTCTCCAGGTTTATTATTTTATGAATCACTTTTTAATAGGTTATATTTTTCAACAAATTTTCCATTTTATCTAATTTCAAAATGTTTGGCCTAAAGTTGTCAGTAATATTCTATTTTTATTTTCTGATTGACATCAGTAGTTATGTTCCCATTTGTTTGTGTGTTCTTTTTCTTTTCTTACTTGATCAGTCTTGCCAAAGGTTTTTTTGCCCATTTGTTTTTGCCTTTGTTGATCTTTTACATCAATTTTTTTTAGTTCCTTAATTTCTGTTGTTTGATTATTATTGAGAATAGATGCTTTTTGCATAGTTTGGGGGTAAGTAGGACTGAGATTTAGTTGCATTTCATCATAATTCTTCATATCTTGTTTATTATTTTTCACATTAATCGAAGTCCTTTCTGGGCTTTCACTATCTATCATTGTCCAGATAAACTTTGCTTAAAGTTTGATGTTCACCTCTAAACAACTTTTAATTAAACAGCGATTTATGATTTTTAAATCATGTTAGTTTTAAAATTACCTATCATTAATACCTTTATACATTTTTATATGTTCATGTGCTCCTTTTGGTGTCAAGAAATGAAGTTATAAATAATGAATTACCTGTTGTGTTGGAAATGAATGTAGATTTTTATGAACTGTTTTGGGAGGAACATTTTTTAAATTCAATTTTAGGTATAAGTGTGAAATTTTAGGCAGATCCTAGCCTGATGTTCCGTTTTGATTAGAAAAAAATATAAATGTCTTTGCTCTTTGTGATTATTATCAGTACGTGTAATAAACTACATATTTCTTTATTTTTTCAACTTTTACTTTAGCTTTTCAATGACCTGTTTAAGAATAATGCAAACCGTGCTGAGAATACAGAAAGAAAGCAAAATCAGAATTATTTTATGGAGATGATGACTGTAGAAGGAGTTTATGATTACCTGATGTACGTAGGTAAGATCAACGTGGTTACTATTAAAATATGATTTTCATTCATGTATCATATTTCTTCTGTGATGTAAATTAATGCTCTTGAGTATTGCCCCATTGCAACTTTTTAAAAATTTTTAAATACTTCTTTTATAAGGATTCTGTACAATTGGTCTTGAACATATTAAAATTACTAGTGTTAACAAATATAATATTGGTCATTTGTGTTTTTTATATTGGAAAATATAAAAATACTTATCTTAGCAATGAAGTATTTCCTTGATGCTTTCAGGACGAGTGGTTTTCCAAGTTCCTGACTGGCTTCATCATCTCTTAATGGGAACTCGAATCCTCTTTAAAAACACTCTGGAAATGTATACTGACTACTATCTTCACTGTAAACTAGAACAGTTATTTCAGGAGCACCGTTTGGTCTCACTTATAACACTTCTCAGAGGTTTGTATTTTCTTATGTGTATGATGGTTTGTGTACTCTTAATGATTTTATTCAGGCCTGAAAGTCTTGTTTTTGTTTGTTTTATTAGTAATTCCACTATGAGGAAATAAGCATTTTGTGTATAATAGGTGAAAATTCCAGAAAGTATTTTTTTTCTTTTTAGATGCTGTGTTCTGTGAAAACACTGAACCTCGCTCTCTCCAAGATAAGCAACAACGAGCAAAACAGACTTTTGAAAAAATGATGAATTACATTCCAGGTGTAATATTTAAGAAGTAGTTTAATATAGATTAACACCCCATTGGGTCACAATGGATAGTAATTATTGAAGCTAATTTTTACTGTGAATTTTCATTTTAGAAATAGTTATAAAGGCCAATAAAATTAACTCATTAGTTAAATAAAATTTGGTTTTTATGATGATAGCACTGAGGACTTTAAGACAAGGCTATTTCTACTCATACAAATAGATCTTTTTAACAATAACTTATAAACAGAGTAGCCCAAGTGACAAGTTTGTGGGACAGTTGGAATCCTGCTGCCTACCATCAGCACCTTACATGTGCCAGATACTATGTAGAGTGCAAGGGATTAAAAAAAGTGTACTTGCATAGCTCAAGTCTAGCAGGAAGACATGCATGCAGTCAAAACATGCATGTGATAATAGAGTTATGTTCAAGTCACAAAGTATCTCCAAGGAGGACCCTTAAAGGAGGTAGGCTTGGGCCCCTAAGTAAATGAATGGTAGTAACCTCTTACTGAGATGGGAAATACAAGGACAAAATGTCAGGGGGTTCAAAGCAGAGGATGTTTAGTTTAGGACATTTTGAGTGTGAAGTGCCTATACATTATTCAGGAGGAAATGTCTAGTAAGCATTTAGCTGTCCCTATTTGGAAATTGGAGGAATGGTGGTATGGGATAAGAGATATGGAAGTCACATGCAAGTGGATTATAATGCCCAGGAGGAAAATATAGAGTAAGAATTGAAGAAGGCTAAGGAGTGTACTTTACAGAATTCTTATCATTGAAAACTTACTCCCAGAGTATTTCTGCTGCTCCATGTGATGACAGTGAAGTTCAGTCCCTGGTCTGAATGTAAAAGTAAACAAAAGCTATTTTTGAGTAAGTTTTCTGTAGATAAATGATGAAACAATTT
The DNA here is from genome assembly GCF_022682495.2 of Desmodus rotundus. Classification (NCBI taxonomy): domain Eukaryota; kingdom Metazoa; phylum Chordata; class Mammalia; order Chiroptera; family Phyllostomidae; genus Desmodus; species Desmodus rotundus. Next base: position 42,060,183 of record NC_071397.1, on the reverse strand, counting down.
CTTATCTGTTTTATAACATAATATAGCATTCATGATTTTAACAGTCTTAGTTTTGATATTCAGGAACTACATGGAAAGCCAATAAATGTAATAATTCGTTATTTTGCTGAGGCTCAAATTTGAAGTACATGTACTTTGAGACTTTCGTTTGGGAAGGAGTAATTTAGCTAGTGAGTAAGCTTAGCATGCCATTCCGTTGTCCTTTACTCCTCATTTCTTAGTGACTCCTGAAGGATCTGAAATGATCACTTATTTTTGTCCATTATGCTTCGTGCATAGAATTGTGAAATTCTATGTAGTATTGGTGAATTAGAAGATTCAGAAAAATCCATATTGGGTTGCATAGCTTGAGAAATATCAAGGATCCACTGTGCTTACTGTAAATTAAATTTGGCTTTTGCCTCCTAAGTTAGATTTACCTCATAGAAGCAAACATAAAGTGAGAATTTTGTGTGACCAGCATTAAGAGTTTCACAATGATTGGGGGAAGGGACAAATATTTGAACAACTTGTTTACTTATGAATGATTTGCTTTTCTTGTTTGGGGGAAAACATTCAGTAGAGATTTTTATAAGAACTAATTCTTTTTGGTAACAGGAATGAAACATTACACTTTTTGGATTCTAAATTATGTTTAAACATTTCCTAAAAGGATTGTTTTGTAAGATGGTTGATAGTAATTATGCAAATTGTACAGAAACCAAGTGGTCATATTCATTGAGGAAAGTCTGTTAAAATTAAATTAAACTTTTTTTCCTGATATTAAGATATTTAAACACGAAAATGAATAGAGTAAAAAGTAGGAGCCATCCTCTTCCTGTTGTGTAAAAATAGCCACGTGCTCCAGTTGGTATTAGTCCTTAACAGATACTTTTCTATGCATTTCTATACATGTGTGTCCAAATATACAGACATAATTTTAGAGTTTTATTTTGTTTTCCCTGAATGGAATAATACAACATGTATTGTTTTCCAACTACCTTTTATCCCTTAATAGGATAGGGAAATTTCTTTACTGCAACATTCTTTGTACTTGCAGTTTTCTTACTGCATTTCTCATTTTGACCATAGAACCCTTGCAGAAGCCTGGTTTAGAAGATTTTTGATTTACACTTTTTGCATAATATATGGGAAACAGGGCAGAGATTTTCTTTTATGATTCAATTAATGATGAATCACTTTATGATATAAAATTGTTTCACATGTGGCTTTCTTGTTTAGATCTGATTGTCAAGTGTATTGGTGAAGAAGCTAAGTATGAAAGCATCAGGCTTCTATTTGATGGCTTACAGCAGCCAGTTCTCAACAAGCAGGTAAAATTCATTAAAGCAGGTTGACTAGACTTGGCTAGGTTTCGTGAATGACACAGTAGAGTCTGGTGCATTTTTTTAAAGGTTTTATTTATATTTTAGATAGAGCGGAAGGGAGGGAGAAAGGGAGAGAAACATGGATGTGCGAGAGAAACACCAATTAATTCCCTTTTACACTTCCTCAACTGGGGACATGGCCCACAACCCAGGCATGTGTTCTGACTAGGAATCGAACCAGTGACCTTTCAGTTCCCAGACCAGCACTCAACCCACTGAAACACCCCAGCTGGGGAGGGTCTGGTATATTATTAACTATGAAGTGACACTATTTTTTTCCTGTTTTTAAAAAATATATTTTTTGATTATGCTATTACAGTTGTCCCATTTCCCCCCCTTCACTCCACTCCACCCTGCCCACCCCCTTCCTCCCACATCCCCCCCCACTTTAGTTCATGTCCATGGGTCATACATATAAGTTCTTTGGCTTCTACATTTCCTATACTATTCTTACCCTCCCCCTGTCTGTTTTCTACCTACCATTTATGCTACTTATTCTGTGTGCCTTTCCCCCCCTTCCTCCCCCTCCACTCCCCTGTTGATAACCCTCCATGTGATCTCCATTTCTGTGGTCTGTTCCTGCTCTAGTTGTTGGCTTGGTTTGCTTTTGTTTTTATTTTAGTTGTGGTTGTTAATAACTGTGAGTTTGCTGTCATTCTTACTGTTCATATTTTTTATCTTCTTTTTCTTAGGTAAATCCCTTTAACATTTCATATAATAAGGGCTTGGTGATGATGAACTCCTGTAACTTGACCTTATCTGAGAAGCACTTTATCTGCCCTTCCATTCTAAATAATAGCTTTGCTGGGTAGAGCAATCTTGGATGTAGGTCCTTGCCTTTCATGACTTGGAATACTTCTTGCCAGCCCCTTCTTGCCTGGAAGGCCTCTTTTGAGAAATCAGCTGACAGTCTTATGGGAACTCCTTTGTAGGTAACTGTGTCCTTTTCTCTTGCTGCTTCTAAGATTCTCTCCTTCTCTTTAATCTTGGGTGATATAATTATGATGTGCCTTGGTGTGTTCCTCCTTGGGTCCAGCTTCTTTGGGACTCTCTGAGCTTCCTGGACTTCCTGGAAGTCTACTTCCTTTGCCAGACTGGGGAAGTTCTCCTTCATGATTTGTTCAAATAAGTTTTCAATTTCTTGCTCTTCCTCTTCTCCTTCTGGCACCCCTATAATTCGGATGTTGGAATGTTTCAAGATGTCCTGGAGGTTCCTAAGCCTCTCCTCATTGTTTTGAATTCTTGTTTCTTCATTCTTTTCTGGTTGGATGTTTCTTTCTTCCTTCTGGTCCACACCGTTGATTTGAGTTCCAGTTTCCTTCCCATCACTATTGGTTCCCTGTACATTTTCCTTTGTTTCTCTTAGCATAGCCTTCATTTTTTCATCTAGTTTGCGACCAAAATCAACCAATTCTGTGAGCATCCTGGTTACCAGTGTTTTGAACTGTGCATCTGATAGGTTGGCTATCTGTTCACTGCTTAGTTGAATTATTTCTGGGGCTGTGATCTGTTCTTTTATTTGGGCCTTTTTTTTTTTTTTGGTCTCAGCAGGCCTGTTATGTAAAGGGGCGGAGCCTTAGGTGTTCACCAGGGTGGGGTAACGCTGGTTGCTGTGCTGTGATGCTGTACATGGGGGAGGGGCCGAGAGGGAGCAATGGAACCTGCTCCACTCTGCTGGATTTCAGTCACTCCCTCCTCTACCCACAATCAAACTGGGCCCCTCTGGTGCTGATTCCTGAGTGGGTGGGCTTGTGCACGCTCTAGGCCCCTGTGGGTCTCTCCAACGAACTCTCCTGTGAGGCTGGGAGTTTCTCCTGCTGTGGCCTCAACCCCCATGGGTGTTTTCAATCAGAGGTTTGAGGCTTTATTTCCCCTGCGCTGGAGCCCTGGGTTGAGCAGTCTGTTCTGCTCCCCCACTGTTCCTCCCGGTTTATATGTGCGCGAATATGGGGCCGTGGGGTCTGCCAGCCACCACCTTGTGGGGTCTGCTAGCTGCAGTCTGGCCCGCCCCGCTCCACAGTCCGCCACCTCGCTGGATCTGCCAGCTGCCACTTTGCCACAAGTCCTCTACACCCCAGCTGCCCATCTCTGCCCCTTCTACTGTTCTGGATGAATGTTTCTTCTTTATCTCCTTGGTTGTTGGACTTCCATACAGTTCGATTTTCTGTTTGTTCAGATTGGTTTTTTTTTTTAAATTGTTGTGTCCTTCTTTTGGTTGTGCGAGGAGGCACAGTGTGTCTACTTACACCTCCATCTTGGCCAGAAGCCTGGCCTTTTCCTGAAGTGACACTATTAAATCAAGGCAGTGTAATTCAGACATTCAAATTGAAAAAAGTGTGTTTGATTTGTGTTCCTCTTTCTAGGTGACTACCTTTTTTTTGTTTATAACATGAATTTTTTGGTTTAAAATAAACGTATTCATTGTAGAAAATCTGGAATATACAGAAAATTCATGAAATAAAATGAAAACTTAAAAATTGAGAATTTCATCATTCAGATAACATGAAAAACCAGTTAACATTTTCATCTTTAGAGTCTATACATATCTGTTAAGATCTCAATACAGTTATAATTTCGTGTCCTGCTTGTTTCTTTAAAATTTTTGTTACATGTAAAATATCTAATGTAAAATGAAATACGAGGTATAATAATAAAATGTCCATATGTGAACACATGACTAACACTCATCTTAAGAATAAAGCATTATAATACTAGTGAAGCTATTTTTGTGTTTGTTTGATGTTGTAAATTCTATTCCCTGCCTTCCCATTTACAAGTAACCATAGTCCTGAATTATGTGTTTATCATTTTTATGGTTTTGTCTAATGCCTTAAAAAAAAACCTTTTTTTTTTTGTGCTTTAGCTGACTTATGTTTTATTGGACATTGTAATACAAGAACTGTTTCCAGAGCTCAATAAGGTAACTGAAAAGCAATAATTTTATTCTTTATGTTTTTAATCATATGCTAACATTTATTTTAATAGGGACATAAAAAATTAAGGAAATCCTTGTGACTGTAGTCCTTTTAAAAATGAACAACCTTAACAAATGACTCTTGATGTTTTCTTTATTCAACATGCTCAAATGTAGAATGGATTTTGGTATCAGGAACTGACTAACCTTTGCCTTGATGTCATCCCTTCCTAATTAAAAGTAGAAAGGGACATTATACCCTGTAGAGTCTTCTCAGAGGAAGGTGTGAGGAGGATAAGCCTTGTATTAGACCAAGTTCTTCAGGCTGTCATCTGTAACACTGAATGCTGGAGTATTTTTATAAGTCAGACTTTAGTATTTTTGAAGCAGCTGAACTTATATTAACCCAAGAGCACAAAATCAATTTTAAAAGAGGACGGTAATACTATTATATTGATTTCTGAGGATTTTCAAGTTTGAGCAACAATTTAAATCATTATTTTTACTATTTCTATTTTTTGACTAATCACTTTGTTCATATGAATTAACTGCTCTTCAAAGTTATGGTATAGCAGTGAAATGCCAGTTTCACAGAGTAGAAGAGTTCAGATTTGGGCTGTTTACGTACTATTTTTGTTATATTAATGTTATATGTATATTAAAACAGGGTGGCAGTTATGGACATTGTATGTTCAATTTACAGTGAAAATCAGTACAGGTAACCTTTAGCTCTCTGAGACTTTATAAGATCTGTCCCTATACCTTGCCATTTTTCTCATCTCTAAAACATAGATATTACCTGAGGCATATGCCAGCTAATTTCTTTTGGTTTAATTTATATATATATATATATAATTTATATGACTATATGTAATTTATATGACTATATATGATGTATAATCTATGTCTTAGGTAGAATTTTAATATACTAGAACTGTGGAACTCTTAGACAATTCACAAATGAACCCTATTTTATTGTATTCTATTAAATAGATTTATTTTTACTTCAGGTACAAAAGGAAGTTACCTCTGTGACATCCTGGATGTAAACATTTGGATTTGGGATCTAACAACCAGTTGAAATTCCTGCTGTGCCAGCACAGTAGATATGTACTGTTTTTTCCTTTTACTTTTATATATTCTTGTATATATCATGTAGTTTTATGTCTGAAATTTTGATTTTTTTGTTTTAATAAAGACTAACACAAAGTTATTTATGATTAGAGGTGATTGTCTTTCATAGTCTTTCATTTATACCTGTTTTTATCTACATTTTATTAGAACATATATTACTTGTTATTACCATTTTTAAAGAGAGATAATTCATAATCCCGTTAAGCCAAACAGACAAAGCAACAACCTGTGTATTGTATCATTTTGAAAATAATTATGCTTAGTGTGGAGAAACAGGAGTAAAATCTTATTTGTTTTCTTATTTAGAGTTAATACACTTTAGGAAATTTATTTTCCCTTTTTCTTCATTTTCTACATAGTTAACCATGTGTCTATAAAGAAGACATCTTTTATGAGTTTTTTAGAACAAACATGGGACTTCTTGCTTTTGTTGGGTGATTGACAGGTTATAGCCCTTTTTAGTGTGAAAACTGAGTGCTTACAGTTATTTGTGATCGTGTGGTTGCAATTACATTTCACTGAATGTATGTAAGTACACTCCAAAAGCTTATAGATAATAAGCAATTTAGTCGTGCTGATTTTTGGTTTATGTCGCAGTTGTCTCTCCAAAAGAAACATGTGGAATTCACTGTATTCCTTGAGGAAAGTTAATTTAAATGACGATTTTAAAAGATTCAATGTTTAGAATTCTACTTATAATTCCTTCCCATTCTATGCTTTTCTCCTTGAAACAAATTTGTCTCTCAAGATCGAGCATTTTGTGTTTTGTTATTAAGTTGTAATGTCCATTCCAAATATACTTATTGAGTTTCAGCTATGTATTAGGCACTAAGCGGGGCTATGTGGGAGCTCTAAAATGTAATTTGGAAAAATAACCCATTTAATCATATTATGCACTTATTTTTACAAGGTTTAAAAAAAATGTCACTAGGTGTTTGTTTTTTAAAATTTATTTATTTTTAGAGAGAGGAAGGGAGGGAAAAAGAGAGGGAGAGAAACATCAATGTGCGAGAGATACACCAATCTGTTGCTTCTCACATGCCCCTATCGGAGACCTGGCCCACAACCCAGGCATATGCCCTGGCTGGGAATTGAACCAGCGACCTTTCAGTTCACAGGCTGGCACTGAATCCACTAAGCCACACCAACCAGGGCATAGTGTTATAAATTTTTGAAGAGGTTTTGTCTGTAATTTTGTTATATTTCTAATTGCTTGAAATTTATAGAATATGTGCTTTCAAGAATCAGTGCTTTAAGCCTTAAACATTTGGTAATTTCTCAGGTATAGGTAAGAAATTAATAAGGCTGACTCTTCACATTTAAATGTATAGCATTTTGAACACTATAATTTAAAACACCACTGTGAACTAGAAAAATAAAATATTTTACAGCCCTTTTTATGACATCCTCACCTACTTGCCTCTAAATTGTGATATTTATGTAGATGAGAAAAAGGTTAAGAGTGTGTAAGTCTGCTTGGGCTGACATTACAAAATACCATAGGCTGTAGGTGGCTTAAATAATAGTAGTTTATTTTTACAGTTCTGGACATTGGGAAGTCCAAGATCAGAGTGCTAGCACTGTAGATATGCTTACATGACTTCTGTGTGCCAGCAAATGGAAAGAGAAAGAAAACAAATCTCTTTCTTCTCATTCTCCTTCCTCCTCCTCCTCTTCTTTTTCTTCTTTCTCTTCCTCCTCCTCCTTCCTCTTCCTCCTTTCTTCTTTCTCTTCTTCCTGTTCCTCTTCTCCTCCTCCTCCTCTTCTTCTTTTCCTCTTCCTCTTCTTTCTCCCCTTCTCTTCCTCTTCCTCCCTTTCTTCCTCCTCCTCTTCTTCCTCTCCATTTTTCCCTCCTCCTCCTCTCCCTGCTCCTCTCTATTATTATTATTATTATTATTATTTTCCTCCTCCTCCCCCTTCCTCCTCCTCTCCTATTCTTCCTTTTTCTTTCTTCTTCTTCCTCTTCCCCTCCCGTTCCTCCTCCCCCTTCTCTTTCTCATTATTATTATTTTCCTTCTTCTCCTCCCCTTTTTCCTATTCTTCCTCCTCCTCCCCTTCTTCCTATTCTTTCTCCTCCTCCTCCTCTTCTTTTTTTCTTCCTCCCCCTCCTCCTCCTGCATTTTTTCTTCTTCCTCTCCCCCTCCTCCTCCTTATCATCATCATCATCATTCTCCTCTTCCTCCTCCTCCTTCTTCTTCCCCTTTCCTCTTCTTACCCTTCCTCCTCCTCCCCTTCTTCCTTGTCTCCTTCTTCCTCCCCTTCCTGTTTTTTTTCTTCCCCTTCCTCTCCTCCTCCTCTCTCCTTTTTCTTCTTCCTACTCCCCTTCCTCCATCTTCTTCCACCAGTTCTTCTGGATTATGGCCCCACCCTTAGGACCTCATTTAACTTTAATTACTTCCTAATCGCCCCATCTTCACATATAGTCATGTCTGGGTTTAGGGTTTCAACATAGGAGTTTTAGGAAGATACTATTCAATCCATAGCAATTAGTGATCTCTATTTAAAGAAAATATGGTATATAAAAATCTACACATAAAATTAATCATTCACATTATAAAAGGGAAAGAACTAGATGCAATATCTATTGGCTAGGCATTTTGTATATTACATGGTCACGTTATATCATCCATCACAGTAACTGTGAGATGCTATTACTCCTATTTTATAGGAGAGGATATTAAAGCCATAGAGAGTAGTGAAGTTAAAACTGAATCTTAGATCTGTCACTCTAGTCTTCATGTTCTTGTCAGTGTTTCCTTATGAAAGGAGATTTTATTTCCAAAAGTAGTCACTTTCTGGATCCCTTTAAAAATTATGTTCCCTTTGTGTATTTCAAAATATTACTTTGCACCTTCCTTTCTATTCATCTTTATATATATAAACAGTGTCCTCTATTGCATGAGCTTTCACATTTTGAAATGTGTTTATAGAAACAACTATCAGTGTTTCTAGTTGGGGAGATAAAATGAAATTAAATATATAGAAAACACTTTGAAATTTATGAAGGACATAAGCTTGTGTTATAAATATAATCACTTAGTTATAAGAAGATTCTGAAAAATGGTTGAAAGCAAGCACTTAAATTATCATTTATTGATTTACTAAAAACCATTAGATTTTACAGTAGAATAGAAGCAGAAGTCATTTTTGCCACTCCTCTTAGCAGACTGTATAATGCTATATATGCAAGTTGTAATTTCAGATATAGTCAACATTAGAATAAAGATGACTGAATGAATGAGCAAATGAAGGAGTCTGGCTAGTCCAGTATACTGTACTTCCCTTTCAGTGTGTGTTCTCTTTTATGTATCCAGGAATATCTTTAACAGTGCTAGATACACAGAGGAGAAATCTTTAACCTGAGGCCTGCAGGCCCCTAGAAGATTGTTAAAGCCAATGAAAAATATTTTTTTTATTTTGCTATTTTTTGTTAATTTGATATTTATAATTTTTTTCTATAAAATTATATTAAAATATTGTTTCACTTCAGGTAATGGATTGGATGTGTCTATATTCCAACAAAACTTAATTTACATAAAGGAGTAGTAGGCAGGGTTTGGCCCTCAGGCTGTGTGGTTTGCTAATTCCTGATGTATGTAGATCAAAAGCAGGGAGGGAAAAGGGATACTGTTAGAGAAACTGTAACCACCTTCGTATTAGGGAGTAGGGGAAGGAGGCCGGGCAATTTAATCTTTGGAGAAAGGCAGCTATCCTTCTTGGGGAAGAGTTGATTGATCTTTTGATTTTAGAAGGATTAAAGTAAAGGAGAGTCAAACTGCTCTACACAATGAAAAGGGTAGGTTTTTTAGGTGGAGAAATTGTTTTATTTAATTTCTCTGAATGAGTGATTATGTAGAAAGAAGGATGGTGTGGCTTTTCATCTGACTGAGGAAGGTAGCAGAGAGATACAAGAGAGGGAATTATGCACGATTCATTCAACAAATGTGTATTGAGCACTCACTATGTGCCACTTGTTGATGGTAGGGATATATTTGTGCATTTATAAGCCTACATTCAAACTGAGGGAGACACAATAAACAAAATAAGTAAATAGTATCGTATGTTAGAAAGTAATAAGTACTCAGAGAAAAAGAAACAGAAAAAAATAGTGGTATGGATAGAGGGTTGCAATTTTAAATAGTGTAGTATGGGACATTGAAGAAAAGACCTGAAGGAGGTGAGAAATCAGGTCATTGCAGATATTTAGGGGCCTGTGTTCCAAGTAAAGAAACAGCAAGTGCAAAAGTTTGAATTGGATTGTGCCTGTTTTATAGGAAGAATAGCAAGGAGATCTGTGTGGCTACACATGGTGAGTGAGGTGAGATAGTGTCACAGGAGAGATGGGAAACCAGGTCACAGAGGGCCATGTGATAACTTACTTTTACTAGAGTGTGATGGAAAGATTTTGAGCAGGTGAGCAACATGATCTTATATTGCTGTAGAACCACAGTGGTTGCTGTATTGAGAATGTTGAAAATAGACTAATGCCTATTCTTGGGCCCATAACTCAGACCATGACAATCAGACACTATAATTGTGATGTCTAGGTCGTACACTTTCCACCTAGGGCTAGGAGATTGGTCTTTTAATGAACTGTTTCACCACAGCTACCTGGGATAGGAGAGGTGTAGTGTCTTCCCCCAAAGTGGGGGCTCTTCTCAAGAGTGGGAAGAGATGTTGGATAGACATACAAGCATACAAATCTGCTTTTAGATGTTAATTATCTGTGTCTTCCGCTCAGCTGTGGACAGTCCTACAGGGATGTGTCCTACTCATCCCTGTATCACCTATGTATATCCCAGCACCTCCAGCAACTAAGAAGGTGATCAGTACAAAGAGACTCATTTGTGAGGTATGGTGAGGTGAGTTGAGGTGGAATGTACATGAAGGGTGTTGAGAGGCAGGGATGTGGCCTGTGGCCTAGGTCCCTTGCCTTCTTTATGACTGCTACCAGAGGAAAGAAGTATTGAAGACATCAGGGCACATGCCTCTATCCATGCTCCTGAACCAGTGCTGCAGGTAAGGTGATCATGTCATCCAACCTTAGGATACTCAGAATTTCTGAATCAGATGAATAGGTGCTTCATGAGGAGGAAGAAGCAGAGAGAGAAGTTGGAGAGAAAGGGAAGGGGCTATTGTAGAGGTATGACCACTGAGAAGTTACTTGGGAGCACAAAGACTAATGTTGATTTTTTTTTTTTTCAAATAACCACAAAACCAAGAAAAGTTATATGGAATGTGGCTGAAATGTTAAATTAAAAGAAGTGCATAAGAGATGCACTTTATAGGGTGGCAGGTGAGCTGAGTACCAGAGGGATAGAGAATTGGCATTACTAAAGCATTGCAGACTATTGAGTTGCACCATGTCCTCAAATTTTTACAATTCACTAATATTTTTAATAGTTTCACATTTTACTTCCTGTTTGGTACCTCTGTCATTAAGCTTATGGCTGGTATCTAGTGGAGGTTAGCAGTTGTCTCAGCTGTGGTATCAAGTGCACTAGTGTCTCCTGATTAGTTTTGAAGGGGATGAGTAGTACTTTGGTACAGTGAATAAAATGTAAGTACTTTAATAAATCCTGGTAAAGGGGCCTGCTCTGTCTGTGGAGTAGCTAACTCCCTGTCTCACTCCTTCACTAATAAACTAATTTTTACTTTAAACTCTATGCTGGCTTGCATTTGAATACTTTCCTGTGTGATTTGAAGAATCCACAGTGAGGTTGCGTACCCTTGGGTTCCTGGATTCCCCAGAATTCCTGCATCACTGTGGCAGGACTTCAGTCGTAAACCCAGTACCTGTGAATGTGAACTTAATTTGGAAATAGGTTTTGTGCAGATGATTCAAATAAAGTCATTAGAGTGGGCCTAATCCAATATGACTTGTGTTCTTATTTTTTAGGTATGTTTTATTGATTATGCTATTACAGTTATCCCATTTTTTTCTCCTCTTTATTCCCCTGTGCCCTGCACCCCTCTCCCAACAGCATTCCCCACCTTGGTTCATGTCCATGGGTCATGCATGTAAGTTCTTTGGCTTCTCCATTTCCTATACTATTCCTAACCTCCCCCACCTACCATTTATACCCTGTATAAATACCATTTATACAGGGAAATAAATACCATTTATTTCCTGTACCTTCCCACCCCTTTCTCCCCCCTCCTTCTCCCTGCTGATAACCCTGCATGTGATCTCCATTTCTCTGATTCTGTTACTGTTCTAGTTGTTTGCTTAGGGGTTTTTTTGTTTGTTTTTTTAGGTTCAAGTGTTGATTGTTGTGAGTTTGTTGTCATTTTACTGTTCATAGTTTTGATCTTCTTTTTCTTAGATAAGTCCCTTTAACTTTTCATATAAGGGCTTGGTAATGATGAACTCCTTTAACTTGACTTTATCTGGGAAGCACTTTATCTGCCCTTCCATTCTAAATGATAGCTTTGCTGGATAGAGTAATCTTGGATGTAGGTCCTTGCCTTTCATGACTTGGAATACTTCTTGCCAGCCCCTTCTTGCCTGGAAGGCCTCTTTTGAGAAATCAGCTGACAGTCTTATGGTACTTCATTATAGGTAGCTGTCTCCTTTTCTCTTGCTGCTTTTAAGATTCTCTCCTGCTGTTTAATCTTGGGTAACGTAATTATGATGTGCCTTGGTGTGTTCCTCCTTGGGTCCAGCTTCTTTGGGACTCTGGACTTCCTGGAAGTCTATTTCCTTTGCCAGGTTGGGGAAGTTCTTCATTATGTTTTCAAATAAGTTTTCAATTTCTTGCTCTTCCTATTCTCCTTCTGGCACCCCTACGATTCAGATGTTGGTGTACTTAAAGTTGTCCCAGAGGTTCTTCAGCCTCTCCTCATTTTTTCTGAATTCTTATTTCTTCATTCTGTTCTGGTTGAATGTTTATTTCTTCCTTGTGCTCCAAATTGTTGATTTGAGTCTCCATTTCCTTCCCTTCACTGTTGGTTCCCTTTATATTTTTCTTTATTTCACTTTGCATATACTTCATTCTTCCTCCATTTTGCGACCATACTCAACCATTTCTGTGAATATACTGATTACTACTGTTTTGAACTCTGCATCGTGTCTGATGGGCTGGCTATTTCTTCATCACTTAGTTCTATTTTTGGAACTTTGATTTGTTCTTTCATTTGGACCATATTTTTTTGTTTTGGTGTGCTTGTTATGTAGTAAGGGTGGAGCCTTAGGTATTTGCCAGGGTGGGGCAACTCTCTTTGCTGAGTTGTGGTGTTGTATGCGGGGGAGGGGTCCAAGAGGGAACAATGCCACTTGCTAGGCTCTTGGATGGCCTTCAGTCACATCCCCCACTACCCACAAGCAAAGTGGGCCCTGCTGGTGCTGATTCCCAGGTGAATGGGTTTGTGTATGTTCTAGGACCCTGTGGGTTTCTCCAATGAACTCTCCTGTGAGGTTGGGAGTTTCTCCTGCTGCCACAACTCCCACAGGTTTTAATAGCCAGAGGTTTTGAGGCTTTATTTCCCCATGATGGAACCCTGGGTTGCATGGTCTGTTTTGCTCCCCAGTTGTTCCTCCTGGTTTATCCACATGCTAATGTGGGACCACCCAGTCTGCCAGCTGCTGCCTTGCTATGTGTCCTCTCTGCCCTGGTTGTCTGTCTTCACCCCTCCTACCAGTCTGAATGAATGTTTCTTCTTCAACTCCTTGGCTGTTGGATTTCCATACAATTTGATTTTCTGGCAATTCTGGTTATTTTTTGTTTTTACATTTGTTGTTGTCCTTTTAGTTGTGCGAGGAGGCAGAATATATCTACCTATGCTTCCACCTTGGCCAGAAGTCCTATGTTCTTATAGAAAGAGGAAATTTAGACACAGAATCAGACATGCACAGAGAGAAAAGGAAGTGTAGAAACATGGGGAGAATACTGTCTATAAGGCAAGAATTTCTGAGTCTACTAGAAGCTAGGAGAGAGGGCTGCAACAGATTCTAAACCCTACCAATTTGATCTCAGAGTTCAAACCTCCTGAACTGTGAGATGACAAATTCTGTTGTTTAGTTTGTGGCACTTTGTGATAGTAGCCCCATGAAATGAGCCAGAAACCTTTCCTAATTTTGGCAAATACATCCGTGGGACTATGTACTCCCAGAGGGAACAACTTTTTCTAATGGACAGCTAGCTATTAGCAGTGTAAAACTTCCTTCTAAGAAACCCAGCTTATTGTTACAAACTGCTGAAGGTGGCCTCTGCCACCAAATTGATTTAATGTGTCTGACTGATCAAAGTTTGTTCTGTCATCTGTATGCTTGAAGATTCTTAGATGCACAACCAGTTCAGATAAATTAATGAAAATCCCCAACCTAACTTGGACATGTTTAATTTTTAGGAAACCATTACAGGCTTCAAAACAGTTTCTACATTTGATTCTATATATGAAATGCCAGAAAATTTAGTGGTATTACTTAAAATATTCTGTATTTACTCTCTTACCTAAAAATTACATGCATTTTTCTTTTTATTTTTTGGGTGAGACGGGGAATAGGGAGTGTTATCAGACAGGAAGCAGCCTATGATTGAAGGAAATGATATCAGTGATAAACTGTAAGAGTCTCCTCCAGTCATACTGTCTTGTGTTACAGATGTTCACTTGAGGGAGGAAATAACTACCAAAGACAAAGAGCAAATCTCCAATTTCATTGTTTGGAATCTATAATTGCAAAGTGTTTTGAGGTCATTTCTTATACCACGTCATAATACTTGCACACACATATTTAGAAAACTTAGAAAAATGTTCTTTAAAGTTTGTGCTCCATTAGGATTACTAAAATAGTAGGCCAAGCATAAAAATTCCCCAAATGCACCTCTAATTTTTCTTACAATCATGACATTAATTTATAGCTAATGTGTATATACATAGAACTGAGGGTATTATTACTGAACAACCTTTATACAGAGCTTGCGAAACTAAATATATATTCTGTATCAAGAGTACTTAATATTTGTAAACATTAAGAAACAAACATATTCCCTCTCCAAACCTCTAGCTCTGTTTATTATTTTTTATTCTAACTTTTTATTATGTATAAATATATTTGGAAATGTGTCTATATCATAAACCATGGATTTCACACACTTAACAAGCCTGGGTGACCAATGACCAGACACAGACATAGGATATTCTAGCACCCCGTACTAGAATTGCTTCCGTACTCCCTTATTGTCCACACAAGTTTCTGTTTGGTTTTGTTTTATTTTCTGGTCATTGTAGGTGTTCTTTTTTTAGGGGTGAGGGTCAGGAGTGCTTACTATTTTTTAAGGTGGTTTCCATTTCTCATTTATGCAGTGCTGAGCAGGTTCACATGCTCCCACTACCACCTTAAGCAAGTAATTTTTTCTTTAGGAGTATATCACCTCATCAGTCTGGGTATTCCTGAACACTCACTCAGAGTGGCTCACTCCTGGGCAGGAGTTTATATCTAGACTTGATAATTACTTAAGAGTGATTGTTCAGATTTGGAGGCAGAGCTGACTTTAAACTTCTGTTGTATCCCGTTTTTTTAAATCAACCCTCGTCTCTCCTCTGTGTTTTCCATAACTGGGGGAAGAATGTGTGTGTGTGTGCAACTAGAATAAGTACAGTGCTGGCACTTGCTGGGGAGGGACAGGTGCAGGTTTAGAATTACAGCTTGCCTTAAATGGTTCTCTTAAAGTTAGGGAGGGAGGAAAGAACATAGAGGCAGAACTGTTGGAATCTCATAAAATTATTAACAATACCATGTCAGGCACTAGGCTGCTACTCCTTAACAAATATCTATTTAACAAATTTAAATGTCCTTTAGCTCTTTCCCGTTTTATAATGTAAGTTGGTCCTGGGTGCCCTGTCCTTTCCCTTTCTCCTTGCCCCTTAACTTGGCCTGTCCAATTATCTGCTGCATCATTTGTTCCTTGACTCATCAAAAGCACACAGGTGGCATGAGAATACTACCCTGTGTTTAGTCCATTAAACTTGCTATAACAACAGGAGCTAAAAAGGTAAAAAAAAATAGAGACCAGAGATTAAGTACAGACTTTTCATCTATGAGCTTGGGGCTATTGATAATTATGAAGAAAGGAGACCATTAAGTATCATTCTAAAGACTTAAAAATTTGCATATGTAAACTGAAGGTGGTTGGCCTTCTTCATAGGGCTCATTTTAAATTCTTTCCTGTGTTTTCACTAAGCTGTCCGTCCTGATTGATGATGTCAGTGTCTTCATTTAAGATACAAGCTCAGCTGCCCTGGCTGGTGTGGCTCTCAGTGGATTGACTGCCGGCCTGCGAACCAAAGGGTTGCCAGTTCAATTCCCAGTCAGGGCACAGGCCAGGTTCCCGGTAGGGGGTGCATAAGAGGCAACCACACATTGCTGGTCTCCCTCTCTCCCTCCCTTTCCCTCTCTGTAAAAATAAATAAATAAAACCTTTAAAAATGTTTTTAAAAAAGTGTTAAAAAAAAATTCTAAGCTCAGCTTCTAGGAGCCTGTGAAGATGGTCTGTGCTGTTACAATGACAGTTCCTAAAAGGTAGGCTTGAATCTCATTTGAGAAAAAAGGCAGTTTCACACAGTACTGGCATGAGAGAGTTTGTAATTATTGGTATAAAACAATGATGGTTGTCAAAATTGAGAGAAATATTAGAGAAAAGTTTCCATGGTAACGACTTCCTGCAGAAAACATGATCCGACCTTCAACTCCTGGATAAATTACTTTCATTTTTGAGATGTATTGAGAAACCACATTGATATCTTGGTCACCTAGAAAAATACAGACATTATTTTAATTACAGAGGAGGTATCAATTAACAGTAAGATTGGGGAAAACCAGTGTATTTCTATATGGACCTTTCTAATTACAATTGGGAAGATAATCCTATCATCTGCAGAGATAAAGTGTCACAGAAAAGAAGTAGTGATCACACTGCAAAGATTTTGGTTGCTTTCTTGTGTACCAGGTGTGAATGTGCTCATTGATCACTGCTGGATAATTGGGGGCACAGTCAGCTCTGAGATGACTCAAGAAAGAGGTTGGCATGATTGCCTTGAAACCACTCCAGAACAAGGGCCTTAGGGAACTGGGTCAAGAGAAAGTAGTTGAGACTCCCTTTTAAATACAAGTGGCTACCTTCTTCTTGCCTGCTTCAGAATCATTTTCACAAAATTGCTAGAGAGACAATGGTGACTTCATTTCCAAAAGAGGAAAGCTGATAAATAGTAATTGCCTATAACTATAAGAAACACATAGGAACCTGACAAAATTTTATTTTAAAAACATCACTCTATAAATTGTAGATCTCATAAGGGGTTAATATTAAAAATATATATAGAACTAATATGACTCAGTAAAAAAAGTTTGATTAAAATTGGGCAGAAGATTTGAATAGACATTTTTCCAAAGAAGACATACAGATGGCCAACAGGCACAAGGAAAGGTGCTCAGTATCACTAATCATCATGGAAATACCAATCAAAACCACAACGAGGTATCACCTGACACCTGTTAGAATGGCCATAATCAAAAAGACAGGAAGTAAGTGCTGGTGAAGATATGAAAAAGAAAAGCTTTTGGCATTGTTGGTGGGAATATAAATTGGCAAGCTACTAATGGAAACCTTATGGAGGTTCCTCAAAAAATTAAAAAATGGAACTGTCTTATGATCCATCAGTTCCACTTCCAAGTATTCATCCAAAGAAAACAAAAACACTTAATTCGAAAAATATGCACTCCCCCATCCCCGTGCACAATGCAACATTATTTTCAGTAGCCAAGAAACAATCTATAAGTATCAGTGTAAATGGGTAAAGAAATTGTGACATGTGTAACATTCACATACACACACACAGGGTGGGACAAAGATAGGTTTGCAGTTGTTTGTATGGAAAGAGATACAATAATAAGTAATAATACAAGAATAAATTGTTTCAAAGCATACAACTGTAAACCTTTTTGCCCCACTCTGTGTATACACACTATTCAGCTATAAAAAACCATAAAATCTTGTGGGCAACATGGATGAATCTTGAGTGCCTTATGCTAATTGAAATAAGCCAAAAAAGACAAATACCATATGATTTCACATATATGTAGAATTCAACCACAAAACCAACCTAACAGATACTGAGAACAGACAAGGTTACCAGAGGCAGGGGGTGAGGAGTGGAAGAAATAGGTGGAGGGAATCAAAAGGTAGAAATGCCCAGTTATAAAATGAGTCTCGGGAATGAAAGGTACCGTATGGTGACTATAGTTAATATTATTGCATTGCATATTGAAAGTTGCTATGAGTAGACTGTAAAAAGTCCTTATCATAAGAAAAATATTTTTGGTAACTGTATGGTGATGGATCTTAACTGGACTTACCGTGGTGATTTCACAAAGTATATACCAAAATCAAATAATTATGTTGTACACCTGAAACTAATGTTATGTCAATAAAATCTCAATAAAAAATTATTCTGTTACTTAAAAAAGAACTGTCTGGTTCTCACCCCTGGGTATACATGAGATCACTGAAAAAGACTTTTCTCCCAGCCCAATTAAATTAGGATCTCTTAAAAGTTGGGGCCAAGGTATTGGTATTTAATTTTAAATGCTCCCCTAGCGATTCTAATGTATAGCCAGGGTTGAGAAACTTTAGGGCCAAGGCTTCCTGAGCCTCCAATGTGAGTTCCTTCTCTCCAACACCCAGCAATCTGGGCTCAGGTGCTGCACAGCCATCACCCTCTTGTCTCATGGGGAGCTGATGGCTGTGGGACTTCAGAGAACACCTTGTTAAGCTTGATTTACATCTTCTATCAGGGAATGGACAGAAGTAGCTAGTGCCTTTTTCCCCAGGAAGACCTGTCCCCCTTACCCCTACTCTGCTCTCCACCCTTCTTGGATAAGCTGCTAGAATGGTAGGTCTACCACAGCAAGGCTGAGGAGGAAGCCAGCTGAGCTCCACCCCAAAGACTCAGAGAAGCTGGAGAGGAAGGGGTGATATATTCTCTCAGTGGACTTTAAGCACATGATGTGATTCTCATAGATTTTTGAAAGGTTGGGGTCTAATGATCCTCAATGCTGACAAAAATATTGCCTGGGTCAAGCGTGGTTCCCATTACTTGCTCCACCAATGCACTGTGCTGAATGGGTGGGGTTGTGTCTCAGGCCCCCTTGACCCATTCACACTAAATGCTTTTTTAAGTTGAGATGATTTACTGCGATGATTTTCCACATTCAACCTAAAGATCTAGGGTTATGTTTTCTTCTGTAAGTGCAAAACTCATTTTTCACAATTCAAACCAATGTTTATATGTGCATAAAAGAGTTTTAAAACATTTTTGATTTAAAAAATGTGTTTTCCCTGGGCTTGGATGGATGGGCATGTGTGCTGTGAGGGATGAGGCACAAGTTCGCACAGACAGGCAGGAGTTGGCGTAGGGGTCAGGATCTGCATTCTGGCCTCGCTGCCGCGGCGTCATGACTAGCTCCCCTCTACGGACCAGTACTGCTGTTCCTGAGTACCTTTGTGATGTGGGGAAGAACAGGCACTTGTGCTCACCTGAGTTATGTTGTAACACCTCTTCTTTTATCATCTGGTATCCATCTCCACCTTTGGCAAGGAAGTTCGGTAGGACCAGGTTATATACGTCATCCATTCTGAGAGGCTCGTAAGTGGGCACTCGACATCGGGTGCAAAGACCATCTAATTTGACCACCCTGTCCCCAGGGCTTCTGGAAAGATCATATACCACATGAATTCCTAGAAAAGAAATGAGTCTGTATGTTTTCCCTGATTCCAAATGGAAATTTCTATTTTCTAAGAGAGTTTGGCCAAAACCTAGAATTGGGGCACCGGGCTTAGTTTTCATTTAGTTTGAACTTGAGTGGAATTTCAGCAAGAGAGTTGAGTGACATTGCAGCTTCCCTTTCTTGGTTAGGTTGAGTCCTCCTGGGAGGTCTGAGAACCCAGGAAAATGGGGTCTGGCCCAGAATGGGCAAGGAGCAGCTCTGTGAGGAGAAACCACATCTTTTTAAAATCCTGAGTGAATTGGTCCAGCAGCTCAGTTCAGCAGCTTCGAAAACGGAGACACAGATGAGAGGTGGCGAATATTTGCTACAATTTTGAAGACTACAAAATGGTAATAACTTGGACTTAGGCGACTTCCACAAAACATACAACTACCCAGCACAATGCTGGAGCATCAAAGCCTAGCTGTTCCCTCCACTGTCTCTTGGAAAAATGCAGAGTGTCTGTGTTACCCCACAGCAGGCCCGAGCCCCACCACCTTCTGTAGCCCCTCAGTCCCAAACGGCTTCTGCAGAGGGAGAACCCCACAAAGTCATCACACCCATTGAGTGGAGGCCCACCATCTGTAGTCAAAGAACTGAGGGCATGCTACGGTTTTGGAGTCAAATAAGAATATTAATTTAAAGGTTAATTTACTAGACTGTGTGATTATTGACAAAAGTGTTTCAGAAGTCCTTGGCAATTTGGGAAAAATTTATTTTCATTCACTGTTCACTGGAATCCATCAGGTGAGGAGGGCAGGTTTTCTTTGCATTCAGAGACAGTGAAGACTTGCCCTAGGCCATGGCAGAGTCAGAACCGCCATGGGGGTGAGGCCAGTGCTGCGGCCCTGCTCTGCGTGATTTGAACCCCTTCGCTTCAGTCATCAGGTGTGTCTATGCAGCAGGCTGCCCCTCCCAGAAATCGTCCTTGTTAACAACTGATGGACACAGCACACTTACCTTTGCACTTCAGCATGGTTCTAGATGATTATGACTAGAACACAGGAGAAATTTATTTTTTTCCACAAAGAGTATTGAATGCTTAAACAACTAAGATTTTAATAGAAATGATTTCAATGTAGCTGACCTACTTAAAGTTGGGAGGGCCCGTGTGATGTCCAAATCAGACTTGGCAAATACTGCTCATTGCCAGACACTTGGGGCTTTGAGTGACCTAATCTCAGGGGTCTGGGAGTCCACAGCCTATGAAAGACTATGCACCGATGTTGGCTTGTGAAAACTTGAGCAAGCTTGGCCACAGGGGTCCTGGTGAAGAGGGAGCTGGGCCATCTCACTGGGAATCCCACCTCACGTGGGAGGGTGACTTACCGCCCACCTGCAGGAACTCTCCAGTGGACTGGCCATAGCGGTGCACACTGTGCTCAAAGGCCTTCTTCAGGGTGGAGCCTTTTAATTGGACCAGGTCAAAGGTGCCTCCAAAGGGTAACACAGCAGCCAGGCTCTCCCATGTAATCGTGCCTGAGGGTAGTCACAGGTGAGGCAAGAAGAAAAATCTTTTTTTTTTTTTTAGAAGAAAAATATCTTGAGAACAAGCTGACGCCCAAACCAGTTTTCTTTAGGATGGCTGAGGGGAGGAGGAGGTGAGGGCGGCACGGGGCCTTGGGAGGCTACTGGATCAGCATCAGCTGTGTCTAATTGCCTCCCAGCACTTCAGGAGTGAACAGATTCCAAGAGGCCTCTGCCTGTGCCCTCCACCACTGAGCAAGACAGGCAGGACTTATAAATGGCTGTGACTCTAAAGTTGCCTGTGCTCTGTCCTGGATCTCCTGGCATGAGTCAAGATCTTCAGTGGGTGCTAAGCATTGGTCAGGTCCTCCAGACAGGCAGCATTTCCCTGCCCCCTGTCCCTGACTGAAACAATGAGGTGAGTGTGGGGCTCACACAGACTGGCTGGTTTTGACAGCGTATCAGGGAAGACAGCAAGAACATCTTGAGTATCTGTCTAGTTGGCTTATTTCATCATATAACATAACCCTGGGTATCTGTAAATGCCCTAAGAGGATTTAATCCAGTGGTATGCTTTCCAGTACAGAAAACAATTTTGCCTCTCTCTTTCCAGAGATCAGGGTGGAGGCTGTCAATGTTTTGCATAAATCAGCAACAATTCCTATTTAACTTTGTGAGTCAGAAGTTTAGATCAAGCTTGGGTTCCATCAACCTTAGCCTGCTGCTGCTGTGTGCAGACACACAGGAGAACCTGAGCATGTGTGTGTGTGTCCTTTGGGCAAGGTGCTGACTTGAGTAGTGGCTAACTCAAACTGAAGGGACTGACACTGTGGTTCACAGCTGGCAGCAGAGGTCAGCTGAGGCTGCCCATGTGCATGGTCAGAGAGAGGACACTGAGCTGAGGACCGGGAGCCTGAGGAGCATACCGTTGTTCCGCTCGTCGATGGGAGACCGAATACCACCACCATTTAAAATGCACATGGACACATGGTTCCAGGACATTTCATCCAAGTGTCTAAGGTTGTTGTTAATCTGCAACAGTAGCATGAATTTACGTTACTTATTCTGAGACTTTGTCCTTAGGATCAGTTCCAGGAATTTGGTTGGTTCCACTGAGGAAATAAAGCTGCTTTCCCCTACTCCTGTGTTCCCAGAGATTTTTCAAGTATAATTAGAACTAGTTTTATGCTCTGAGAAGCAAAAATAAGATACTGTGACCTGTCCCATGCTCTGAGCCCCCTCTCCTGAGATGTCTGTGATCTCACTGGGCCTCCACAAAACCAGCTCTTCTAGTGCAGACTGGCCTGCGGGCTGCTTCTCCAGGGCAGGCCCCACACTTGATCTTGAAGGCAGGACCTGAAAGCCTTTTCAACTCCAGGCCTCAGGCCAACAAGGAGCCTGGTCTAGCCCTAACCAGTCTGACTGTTCTGCAAAGCAAAGAGTCTCCACTTTGACTCCTGGTAAGGGCACGTGCCTGGGTTGTGGGTTTCGATCCCCATTTGGGGCATATGGAAGAGGCAACCAATGTCTCTCTTTTACATCAATGTTTCTCTCCCTCTTTTTCTCCCTCCCTCCCCCTCTGTATTAAATAAATAAAATCTTTAAAACAAACAAACCAAAAAACCCTGGCCTCGAGTCTGGGCCCCCAGGCAGTTCACAAACAGTTGATTTGGAAGACACAGAGACAGCCTCTTGAAACTGGGGAGAACTAGTTACATTCTTAACTTTCATTTTACAAAATATATGTTTAGTTACAAGAAATAAAATGAGTACATTCTCATTTGGAAAATAAACAGTGCAAAACCAAACTTTTTTTTACACTTGCCCCAGTCTATTAACAGAGAGGTAAGCACTCCTTGGCCTGGGGGTTTCCTTCAGGACCTTTCTCTAAACATCCACACACGCTGGTGTCTATAGCTCCTTCTCTTGCAGCATCGATCTTACCTGGGAAAGTGTGAATATTGTCACTTTTCACTTGGCAGACATTTATTAAGCATGGGTGGCTATGTCCCTTGCACTGTGCAGAACACAGACCAAGAAACATCCCCTTGGGTATGGGCTTTGAGTCTGACTTGGGAGGCCTGGCTCAGCAGAGCCCCCAGAGGGCTGCCACCTTCCCACAGACAGGTGCTTTTCATGGCTGCTGTTGCACAGCCGCAGAACTTATTATCATCACTATAAATGTGTGTTGTCATTCTCTGCTTGTGAAGGGTGTTCTAGTCACACGAGGCCTAGTTCTCCGGAGCCCAGTTAGGCCCAAATAGATGTTTTATGTCTCCATCTTCAGAGTGGTAGAGTTTTGTGTATTCAGATCACTTTATAGGAAAAGCAACACCCAAAATTCAGACATCCAAAAGTGAATGCCTTAAAATAAAGGCTTCAGTTCTTGCAAATCTATAGACTGATAGTCAGCTGGTCTAGTTCACGTACCTTCCCAAGGTGCTTGGTATGACTCCATGCCCAGCTGTAGTCTGGGCACTAATGTCTTTCTAAATGCTCAATTGTGAAACTATCAGGTTGTCCCCCCTGCATCTTCCCTCCCTCTTTCCTTCTCTCTCTCCTCATTCCAAGGCCCCGGGCCTGCATCCCTGTGGGCCACTCACCATAGCATCACAGATCAGGTTGCCCATGTTGCATTCTTTAAAGCGGCATGATTGAGTGGAGCCATCCAGGTAGACAATTGTTTTCCCCAATTCCTGGGAAGAATAATTATCTAATTTTACCCGCCATTTGTTAATTTCTGCTTTTATGTTTGGATCTAGAAGAAAGCAAAATAACAACAGAAATCAGTCTACCGTTAAAGCCCATCTCACATTGGCCTAAATTTTGAAGAAAGAATCAAGCATTATTTAGCCTACGTGTGTGAGTATACATTTCTTTACCATATTTCTGTACATTTTGGTTTTGACTATGAAATTTCCTTACGAGCCTCTATTCTGTTTCCTGGTACTAAGACCCAGGATGGACCCTAATTTGAAGACATGCTAAGTATGTGAACATCAACTCATCCCATCTGTAGATTGCCTGTTGGCCCCCCTGGGATAGCATTGGTGTTGTGCTGGGCCATGAAGGAATGGCCCAAGGGCAGGTACAAAGGGCCTGCTGAGGTCCTGCTCTCTGTGTGGTCCCTGCCCCTCCCTCTGGCTCGAGAGGTCTGTGTTGAGACCATCGCCCCTCACTGTCCATCCTTCCTGACCTGATCATCCTAAGCAGTAAATGGCAGGTGAGGGGGCATGTAGGAGTGTGTTTGTGTATACTACATAAAAATGGGTGACATGAAGATTTATTTTCTCTGCATCCCAGACCAAGAAGGGAGAAAGACACTCCCTCATTTGATAAACAAAGAAACTGAAGCCCATGAGACTGGTGCTGGGGTGGGGCCAGGGTTGGAGCCCCACTCCACCCCATATGAACCCCTTGGCGCCAATCATCAGCTCTCCTCTGGACAGGAGCTGAGAGTGGCCTTCCCAATCCACGGCAAAGCTTGGAAAGGCACGAGAGGCAGTGACAGTGTCTGATGCTAAAAGGACTTGAAGCAAATGGGGATTTGTGGCATTTGGGTGTGTTTTAAATCTCTTTATCCATGAAAACGATAAACTCAGAGAAACCCAATTCTTCAAAAGTATATAGTCTTGTCCTGAAATATTAACAAAAAAAAAAAAGGAGAAAAAATTCAGCCATCTAATTTTTGGATTAGTGGAACATTGCCCTGAATTTCACATACCTTCAGGAATGCTGCTGTCGAGAAGAATGGGATTTCCATGTGAAGTAATGACATTTCCTTTTGCATCAAACTCAACCTTCAAATAGCCTAAGTATTTGCCAAAAGCATAGGCCTGGACCACAGGAACCTTTCGTCCATCATCAGAGGTGACTATGAATGGGTAGTTCCCAACTGGCTCCTCTTTGGAAGGTGGGTTGCCTAAAATAAAAGGGCCAAAGCTGATCAAGTCATCCCTTGTACATGGCTGCCTGCAGGCCAGCAGGCCACTGGCCAGATGACAGTGAATTCTGAATTGATGGATTGCTAGCCACTGCCCTATCCAGCTGGTCTTTCAGAGCCCCGCTCCCTTGGGTACCTGCCCATGTTTCTGAATGCCCTTTTGCAAACAAATCCTTCCATTCGTGACACTCAGCAGGCATTTTCTGAACTCTTCCTGAGTCCAGGACACTGCGCCTGGTGCTGTGGGGGATGCAAAGATGCAATACTGCTCAAATTACCCTACTTCCTCCATCCTGACCCTGGCCCCATTCTCACTGGCCAGGTATAGCCACTTCACTGTACTTCAGTTTCCTCACATGTAAAATGGGTGAAATCATTCCTACTTCACAGGGCTGCTGAGGCAATTAAATGACTAAACTCTCTAGCATAGTGCATGGCACATGGTAGGTACTCAATAAATGTATATGTCCTCTTATGCAGTGATGCAATCTCTAGAAACGCTAGCCACACACTTTCAGATCTTAGAATCTTCAACAATGCATGAATAGATATGACAAAGGGCTGTTTTCAGGTTTGGCTATTAAGTCTTATGTCCCCTCAGGTGACTTTAGGAAGAGCCACGTCCACCCTGCTGGCGAACCAGTGTACACACACTCCCCACCTCAGCCAGACCTCACCTGTGCAGTTCTGCTGACTTCCATCTGAAAGGGCACCCCTGGAGAGAGCATCCAGCCACTCATCGCCCAGAGGCTGAGGCCCACCCACCACTGTGTAGTGGACACACAACTGCATGAGGGTGGGGAACTGACCACACAGAGCCTGGACCCTGGCCTCTTATCACCTGGCACGTTTCAGTTCTGTAACTGCACCCTTCCTTCAGGCATGCTGTAGGTTGTATTTTACCTCCTCAGAGACAATTACCTAGTTTGGGTTGTTTTGATAGAACAGATACCATTGACCTGCTACTGTTTCTATCAGCTGCCTCACCGCAGCCACGTGCAGTCCTTCCAATCAGATGCTTAAAGGACCCAGGGAACTTCAGCGTGGGTTGCTTATTCATCTGAACCAGTTACTAGAGTCAGCTAAGAGCCAGGCCTGGGCTATATCTCACTTAGTTCTCCAAGAACCTCATGAAAAAGATCCTATTATTATCCCGAACTTTCAGACTAGAAGACTGGCTGCCACAGACAGCGAGTCCAAGGTCACACAGCTGGTATGTGAAGGAGGGCCCATTGGAAAGCAGGGCTGTGAGGCGCTGGGATTTGTGTCTTCTCCACTACCCACTCGAAGCCTGGGGCAGCACTACAGCTCCCCATGCTGTTCCAGGGCTTGTTTCTACACCTGAGACAAGTGCAGTGAATGTTATAGAACCCCCTCAACCTGCCCCGCTCTGCTTCTGTGCCAAGAACAGCCTCCTCCAGCTCAATAACCACAGAGCATAAGTGCTGCAAATGCCAGCACTTTACAAGCACAAAGGAGCTGTTGCCAACCTTAAATTCCAATTTTCTAACTCCCTCTGGAAAAAAAAAAGAAAAAGAAAAAGGTCTTGTAACTTTATTCTTACAAAAGCAACTAACTTGAGATTGGGTGCAGGCCTTGTCCCATCTGCATCTGCAGGGTACAGCTTTATGGGCTATGACAGCTGTAGGTGATCTGAAGCATTGCACAGTAGCAGGGAAGACTAGCATTCGCATCCTCCTCCTTCTGTTCTGTGCTAGTGCTCCTCTGGACAAGCCTGGGACCTGCTTTACTTCAGGGCACCTGGGGACCAGCTGGGGAGGGCTACCGTAGGTGGTTCTCTGAGCCCAGAGAAGCTTGGGGAGGTGCAGTTCCAAACATACCCGTAAGGTGGCGCAGAACACAAGCCCAGGAGGAAACCACTAAATTAATTTCAGAAAGGAAGTCTGGCACTTTTCCTAGAAACCCAAGAGAAGGACGAGCCTGTAGTTTTCTGCCTTCCATAGACATATCTGAACTTGGACAGAATGTAAAAGCTAGAAATTTGGCGATTGGTCAAATGCTCCATCTGATCAGCATGCACTCTACAAACAGGAGCTACGAATCCCAGCTCCCATCTGACAGGGAACACCCTCCAGTACTGAAAGCCCCTGATGTTCCTTTTCTTAGAACAAAAGACATGTCATCTGTGCCTCAAATGGACTTAATCAGGTAGCAGAAAGATACTTTCCATGTGGCTAATCTCAACCTCCTCCACAGCTGAGCCCTCTCTGCTCCCCCTCAACTCAGCAATCCCAGAAACCATGAGCAGTGAAAACAACCCAGGGCTTCAGATTTTCCACACTGTTCTACCTCCTGCCAAAGATGCTCATGCACCACATATTCTGTCCACACGGAGCCACACATCTGTCTTTAGAAACCCAACTTGTCATCTTGGCAGGAAAGAAGTTATTCACCAGAATTCTACCTGGGAACCAAACTTGGAGAATCCATGAAGTTGTAGGCTGGCATTTAGAGCTGGTAAGTGGGGCATTTTCTAGCACATAGTGGGTGCCCAAGAGAACACTAAAGGGAGGGCCTACCCTGGGAGCCTGACCCCAGCAGCTCTCAGGAGTGCAATGGTTCCAAGGCTGGAAGGGGCTGCCAGGAACCAGTGGTGACAGAGGTGGTGGGGAGCCGACCTTTGACCTGGTATTCAATTGGCTGAATGAATTTCAGAAGATTTTAACATAGTCCATTCCATGGTTTTTAATGTGTATGGGAACTGGTTTAAGAACTGCCAAACTTCCTATTAAGGATGGGATAAAAGTAATTGGTAACTAGCAGATTTCACATCATTGCTTCTAAGGGACTTGAGTCTTTCTTTTATTTTTTTAGTTTTATTTTTTAAAGATTTTATTTATTTATTTTTTTAGAGAGAGGGGAAGGGAGGGAGAAAGAGAGGGTAACATCATTGTGTGAGATACATTGATCAGTTGCCTCTCACATGGCCCCAACTGGGGACCTGGCCCACAACCCAGGCATGTGCCCTGACTGGGAATTGAACTAGTGACCTTTCGGTTCACAGGCTGGTGCTCAATCCACTGAAGCACGCCAGCCAGGGAGAGCCTTTCTTTTAAATTACTTGGAAGTTGCTCACTTCCACCAGACACTGCTTCTGTCTACTTCTCTACATCTCAGGCAAGCCACAGGGTTAGTCATCATTATCTTAAGCCTGGGCTACTGCAAAGGCCACCTACCGGGTCTCTGTACATCTCTCCTTCCCTTCTTTCTAATCCAGCCTCCACACAGCAGCCTGAGTGGTCTTACTGAAGCATAAACATGATCATGTGCTCCCTGGTATAAAATATTTCCTATTGGCCTTAGGCAAAACACTACAGTTTTTGGTGTAAATATCATAAACTATTACACCTACATGACAGGGCTCTTTCTTACTCTGCCAGCTTCATCTAGAGCCAGGGGAGTCCAACCTTTTGGCGTCTCTGGGCCGCACTGAAAGAAGAGTTGTCTTGGGCTACCCATTAAATACACAAACACTCACTGTAAATATACAAACGATCACTGATGAGCAAAAAAATGGTTTTAAGTAAATTTACAATTTTGTGTTGGGCCACATTCACAGCCATTCTGGCTGCATCCTGGCCCCATGCAGCCCGCAGGCCGCAGGTTGGACACCCCTAGTAGACCATCTGCCTTGCACTTCAGCAATTTTAGCTCCTTTCACTCCTCGACCACACCCAACTCCACAGCCTTTGAATACGGAGTAAGACCTGGAACTGGAGAGCTACATGTGAATTACATCATCTTGCTTCAGTTTATACATCTTGGTAAAATGAAGAAAGTAACAAGACCTACCTTACAGGGTTGTTGGGAGTTAACGTAAAGAAGTTAATGCAACAAATGAAGTAGGGACTGAAGTAAATGCTCAATAAAGATTAGAGATAATTATGTATCAAGTTAACTCTCAGAGGTCTCTCTAATCTTAGCCCAGACATCATTTCCTCAGGAGAACACCCTCTGATGATCCCCCAGACTTGGTCAGATCCTTCTATATGGAGTGTGGCAACAGGTCTACAGCTGTTCGCATGGAAAATAATACCATAATTGCTATATAACAGTACCAGAATAAACTCTGTGTTTTGTGTACTCACAATTGTAAACCTACTTTTTGCCCCAGTCTGTATATGCTCTCACAGCATCTTGTACTTCTCCCTCTGCAGGATGTTTTGTGGTGATGTATTGTAGGGGTTCAGAACGAATTACCCCACGATGTGCCTCTGTGTCATGGGGATGATTCTGAGCTAAAAGCAACTGAGACCCTCTGGGTTCAAGAGAAACTTCTGCCCCTCCCCTAACTACCTATAAGACATTGAATTAGTGGCCTTGCCTATAATAAGAGATTATCAGAGAAAACCTTAAATTAACCAATCTGCAGGGCAGGGCAAACTTCTAATTACTGAACATTTAGCTCTTCTTATCATCCTGAGAGTGACCGTCCTCCCCCAAGGTGCCTCACCCCACCTTTAGCTCAGAATGTCATATATGCCCATGTTTCTTTCCTTTGTCTCTGACTCTCTCATGTATGTGGGGTTCCCATGTATATGCATGTTAATTAAATTTGGTTATTTTTCTCTTGTTAATCTGTCTCATATAGATTTAATTATTCAGCCAGTTGAAAGAAACTTGAAAGAGGAAAGTTTCTCCATCCCCTACAATATAATGATTGATTTATTTGCATACTTTAAGAGGAAGCTGATTAGGGCCAGTGTGGAGGAGAGACTATTCCACTGTTGGACTCACCAGCTAGATCCAGCCAGATGAGGCTACTTCCTGAAAATCCCATCAGGGACTGTCTGATTGACCCCCCTGCCTTGCCCCAGGCATGCTGGCTCTTGGCACAGGCTGTTACCTGCTCCCTAGGCAAATACTCCAGCCACTGTCCCCTTATCTGGGGCAGGTCACTCCCCAGTGCCCTTATCAATCCTGCATCTACGTTAACCCTTTAGCACCTGCCACATTGCCCTGAGGATCCACATCGTCCACCACTGCCAAGACGTGTCCCCTCTTGTGTGAGTCCCCTTAATAAATATTCTCAATATAATCATGGAGTTGTCAACCTCTTTCTCTGGTCTCTCAGCCCTGGGAAATTTTACTTAAAAGTCAGCTTCTCTTTTAAGACAATAAGTTCCATGAGTGCAAAGTCTGCTGTGTCTCTGGAGTTTGCCTAGAACATAGTAGGTAGTCAATAAAAGTTTGTTGAATGACTAAGCTTAAGTAATTTAGCCAACACTTTTCTATAGATCAGTCAAGATTTTTATGTTTTCCCTGTGGTGGAATCCGTTTGTAGATACGAGCAAGGCCTGCGTGCCCACCTGACTCCCCTGAATTCTACTTCCTCAGCTGATGAGCTCAGCAGGGCTCCCAAAGCAGGATGGGAGTTGAGAGTCAAG
This sequence comes from Desmodus rotundus, assembly GCF_022682495.2. Taxonomy (NCBI): domain Eukaryota; kingdom Metazoa; phylum Chordata; class Mammalia; order Chiroptera; family Phyllostomidae; genus Desmodus; species Desmodus rotundus. Next base: position 42,030,185 of record NC_071397.1, on the reverse strand, counting down.
AAAATGGGTTTGGTGCTAGCTCAGTTTCCATCTGGTTTCATGACCTTGGGAGAGACAATGAGCTCCTGGGGCCTAAATGTATTTCTTAAATTTGTAAGCTGAGAGATTCGATTAGCGGTTTAAACCAAAAATGGTTTAACTTTTTTTTTGGTGGTGTTTGTTTGTTTTAAGGTTCTGAGCATGCCTCCCACACAGAGATTTAGTGGCAGTGTGAGCCACAAAGCAGGCTGCTCAGGTCGTGGGGCTGGTGCTGGAGTCCACCTCTAGGCTCCTGCCCCGGCATTCTTCAGGGCACAGTGTGGAGACTGCTGGCCAAGATGCTTTCTGTGCCCAGCCAGTAAGGCCAGCTGCCGTGTCCCCTGCCTCTGGTACAGGAGCAGCTCCAGGTGTCCAGGGCTCCCTTCCATCTTCACCATAGAGTTAAGAGGTGTCTGGCAACCAGAGAGCTGAGTCCCACGTCTCCTCTCTTTCTGCACATGCTTTGACTCCCTGCTCAGATTCTTGCCCTTGGACATTCCGTGAAGACTGAGAGGCCTAAAAGAGGCAATGCATCTCCGAGTAGTACCCAAGAAGGATGGTCTAGGGCGGCAATTTTCAACCTTTTTTATCTCATAGCATACATAAACTGATTACTAAAATTCTGTGGTACACCAAAAAATTTTGCCCATCTGCCAAAAAATTGGTATAATTCCAATTCATTCACATCCAATGGCTGTTGTGCTGACTCTTGTCAGTTTTTTATTTGACAATCTAAGGGAAAGGAGGTCAGTGCCCCTGTCTAAATAGTCAGGTATGGCATGTTTTAAATTTTTTTGTGGCACACAGGTTGGAAATCACCAGTCTAGATGAAGCTGACCTGAAATCCAATCCAGGATGTACTCAACCCTGACTGGTTTGGGCAAATCAGGGAGCCCTGCAGGGAATGGGCTACCACACACCATTCACTCAGTCAGCAAACATGTACAGAACTGCAAGTACCCAGTGTTTTGGATGTCCACTGCCCACGGGGCCAGGCCTCAGGTCTGTGCTTCATCTTTATGGGGTGGGGCAGGCTACTAAATGGGAGTAGAAAGGGGAAGGAGTGATACTCCTGTCCATCACCCGCTTCTCTTCTACAGGATCTAGCCACCCCATGGCTTAGTATCCTTCCAGATACCAGACTTCCTATTCACTTTCTACACTATAGAACAGGGACTTATAGAACAAGAGAAAAAATAAAAACAAAAATTATCACACAGCCATCCTAAAACCAAGGGTCCTTATGACTTTGATTAAATTTAGTTTTAAATACTAGCTCTGTAAATCATACCCCTCCAGTCCCCTACCCCTCAGAGACCTAGCCTTTCCCCCAGATAATCAGCAACCCCAGGGCAGCAGAAGACAGTAGCTGGGTCCTGACTAATGGTCACAAGGTCCATACATCTGGCAGGCTAAAGGGAACATCATGACCTGACTTATGCTTTAGCTCCTGAGCCATAAGGTGGAATGTCCCCCTGCCTACTTTCCCATGAGACCAGACAGTCACCGGAAAAGACCTCAGAACTATCCTCAAGATCTAAAGAAATAGTTTATTACCCTTACCTCACTTCCAGCCAATCAGCTCCCAGCATGATGTTGAACCCCAAACCCCACAAGGTCTTGTGATTTTGCCCTTGTTGATTCTGCAACCAACAAGCCATCGGGGAGTCAGCTCTTTAAAGCATAAGCTCCCAGTCTCTATTGGCAAGTTCAATATTAAACTGTTTTTTCTTTCAACTTCCTGTCAAGGTGGCAGTGCAGGCAAATATGGCTCCCTTCTTCACATAACCACATCGAAATTAAAACCAAAATATTGAGCAACCATCACTCAGAACTGTCAGAAATTGAGTTTAATGGAAGTCTGACAACTATGGAATTAGGAAACTACATCTATTCAGGCTGGTAGGAAGGGTGAAGATATAGTGTGGGCTGGGCCCACACCAACATGTGGTGGATTAAAAATTTGGGAGGGATATTTTGGGAGCAAGGAGTCCTGGCCCCACATCAGGCCCTCCAGCTCAGGGTTCCAGTGCCAGAAAGATAAGTCCCCACAACTTCTGGCTGCAAAAACCAGCAGGGATTGAGTTGATGGAAGAAACTTCTAAATTTCCAAGCAGTTCCTCCTAAAGAACCCACACATGGACTCAACTATTGAGACTCACTTCCTCTGAGCTCCAGCACCAGGGTAGCAGTTGAAAGGCACCAGTGTCATACACGGAGCAACTGAAGTGTCTGCCATAAAAGTGGGCAGAAACCATTGTCCCTTTTCTAAACCCTTCCACAACAAGCCATACAGCAATAGAGCCAGCAAGCTGGTGCCATATCTGAGACTCCATCAACCTGGCAAACACTGTTGGACCTGCCTTGGAGATTCCCAGACACTCTGCCCAACTCATCTTAGGGGCCTACCTAACTTGGTTTTCCATATGAATGGCTGGACTTGGCTCATATTGCACAACTTCCTAAATCCTCTCAAAGAATCAACAGCTGGCCTCAGTGAGCCCCAGGCCTGGTGCTAGGACAGCTAGCATAGATTCACTGCTTGGCTTTGCCTGGGAAGCTCCAAGCCCAGCACAAGTAGGAGTCATCTATGATTGCTTTATAGCTCAGGCAGGGTGGCCCCAGGCAAAACACAGGTGGGAGATGACCTTGGCCTGCACCACCTGGGAAACCCCAGGACCTGTGACCCAGTGGACAGCTACAGACCATGTTGGAGCACCACCACCCTGCCCCTGCAGGGCTGATCCTCCATGGAGGGAGAGGTTGGTGGTAAGTGGTCACAGCTAATCCTTGCAGCTCATTGGCCTGGGTAAATCTCTCCGATTGATCTTCCAATAGCAACCAAGGCTCAAACACAAGAGGCGAGTGTACTCAGCCCACACAAAGAATGCACTTTGAACACCCAGCTTGTGTGAGGGGGAGGCTATGCCACTGATCCCTACAGGAAACCTACTAGGCCACACTGGTCCGTATTAGACCACACTACCAAGACACGGAGTCAAAGTAGCTCTACCTAATACATAGAAACGAACACAAGGAGGCTGCCAAAACAAGGAACAAAGAAACATGGCCCAAATGAAAGAACAGATCAAAACTCCAGAAAAAGAGCTGAATGAAATGGAAATAAGCAATCTTTCAGATGCAGAGTTCAAAACTTTGGTTATAAGGATGCTCAAGGAACTTAGTGAGGACCTTTGGAGCATGAAAAAGACCCAGTCAGAAACAAAGGATACACTAATTGAAATAAAGAACAACTTACAGGGAAACAACAGGAGAATGGAACAACAGAAGCAGAAAATCAAATCAAAGATTTGTGATATAAGGAAGAAAAAAACAACCAATCCGAACAACAAGGAATAAAAAGAATCCAAAAAGTGAAGATAGTATAAGCAGAATCTGGAAGAACTTCAAGAGGTCCATCATTTGCCTCAAAGGGACACCAGAAGGAGAAGAGAAAGAGCTAGAAATTGGAAGTCTATTTGAAAAAACAGTGAAAGAAAACTTCCCTAATTTGTTGAAGGAAATATACATGCAAGTCCAGAAAGCACAGAGAGTCTCAAACAAAATGTATGTGAAGAGGCCTGCTCCAGGATATATCATAATTACAATGCCAAAGGTTGAAGATGGCGGTGAGATAGGCGGGAGTGGAGTCCACTTCCCCCTGGTGAAACACTTAGCTGATCTTCTGAGGAACAGAGCAAACAGCCAACAGTCTTCCAGCATATGAAGATACGAAGATTGGAGAGCAAAAATTGTAGAGGACATTGAAGAATCAGACAGTGAGACAATAAAACCTGGAGCTGTGAAAAGACCAGAGTTAGACCCAAACAGGGGTCATCCTAACAATTGAGACTGTGAGACAAATTTCACTTTGCTACTCCAGAGAACTAGCAAGGTGGAAGCAGTGAACATCAGTTCACCTGTTGGAAGAGGAAGCTCACCAACAAAGGAAGCACCAACAGATAACACTGGAAGAAGGTGAAGGAGGGAGTTGAAGCCACACTAACCTCAATCCAGGACTGATCTGGAAATACAACTAAATGGTGGAGAAATTACTCACAACAAACAACTGAACAAGAGCGAGAGAGAAGCCTCAAAACCTTATACACACAGAAGAATCAGCTTCAACACAAACTGTCCACACCTGCACAACAGAATACAAGATGTGGTGGATGGACTGACCCTCAGTTAACCAGCTGGAGGGAAGGACCCACCAAAGAAAGACCCAACAACAATCAAAACTCAAAGACATACAGAGAGCCAATATAAACAACAGCCCAAGACCAGCGAGCTCAGGAGATTACGGAGACCACACCACTGAATCCCACAGGCATTCTACCATAGAGTTCACACCATAAACCCAGGGAGTCACAACAGATCAATTTAAGAAGCAGAGGATAACAGGAAGAGTCTCACAAACAATGGAAAGATAAAGAAACAATCCCCAAATGAAAGGACAGGAGGAATCATCAGCAAGAATGATCACTGAAATAGAGGCAACTTAACTATCAGATACTGAGTTCAAAGCAATGGTTATCAGGAAGCTCAATGAATTCACAGAGAATTACTAGACACTACAGGGAAACTACAGTGAACTCACTGCAAACTATATCAACATGAAAGAGGAAATAGAAACTATCAACAAGGGCCAAGAGGAAATGAAGAATACAATTTCTGAACTGAAGAACACAATAGAAGGAATCAAAAGCAAGCTCAATGAAGCAGAGGATCGGATCGTGAGCTGGTAGACAAATTAGAAAAAAACAGCCAGAAAGAGCAAGAAAAGGAAAAGAAGCTCAGAAAGAATGAAGAGGGATTAAGGGAAATACAGGAAAACATGAAACGTAATGATATCCGTATAATAGGGAGACCAGAAGCAGAAGAAGAGCAAGGGATAGAAAACCTGTTTGAAAAAGTAATGATGGAAAATTTCCCTAATCTGATGAGAGAAAAAGTCACCCAAATCCAGGAAACACAGAGAGTCCCAAGCAAGAGGAACCCAAAGAGGCCCACTGCAAAACACATCATAATTAAAATGTCAAAATTCCAAGACAAAGAGAGGATCTTCAAGGCAGCAAGGGAGAAACAGGAAGTAAGATACAAGGGAGCCCCAATAAGGTTAGCAGCTGACTTCTCAATGGAAACGCTCCAAGCCAGAAGAGAATGGCAGAAAATATTCCAAGTAATGAAAACCACAGGCCTGGAACCAAGGCTACTTTACCCAGCAAGACTCTCAATCAAGATAGAAGGCCAGGGGAGAACCATGATGGCAGCATAGGTAGATACACTGCGCCTCCTCGCACAACCAGAACTGACAGAAAATTGAACGGCAAGGAAGTCCGACACCAAGGAAATAAAAAATAAACATTCATCCAGACCGGTAGGAGGGGCGGAGATGGGCACCAGGGTGGAGAGGACTAGCGTGGCCGTGGCGGGACCGAGACTGGCGGAGTGTGAGATGAACAGGGCAGGCAGTCTGACCACTAGCAGTCCCTGCAGCACCACATTCGCTCACAGATAAACCGAGAGGGCTGGACTCAGAGTGGCGGAGAACGGGGCAGGCAGAGCGGTGGGTAGCACCCCGTGGCCCCACATTCCCGCACAGATAAACCAGACAAAGGGTGGGGATCGAAGCAGACCGCACAACCCAGGGCTCCACCGCGGGAAAATAAAGCCTCAAACCTCTGATTGAAAACGCCCGTGGGGGGTTGGGGCGGCAGCAGGAGAGACTCCCAGCCTCATGGGAGAGGTCGTTGGAGAGACACACAGGGGCCTAGAGTGTGCACAGGCCCACCCACTCGGGAACCAGCACCCCGGGGGCCCAGTTTAATTGTGGGTAGCGAAGTGAAAGAGTGAAATCCGGAGGAGAGTGAAGCGGGCACCACTGCTCCCTCTCGGCCCCTCCCCCACGTACAGCATCACAGCACAGCGACCAGCTTTACCCCCGCCCCGGTGAACACCTAAGGCTCCTCCCCTTTACATTACAGGCCTGCTGAGACCAAAAAAAAAAAAAAAAAGGCCCAAATGACAGAACACTTCAAAGCTCCAGAAAAAATACAACTAAGCGAGGAAGAGATAGCCAACCTATTGGATGCACAGTTCAAAACACTGGTTATCAAGATGCTCACAGAATTGGTTGAATGTGTTCGAAAACCAGATGAAAAATTGAAGCCCATGCTAAGAGAAACAAAGGAAAATGTACAGGGAACCAGTAGTGATGGGAAGGAAACTGGGACTCAAATCAACGGTGTGGACCAGAAGGAAGAAAGAAACATCCAACCCAGAAAAGAATGAAGAAACAAGAATTCGGAAAAATGAGGAGAGGCTTAGGAACCTCCAGGACATCTTGAAACGTTCCAACATCCGAATTATAGGGGTGCCAGAAGGAGAAGAGGAAGAACAAAACATCGAAAACTTATTTGAACAAATAATGAAGGAGAACTTCCCTAATCTGGCAAAGGAAATAGACTTCCAGGAAGTCCAGGAAGCTCAGAGAGTTCCAAAGAAGCTGGACCCAAGGAGGAACACATCAAGGCACATCATCATTACATTACCCAAGATTAAACGCAAGGACCTACATCCAAGATTACTGTATCCAGCAAAGCTATACTTTAGAATGGAAGGGAAGATAAAGTGCTTCTCAGATTAGGTCAAGTTAAAGAAGTTCATCATCACCATTATATGAAATGTTAAAGGGAGTTACCTAAGAAAAAGAAGATCAAAAATAGGAACAGTAAAAATGACAGCAAACTCACAGTTATTAACGACCACACCTAAAACAAAAACAAGAGCAAACTAGGCAAACAACTAGAACAGGAACAGAACCATAGAGATGGAGATCACATGGAGGGTTGTCAATAGGGGAGTGGGAGGGGGAGAGGGGGGGAAAGGTACAGAGAATAAGTAGCATAGATGATAGGTGGAAAATACACAGGGGGAGGGTAAGAATAGTGTAGGAAATGTAGAAGCCAAAGAATTTATAAGTATGACCCAAGGACATGAACTATAGGGGGGGAATTTGGGAGGGAGGGGATGGGCAGGATGGAGTGGTTGAGGGGCGGAGAAATGAGACAACTGTAATAGCATAATCAATAAATATATTTTTTAAAAAAGATAGAAGGCCAAATAAAGAGTTTCCCAGACAAAACAAGTCTAAAAGAATACACCTCCACCAAACCAGCTCTGCCAGAGATGCTAAAGGGACTGCTTTAAGGAAAGGGAGGGAGAGAAGAAGAGAGAGGAACACAGGTATGTAAAAATGGCAATGAATAAGTACCTATCAATAATAACCTTAATCGTAAATGCATTAAATGCTCCAATCAAACGACTGGCTTTCTTATCCATTCAGAGAATAGCTCAATGGATAAGAAAGCATGACCCACACATCTGCTGCCTACAAGAGACCCACCTCAGGACAAAAGACCTACACAGACTGAAAGTAAAGGGCTGGAAACAAATTTTCCAAGAAAACGGACAGGGACAAAAAAAACAGGGGTACTAATACTCATATCAGACAAAATAGACTTCAAAGAACGACCATAGAGAGAGACCCAGAAGGTCACTTCATAATACTCAGAGCAAGAATCCACCAAGATGACATAAACATTGTAAATATATATGCACTCAACACAGGAGCACCCAAATACATAAAGAAATGTTGGAGGACTTCAAGAAAGATATTGACAGCAACATAATCATAGTAGGAGATTTTAATACCCCACTGTCAAAGATGGACAGATCTTCCAAACAAAATATCACCAAAGATATTCTGTCATTGAACAATGCCCTAGATGAAATGGATTTAACTAATATATATAGAACCTTTCATCCCAAAGAAGCAAAGTACATTCTTTTCAAATGCACATGGAATATTTTAAAGATAGACCACATGATAGGAAACATAACAAGTCTCGACAAGTTCAAGAAAATTGAAATCATATCAAGCATTTTCTCTGACCACAAGGGACTGAAAGTAGAAACCAACCCCAAAGGAAAAAACCCCAAACACTGAAAATCACAGAGATTGAATAGCATGGTATTAAACAATGAATGGGTGAAGAATGAGATTGGGGAAGAAATCAAAAAGTTTCTGGAAACAAACGAAAACGAACCGACAACAATCCAAAACCTATGGGACACAGCAATCTAAGTCCTGAGAGGGAAGTTCATAGCGGTACAGGCCAAGCTAAAAAGAATAGAAACATTTCAATTAAACAGCCTAACCCTACACCTACCAGAGTTTGAGGAACAACAACAAAGACAACCCAGTGCCAGCCAGTACAAGGAAGTAAATAAGCAAGATCAGAGCAGAATTAAATGGCATAGAGAATAAAAGCACAATTGTAAAGATCAGTGAATCCAGGAGCTTGTTCTTCGAAAAGATAAACAAAATCAACAAGCCCTTCAGCAGGATCATGAAAAAAAAAGAGAGAGAGATGACCCAAATAAACACAATGAGAAATGAAAGAGGAGAGACTACAACTGATACCACCAAAATACAAAGGATTGTAAGAAATTACTACAAAGTACTATATGCCAAGAAATGTGAAAACCTAGATGAAATGTACCAATTTCTAGAAAAGCATAACTTTCCAAAACTCAATGAAGAAGAAGCAGAAAGCCTGAACAGACCAATAACACCTGATTAAATTGAAACAGTAATCAAAAAGCTTCTGACACACAAAAGCCCTGGACCAAAATTCTCTGTAGGAGAATTCTACAGATCATTTAAGGGAGAGCTAACTAACCCCCATCCTCCACAGATTATTTCAAAATATTCAAGAAGATGGAAGACTCCCAAACTCATTTTGTGAAGCCAACATCATCTTAATCCCAAAACCAGATAAAGACATAACAAAGAAAGAAAACTTCAGGCCAATATCACTGATGAACATACATGCTAAAATTCTCAACAAAATATTGGCAAACCGCATCCAGCAATACATTAAAAAGATCATACACTATGACCAAGTGGGATTCATCCCAGGGATGCAAGGATGGTACAATATTCGCAAATCAATAAACATAATACATCACATCAACAACAGCAAAGACAAAAATCACATGATCATATCAATAGATGTGGAAAAAGCACTTGATAAGGTACAGCACCCATTTATGATAAAAACACTCAGCAAAGTGGGAATAGAGGAAGCATTCTTCAACATAATAAAGGCCATATATGAGAGACCTACAACCAGCATCATACTCAATGGACAAAAACTTAGAGCTTTCCCACTAAGATCAGAAACAAGACAAGGTTGTCCACTTTCACCACTTCTATTCAACATAGTGTTGGAAGTTTTAGCCACACTACTAATCAGACAGGAAAAGGAAATAAAAGGTATCCAAATTGGAAAGGAGGAAACAAAATTGTCATTGTTTGCAGTTGACGTGATAGTGTCCATAGAAAATCCTATAAATGCTGCCAAAAATCTGCTCAATCTAATAAATGAATTTGGCCTAACAGTGGGATACAAAGTCAATATCCAGAAATCAAAGGCATTTTTGTACACCAACAATGAAACATCAGAAGCAGAAATCAGGAAAAAAAAATCCCATTTGATACAGCAACAAGACAAATAAAGTACCTAGGAATAAACCTAACCAAGGAGGTAAAAGACCTGTACTCAGAAAACTATACAACATTGATGAAAGAAATCAAGGAAGACACAGATAAATGGAAACATATACCGTGTTCATGGATCAGAAGAATTAACATCATCAAAATGTCCATAATACCCAAAGCGATTTATAGATTCAATGCAATCTCTATTAAAATACCCATGACATATTTCACAGATATAGAACAAACATTTCAGAAATTCATATGGAACCATAAACGACCCCAAGTAGCTGCAGCAATTTTGAGAAAGAAGAACAAAGCAGGAGGGATCACAATACCTGATATCAAACTGTATTACAAGGCCACTGTAATCAAAACAGCCTGGTACTGGCATAAAATCAGACAGATAGATCAATGAAACAGAACAGAGAGCCCAGAAATAAACTCAAGTCTCTACGGTCAATTAATTTTGACAAAGGGGCAGCAGTATAAAATGGAGTAAAAATAGCCTCTTCAACAAATGGTGTTGGGAGAGCTAGACAGCTACATGCAAAAAAATGAAACTCGATCACCAACTTACACCATACACACAAAAATAAATTCAAGGTGGATAAAGACTTAAATATAAGTCGTGACACCATTAAAGTCATACAGGAGAACATAGGCAGGAAAATCTCAAATATTTCATACAGCAGTATTTTCATTGATATGTACCCTAGAGCAAGGGACATAAAGGAAAGAATAAACAAATGGGACCTCATCAAAATAAAAAGCTTCTGCATGGCTAAAGAAAACAGTATTAAAATAAAAAGAGAACCAACTGTATGGGAAAACGTATTTGCCAAATACCTCAGACAAGGGTTTAATCTCCAAAATATATAAAGAACACACATGACTCCATTCTAAGAAGACAAGCATCCCAATTAAAAAATGGGCAAAGGACTTGAACAGACACTTCCCCAAGGAAGACATACAGAGGGCCCAGAGACATATGAAAAGATGCTCAGCATCACTAGCTATCAGAGAGATGCAAATTAAAACCACAATGAGGTACCATCTCACACCACTCAGAGTGGCCAACATAAACAAATCAGCATACAAATGTTGGAGAGGATGCGGAGTAAAGGGAACCCTAGTGCACTGTTGGTGGGAATGCAGACTGGTGAGGCCACTGTGGAAAACAGTATGGAATTTCCTCAGAAAACTAAAAATGAATCTGTCTTTTGACCCAGCAATTCCACTGCTAGGATTATATCCTAAGAATCCTGAAACACCAATCCAAAAGACCCTATGCACCCCAATGTTCATAGCAGCACAATTTACAACAGCCAAGTACTGGAAGCAACCTAGGTGCCCATCATTAAATGAATGGGTCAAAAAACCATGGTACATTTACACAATGGAATTCTATGCAGCAGAGAGAAAGAAGGAGCTCCTACCCTTTGTGACTACAGGGATGCAACTGGAAAGCATTATGCTAAGTGAAATAAGCCAGGCATTGAAAGACAAATACCATACGATCTTACCTTTAACAGGAACCTAAGTAACGAAACAAACAAACAAAATATAACCAAAGACACTGAAATTGAGAAAAGGGCGACAGTGACCACAGGGGAGAGGGGAGAGAGTTTCAGGGGAAAAGGGTGAAGGGTTTGTAGGAACAATTATAAAAGACACATGGACAACATGGGGGGGGGGGCTTGGGGTTAGGCTGGGGTGGGGGGAAATGGCAGAGAACTGTACTTGAACAACAATAAAATTAGAGGAAAAAAATGCCAAAGGTTAAAGGTGAAATGAGAGAATATTTAGAAGCAGCAAGAGAAAAGCAGTTAGTTACCTACAAGAGATTTCCAATAAGACTGTCAGCTAATTTCTCAAAAGAAACTTTGCAGGCTAAAAGGATTGGCAAGAAATATTCAAAGTCATGAGAAGTGGGGACATAAAGCCAAGATTGCTCTATCCAGCAAAGCTATCATTTAGAATCCCAGACAAGAAAAAAACTAAAGGAGTTCATCCTCATCAAACCAGTTTTAAAGGGAATATTAAAGGGATTTATTTAAGAAAAAGAAGATGATCAAGACTATGAACAATAAAATGCAAAAATACATATCAACAATTGAATCTTAAAAATAAACTAAGCAAACAAGAAGGACAGAGATAGAATCGTGGATATGGAGATCATTTTGATGGTTGCCAGATGGGATGGGTTTGGGGGAATAGGTGTAGAGGTGAAGGTATAAGAAGTACAAATAGGTAGTTACAGAATAACCATGGGGATGTAAAGTACAGTATAGGAAATGGAGTAGCCAAAGAACTTATATGCATGACCCATGGGCATGAACAATGGTGTGGGGATTGCCTGAGGGAGTGCGTGGTGCTGGGTGAAGCAGGGCAAAGTGGGAAAAAATCAGGACAACTGTAATAGCATCATCAATAAAATATAATTTAAAAAAGAAATATTCTAATACTAAAAATAAAACCTATTGTTTTGTTTTGTTTTGTTTTTAGTTTCAATACTGCAAACTCCTTCTTGTGCATTCTTAGGGCCAGTTCGTGCAGGCAGGCAGACTCCAGGAAATACAGTGGGGCTCTGGTAAAAATCCTCTGGTTTCTATCACTATGGCCTGTTAAAATGCAGAGTCCAAAGGAACAGGATGATGAGAGAGAGAGGCTCATTTTTATCTTAACATGCCCTTGTGGTTCCATTCATCAACAGTGCTCTTTTCAGAAGTAACACCTAATTTCTTGAAACTAATAAGGAGGTCCACATGACCATAAATTGATTTTTTTTTTTTTTTAGGGAAAAATCAGCATTTAGCTGGAGAAGGCATTCCCAGGGTGGTCCCACCCCTGGTCCAGTGGGAAATGCTGTATGTTTGTACTCAGTGAGGGGTCTTAACAACTGATTCCCACAAACTGCTTTCAGTCACATAGGTGAGCTAGGGAATGTGCAGTCCACAATTTACATAAGCCTATCAAAGAGAACCTAGAGATCACCTGGCCTGGATGACTCAGACTCTGCTTTCAAGTCGTGACAGAGTATTTACAAATTCCCTCATAGATGAACTGAACACCAGTTCACAACCATTGGAGTTTCTAGGCCTAGGGGAAATTTAAAAACTGAGGACAAGAGAATTGAGTAGACACAGCTTAGCTGCTTGAGACAAAGCCTTATATTCCAGTTTCTTATCTTTTAAATGTAACAAGATATATTTGGTCATATGTATATTTAGCTCAGATTCTCAAATTGAATATAAATATCTTTTTAATTTAACAAAAATTTTACAATGTTCCACTTGTTAAAATAACCAAATTAGCCCCAAGATGCCCTTGCTCATGTTAAGCCCCACATCAGCAAACCAAAACTTATCTCCATTCCTTTGCTCAGCACTCCCAAAAAAGGAAGACCTGGGCCAACCAATCAGCACTTGCCTGCTCACACAAGTTACCTGACCAGCTCAAGACTTTGCCTTGCTCCACAGAAGGAAAGTAGCCCTGCTGAAACCAATCAGCAAAGGCCCAGTGTTTCTTCCTCGTTCTTGCTTACTTTGGTCTATAAAATCCTCTGGCCTTGTGTAGCTCTGCAAGGCTCCTTATCTACTTAGATGGGATGCTGCCCGATTCATAAACTGCTGAATAACAGTCTACCTGATCAGTAATTTTCTGTGGAAAATTTTTCTTGTTATAAAGTTTAGAATTTGTGGTTACATTTATAGGATTTAAAGAGATTTAGAATTTTTTTTTTAAAGCAAAAGCATGACAAGATTTGACAAAGAGAGAAGAAAAAAATTATTTGTAGTCCCACCAACCCATAGCAAAAATTTAAAAATTTCTGTTATTAATATATATATTTATTGGATTTGTGTATATATTTATGGATAGCAATGAGAAGAAAATGGGTGGCAGAATGCATTTTAGGGAGAAACCATTTTCTGTTTAGTAAAACACCCAGGAGAGGACAAGAGTCCTGGTGTCCCTGTTCCTTTCCTCTGCCCCGAGGTGAGGTGAGGCACACCTGTCTGGGAAGACAGGCTACCTGACATGGACCAGGTTGGGGGCAGGGTGGGGGGGTGTGGGGTGTGGTGGCAGTGAAGATGCAGGCAGAGAGCACTTATTTGCATAAAAGTAGTGGAAGAAATTTTGAGTTTGGGGTAGCCTTCAGTAATATGGGTTGGAACAGAATTAAAGAAAGAAAAGGGAAGTGGGAGGTGGGTGGAGACTGGGAGGAGGAGTGGGCTGAGGAAGAGAGTCAACCAGCGCGCCTGCCCTGTGATGGCACTGGCAGGGTCTCTGAAGACAGGGATTCATTCCAGGCTTTAGGCTGTGCTGTGCAGTGGCTGGCTCCCCTGTGGGGACTGCATACATGCCTTGTATGGGGGAGATTGCCTTGTTTCAATGGAGTTTGGGGAGATCAAAATGAAAGGTTAGTTTTCCATATTTGGGTCTATGCTGCATGGATGGAAAAAAATGGTTTGAAAGAGCCAAGACTAGAGTTGACTGAGAATTCAACAGAAGTAAAAGTTAGAATCAAAGGGACCATTACAAATATGGGATCCCCAAGGAATTATCAGATTTCAGAAGGAGGAGGTGAGAAAAAGCCCTATTATTTCCCAAGTTTTGTGTGATAAGAGCCTATTTATTTATTTACTTACTTTATAAATTTTAAAACAATATTTTATTTATTTTTAGAGAGAAGGGAAGGGAGGGTGAAAGAGAGGGAGAGAAACATCAACGTGTGGTTGCCTCTTGTGTGCCCCCTACTGGGAACTTGGCGTGCAACCCAGGTATATGTCTTGTCTGGGAATCAGTCTGGTGACCCTTTGGTTCATATAGGCTGGTACTCAATCCACTGAGCCACACCAGCCAGGGGAGCCTTTTTATTTATTGAAAGTAGGGGCAATCCCATAAGTTAGCTTGAAGATGTGTGACTTTGACATGGTTACAGCCTGGATAATAAGTTTTTATACAGTTGTAAAAAATTTTTTTTGTGTACTCTACTTTTTCATGTAATATTACATGTGTTTTCCTATGTTGCAGAATATCAGGGAATTGACATATCTGTCTTGGACCTACTCCCTACAACACTCTCTGAGGTAGTCATATCACTGTAACCCATTTTTAAAAATATAAAGCTGAAGCCCAGAGTGGTTCAGTAACTTGTCTGAGGTCAGATAGCCTGTAGTGACCAGCCCCAGCAGAACGGGGTTGGTCAGAGTCCAAAGCCCTTTCCACAACCCCATACGGGTAGGAGGGTAGGAGAAATGTGGTCCTTCTTGGAAGACCATCAGGCAGCAAATTAAGGCAACAAAAACTGCAGTCCTGGGAAAATATTTGTACCTTGTGGTAAGAATGAGCCTACAATTTCACAATAGTTGGCTTTCCTTATAACGTAACCCTGCTGAATCACCTTGACCTTGTTTTGTAGTTCTTCTTATTAGATTTTGGGCTTGGCTAGCCCCACTTTATCTTGGAAAACAGTTTCATGAGACCTAACTAAAAGTGACCAGTGTTATGTAACTGCAAAAATCACTAACCAGAAGGCTTTGCTCCATGAAGGAAGCCATTGCTGAGGCTGGGGTATGGCTAGAAGTTGACTAAAAGGTCCTGAGTAATGACTGACTACTGAAGTAAGTAAGGACATCATCTTTGCAACCAAGGGCATCATCTTTTGAAGCTACGAGCCACATGTCTGCCCTCTGGCTGATCCTCCCAGCTGACTTAATAAACTACAGCTGTCAGCAGTCCTCAATGGGGCCAATGGTTCTTTGTTGGAGAGTTTTTCCTTGTCCTGTGGATGTGGTAAATAAGAAGACCATTTTCTTGTTCTAAAAGGCAAGATTATCTAAAATGCAAGAGTGAAAGTTGATGGAGAGATGGACAACGACTGCAAACAAAATCTTTCGCCCTCCCTCATTCTGCTGAAGCAGGCAGGGGTCTGTCCCTTCGCACTGTGCACCTGGCCACTGGCTGCAGTGGGAAGAACCAGCTGTAGGTTTTTCTGCTCTGTCTTAATTTATATTGACTTTGCAAGCTACGTTTATTTTGAGAACAAAATTTAATACTCATTAAAATCATTTATGTTCTCTGCATAAATGAAAGGTCTGAATTTCATATTTAACCAATGGGTGCCAGAATCCAGAAGCAATAAAAATTGGGTACTTAGTAAAAAGACTGATCAAATAAAGAAATCTTGCTTTTAAAGGAGCTACATCTGTTAACAGTCATTCAACGATCCTGGGCACCTGCCTTCCATGTGTCAGCTACAGACTCGACCCAGAGTCTGTAATGGACACTGCCAGGCTGACGAAGAAAGAGAAGTGAAGCCTGCTGAACTGGGAGGAGAAGAGAACTTCATGAAGCTGAAGGTTCAGTAAGGCTGAAAGCAGCCGGCTCACAAAGGAGTGAGAGAGTTTTAAGGATAGGAGGCTCTGATGAAGGAAGTGGGCAGTGTTTGGAAATAGAGCAATTCTGGGTGATGACAGGACCAAGTCTCAGCCTGTGACCCTAAAAGTGAAGGAGTGGAGGTGACAGTCACAAGGATTCAGGGCTCTCAGCCTTCGGTATTGCATCAGCCATCCACAGGGCCACTCAGCCAAGATGAAAGCAGGAGCTGGAGTGGGGAGGAAGAAAGTAATTTGGGTGCTAGGTTGTCAGTGACACTGGGGAATGGTTTGGAGGCCATTTGATGACAGTGATAGGGAGAGACACGCAGTGTTATAGCCAGGAGGCATGGGCCTCAAAGGAACAGAGGTAAAATTAATTTCCTGCAGTAGCCTGAGGAAGTTATAAGGTGTTCTGACAAAAAAATGTTTTATTTCCCCATGTTTTGGAAAGTAAGCAATCAGGCTGTTTGCATGGCTGGCTTTCTAGGGAACAGGATGTTAGACTGGAAGGAATCATAGACTTACCACCTCTAACCCTGTTATTCTGCTGATAACAGACACTGATGTCTACATTCATCCGAGGCCACAGCTAGCCAAACTGGCTTGTACAATCCAAAGGTAAGTTAAAATAGTGGGAGGCAAACAGAGAGACAGCATCTTAGGGGTTTGTCTGCCTTCGAGGACTGACACAGAACAAGTTCCTCTGGAGTACTTGGTGCCGCTTTCAACCTGTACTCACTTCACTACTTTTTTCCCCAAAGCAACAACATGGATTCAATCCTTTCAGAGAAGATATGTGCAGGCTAGCCCTGGTCTTTGCAGCTTTACCAATTTGCAAGTCTGGTGGAGGAAAACCCTCTTCTCTTCATTCGGTCATGGCAGATGATTTATCTGCATGTGTACTGCAGTTGTAATCAAAAGAACCTAGAATGATGTGCAAAATTTGGAGAGGACCTGTTCATATACTGTTTTTCATCATGCCTTGTTTAAAGCTGACTTAAATTTTTGTTTATTATTTTACTTATTTTTATAAAACTAAATTTATTGGGGTGACATTGGTTAATAGCATTATATAAGTTCCATGTGTACAATTCTATAATACATCATCTGTATATTGCATTGTGTTCTTACCACTGAAAGTCCAGTCTCCTTCCATCACCATATATTTGATCCCTTAATGGGTCAAATGGACACTCCAGGCTTCAACCTCACCTGACCCTAAAGCTGAGTTTTCAAAAATATGGGCCAGCTACAATACAATGAAATTAATTTAACAGGTGGTAACCAGCATTATAAAAATTAAGTAACAAAACAGGAAAAACATGGGGTGCTATCTAGATGTTTTGTGAAATATTCTTTCAGGTATGTGTGTACATGTGTGTGTGTATGTGTGCCAAAATGATTCTCAGCAAAACTTAAAATTCCAAGCAGTGTGTCATTTTTAACTATATTTTATTAACTAATAATATGTAACTTTAACTTTATACTAATTCAGTTCAAAACAATTCAGTGAAGGATTTTTTTTAAGGCTGGAAAAGTGTATTTAAACAAGCAAATATGCCTTATCCCCTGTTATGTCCTGGAATTGCCTTATCACCTTTGTAAGCTCACTCCTCCAAATGATGAGTATCAAAACGGAATGTTTTTCACAAGAACAAGTTTAACCTTGGTAAGCAATCAGGAAATGTGAAAGACATGACTAAGATTCTAGAGGCAGTTTTCTCAGAGACTGTAATTATCTACTTCTAGATTTATGGATAAGCAAATTATCATTTTTATCCACACATTTTTCTGTCACCCATTCATCATTAAATATATTCATCTACTTAGCAAAAGGCACGTATTATTTTACAGGACTTCATTGGCTGGAATGAAATGGCAAGAACAAAATAACAGGCTGCAGAATTAATGGAAGCCAGGCAGAGCCACCAACCCTTCTGAGACCTATCAGGGCACACATTTAATTGATGGCCACGGGTCAAGGCTGAGGATGAACAGTTGGTGCTATAAGAAGGCATCGACTGAGAGCATGTAAAATCCTGAGAAACAGGGTGGTGACTTCAGCATCTGAATGGAAGGGTCGAGTACTGATTGTTCGTGCACAGTTTTGATCATGCCTCCTTTAAAGCTGAGTTTTTCAAAATATGGTCTAGTTACAATATGAATAAGTTAATTTAATGGGTGGTAACTGACACTTTAAAAAATGAAACAGTAGAACAGAAGATATCAGCGTGCATTCCAGGTGCTTTGTGAAAGTTTTCTTCCAGTTTGTGTGTGCACGCATGTACGTACGTGTACACATGTGTACAAAGCCTTTCTTACTGTGGATCAAAATGAACAGAATTTGAAATCACTACGCTAAACCATGAGGGGGTGGGAAGCAGATATCTAGCTCCCACTGTGTGCCATAGTGTTAGAGAAAAGCTAAGAAAAGGCTCCAGGGAAGGGTTTTTCGTGGGTCTTATCTACAGAGCTGGGACCTGACTGAAATAAGAACAGCTAAGAGCCCTGCCTGAGGCTCTTCACCGACAGCCACTCGTTACACCTAGGAAGTCACAATGACCCTTTATAATAGGTTCTGTTGTTATCACTCTCATTCTACAGATGAGGGAAATCAGGCAGAGACAGGACTGAACGACTAGTTAGTGGCACAGCCAGAGTCGGAGCCCAGAGCACTTTACCCAGCGCTGCTCTGGATTTTTTCTGGTCTTGGTACAGTCAGTCCATCTAACTCGCTGAGGTTACTTAAGTGGCTCTCTGATGTTTGACTGAACCAATACCAACACTAGGAAAGTGCACATCACTGTCGGTGACCATCAACACCCTTGTCACACTTATAGGTTGCCTGCTATATGCTTGGAGCTGTTCTTATCATTTTATATTTGTCTTTTTTTACACTTCATTTTTATTGTTGACACTATTACAGATGTTCCCATTTCTCCCCTGTTTGTCCACTTCCACCTAGCCCCTGTTCCCCTTCCCTCTAGCCATCATCACACTGTTGTCTGTGTCTATGGGTTATACATATATGTTCTTTGGCTGATCCCTTCACCTTCTTTCATCCAGTTCCCCTCTTCCCTCTCCCCTCTGAGATTTTTCTTGCTTCTTGAGGAAGGCCTGTAATGGTATGAACTTCCCTCTCAGGACTACTTTCCCCGTGTCCCACAGATTGTGGGTTGGCTGTGTTCTCATTTTCATTTGTTTCAAGGTAACTCGATTTCTTCCTTGATCTCATTGTTGACCAATTCGTTGTTTAATAACATGCTGTCTAGCCTCCATGTGTTTGAATGTTTTTTTTTTTATCCTCACCTGAAGACATGTTTTCATTGCTTTTAGAGAAAGAGGGAGAAGAGAGAGAGAGAGACAGAGAGAGACAGAGAGACAGAGAGAGACAGAGAAACATTGATATGAGAGAAACATCAATTAGCTGCCTTCTTGTACGTGCTCTGAACCAGATATCAAACCCATGACCTGGGTATGTACCCTTGTCTGGGAATCAAACCCACCACCTTTTGGTCCGTGAGATGACGCTCCAACCAACCAAGCCACACTGACAAGGGCTGCTTTTGTTTTTTTTTATTACAGTTTCATGCCATTGTGACCCAAGAAGATGCTTGATTTCAATCTCCTTGAATTTGTTAAGACTTACTTTGTGTCCTGACATGTGGTCTATCTTTGAGAATGTTCCATGTTACACTTGAGATATAGCCATATTCTGCTGCTTTGGGATGAAATATTCTGTAAATATAAACTTAATTGCTCTGATCTAATGTGTTGTTTAAGGTCACTGTTTCCTTGCTGATTTTTTGTCTGGAAGATCTAGCCTCTGATGACAGTGGGCTGTTAAAATCCCCTACTATGACTGTATTTCTGTTGATCTGTCCCATAAAGTCCACCAAGATTTTCTTTATATTTAGGTGCTCCTGTTTTGGGTGCATATATTTTTATAAGTGTTACGCCCTCTTGTTGGATTGATCCCTTTAATTTTATGTAGTGACCTTCTTTGTCTCTTGTTATGGCCTTTGGTTTGAAGTCTATTTTGTCAGGTATAAGTACTGCTACCCCAGCTTTTATTTTTGTTTCCATTAGCATGGTATTTTTTTTTTTGATCTCTTCACTTTCAGCCTGTGTGAATATTTTGTTCTGAGGTGGGTCTGTTGTAGGCAACACATATGAGTCATGTATGCTTATCTATGCAGCTACCCTATATCTTTTGATTGGAGCATTTAATCCATTTACATTTAAGGTTTTATTGATAGGTACTTATTTATTGTCATGTTTTTCTTTATACCTATGTCCCTCTATTTCCTCTTCTTAAAGGAATCCCTTTAGCATTTCTTGCAATACTGGTTTTGTGGTAATGAATTCCTTTAGTTCCTTTTTTTTTTTTTTTTTTTTTTTTTGGTCTGGGAAGCTCTTTATTTCCCCTTCAATTTTAAGTGATAGCCTTGCTAGATAGAGTAGTCTTGGTTGCAGGTCTTTGCTTTCCATCATTTTGAATTCTTCATGCCAATCCCTTCTGGCCTTAAGTGTCTGTTGAGAAATCACTTGACAACCTTATGGGAGCTCCCTTGTAGGTAAATAACTGTCTCTCTCTCATTGCCTTCAAGATTGTCTTTAACCTTTGCCATTTTATTTATGATGTGTCTTGGTGTGGGCCTCTTTGGGTTCATCTTGATTGGGACTCTCTCTGCTTCCTGGACTTGTGTCACTTTTTCCTTCACCAGGTTAGGGAACTTTTCCGCCATTGTTTCTTCAAACAGGTTCTCTATCCCTTGCTAACGTTCTCCTCCTTCTGGTAGCCCCATGATGTTCATGTTGTCACACTTGGTGTCCCAGAGGTTTCTTAGAGTTTGTTTGTTTCTTTTAATTCTCTTTTCTTTTGATGATCTGCTTGGTTGCTTACTGTTAACTTGTTCTCTAATTCGCAGACTTCCTCCTCTGCTTCATCGAACTTGCTGTTGATTCCTTCTAGTGTATTCTTCATTTCAGATATTGTAGTCTTCATTTCTGACTAGTTCTTTTTTATGGTTTCTATGTCTTTTTTAATACTTACTATATGTTTAAGTTCTCACTGAGATCACCTGTTCTTCCCCTAAGGCCCTTGAGCATCCTTGTAACCATTATTTTGAACCCTGCATCTGGTATTTTTGGGTTTTTTTCCATTTCATCCATCTCATTTAATTCTTTTTCTGGGGATTTCTGTTGTTCTTTTGTGTGGGACATTTTTCATTTGTCTTTCTATTTTGTCTCTCTGTGTTAGGTAGATCTGCTATGACTCTGTAACTTGTTATGATGGCTTTATAGTAAAGGTGTCTTGTTGGGCTCAGTGACACAATCTTCCAGATCACCTGTGCTCCATGTTCCAGGAATGTTTCTTGTGGGTTATGTGCACCCCCTGTTGTAGTTGAGTCTTAAAAGCTGTTTGCCCTTTTGTGGGTGGAGTTGACCCTTCAGTCTGGGCAACTATAAGAGTAAAACCTAGGTCACTGTGTATGAGACACTGGGCAGGGGCTGCCCTGCCGAGGCAGAGTTGTTCCCAGCAGGCTCTGGTGCCTGCCAGAATGCCCCTTTGGGTGTGCCACTTGTGTGGCTACTTGGGTCAAGCTCTGGTATGGTTTGAAGCCCACCACTGGTTGTGTTGGTTCTGGGTCCACTTGGATGGAGTTTAGGTTACGGTCACTGTCAGATGTTGTTTCTAACCAGCCTTGGGCTACCTGTCTGTAGCTACCATGCTGTTCACTGTGTTTGTATCTACTGGCCCTGGGTACATGTAGAAGGGGCCGGACTATGTACCAAGATTACCTTCCTAGAGCTGTGAGCTGGGGGCAGGTAAGTCCAAGACTCCCTGAGGTCAGCATCTACCTCTTGGCCACTAAGAGGAGAACTCTACCCCCACCCTGCAGTTGCCTGAACTTCCTCCAGAGTCTTATGAGGAAAGGCTGTAGAGTGGGCCCTGGCTGGCTGCACCCCACTGACACTTCCACAGGGCTGAAGCTTGGTAGGGCAAAGTAACCAGGTCAGGAGAATTGGGCCAGTGGGTCCCCTGCTAGGGGCAGTGTGGTCAGGCACTCAATGGGGAGAATGTGGCCCCTACTCCTGAGCCATACCATTCAATGTGTGTTAGAGTCTCCAACTCTAGCTGTCCCAGGAGGAGCATACCACAGGTTCAGGTTGAGTGCAGCCAGCTATTGCCTCTACAGGACCGAGCTCAGCAAGACAGGGTAGTGTCACCGGAACTTGGGCAAACAGACCAAGAAAGGCTTCCTTTGAGGGTGGCATTGTCTGGGCCATGGGAGGGGTCAAGCTGCCCTCCTCTCCTTAGCTCTTAGCCACATCTTCTCGAGCCCTGGACTGGAGCCTCTGAAGTAGATGCACTCTGAATGTCTCAGCTCTGAGCCAAGCTGCCCGCCCCTGTGCAAAACTGAGCCCAGCAGGACAGGGCCTGTGTGGTTTATAAAAGCAGACCAAGGCAGTCTGCCATGGGGGGTGGTGCTGGCCTGCTCACCACCGGTAGCTGCACAGCATAATCTGCCCATCACCGGAGATTAGCAGCAATAACCTTTTTGACCCTTCTATATGGTGGGGCAAATTTGTGTTTACTAAACATCTCCCCGTCTTATCATTCGCAATGACACTTTGAAGACCCCAAGGCACCTGACCTCATCATTCCTAGTTCAGAATGTCCCATATTCCCCTGTTCCCTTTCTGTCTCTGACCCTGTCGTGAACGTGGGGTCTCTGACTCTCTTGTGTATGTGGGGCTCCCATACTTAAGTATGTATTAAATTTGGTTATTTTCTATCTGTTTCATGTCTATTTGATTAGTAGACTACTAGGAAGAACCTTGAGGAGAAAGTCTGTCTCTACCACACATTCTTCTTAGTGACAATCTTTTAAAATATTTTTGGGTATTATCTACCATTTGGGGGCCATTTCCTATTGTTGCTTTTATCACCTTAGATAGCCCATATAGAGATGTGCTAAGAATCAACCTCTTCAAGGGGTGGGTTGCTCCCCACCAATGCCTTCCTTCTCACTGCTAATAAAGTCTCTAACCAGTCAGGCCTTCCTCTTTTTTCCTTTTCTTGAAAACACTTCAAAGCTTCATGTAGTGGGGATGTGGGGCATGATGGGAAAGACTCACTGAGCCAGACTAAAAAATTTTGGGACATTACAGTTCAAATTTTTTTTTCAAGTTTCTCACTAAAACTACATAACACCAAGGAGAGAGGAGAAGGGAAGAAAAGAGGGGATAGGGAAAGAGGGAGAGACAGAACAAGAGGGTGAAGAGGGAGGAAGGTGTGAATGAAAAAAAAAAGGGTTCTGTGGAAAATAACCTCACAGGGAGAGCTGATCATAAATTCCTAACTGGGCAGGTCATGGAGGTCAGTTACACCACGGGCCTAGCCACCTCTGTCCATTGTTCCTGTGCATCCAGGTCAATACACCCTTAAAATGCCTCTTGAATAAGGTGTTAAGCCTCAAGAAGGCACATAGTGTTGTTAACTATCCTGCAATCCAATCCCCTCCTTCTTGCTTTCTCCAGTCTTCCTTGCTTCCTCTTCTTAATTTCAAACGCATAAAAGAAATTGCAAAATTCTTATTCTCAGGAGCATTTGAAATCTTGCTCCCTGGCATATGTCTTCCTTTTATTGGAGTTTGGCTCCAATAAAATCTTACAAAAATTCTCTAAAGCTTTGGCTGTTTCTTACATTGACAAAAGGAGGGAGGAAGAGAGAAGATTGAGGGACAGAGGTGATGACAGAGAGATCTGATCAGATCACTCGGGAAAAGCAGGGAGGGGCTGAAGGAGGAGTTTGTGGAGGCAATGGTAAACAGCCTAGGATGGGATTGGCTGAGACCTGAATGCCTCCAGAGCCCATGGAAATAAAGATGGCTGGCTCTCTGGTTCTCTGGCTCTTTCTTCCTCACGGATGCCTGGGTGATTGTGCTGCAGCTGCCTGCAGTTTCCAAAGGACAGTATTTTGGATGGAATGGAACTCCAGGCAGAGCTTAGCATCAGGCTGGCCTGGCAGAGGGAGGCAGGGTTATTCTTCTTTGGATGTTCTAGAGGGAACGACCTCTGAGGCAGAAACCAATTCTTCTAAAATTGTGTAGCTTTAGTATCTTATGTTGTTTTAGTTTGTAAACTAACCCTATAAAAATAAGATAATTAAGACTTCAAGCCAAGATGAAGGCATAAGTAGACACACTGTGCCTCCTCACACAACCAAAAGAAGGACAACAACAATTAAAAAAACAAAACAAAACAGAACTGACAGAAAATTGAACTGTATGGAAGTACGACAACCAAGGAGATAAAGAAGAAACATTCATCCAGACCCGTAGGAGTGCACCAAGACCAAAAAAATGACCCAAATGAAAGAACAGATCAAAACTCCAGAAAAAATACAACTAAGCGACAAAGAGCCAACCTATCAGATGCACAGTTCAAAACACTGGTAATCAGGAAGCTCACATAATTGGTTAAATTTAGTCACAAATTAGAGGGAAAAATGAAGGCTATGCTAAGAGAAACAAGGAAAATGTACAGGGAACCAATAGTGATGGGAAGGAAACTGGGACTCATATCAATGGTGTGGACCAGAAGGAAGAAAGAAACATCCAACCAGAAAAGAATGAAGAAACAAGAATTCAAAAAAATGAGGAGAGGCTTAGGAACCTCCAGGACATCTTGAAACGTTCCAACATCCGAATTATAGGGGTGCCAGAAGGAGAAGAGGAAGAACAAAAAATTGAAAACTTATTTGAACAAATAATGAAGGAGAACTTCCCCAGTCTGGCAAAGGAAATAGACTTCCAGGAAGTCCAGGAAGGTCAGAGAGTCCCAAAGAAGCTGGACCCAAGGAGGAACACACCAAGGCACATCATAATTACATTACCCAAGATTAAACGCAAGGACCTACATCCAAGATTACTGTATCCAGCAAAGCTTTCATTTAGAATGGAAGGGCAGATAAAGTGCTTCTCAGATAAGGTCAAGTTACAGGAGTTCATCATCACCAAGCCATTATTATAGGAAATGTTAAAGGGACTTATCTAAGAAAAAGAAGATAAAAAATATGAACAGTAAAAATGACAGCAAACTCACAGTTATTAACAACCACACCTAAAACGAAAACAAAAGCAAACTAAGCCAACAACTAGAACAGGAACAGGACCACAGAAATGGAGATCACATGGATGGTTATCAACAGGGGAGTGGGAGGGGGAGAGAGGGGGGAAAGGTACAGAGAATAAGTAGCATAAATGGTAGGTAGAAAATAGACCGGGGGAGGGTAAGAATAGTATAGGAAATGTAGAAGCCAAAGAATTTATAAGTATGACCCATGGACATGAACTACAGGGGAGGAATGTGGGAGGGAGGGGGTGTGCAGGTTGGAGAGGAGTGAAGGGGGGAAAATGGGACAACTGTAATAGCATAATCAAACATATATTAAAAAAATAAAAAATCTATTATCAAAAAATAAATAATAAATAAATGTTATGAAAAAATAAGATAATTAAAAACTAATGTTGAATGATAGAACTCAGGTCTTAAAGAATTTAGCCTTAATTGATACGCTTAAGTGATCAAACCTGTAACTAAAGATTTAAAAACTTCCGCCTTACTTGATAGGATTAAGTGACTAATGCATGTGGAAACCTGTTATTCTAAATCCTGAAGTTTTTCAGCCTCTTCAACAGATGGTGTTGGGAGATCTGGACAGCTACGTGCAAAAAAATGAAACTTGATCACCAACTTACACCATACACACAAAAATAAACTCAAGATGGATAAAAGACTTAAATATAAGTCGTAACACCATAAAAGTCCTAGAGGAAAACATTGGCAGGAAAATCTCAGACATTCCACGCAGCAACATCCTCACAGACATGTCCCCTAAAGCAAGGGACATAATGGAAAGAATAAACAAATGGGACCTCATCAAAATAAAAAGCTTCTGCATGGCTAAAGAAAACAGCACCAAATTACAAAGAGAACCGACAGTATGGGAAAACACATTTGCCAATGATACCTCAGAGAAGGGCCTGATCTCCAAAATATATAAAGAACTCACAGGACTCCACTCCAGGAAGACAAACAACCCAATTACAAAATGGGCAAAGGACTTCAACAGACATTTCTCCAAGGAAGACATACAGAGGGCCCAGAGACATAGGAAAAGATGCTCAGCATCACTAGGCATCAGAGAGATGCAAATTAAAACCACAATGAGGTACCATCTCACACCACTCAGAGTGGCCAACATAAACAAATCAGCAAACAAATGTTGGAGAGGATGCGGAGAAAAGGGAACCCTAGTGCACTGTTGGTGCAGACTGGTGAGGCCACTGTGGAAAACAGTATGGAATTTCCTCAGAAAACTGAAAATGGAACTGCCTTTTGACCCAGCAATTCTGCTGCTGGGATTATACCCTAAGAACCCTGACACACCAATCCAAAAGAACCTGTGCACCCCAGTGTTCATAGCAGCACAATTTACAATAGCCAAGTACTGAAAGCAACCTAAGTGCCCATCAGCAAATGAGTGGATCCAAAAACCATGGTATATTTACACAATGCAATTCTACGCAGCAGAGAGAAAGAAGGAGCGTATACCCTTTGCAACAGCATGGATGGAACTGGAGAGCATTATGTTAAGTGAAATAAGCCAGACGGTGAGGGACAAATACCATATGATCTCACCTTTAACTGGAACATAATAAATAGAAAAAAAAAAGGAAACAAAATATAACCAGAGACACTGAAGTTAAGAACAATCTAACAATGGGCAGGGGGGAGTGGGGAGGGGACAGTGAGGAGAGGGGATTACAGAAACTACTATAAAGGACACATGGAAAAAATCAAGGGGGAGGATGGAGGTGGGGGAGGGAGTGGGGTTTGGCTGGGGTGGGGTGGAGGGATGGGGAGAAAAGGCACACAACTGTAATTGAATAACAATAAAAAATTAAAATTAAAAAAATAGTTAAAATGTAAAAAAAAATCCTGCAGTTTTTGAATAAAGACTCCTTTCCTTTATCTCAAACCTTTGCCTCTGAAATTTTGCCTAGAGGGTGGTGATGGGCAGCAGGACCTCAGCTGCTACTTGTAACAGAGGGAGAGGGAGCAAGAGAGAGGGGAGAAGAGGAAAGAGAAGGTGAGGGAGGGAGAAGAAAAGGGGGAGGGGTTGAGGAGGGACAGGGAGGGAGGGCGTGTGTCCGCTCTCCAGGGGCCAGCAGAGGTGTGGCTCCAGGATACTCACAGTCCTGCTCTGCAGCTTCTGTTACCTGTGACCCTAGAAATAAGTTGTCACTTTGAGATGTGAAGACCTTATTTATAGTGTTTTGTTTATAAACACTATAAAGTTTTTTAATCCTCACCCAAGGATATATTTATTGAATTTGGAGAGAGATGGAGGGGTGTGGGGAGAGAATGGGAGAGAAGAATCATCAGTGTGAGAGAGAAACATCAGTCAGTTGTCTCATGTATGCACCCCAACAGGGGATCAAACCTGCAACTTAGGTGTGTGCCCTGATGGGGATTAAACCCACATCATTTTAGTGTACAGGATGATACTCCAACCAGCTGAGCCACCTGGCCAAGGCATGCTTAAAAATTTTTATATGAAATGTTGCCTTTTGCTATAAACTGACTTTTGGTTGAGGTTCAGTAATTTTTTTGTTACATATATTTTTATACATGTTTTATATATATTTATAATATGCATAAATGGAATTGACATAATCATGAAAGCAAGAAATTATTCTTAGTAATGTCTCTTTGCATAAGATATACACCTTACATTTCAATGTGTACTACATGTATATAATGTATTACATATTATATAATTTGTGTAATATGTTAAATAGTTGTAAAAATAATAGTAACAGTTGCAAAGGCAAAAGTGACTAAGTGATGTAGACATCCTGGATGGTATAATCGTTTGGAAACAATTACCTGTGTAAAGAAACGTGTTGGAGTGCCCTCCCACCACGACGTCCACACCCTTCACTTTCTGAGCAATAAGTTTATCCATTTCGAAGCCGGAGTGCCCCAGGGCAACAATTTTGTTCACGTTTAGAGTTGTTAGCTTATCCACTTGATGTTGCAATGCAGTGATTTCATCTTCAAATACTAAATTTGTTCCTAAAAGGAACAAAACAAATAAAATGGACATATATTAACGATAATTTTTATTATACTGCTTACTGTACACACTAACATGCCATTTAAAAACACCTCAATTTATTTAAACCCTTAAATTACTAAGGCCAGCACATGTGTTTTAATTAAATATAGAATCACTACAAAGGCAACACAAAAATGTTATTGATTCTTAGTTGCACTCACTTAATATTGCATTAGTTTAAGGTTGTGGATGGTATTACGTTACTCAAATTTAAGCTCAAGCTGTGAGAAGGCTTCAGACCGGCAAGCCTATGTTTTTCTATTCTGTTTTTTTTTAATCTATACCTTTTTTAAAAAAGATTTTATTTATTTTTAGAGAGAGGGGAAGGGTGGGAGAAAGAGAGGGAAACATCAGTGTGTGCTTGTCTCTTGTGCACCACCCCCCTGCCACTGGGGACCTGGCCCACAACCCAGGCATGTGCCCCAACTGGGAATTGAACCAATGACCCTTTGGTTCACAGGCCTGCACTCAATCCACTGAGCTACACCAGCAGGGGCCTATTTTGGGATTTAAACTTTCATTATACCAATGCAGAAAATGCTTGCACACATAAGCATAAAGTACAAAACAGATTAATAATTCTAAGGCTTTATTTGCAAGTTTAGGATAATCAGTCTTAAAATTCTGTCAGCAACTAGTACTTGAAGGTCAATCTTAACATGACCATTGACAACTCTGTTTTGTTCACTTGATGAGGGTGGCATTAGAGTATTAAGCTGTGCATTAGACATGGGTCCCTTCCAAATACTGCTGCACCAAGACTGTGCACGTTCTTCATTTGCTGCTTACTCCCCCCACAGAGGTAAAGAACATTGCTCATTGGTGCCAGTGGGGGAGTGTGGGTGTGACTGCACAGCCAGGGCTCTGCAGACATGTGGGGACATGAGGGCTGCAGAAATGTGTTATTACGTGTGGCAAGACCACCAGTCTCTCTCTGTAGCTAAATCTCAGCAAGGCTTGAGGTCTTATGGCTTTCATTGACACAGAGATGACAGCAAACACAGACAGGCACACTGCCCTGAAGTCATGTTCGGTACTCGGTGACAAGAGTCCTCCAGGTGATCTAGACTCCTTCATGCAAAATTTCTAATAATCATCACTAAAATGAAATTGCCAAACACAATATCTTGTAAAGAACTCTCAAAACCTAGGAGCCTGACACCTTGAGTTCAAAAAAGTATTTGTCTCTTTAAAGACCAGCATGTCTGTGAAACACATTTTGTGTGACAGATGCAGCTCAGGACTGTCAGTCAGGTCCTTGTTGGGGGACCACACCCTTCTTGGTCAGAAGAGCACTTCTAAAACATTTCAGAAGCCAGTGACTTGTATGCCGCCTTCTGGCTCTACAATGACCTCAACAACAGCTATTAACTGTATGTCACTCAGTGTGCAAAGGCTTGGTCACCCATGGGCCAGCTGTCTGCCTGCTGCCTGGAGCACCTGGTGATCACCAGGTACCCTCAGTGGAGAGCAGCCCAGCCCCATGCTTGCCCTGCCCCTCGCTGGCTGCAGGACTCTCTCCCCTCAGGAATAGCCATGCTGCTCAGGATCAAGGTCCGTTGACCTTTTTGTTGTTTCCAATGGCCTGGACTTATTTTAACAAAAACAATAAATATATTACTTTTCTAATTGTTAAATAATTATATCTCTGTTATCAGTTAATTATTTTTTAAATTTTACTGTTATTGAATTTATTGGGGTGATATTGATTAATACAATTATATAGATTTCAATTGTACAATTCTACAATACATCATTTGTATACTGTATTGAGGGTTCACCACCCCAAGTTAAGTCTCCTTTCATCACCATTTATCCCTACTTTACGCTCTTTTACTTCCCTTTATGAGGTTTCTTTTCTTAATCCCTTCACCTTTTACACCCAGCCCCCAAACCTCCCTCCCTTCGACAGCTGTCAGTCTGTTTTCTGTATCTATGAGTCTGATTCTATTTTGTGTGTTTGTTTAATTTATTAGATTCTACATATAAGTGAGATCATATGGTATTTGTGTTTCTCTGACTGGCTTTATTCCACTTAGCATAATATTCTCCAGGTTCACCCATACTGTCACGAAAGGTAAGATTTCCTTCTTCCTTTTTTTTTTTTTTTTTTTTTTTTTTTACAGCCGAGTAGTATTCCCTTGTGTAAATGTATCACATACTTTTTTATCCACTCATTTACTAATGGATACTTGGGCTGCTTCCAAATCTTGGCTATTATAAATAATGGTATAATGAACATCGGGGTATATATATTCTTTTGAATTAGTGTTTCCAGTTTCTTCAAATATCTACCCAGAAGTGAAATTTCTGGGTCATAAAGCAGTTCCATTTTTAATTTTTTGAGGTAACTCCATACTGTTTTCCACAGTGGCTGCACTAGTCTGCATTCCCACCAACAGTGCACTAGACTCTGCACATCCTTGCCAACACTTGTTGTTTGTTGATTTATTGATAATAGGCATTCTGGCAGATGTATCAGTTTAATTCTTAATAAAAATCCTTATTTCTGCTAGCTTTTAGTTTCTCTTTTTTCTTCAAATATGGAAAGAAAATTAATTTGGATAATTTAGAAAAAAACATCATTTTCTGTCCTCACTGATAGTGTTTTGGTGAATATGTTCCTTCCCATAAAAGTGACTCAGAAATATTTCTTGAATGGCTTTAGGAATATATATGAATGTGTATAAATGGATATATAGATATAGCAGATATATATGATATATATCATTAGACAATTCAAGAATATATAAGTATTTCCCAGAAAGCCAGATACACAAAGTCATTAAAACTACAAGAGATGAATAGTGCAAAGGAAGAAAGGTGAGTTAACTAGACATGTAATAATCATACTAAAACAAGAAAGGTAAGGTGAATTGAGGTAGAACCCTGGCTTTGGGCACCCAAGTTGCTCAGGGGGGGAGGGCAGTGAGTTACATGGCTCCCATTATCTAGTAAATGTCCCTGTTTCGTTTAGCCCTGGATTTAAATGGACTTCTCCAATTTTGAACACACTGAATTAAACGAAGATACTGTCAACAAAGATGTTCACTTAGCAGAAGGGCAAATGTCTTTAAGAAGTACCTTAGAATGATGTGGAAGCCACCACCCTGGCTTTATCAATGTCATCCTAAGTGTACCACTTGCCCAAAGCACCCGTTTTTCCTACTTTTCCCCACAGTCCATAAAAGAAATGCCAAGCCCTGATGTGGAGCATCTATTTTCAGGCAATGAGTGCCATAAAAGTAGAAAATACCTGGGTTTGAGAGAATAGGAGTTTCTTTCGAGGTGTATCCAACAATTCCCACAATTTCACCACCAACAGAAAGGTTTTTATATGGCAAATAAAGATTTGCTATTTGAGATGCTAGCGGCTCCTTTGCTTTCATGTTTGCACTCAGAATTGGGAATTTGGTCTGTTTGAGGAGTGGATCAATCAGACCTTCTGCACCATTATCAAATTCATGATTTCCCAGTGCCTAGTAGAAAAAGAAAGGAGAAAAATATTTAGGTACTCTGGAATTTCCAATAAAAGCATACTTCAAAGAATATTCTACTAGCCCAGTGGCTCCCAAACCTGGCAGGGCTCCAGGAGCCAATTACATGGGTCTCTGTCCTCCTCAAATCCAAAGTTGACTCAGTCATCCTGGAGTTTGGCCCAGTGACATCCAAATCGTCAGTCTGGTTTGAGAACTGCTCCCATACCACCTGCTATACTGAAGGTGGTATCTATGGAAGAGTCACCCGGGAAGCTGGCTGGGTGTCCATTGTTCTGCCATCCTAGATCTGGGACTGCCTGGCCTTTTTTACCTTCTGTGTTCTCTCAGAAACCCACATTTCAATTCACCCACCCATCTGCCAGGGAAAACTGTTAAAATCAATGGGATGTGAGCAAAAGGCAACTGAAAAAGTATTGTTGACAGAGACCAGGGACCTCTTTTCCTTATCACATCTCCCTATCTCCTTGGTCATGATTCCCTTATGTTTCCACCATTGTTTCTTGCCAAGGACTCTGTGGTCCTTCCTAATACTTCTAGGGAAGCGAAGATCCCTGAAGGCAAGCAGGAGAAAGCGTTCTCATTTTACAGGGTGGCCTTGGTTTTTTCCTTCTGTCTTCTCTGGGCCACCCTGTGTTTCATTTCCAGAAGCTTCCTGTCTGATAAAGAACAGCTGAAATGACCGCGCCATGGTTGGGGTTTCCAGACACTCTCTGAGCACAGGGCTTTGTGAAGAGCTGGCACGGTTTAATGCAAGCCTTGCCTCCTGCCTCCTCTGCTCTCTCCCATTCCCTACTGCTGCGGAAGTGGCTACTTGGTGCAAAACAAGCATTTTGACATCTGGCAGCTTCCCCTGGAATAATACTGACAAAACACAACATGCCAGCCACCTTCCCTGACAAGCCTGCACATCTTTCTCCATTAGCCTCCTAGAATTAGTCTGTCTCCTCTAGGAACATGCCTGCTCTGGTTGCCAAAGCTATTTTGCTAAATTAATATTTAAACCAGTGAGTCTCAAACTTTCTAAATACCACTCCTGATTTTGCTTCACTTAACTGGTCTTCTAGGAACAGGCCAGGAACTGCTGGCTGGTGACCCCTGACCCTGTATTTTCTTATAGCTCCACCCCCTTCCTTCCTAGCACATTCCACACTCTAACAGCATGTTCGTGGGGTCCTCACCAGACTGAGTCCTCCACCCTGCTCCATGCTGTAGCCGCTCACCTGCCACACAGGCACTCCCTGAGCATCAAGTGGTTGTGCATTACGTTCTGAAGTGGACACTTTTACACAGAGACAGCAATACAATGTCTTTACCTTCTCACCTACCTGCCTCCTCAATTCAACTCAGAATTTCTGATTTGCCTTCTCCCCCATCTCTGAGTATCTGCTCATTTTTACCTCTTCCTCTTACCTAATTACTTCCCTCTTAAAAGCTAACCTAGTCTTAAACTTTCTCTGTCTTGTGTAATTGTCTTTTTCTTTTCTATTCTGAGAACATTATTTCTTCCTATGGTGAAATGTTTCCGTTAAGAGATTTCAATAACTATCTTGCTTAGCTGTAAAGTTTTTAAAATTGAACATTTCTATACTTCTTTATGAAAGAGTATTCAATGTATCAGCCACCTTGCAGTTTATCAACCACCATTACATGACTGGAATTAGCTGACATCCTGTTTTTCATTTATTACATCTTGGCTCAAGCTGCTACCATCTACCCAGTCAATAAAGCCAGAAACCCTGGAGCAGCCAAATCCTTCCCACTCCCTCCCTCCCCCTCTTCTTCCCCCAACCTCCCTTCCCTTTGCCTAAATGTCCTGTCTGCCCCACTGCTACTACCTACCTGCAGCCTTCACAATTCGTTCTGGACCACTGCAACAGCTTCCTAACTGGGCTCTCAGCTATGGTCATTCCCATCTCTAAGCCATCCTGTATACTGCTGCCGGAACCACCTTTCTAAAAGGGAAATCTAATCTTGTCAATCTTAACCTTAAGGTCCTACAGAGGCCCTCCACTTCCTTGTTGATAAAACTCAACATCCTGAGAACTTTGAACCACAAGGCTCTTTGAGATCTGGTCTCAGCCTCCCCTCCAGCCTCATTTCTGACATCACCCCCTAATGTGCAAGGCAACCAGGCAGGACTGGCTTCACCACTCATGAGCAATGACCTGGGCACATTTCTAAACCACAGTACCCTCTGAAAGGGTTGTGAATGAGAAAAACAAAAGTTGGAATAAAAAGGAAACAACATTGACTAAACAGTTGCCTCATGCCAACACTGTGCAATGTGATTTCATACAGACAACCTGGTTTCAGGCTGAGAGGTTGGTATTATGACTATTCTCATTTTACAGATGAGAAAAACTGAGATCTGGAGACATTACATGAATTGTTCAAGATCACACAATTAGGAAGTGGTAAAGCTGGGACTAGATCCCCTTCTGTTTGACTCCAACCTTCTCAACCTCTATGCTTGGATGTAAAGGGCTTTGTATATGGCCTAGTATATAGTGAACACTCAAAATCAAATCCTAACTATTTGTGGCTTTTCATGCTCTCACTTCTCTTTCTCCCTTTGTATCTGATTAATGATGAGTGACTGACTGATACATAGATAGGTGGAACAGAATATTCCTTTTTTGTGCTATGCCTTTACTACCTTATTCAACTATGGCTTCAGCTCCTGAAGTCTGATGATCTTTCTAGAAGAGAGATTTCCCAAGAACCCTTTACTGTGTTCCCTGAGTTAGATGTTCTTCCTGTGGCCCATGGTCACTTTTGTTCAGCCCTCACAGATCCTGCACCTGCCCACTGGGCCCCCTAATGCCCAGAAAAATTCCAGGAGCAGAGCAGGGACATACTATCAAATGAATACATGAATAAACAGAAGTACTGATGGGGGAACTCGAGAGTTGGACAATTTTTATTTTTATTTATTTAATTTCAAAGTTGATTGGTTATTTAGTTTTTTAATTTAAATGATATTTTATTGTTAACACTATTACAATTGTCCCAATTTTCCCCTCTTTGCTCTCTCCACCCAGATCCCTGTCTACTCCCTCAGGCAATCCCCACACCGTTGTTCATGTCCATGAGTCACGCATATATGTTCTTTGGCTACTTTATTTCCTATGCTGTACTTTGGTCCCCCTGACTATTCTGTAACTACCAATATGTATTTCCTAATCCCTGCACCTTTTTTGTCTGTCCCTCCAGCCCCTCACCCATCTGGCAACCATCAAAATGCTCTCTGTAGCTATGATTCTGTTTTTGTTCTGCTTGTTCATTTATTTTGTTTTTTAGATTCAATTACTGATACATGTTTATTACTATTTTATTGCTCATACTTTTGATCTTCTTTTTAAAGAAGATCCTTTAACATTTCATATAATATAGGTTTGGTAGTGATGAACTCCTTTAGATTTTTCTCATCTGGGGAGCTCTTCATCTGTCCTTCCATTCTAAATGATAGCTTTGCTGGATAGAGCAATCTTGGCTAGAGGTCCTTGCTATTGATCACTTTGAATATTTCTTGCCAATCCCTTCTAGCCTGCAAAGTTTCTTTTGAGAAATTAGCTGACAGTTTTATGGGAACTCCTTTGTAGGTAACTAATTGCTTTTCTCTTGCTGCTTTTAAGATTCTCTCTGTCTTTTACCTTTGGCATTTTAAGTATGATGTATCTTGGTATAGGCCTCTTTGGGCTCATCTTGTATGGGACTCTCTGTGCTTCCTGGACTTGTATGTCTACTTCCTTCACTAAGATAGGGAAATTTTGTCATTATTTTTTCAAACAGGTTTCTAATTTCTTGCTCTCTCTCTTTTCCTTCCAGCACCCCCATGATGTGAATGTTGGTATGCTTGAAGTTGTCTCAGAGGCTCCTTGCACTATCCTCATTTTTTAAAATTCTTTTTTCTTCTTGTTCTGGTTGGGTGTTTTTTGCTTCCTTATATTCTAAATCACTGATTTGATTCTTGGCTGCATCCCCTCTACTGTTGATCCCTTTTAAATTGTTCCTCATTTCAGTTAGGGTATCCTTAATTTCTGACTGTTTTTTTTTTATAGTTTTCACGACCTTTTTTATGTTGTTGAGGTCCTAAGTTCCTTAAGTATCGTTAAAAACAATGTTTTGAACTCTGCATCTGATAGATTGCTTATCTCCATTTTGTTTAGTTCTTTTTCTGGAGTTTTGTTCTGTTCTTTCACTTAGGCCATGTTTCTTTGTCTCCTCATTCTGGCAGTCTCTCTGTGTTTGTTTACATGCATTAGGTGGAGCTGCTATGACTTCCTGGCTCAGTAGAATAGCCTAATGCAGCAAGTGTCCCATAGGGTCCAGTGGCACAGCCTCCCCTATTACTCAAGCTGGGCACTCAAGTTGCTCCCATCATGTGGGCTGTGTACAACCCCTCCTGCAGCCGAGACTTGATTGCTGTTGGCAGGTCAATGGAAGCGATTTACCCAGGCCAATCAGCTGCAAGGACAGCAGTGACCACTGGCCACCAACCTCCAGCCACCATGGAGGATCAGCTTGCAGGGACCCACTCCACAGAGCAGGACTTAGCAGGGCTCTGGTGCCCACTGAGTCCACCCCCTGAGTATGTCATTTCTGGAGATAGTTGGGTGGTGGTGCTTTCATGTGGTCTGTAGTTGTTCACTGGGTGCACAGCCTCTGGGGTCTCTGGGAGGTCGAGGCTAAGTGTTCCTTTCCAGGGCCACCCAAGTAAGCTGCAAAACAATCTGCAGTTGGCTGCTACCTGTGCTGGGTTTGGAGTTGCCCAAATGAGTCCAAGCTGTGAAACAAGACCAGCTCCTTTGCTGCTAGTGTGGGGCCTTGGGCCACTTAGCAATAGGCAGGGGGCATGCTGAAGCCAGATGCTGTCTGTTTGAAAGAATTTAGGAAAATATGAAGCATGAGCCAAGACAAACCATTTATATGGAAAAGCCACCTGAAACAGCCTGGGTGGACCCGAAGGTTGGGTGGGTGGGGAGCCTCAAGAAATCACCAGGGTAGGGCAAACAGTGTGAGCCAGGTTGATGGACTCTCGGGTATGGTGTTCACCTGCTGGTTCTATGGCTTTGTGGGTGGAGTACTCAGAAAATGTCCAGTGGTCTCTGCCAGCACTTTTGTCTGGGAGTAAGTTGCCCCCAGCTCTCACTCTGATGCTGGACAATCCAGTTCCTCCCTGTCTCTAGTACCTTTCAATCTGTTGCCCCTGCACTGGAAGTCAGAGGGAGTGAGTCCAAATAAGTCTATGTGCAGGCCCTTTAAGAGGAACTGCCTTAGACTAGCAGTTTGTCTTCCATAGTCTCAATCCCCACCAGTTTTTACAGCCAGAAGTTTTGGAGACTTTTTCTAGCACTGGAAACCTGGGCTGGGGGGCTTGGACTCCTCACCCCTGTGATATCCCTCCCAATACTCTTCCAGCACAATGTGGGTTGGGACCAGCCTGTTCTGCATCTCCACCCCTCCTATCAGTTGTGCTTTACTTTCTTCTTTAATTCCATAGTTGTAGGAATTCCATTCAGCTTGATTTCTGTCGGTTCTTAATGATGGTTGATCTGTAATTTAGTGTAATTTTGATATGGTTGTGTGAGAAGATGAGCCATGTTTACCTATGAAATCTTGACTGAGAGTTGGAAAACTTTTAGTTGTAAGTTATAGTTAATAAAGTTAGTAGTTAATGCATGTGAAAAGGAACTGAAGGCATGACACACCATGACTCCAGGAGACCCACAAGCAGTTCCACCTTTGTGCCACAGGAGGACTGTGAGTGACCAAGATGGTATATGAGCCATTGTGCTCCAGGGAGAGATATCCACCCTGATGAAGAATCACTGGTCAGCTGAAAGGATTCTAGAAAAATTGCCAGACTGCAGCTTTTATCTAGTTAACCTTTTCCCTGAATTCCAAACCCCTTACCTACACTTTTCTTCTCCTTATAAAAAGGGTCAGTTTGAAATGAAATGTAAGATGGCCTGTTAGTGTGCAAAAACCAGCTGTCTTCTCAGATCACCAGCCATCTGAACAAAGTGCCCATAAAGATTCAATCCCTGTCCTACTTATTGGTTTTGGTGGTAACAGGCAGAATGAAGACTGACTTTGCCTGTTTCAGTATCTGTAGCAAATTTCTTTCTTCTACACACAACTAATTTTTCCTACAAAAATTCATGCAGGTGAGGGGGGTTGGAAGGTAAAGGGATCAAA
The DNA here is from genome assembly GCF_022682495.2 of Desmodus rotundus. Taxonomy (NCBI): domain Eukaryota; kingdom Metazoa; phylum Chordata; class Mammalia; order Chiroptera; family Phyllostomidae; genus Desmodus; species Desmodus rotundus. Next base: position 41,992,322 of record NC_071397.1, on the reverse strand, counting down.
TGAAAAAAGAAAAAGAACTTATGGACACAGACAATAGTGTGGTGATTGTGGGGTGGGTGGTGAGTGGAGGTAGAAGAGGGTATAAGGGGGATAAATGATAATGGGAAAAAATACAATAAAAAATTCATGCAGGAAATTCCTTTAGAAACTCATATTTTCATTTCCCCACCATGACTCTCTCCTGTTTGTGTCTTCCTCGAACCTCATTATTCCTAAGCTCTTTAGAAGGAGGATAACGCCACTCATGGGAGTGCACCGTGTTCCTACCACACTGCTGGCATACAGCAGGAGCTCAAGAAATGTGCTAAATAAATTATTTATTTATATTATTTTTATTAATAACTTGAAAATCCCTCAGAAAGAGTCTGCCCACGGGATGAACTTAGAACAATAAAAGATAGAATATAACGGCAGATCACTGTTCCATGTTCTTTTACATCTCATAGAGCATTTGTATGAATAACACACACATAAGAACATTTAAAGATTCATACTGCAGTGTTATTCCTCCCTTTTTTGTGTCCTCTGAAAACTGCCTTAGGTGTGTACTTGCCAACATGAACATATTGCTGCTCTGCCCAGCTTCCCTCCTGCCTTTAACAACTAATCCTGATCTGATCTGCACTGTTACTTGACACTTAATGCTGTAATCCTCATATCAGGCATGTGATTTCCCTGGCCCTAACTCCATACTCTTACATCCTTCCTTTCTCGCTTGTTTCTTTGCTTTCCAAACATTTCATTTCTGCTACTGGGTTCATTCATTCACTAACCCTATTCATTCACTAATTCTAGCCCAATGACAACCTCATATGTTTTTACAACAAACACTACATTTCACTGCCCTATCCCCTCCTCTATCCATGGGAGATGCCAATGCACTTTCCCATAAATTCAGAGAGCTGAGCCTAGTAAATGACCTTCTTCAGTATCTCCAAGCAATTTCCTTATTTAGACAATTTTTCAGGTAATTATGAGGTGATCACATCTCTAATCATTTATTTCCAGTGCACTGTATGCTAAAAAGAATTTAACTAAAAAAAAAGAGAAAGAACTGTAGTGGAGTTAGAATGAAAATATCTGTTCCTCACGATACTTGAAAATAAGAATTATTGAATGCAAATGGTTTTGTGTCTTATGCTGCCTATAAAAGTTATAAAACTGCTTATAAAACTGTTAAATTGTCTTCTTAAAAGTGAAAAAAAAAGAATTTAACTTAACATTCAATTGTCATTTTTTTGGACAATTGTCATTCTATGGTTCTGGAACCATAGAAATATACCTTAATGTGTGCATCTGATTTAGACCCAGCTCCTCACCCTCACTCCTTCCTTTGTGCAGTAGAACCCTAAAAAACTATTTAAAAAACCCAAACCTGATGATTTTATATGAAAGAAACTTTCCACACCCTTCATCAAGCCCAGCCCAGGATAATGGACCACCCAAACACCTGAAAGCTAAAAACAAATGAAAATATAAGGACAAGAAGAGATTTGCTTTTTCTGTGACTCAGAATCCTGTTGTTGTTGTTAAATGAACTATGAGGATTACGGTCTGGTGTTTTTTAACACCTTCTGTCAGTATTTGTCAATATTTACATGTGATGTGGATAGTTTGTGAAAGTACAGTGGCACTGGAGAAACTCTGTTGACCGAGGATGAGGCCCAGAAGGCTTTTGAGGTCATATGAGTAGGCAATGGAGGAATGAAGATATTCTAACATTTCTGACTCCAAATTTCTTGTTTAGATTATTAAAAATACCCTGCCATTATGAGTGAGGAAAAGCTTGTGTCTAAACTTTGGTTTGAAATTTTCACAAATTCTGAACACAGGCCAAAGTCTACCTTCTCTTTGGGGGTAAACAATTTCCTTACTTAGACAAATTTTTAGGTAATTATGACATGATCACATCTCTAATCATTTCTTTCCAGTGCACTGAATGCTAAAAGAATATAACCCAACAACCCTGGGCTATTCAGTTATCATCTTTTGGATACCAAATTAAATGGAAGGTAACTAATATTCACCTAAATAGAAGTGCAAACAAATGCATGATGTCATAGTGCTACTCTCCCCTATACCTGCAGTATCTCCAACACCAGAATCATAGAAATACAGTGTCCATGGAAGATGCTAATAAGTGGATTTAGTCAGCCTTTCCCACTGAGTTTGGACTGAGCCTCAGAATCCTGCTTATCTTGCCCCTGCAGGAAATCACTGTCAATCAACTAGACACTGACACATGAGATAAAATTGTTTTTCATGCTTACACTATGATAATAATTGTAAGTGTGGAATCTCTTTATTGACTTTTAACAATGGTAAAATATATTTTCAGTGAGTAACAAGCGCTAGGGACAGTAGTTTCAAATAAAGAAGAAAAAATCCTTTCTGACTTTCCTGTCTTCACCATGTTTGTTCCAGGAATTGTGTTGGATGGGACCTGTAACTGAATTCGGCAGTCACTCAGACAGTCTGCTGCCTGGCCACACTGTGGCCCGAGGCTGCATTCCAACTGGTATGTTTTTCCACTCTCAAAGCTCTCCCTAGGAGGAGCTGCCATTTAATTCACTTCCTGCTTTCACCCAGAAACAAATGTCCCCACTGGTATCGAGTAAATGCATGAACAGAAGAAACAGTGAGAACACCCCTCAGGGAGAGAGGAAGAGAAACAGAGCACTTGGTGTGAGATGGGTCAGTGTGGGGGTGACCGCAGGGGGAGTCACGGCCAGAGCCTTGAGGCTGACATTTGCTCCTGGTCTACTGAAGGGAACACAGAACACAGTGGCCATCTGACAGCCTTCCATGAAGGCCCCCCATGATTCTGGAGTGTTTTGTTTTAATGGAGAAATCTTCCCCTTTTTGACTTTTGCAGTTACCGCTGATTGAGTCAAGCAATCCCCCTCCCTGTTATTAAATAATATTCATTAATTGGCCCCCCAAATCCATTTAAAATGTACCTAATATGGAGGGAATATTGGTAAACATTTACTGAATGAAGGTACATGTAAAGAAATAACCAGCGATCGGGAAAAGAGAATCAATTCCCAAGGCTGGAGTTACTGGTGCTTGGCCCCTGGGCCAGTTCCCTGCACAGCCTCTTCCACATAACCTGGAATCCTGGACCAGTGCCGTCATGTCTGAGAGCTGCAGTGGGAACACAGTCCCTCTGGACTCTGGTACCAAACTGGTGAAGAGTTCTATTTTGAAAACTTCTAATGAATGAACACAGCAGCCACAGAATGATAATTTCATCAGGAAACTGGGCCACAAAGGCAAGCAGGCCACAAAGTCCTAAAAGCTGAAAAAACCTCCCAGGCCAAGAACTTGTTAGGCCTCTCTGAAGACAGAGCCTGCATTCTCAACTGGGAAATGTGTCCCCAAATCGATAAAGCTGTGAGGCGGTCATAGTGTCCCAGCTATGATGAGCTCTTGATGTGGCACGCTTGGTTAGTTTGCCTCAACTTGCAGCAGAAATTTTATTACACGGTTTACCAGAGAATGTAGATATTTTCCAAGTTTTGAAGGGTCCCTCCCACCTCTCCATTTCAGGCCTGCCCAGCTTGAAACCAGGCTAGGTGGGTTGTAGACACTGTGAACACACAGGCCCAGGAGGGCACTGGTGGAAAAGAGGTCTAGACCACTTTGCCATTTCTTGTTTCAGCAGACACTAGATGGAGTTGTCTGGGTGTGAGTTGGTGGTCACTGCCCTTTCTCCACTCCTGCCCCCCTGCCACGGCTTCCTATTCCTCTCTGCTGGCCAGTGAGCCCCCTGCCAGGTGGAACACCCAGAGAAAAGCACTTACTCCCAGAAACTTATGAATGAGACACTTGTGCGGATGCATGTGACCCTGGGTGTTGGGAAAGAGCCTCCAGCACCATAGAGAAATGCCCTGAGAGGCCAGCAGTTCTACCCTTCTTCCCTTGGCCATCCCTCACAGCCAACCAGCCTTGAGGTCCTGTTGTTTGTGCTCCTGCCCCATCCCCCAAGGGATCTTTTCCTTCACCCCACACCACTGCCCCACTCTGACTCCTCAGCATCCTCTAGCTGGTCTCCTGGCCACCAGGCTCACACATTTCTCAGCCACTCACTCACTACAGGCAGCCAGAGTGCTCTTCTCCAAACACCCAGCTGCTTCCTGCTTTGAGTCTCTCCAAGGCTTCCCCACCTCCCACATCCCACCAAAATCTCAGTCCTGTCTCCCTGGACAGCCCCTCCTTGATATCCCTGAGCTGCCTAATTTCTTCTGCCAAACTTCAGGTGCTCTGAGTTTCAGGAACACTAAACCACTCTCATGCAATGAGCTGCTTTAGATGCAGCTCAAGTAAGATTGCCTTGAGAAGCCTTCAGTGGCAGCTCCGCTGTCGATGCCCTCCTCTCTGTGTGTCCATCATACCTCGCATGCGTGTCTCTAACAGCATTTGTCTTCACTGTGGCTGCCTTCCCTCACATCTTTCCCAGAAGCAGGAGTGGGGTCAACTGTCCCTGCATCCTCCGTGACACCAGACGAGTGCCTGGCACCAGTGCCCAGCAGATGTTTACTGAAAGGATAATAAAACCACCCACTCTCCAGCTCCTTTTAAATGGTCTCCGTTTTACTCTATTATTTGTATGGGAGCCATTAAAACTTTTCACAAGAAGGCAGAATATAAAAACAAATTTGGTAAGGTAGTTAAGCAATAACTTAATTGTAAAATGAGAGGAAACCACGTTGCTGGGAAGCAGGTGAAAAGCTCAGGCAACTGCCTCACAATTCAGAGTCTGAGCCCTGGCAGCCCCTTACAGGGCACCTGGCCTGGGTATCTCCTTTTCATTTCCTGTATTTTTACTTATATTTCTACTAACATCTTACTGGTACTTGTTTCTGAATGGAATAGGCTGTTTTTGTTTTTTATTTTAAACAAAGCTTGTTGAACTTTTCTGTGTGTCTTCTATGTGCACACATGTGGACATTATTTACATTTCATGATGGCAGTTATGGAGAAAATGGACACTTGGAATAGCCTCTGTTGGAAATTGGCTCGGATGTAACAGGGTGCAGCCGAGAGGGGGGCCCCAAATAGGGATTTGTAATGGGGTCCAGAAGAGCTTGGAGATAATTGGCTCTACACCACAGGGCCATACCTGCCTGGAATGCTGGAAGCTGTGGACAATTGTGGGAGGAGCCGGAAATGGGGCTGCAGAGGAAGATTGGAGGTGGATTTAAACCCAGGCGTGGCAGCCATTTGGCGTCTCTTTTTGGGACCATGTGTCCTTTCCAGGGACCACAAGGCTTGAGAGAGAGTTAGGACCACATGGCTTTGGGGTGTTCCCTTTTGCCACGTGGCTCAGGAAGCAGGAGAGACTTTGCCTGAAAGAAAAGGGGTGAAAGGACTCTTGCTGGTGGGCCATGAGAAGGTGCCACATGGTTCTGGATTAACTGGAGATCGTGGTGGTGACAGAGCTGATGGTGCCGGGAGCCTGAATCATGGCCTTGTTCTTCTTTCCTGAGATTCGGTACCCCAGACTGGGCAAAGGGGAGAAGGAAGGTCTGTGTGCATTTGTGGATATTCTAAAGAACTTTAGTCTGTATTATTTCAAATAAATAATTCCTTTCCTTTTCACCAATCTTTGGCATTGAGAGATGTCTCTCCTCTGGAGGCAGGCAAAGCGAACCTAGTAGGTGGGGGGAGGATCCCCTGGTGAAAAGGGGGGCTCATTTTATATTGTTCAGCCACCTCCCAGCCCCCGGTCTGGGTCTGTTCTGTAACAAGGAGACCAACTGTTTGGCCTGTCAAAGGGCCTACATTTGAATTAAAATGGGGGTATTTCAGAGCCTCAGCTTTGCTCACAGAAGACTATAAAAATTGTCATTGAATTTGACATAGGAGACTGTCAAGAAAAAGAAGAAGTTTTTAAAAGAAAAAACCAAAAAATAATTAAGACTTTCATGCTGTATGGGCCAGGCTCTGTTGACATATTAACTCATTTAATTCTTACAATGAATGAGGTAGGTGCTTTATTTGTCTTTTTTTGTCCTTTTCAGCGATGGGGAAACTGAGGCATAGAGCTCACACCACTAACATGTGGCAGAGCAACGTAGTGAACAGGGTAGTGAGGTTTCAGCATCTAGGGCCTTAACCACTCTGCCAAACTGCCGCTGATATAAATGCCTGGAAGGGATGGGTAGCATGACACCACCAGTCTCTCACAGGGTCCTAGAGTGCCAAGTAATGAGGTCACGGTCCCCATTCTCAGGAAGCTGACAGGGCAGACAGGGAGACAGCAAGACATAGTAAGCACATCAACCAATCCATCCATGCATGCATAAAACAAGCGGGAACCACAGAGAGGGACATGAGTGAGACAGCCTGGCAAAGACACAGGCACACCCTGCCTGTTAAGGGGGGAAGGGGCTCAGGGTGTGGGCTTTACCTCCATGGCACCAGTCAGGGGATGCTCACTGGCAAGTGACGTCAACTGTGTAAACAAGTGAGGAAATGAAAACAGGAGTGCCCAGGTCGTCAAAAATGTTTCCAGTGAAGAAAAGAGGCTTAAACACAACGTCAGAAGAAAAACAAAGGAAAGAATTGACTTAAGAGCAGTTTAATTTGCTGTGGTGCAGAAGAAAATAATTTTTTTCAATGCACAGATACCAATTGTACTAATGTCAAAAAGCCACCTGTCAGGAATTTGCAACACATATATTTAGTCATTTACACACTAGCTCACCCCCATCAAGGACCACCAGTTGCTGTCCACCTTATAATGTAAGTGTTAGGGTCAGGCTGGTCTGTTATACAGTGAGGCTCAGTTCCTCATCACTCAGGAAGACTCAACAATAACTTCGGGAGGGGATGATTACAAATTATGTTTGGTTTGGTTGACATATATCTGGCATTGTAGACCACTTCTGGTTTGGGGGCATGCTCCATCCTTCAGTTCTGGACCAGGGCATGTCAGCCCTGGCAGGTGAATATGGCTTCTGACTGAATGGCAGAAATAATTGTTGGGGCTCAGTCCAGCTCATCTGTACTTCAATGTTTGATGAATGAATAAATGAGTAAGTATTGAACAGACAGCATTTCACATTTTCCATATCATATGAAAAAATTTACAAACTCTCCATACATGCAAAATATGCATATCAATGTTACATTTAAAATGACCTGCTCAACTATTTGAGGTTCAGGCAGGTTTAACTTACATCTCTGAGGGGCCAGAGGGCTCTGGCTAATGTGTGTGTTATGTACAGAAGTAATTACTGAAGTGAGGGAAAGGGAATGTCAAGAGAATTTTCAAATTCTTGTGATGTGGTTGAAAAAAACAGAGGCAGGAATTTACAAAACACTCAGGTGTATCTGTGAGTGAGTTCTGGAAAGCTGCCAGTTTGGTGTGTGCTTTGTTTGGCTCTTTCCAATTTTTGGTTGAGCAAACACAGATGCCAGAATGAGGACAATATGAGCTCCTGAGGTCAGCTGCATCCAGCCCAGCCCTGTTGTGGACCTCAGACTGAAACAGAGGAGGCCAAAGGGCTGTGACCACATGCACAGGCTCACATCTCTGAAGCCTGGACACCAACAACCCCAGACACTTTCAGCCCCCAAGGTCTGAGATTCAGAAATACTAACAACCTACTTTGCCTTTAAAAAAAAAAAAACACCACTGTCATCAGGAGAGCCCTCTCAGGCCTCCCAGTGCAGTTTCAGAACTAGCGTTGCTAGTTCTGACTTCCTTTAACCAGCTTTGCAATTGAACATAGTAATTCTGACAGTTTCCTTGATATGAGAGTATTAAATTCCTTCACAAAAATTTCATTTGTAAAGCACTTGGATATAAGGTGACTTCTCTTTACTTTAGGGGTTAGTTTTCTGGGGAGGAGAGGAAACATGCTCACTGCCACAATCCTTATGCACAGGTGTTAGAACTTTAGTCATTTGTGTTTTGCTTTGCTTATCCCCCATCCTCCATTGGTCTTACCCAGACTCTTTATTTGGTTAAGAACGAGTTGAATGGGTACTGCCGCCTCCATCTACTGAACAGCGAGTTTCGCCCTAGCAGGTCTTGTTCACTGTCCTCAGTAATTAGCTGAGTCTGGCACAAGGTAGTGTTTGTGAATATTTGTGGACTGAATGAGTAAATGAGCTGCAAAGCCAACAGGCTTGAAACTAGGCTCATCCTCCTCCCATTTCCTTTGGCATTGTTTTCTATTACTAATAGAGTAACACTCCACCTGATATCTTGGGGCCCTCTTTATCTGGAAACAATGGGAGAAGACCCAACCCACTGCCCCATGAGGAAAGAGCTGCGTGAAGGTAACCGTGAGGAAGAAATAAGAGAGTTGTCAAGCAAACTTAGACCTGTAAAATTAGGTCCCAGGGCAAACCAAGTTATGCTGGTGGATTAGAAGCCAGACAGAGGGGTGGGCAGGGGCTGAAATGTTGAAAAATGACATGCAACACACCACTTTCTCCAGTTCCCCCATCTTATAGATGAGGAATTGCTGCCCAAACTTACAGAGCTAATGAGTTGGAAGAGGCAAGCCATAAAGCCTAGGTGTCCTGACATCCCATCCAAATCCCCTTCCACTGCCCAGATCTGTCACATCCACATAGGGGTCCAATTAGGTCCAGTAAGCCCAGGAAAAGCCTTTACACAGATTGCATTTCTGTGCTGCAAATAGCAGGCTTTAACTGTTGGGGTAAGCTTAAGTAGAAGAATCTGCATTCCTGTGTAGTAGTGTCAAAGTCTGCAGACTCTCCCAGTGCCCCCAGCTTGAACCCTCTTAGTCATCTCTTGATTACCACCCTCTTCTGAAACACTCCAGCCAACAGAAGGTGAGAGCCTGGCCGGCACTTACTGATCCCTTACTGTGGGCCCGCCTTGTGCTAAGCACTCAACATGCGTCATCATCTCCTTTAAACCTCACAACAACCTTTCGGATGAAGACTGCCATCACACCCATCTCACACATGTGGAAAAGGAGGCTCTATGAGATTAAGTGACCTACTCACAGTTCATAGATTCTAAGGGGCAGAAAGAGGTCTTGATCACAGACCCAATCACCAGGGAGTTCATCCTTTCAGCTGTAGCCATACTGCCTGCCTACTAAAACTGGCTCCTCTGGATACAGCCTTTCTTTCCCCATCGCCACAGTTCAGTTCTTAGCATCTCACACCCACACTACTGCCCTGCCTCTTCTCCCAGCCTCTTCTGTGGTGTCTTCTCCTTTCATCCATTTCTGCTCATCTTCCAAAACTGAATTCAAACTCTCTAATCATGGCTTGGTTTTTCTGGCCACCAGCCCTCATTCTAAAGCTATCTAGGGGTCCCCAGCCATTAGTCATCTCAGAAACTGGGTACAAAGACCAAATATTTCTTTTTTCTTGTACCAGACTCATGTTCTACTCAGAAACCTCCAGTGGCTCCCTCACAACAGAGGAGAGCTCAGACTTGTCCAATTGGCCTGTAATCTGTACACAACCTCACCTCCCATGATTCCTACCACTTACCACTTACCACTTATGGCTGGTCCACCTTCCAGACTCCTGCCTCCTTTAAACACCATTTGTTTAAAGATTGAGGGGGAGTAGAGGGCTCCAGTCACTCAAGAAAGCAATCTGGTAGTCCTTAGTCAAAGTCAGGATACACCTGCCTGTGGCCAGCAATTCTGCCCTTGTGCATGGATCCCAAAGAAATCCTCACAGGCGGGACCAGCGGGAGGCTATTTGGAGCAGCATGTTTGTGGAATTGCAGCATAATTTGTGTGGACCCATCACTCGGGGGTTGAGGGGGGAGCCAATGGTAAAGTCTGTGGAGATCTCTGTGGAGCACGATGCACATTATGTGGTCTACACAGAGTGACAGACACAAATCATACAACCAGTTTAGGACAAAAGTAAGAAGTACAATGAGCTGAGTAACAGGATGAGTTACATAATTTAAAAATACAACCACCTCAAAGAATAACAAAGGCTCTGCAAGTCATACAGAAACAAAATATAAACATCTAACACAGTAGAATGGTTACCTATGCGGGACATGAATACCTGACTAGTGGTCCCCTGGGTGACTTAAAGACTGGGGCCACGGTCCCCACCCCAGCTGCTGGCTCAGTTACCTTGGAGCAATTTGTGGACAGAAAGTGGGCTGTCAGGCCAGGGCCTCAGAAGCAGGGGCAGCTAGAGAGGAGGCTGCCCTTCTCTACTGAGGCTATCTTCCTCACAGCCCACCTACCTCTATGGTGATGGTGAGAATCTCATCTCTAGAGATGAGTTCATTTGGCTTTGTGCTTTGGGAGTGGAGATTCCATAAGTCTGCTCAATGAGTAAACATTAAGGATAGTTTAGACAATGGGACTTGGAAGAGATGGTGAAGGGGATAGAGGAGGGAGGTAAACTGTGCCAGGCTGTCAGAATCAGATAAACTGATAGCTGCAGAACTCAAACCTTCCCTTCCTCTTAACTTTTTTTTTGCAGACCACTTGGACATAAACATCTACTGAGTACTTACAACAAGCCAGCAGGGTGCTAGGGAGTTTCACATTAATTATCACATGTATTGTTCACAAATATCCTACCCACAGATGGGGGTTATCCCTCCTGGTTTGTAGCTGGGGAACTTGAGGTCAGAGAAAGTAACCTGGCCACGCTGGCCTGCACTGTGAGTGCCTCCATCTTGTTTTCCTACTGCCTGGGGAACACCAGCCTATCCACTGTTACAGCTATGAACTAGCTGCTTTTGACATCCTCTGTCCAGAGTTTTCTGCCTAGCAATGGGTCCAGATCTCCAGTCTCACGTTGGGACCTCCCGGGCTATCAGAATTGTTCCAGCAGCTCTTGCTGGAATGTAGCAGGTCTAGAAATTCTACATCTCCTCAGAGACTCGTGGTGAGGGAACTCCTGGGGTTAAGCCAGGTTCTAGTAACTTCCTCTTTGCCTCCCACACACTTGAGTCCTTATTTGTGGCTCTTCTAACTAGGTCTAGTTTTTAGAGAACTGGAGACTGTCCCTCCACAACTGTTTTCCACCCTGATCTGAATCTCCAGCTTCCTGAGATGCAAGATATGGTATGGGATAAGGCGTGGGGGGAGGGGGATCCTTTAACACATTCTCCGAGAGTAGTATAAACAAAATGACAGTGAACAATCTCTGTAAAACAAGACTATGGCAGAGTTTTGCCATAGGCTAAAGCATTACAAGAACCAGGATTGTACGCAGGTCAAATGATGCTTGTCAAACCCAGAAATGCACAAAGTTCTGAAGAGATGGTGTCAGAAAGGTGGCTTTCAATCAGCCTTACCACTGGCCCTCCTCACCGGCTTTACACCCTGACAGCTATGTAAGCACCCTAGTTTTCAGGTCTCAGTCCAGTCACTTCGAGTGAAATTTAAAAGAAAGTAATTCCATCCAACATAAAGTATTCTACAGTTCCTGGTGGTGATTATAACTTGCAGATTGCCCACGCCTCACCCAGAGTCCTGTCATAAACACTTGCTGAGGTGATTAACACCACAAGCTCAATTTGACTTAAAAAGGAAAACAGTATTAGAGAAAACTATGAATTGTCCCTTTTTTTTTAACCAAAAGGACTTTATACAGCTGCAAAGAAAAGGGTGTCACAAAAAGAAAAGTTTACAAAGTTGTGGTTTATATGTGAAATAAAAAATAACTCATGTAAGGTTTATTTTACCCTTCTGGAAGGCAAATGGAGACATATGCTAATAACAGTTCAATTAAATAAATATTTATTTTGCCATTACCGTGTGCAAAACACCAGGCAGGTTGAGCTGTGGAGATACCAACACTGAGATCACACAGAGTTCTTGACACCCACAATTCTTCTGTGGAGTCAGGGGCTAGTGAGTCCCCCAGATAAACTCTGGGACTTAGGGATCCCTTCAAATTGCTGTTGCTTTGAGCATCCCTGATAACCTTAAAACCAACAATCAGAGTAGAGAGGAGCTCTCTGACCTTCTCTTATCTCTCTAAAATGAGCTTCCTTGTTAAAGGGGGGAAAAAAACCCCACTTAAACTAAACAACCCTAGCCTCTCATCATCTTTTCCTGTCCTTTCTCCAACTTTCCAGGAAAAATACAGCATTGTGCTTTGCTGACGTCTGTGCTCTTCTTATACAAAATATATTGTTAGCCCTCTGTATCGCAGGCGGGACCACGCCTCTCCTTCCCTTCCACATGCGTGGATTTTACCCATCTACCTGGACCCTTGCTCTGCTCTTTCTCTTCTGAAGCTCCTAATATTTCTTGTCCCAGTTTAATCCCTAGAATCTCTTTCCTCTAGGATTTTACACAGGGTTAAACTTGGGTGGTGGTGGCTTGCTTAAGTAAACAAACCATATATATGTTTTGGTTATACTTATTTGTTAATATGCAACCCTTGTCTGCTCCTTTTCTAAAATTCAGTCCAACAAATAAGGCGTAACCTCAACAGAGCATTTGGGAGCTTGGACTTAAACTGTTGCATGCATTTTAAGAGTCCCTCATCTCTTAAGTTGGACTCTTCCTAAGTCTCTTCTGCCAAACTGATTTTATTGAAATCCTTTGAAACACCAGTGTTTTAGAATATTGGTCCTCTCTGGAAGTTTCTTTCTTTCTTTTTTTCTTTTTAAAAAATTTACATGGCAGTGTCTGGTAACAATAACAACTAACATTTAGAGAGGCCATATGTACTCTGTGCCAGGCAGCCCTTTGGGGAAGATACAGTTCTTATTCCCATTTTATAGAGGATGGATAGAACTGAGGCACGGAAAGAGTAAATAACTTGCACATGAGGTAGCTGAGCAGGGAATCTAAACCAAGGCTGTGAATTTAAGGTCAAGCTCCAGAGTCAAATGGCTTTGGAATCCACCCTTATCCGGTCTCTGTCTTTTGAGGCTGGTGCCCTGGATAATGTACTCAACCTCTTTGACTCTGAGTATCCCTGCCAATAAAATCGAGATAATGCATTCTTAAATAGCTGGAGCAGTAAATGAACGAGATGCGTGGCGGGTCTACTTGGGTCCCTGGTACTGGACAGTTGTCAATCTCCCACACAGCCCAGCCGAACCGTCTCAGGCAGGGCTGGGTCCTGCTCCTCTAAATACGGCATCCCTTGGTGGAGGCCCAACTTCAAAATGTTTAAGGCTAATCATCCAAGAGGCTTCTGCATCTGCGTCTACCTGGCACACTGACCAGAGTCTCACTCCCCACATCTCTCCCGGGGTACTAAGCTTGCAACCTCGCGCTAAGCAGGTTGCAAGCTTCTCCTGCACCCGGGCTTCTATTTCCTTCCGGACTTCTACTCGGAGCTCCCAAGCCTCCGCGCCCGCCACCGGCTTACCATGGCATCGTAGCCCAGGGCGTTCATGAAGTGCGCCACCTCAGCTCCCTTGTATACAGTGAACCAGATGGTGCCCTGGTACTGGTCGCCAGCGTCGAGTAATAGCACGTGGGGCTCAGAGGTGCGGATCCGCTGCACTTGAGTGTACAGCCTGGCTACGCCGCCCACGCAGCGGCTGGCATTCACACACTTGCTTGAGTCTTCGCTGGTCTGCTCCAGTCGGCTGTGCACATCGTTGGTGTGCAGGATGGTGAGTTCCCAGGCGCTGGCCGCCTGCCACAGCAGCACGCCCAGCGCTAGGAGTCGCGGCGCTGACGCCCGTGGGGCTCGATGACACATGGCTGCCGCGGGCGCGTGTAATGTGTAATGGGCGCAAGTGCCGGCAAGCCGAGCGAGCAGCGGTATGTGGAGGCAAATGCAGGCTAGCGGAGGAGTGAGGCGCTTAGGCGAGCGGGGCGGAGCCGGGGCGGGACCAGGGCGGGCGCTTTTTCAGCCCGAAGTCCATCCCTTCGGCCTGGCGCGCATGGTCACCCTATCTGACCCTGGCACGCGGGGCGCCCCAGGCGGCGCTGGCAGCTGGCATCCGCCCCTGCAGGAACAGTGGGAAAGTTGTTCCTGGTGAGGAGCGAGCACCGGCCAGGATCTCGGCCGAACAAGAGCTTGGGCACCCGCAATCCCACTGCTGGCGGAGTTGGAGGGTCCACCCTGCGTCTACCACTTGGCTGATTCTCGCTTCTTTTGAGGAACAAATTTTTCTAAAGAGAAATCTCACGGTTTGTGATGGACTTGTGGAGGATTGTGCGAGCTCGTCACTGGAAAGAGCGAAAGTGGGTAAAGAAAGGAGGTGGAAAGAAAGGTGGGCCTGGTGGCGGGTGTAGGGTGGGGAGAAGAGTAGAGAGAGATCGAGATGAAGGAGAGAGACACGATTTGCATTTTGTACTGTGGGAACCAAAAACGGATTGTGAGAGAACCAGCCGCTCTCTTTCCAGTCATTGTGAGAACTCACTAAGTCTACTTCATTTAGGTGTAGAATTTTAGAAGCTAATAAATAATCCAAATCCAGTTAGCATTTATTTACCATTAAAACCTTAGCGATAAAACGGCAATGGTGCGTAGACAGCTATGGGAAGCTAAAACGAACCATGAGGAGTACAATTAGTAGCTATGAGTGCATGCTGCAGCCTTCTGTTGCTTTTGTAGGCATTTTTTTCTTTCTGTCCTATTTTTAAGGGTTTAATGTGTTAAGGATGGCGCACACATCTTTTAAGTCAAAGCTTTTGACAAGGAGGATAATATGAATACAATAAACAAATCAATCCAATAAACAAATCATTATAATCTAATTTTAAATGGCAGTATTTCCCTCTGTTTAACAGGTTGATTTCTTAGTGCAATCAATAATCTACCCACTTAGGTTGCTGGATTGGGGTGGGTGGGTGAAAAAGGTGAAAGGGATTAACAAGAAGTGCAAACCACTGGTTATAAAATTAGTCACGGGGATGTAAAGTACAGCATAGGGAACATAGTCAATAACATTGTAATAACTGTGTGTGGTGTCAGGTGTGTGCTAGCCTTATTGTGGCGATCACTTTGTAAGAGATATAAATGTCTAATCACTATGCTGCACACTAATATAATATTGTATATCAATTATAATTTTTAAAAAGTAATCTAGGCACTTTGGGAAGGGAAGGAGAAGGGTGTTTACCCATTAATATGTCAATGGACATTTTTTTTTCACCTTTTGGCAATTATGAATAATGCTACTTGAACATGGGGTACAAATATCTTTTTAAGTTGTTACGGAACTAAAGGGGTTAATTTGCCTGTATGCATCAAAGCCCAATCAAATATGAGAAGAGTTTAGATCAAAGTAAAGGGTTTTTTTTTTTTTTTTTTTTAAAGAAAATGGCAGCAAGCCTTGAGTCACAGCTGAGCTTGTGCTCAGACACGGGGCCCCCGGGTGGCACGGGGAGAGTGTATATATGGGAAAAGTTATTAATCATGGTGAGGAAGCAAGTTGGAGTCCTAGGCTCTACTGATTGGTTTGGGGCCAGAGTAGAGAGTAGTTAATCATTTTTTAGGTCCTCATATCAACCATGCCATCTTTCTATCTAGTTTCATGAGTGTGGTAGGTAGGTTCAATATGGGCCTGGGGTTGAAACACTTAAAAAAAGACGTTATCTTTAGTTTGAGCAAAACTCTGTTTCTGTGGTCAAGTGACTTGAGGCTTTGTTCTTAAGAGTTTGATGCTGACCAGGATCTCACATCCTAAGGACTTAATGATTAAGGAAGGGAGTGAACAAACATAAAGAAGAAAGAATCATATTAAACAAAAGAAGTTTCTGTGTTGTTGCAAAGTCTGCACTTTCAGTTGTGAAAAATGATGTGACTTAATGGAGGTCAGCTGGGAATCCAGCCCTGGCATGCACTCTGGGCCTTACCAGAGTCCACATTGTACCAGCCGAGTCACCAAAAACTGTAACTAAGTGCAGGTCCAGCTACCTACCTCTTTGAAAATGATGCTTGAGAGGCAGGTGCTAATGTAAAGAAAAGTGGTTTATTCAGATACTGGCCATCTGAAAGAGGGGGGACTCATGTTTCAAAGACCTTCTCTGTATCTCAGTGCAGGCAGAGGTTTTTTATGAAGAGGGAGAGGGGAACAGAACAAAGAGAAGATCAAGGGAGTGGGTTGCAAAGTTCTCTATGTGCAGACGAGCACAGTCCATTCAGGTAAGGCAAGTGATAGTCCACCATGTGTCATCCTGGTTTAGTCATCTGGGCTTCATGTCATCCCAGCTTCATGTTATCCTGACTCCACAGTTGAAAGTCAGCAAAGCTCCCGGAGCTAGGATGCCTGAAGGTCAGAGTCTGTATCTTTTGAAGTTAGTTCCTAGGATTCTTTTTTTAAAAAAATTTTTAAATTTAAATTTTTTAATTTATTACAAGTATATTTATTGATTATGCTATTACAGTTGTCCCATTTCCCCCCCTTCACTCCACTCCATCTTGCCCACCCCCTCCCTCCCACATTCCCCCCCTATAGTTCATGACCATGGGTCATCCTTATAAGTTCTTTGGTTTCTACATTTCCTATACTATTCTTACCCTCCCCCGGTCTATTTTCTACCTACCATTTATGCTACTTGTTCTCTATACCTTTCCCCCCTCTCTCCCTCTTCCCCTCCCACTCCCCTGTTGATAACCTTCCATGTGATCTCCATTTCTATGGCTCTGTTCCTGTTCTAGTTGTTGGCCTAGTTTGCTTTTGTTTTTGTTTTAGGTGTGGTTGTTAATAACTATGAGTTTGCTGTCATTTTTACTGTTCATATTTTTGATCTTCTTTTTCTTAGGTAAATCCCTTTAACATTTCATATAATAAGGGCTTGGTGATGATGAACTCCTGTAACTTGACCTTATCTGAGAAGCACTTTATCTGCCCTTCCATTCTAAATGAAAGCTTTGCTGGGTAGAGCAATCTTGGATGTAGGTCCTTGCCTTTCATGACTTGGAATATTTCTTGCCAGTCCCCTCTTGGCTGTAAGGTCTCTTTGGAGAAATCAGCTGACAGTTTTATGGGGAACTCCTTTATAGGTGACTGTGTCCTTTTCTTTTGCTGCTTCTAAGATTCTCTCCTTCTGTTTCATCTTGGGTAATGTAATTATGATGTGCCTTGGTGTGTTCCTCCTTGGGTCCAGCTTCTTTGGGACTCTCTGAGCTTCCTGGACTTCCTGGAAGTCTATTTCCTTTGCCAGATTAGGGAAGTTCCCCTTCATTATTTGTTCAAATAAGTTTTTAATTTTTTGTTCTTCCTCTTCTCCTTCTAGTACCCCTATAATTAGGATATTGGAACGTTTCAAGATGTCCTAGAGGTTCCTAAGCCTCTCCTCATTTTTTTGAATTTTTGTTTCTTCATTCTTTTCTGGTTGGATGTTTCTTTCTTCCTTCTGGTCCACATCGTTGATTTGAGTCCCAGTTTCCTTCCCGTCACTGTTGGTTCCCTGTATATTTTCCTTTGTTTCTCTTAGCATAGCCTTCATTTTTCCCTCTAATTTGTGACCAAATTCAACCAATTCTGTGAGCATCCTAATTACCAGTGTTTTGAACTGTGCATCTGATAGGTTGGCTCTCTGTTTGCTGCTTAGTTGTATTATTTGTGGAGCTTTGATCTGTTCTTTCATTTGGGCCATTTTTTTTGTCTTGGTGTGCCTGTTATGTAAAGGGACGGAGCCTTAGGTGTTCACTGGGGCAGGGTATCACTGGTTGCTGTGCTGTGATGCTGTATATGGGGGAGGGGCCGAGGGGGAGCAATGGCACCTGCTCCATTCTCTACCGGATATCAATCACTCCCTTTGCTACCCACAATCAAATTGGGACCCTCTGGTGCTGATTCCTGAATGAGTGGGCTTGTGCACGCTCTAGGTCCCTGTGGGTCTCTCCAATAAACTCTCCTGTGAGGCTGGGAGAGTCTCCTGCTTCCGCCTCAACCCCCACGGGTGTTTTCACTCAGAGGTTTGAGGCTTTATTTCCCTGCACTGGAGTCCTGGGTTACGTGGTCTGCTTCACTCTCCCCGCCATTCCTCCCCATTTATCTATACGCAAATGTGGGGCCATGGGGTCTGCTAGCTGTCACACTGCCTGCCCCATTTGTTCCACAATCCACCACCTCTCTTGGTCCATCCCTGCCAGCCTCTGAGTTGCTGCCTGTCCTCTCTGCCCGGGCTGCCCATCTGTGCCCCGCCTACCAATCTGGACGAATGTTTCTTCTTTATTTCCTTGGTTGTCAGACTTCCTTGATTGTTGATTTTCTGTCAGTTCTGGTTGTTTTTTTTTTTGTTTTTAAATTGTTGTTGTCCTTTTGGTTGTGCGAGGAGGTGCAGTGTGTCTACCTATGCCTCCATCTTGGCTGGCTCATAGTTCCTAGGATTCTTATAAAACATGCTGTTCATCTATAAGCTACATATCAGTCAGAGTCAGCATTTATAGAAATAATGTCAAAAGAATGGCAGGGTGGGTTACAATTTCCCATTGTTACACTTTTCCACTACTACAGTAATATAAACAAAACCAATCCAAAATGGGGTCAGAGCTTCTATGCATAGGAACTGCTTTGTATATCTTTCTCCTCCAACCTCTGGAATGTCAAAACTGGGCACAATATCAGCCTTGGGACTGGGCCTAAAGCAATGCTGCATCCCAAACCATTGTTTGCAAAGATAACAAGAAAGACAGTATTATGACTTTTGAAGTGAAGATTAAAAAATTTCTTTAGAATTAGCATCACTATGCTACTTTATTTGCACTGATAGAAATACCTTCCTTCTACTGATAAAATTATTTCCCTTCCCTTACTCATAGATACCCCTAACCTTCACCTCCTAATTGGAACACTATTTGGGTTTCTGTCTAAATCAATGCTTGCTGAATAGCTATTCTATTGGATCTCAAATAAATGCTTGTTGCCTATCACTTTGGCCTTCATTTTTAGTTTAACACATTTTTTTGGTTATATACTCAGAAGTGAAATTGCTGAGTCATATGGTGTTTCCATTTACTTTGTTGAGGAATTGCCATTCTATAGATGATTGAACCATATAACACTCCCATCAGCAATGCACAGAATTGTAATTCTCCACATCTTCCTCAACACGTGTTTCCTGTTTTTTGATAATAGCTATTGGGGAAATAGTATCTCATTTATTCCAAGGCTGTTTGAGAAGTAGCATCTCACTTTGGTTTAATTTGCATTTCCCCAGGACTGGTATGGGGCTGGGACACCTAATGCCTTAGGGGGCATGGACCTCTGTAGCCAAGTAATCCCTCCCATTTCATAACTGCCACATGCAGGTGTGGGTCCCACCCATCCTGCATCTCCACTCTCCCACCAGCCTTGACATGGCTTTTTCTGCATATTCTTAGTCATAGGACTAGTGTTCACCTAATCTTTAGGTGGTTCTCAGTGACCTTTTTTCTGTAGTTTAGTTGTAAATTTGGAGTAGTCATGACAGGAGGCAAGCACAGTGTTGACCTACTCTGCCATCTTGACTGGCAGTGTCTAAAGATAAACACTTTACTCAAGAAGTTATATGCTGGGGCAGGACTACCCACCATGATCTGCCCAGTTAGGACATGCTTTTTCCTCCCTCACACCTCCAAACAACCATTCTAACCTGCTCTCACATTTAATAGTAGATCACATTTAATAATAGTTCAGATTTAATAACAATAAACTTATTGAAAAATAAGACACAACTCCATTTGTCAAATCACAGTAGAATTGGAGCCAGTTAGCTATGGATATAGAAGTTCTTCAAAAATGAATGAAAGTGTTCTGTGAGAATCAACACAGAACAGTTGTATGGTGTGTGGAATAAAGATTGATGCTTATTTCATTATATTTGTAAATTGCATGCTATAGTCCTTTGTATCAGTAAAATTTGTAATAAATATGTATCTGTGTAAATGCATGCATTCTTTTGAGAGTCAGCTGTTGCACATTTAGCGGCCACCACTGGAACTATCTAATCAATAATTTGTTAAAGTTTCTTTTGTGATGTGAACTTATTTTATTTCTTAACACAAGTATTTATTAAAATGCCCATGTTTCTTTAAGTGTGCTGAGACATTACATTTACTTAGGTGAACTGAATTAAAAATCTGAGACCTGCTTTGATGTGAAAATGGGGGAAATCTATTTGCCCACAGGCATCTTGCCACACTTGGGTTATGCTGTTCACTATGTATTTTTGTCTTACTGGAGAGAAAAGTTAACGTGATATATAACCTGGCTAAATACTTCATCCAAGAGCATTTAACTAGTACGTAGCAGACAGATTTTGAATACAATTTAACACTCATATTAAATCATTAAGTCCTTACAAAAGTGTGAAGGTGTAGATGTTATTATTCCCCTTTCATAGTAATAACATTGAGGTTCCATGTGTTAAATCAATTGTCCAAGATTCCACAGGTGAACAGGTTTTACCCCCTTTTTAAACATGTAACTGTTTCACACAAGTTCTCTGCCCACTCACAATATTTATATCCTGCTCTCTACCCCCATTCAATATCTCTGACAGGAGAGGTTCTGGGTCTCGGTTTTTCTGAGGAGACTCAAGAAGCTTGATATCCTGACTCACAGCTTTTGCTACAGTATGGTGGTCACAGCAGGACAATCAATGGATATCTGCCCCTTTCATGAACCAGGCCTAATAGAGCGGGTTGGGTCTGAATCATTTGGGATGCATAGAACAGATACAGAGTGAGGAGACGAGCCCTTTTGTCCACTCATCCACTCTGGTACCTCACCTCAGACCCACTCACTCCACTACTTGGGGCAGACAGAAGTTCAGTCTGCAACCTCTGTCACAGCCACTCATGTTATGTCAAAGTTCCCTTTAACCAGGGGTGTCAAACTCATTTTCACCAGGGACCACATCAGCCTCGATGTTGCCTTCAAAGGGCCGAATGTAATTTTAGGACTGTATAAATGTAACTACTCATTAACAGTTAAGTGAGAGCTTGGTGCTGCCTCCAGGTATAAATAAGGTGCTGGGCTGGATAAAATAAGGTGGAGGGCCGGATTCAGCCCACAGGCCTTGTGTTTGCCACCTACGCCTTAAACTATCCTCATTCCTTTTAAGTCTTTTTTCTCTTTGTTGCTCTGATTAGGTGTTCTTTCTACCTTGTCTTCCAAATCACTGATTCAATCCTTTGCTTCGTCTAGCCTACATTTAATTCCTTCTACTGTATTCTCCATTTCAGATATTGTATTCTTCACTTCTGACTGGTTTTTATTCAGAGTTTCCATATCCTTTTTCATGCTGATGTAGTTCCCACTAAGTTCCTTGTAGTTCCCATAAAATTCCCTGTAGTTCTCACCAAGTTTCTTGAGCATCCTTAAAACCATTACTTTGAATTCTATGTCTGATACTGTTACCGAAAGGAACTAGTGGGGGACCCAGATACTGTTACGAAAACAGGCCCCCTCCCCTAGGGTCTTTTTGTACTATGGTTCTTCTTGCCTGCCGCCAGATATTAGGAATTTTGGCTCTCAATGCCAGAGTTTTGTAAAAAGGAAAGGAACTACTGATTAAAAATTTATACAGGTTTAGAGTAATGGCAGGATGTCACCGTTAAAATCCCATAGTACCTTTAAAATACCCACAAACACACACACATAGTCCTGCCTTTCCCACCTTTGCCAAGTCTAGCCAGTCATGGGTACCGTATCCCGGGAAAAGAAATAGAAGTCTGTACCTTGGGTAGACTTCTGGTTCCTCCCAGTAATCTGTGCTCAGCTGGGCAGATCTCCTGCAGTCCCCAGCACCATCAGCTGTGTCACCGGGATCTCTAGTTCTTAATCCAAAACCACATGGCACCTCCTCATGCCCCACCAGTGAGAGTCCTTTCACCACTTTTCTTTCTGCTTGGTCTCGCATTTTCCTCCCATCTAGTCCTGCATTGTCTCTCATGCATTTTCTCCCCTTCCTTGTGGTAGCCTGCCTTTAGTGTAAATCCCAGCCTAGCACCTCCTCCATCACCCCATTTCCAACTCCTCCCACAATCAGCTACACCTGCCAGCACTCAAGTAGTTTCTGCTTTTCTTGGTTGCCATAGTCTGGGCAGATGTGGCCCCCTAGTGTGGAGCAAACCATCTCCAAGCTCTGGTGCAGGTGCGGTAAGGGGTGCTGCCTCCCAGTTACACGATGGATCAAAGTTATGAATACCTTCTGGCTTCATTCAGGCTGGAAGACTGGTCTGCTATTATTGATATGCAAAATGACTCTCCATGGCCCTGCTCCAGGTCTCCCTTCCCCCAGTCAGGTCTATGGGGATATCCTATAATTCTGGACACCCCAAGTTCTAGACACCATTACAAACTCCTCCTTTGGAGGGCCCTGGGGCTTCCCAGCTTATACCTCGTTATAATACTACTTGCCTCAATTTCATTTAGCTCTTTTTCTGGAGATTCCTTCTTTTCTTTCATTTTGTGGTTGTTTCTTTGTCTCCCCATATTAGTTGTCTCTTTCTGTTTTTTTTTTTTTTCCTATGTATTAGAAAGATCTGCTTTGACTCCCAGTCTGTGGGGTGGCCTTATGTGTGAGGTATCCTATGGGACCCGGTGGTGCAGTTCTCCTTGATCTCCTGGATACTCTGGGAATGTCCATTGGGTGGGTTATGTGACCTCTCCTGTTGTAATTGGGTTTTGATTGTCCTTAGCCCGTTCATTGGTGGGATTTCCCCTCCAGCTGGCTGACTGAGGGGCTCAACCCCAAACACATCTTGAAAGCTGTTGTACAGGTGCTGACAGAACAAAACAAAATGATGCACAGACATATACACACACAAAAAGAAACAAAAATTCACAACAAAAATAACAACAAAAGAGAAAAAGAGTAGTAAAAGAAAAAGAATACAAGAAGACAAAAAAAAGAAAAAAGATTATGATAGGAGAGAAGGAAGAGAAATATTACGGATAAAGAATAGAAAGAAAAACAGCAAAAAAGAACAAAGAAAATAAAAAATAAAAGGAAAGAAAAAATAATAAAAAAGAGTAAAGTAAGAGATATGAAAGAAAAATAGAGGAAAAAAGAAAAAATAGAAGAAAAAATAAAAATTATGAAAAAGAAAAAAGGAAAATAATGAAAAAGAACAAAGTGGAATTTGTCTCAGTAGAGTTTAATGTCTGCCTGTTGGGATCTCTATTTGGATATGGCTTTGATGTTGTCTGAAGCTGGTGTAAGCTAATGTCAAATGCTGTTCACATCTGGCCCTCAGCAGCCTGTTCAAAACTACAAGCAGTCTACAATGTGTGGCTGCCTCTGCCAGTCTTGGCTGCACATATGAGGGGCCAAGCTGTGCTGTAAGGCCAGCTTTTACCAGCACAGGACCCAGAATCAGGTCAGCAGCCATCTCAAGGGACTGCAGGATCTGCCTCTGCCTGCCTCTGCTTGCCAGCCCTGTGTCAGTCTTAGTCACTGAACTGCTTCTGAAAGGGCTTCTGGAAGATTTGGGAGGAGTAGACACCTGGATCTCCTGTGGTGGGGAGGTGCCATTCTGATTCCAGGAAAGATGGTGGGTGTTCCCCAATACATCTGAGTCTGTCCTGGATTATCTTCCTCAATTTGACAGGGCAGAACCCCTAGTAGGTAAGTGGGTGGGGCCTCTGGAGTTGGTCTGCTGGAAACCAGGAGGGGTTTCTATTGGCTCTCTGTTGAGGGGAAAGCACCAGTCTGGGGTCCTGGGAAAGGGTAAGGAAGGGACGTGCCCCAAAGCCAGTCCATGACACCCGTTGAATCTGCTTATGATGCTGTCTCCTTTTTAGGTAGCAGCCAGGAATGAGCAGCCAGAGGAGCAGCCAATCTAATGAAGAACTTAAAACAGGACGCTAGATGCAAAGGGGAGGCATGTCACCCACTAACTCAGCAGTCCTGAGCCCGGTCCGGTAAGACGCCAGGTTCCACACATCACACACAAAACTGTGATAGAGCAGGAGGAGGGCGGGGGCCCTGAAATTCTGTGTGTATCATTTCCATTAGGGGGAAAAGAAAGCCTTTGAACTGTGCATCAATCCCAAGGTCTGGAGAGGGGAGGAGGAGGAGTACCTAAAAGCTGGCTAAAGTATATAACCCCTGAAGCCCAATAGTGTGCTCAGATTTGCTAGGTGCCCACTTTGGGCTCAAGTGTATAAAACAAACTTACTAACAACTATATTTCCTGGATACGTGGGGCATTCAGACTACCTGGGTGCCTGCCTGCAGTTTTGTGCGCAAGTGTATTTCATAAATAAGCTTGCTATCCTATTTCCACTATATGTGTTTGTATCTTGCCCGATTCTCTTGCAAGCAAAGCAAGAACTGAGGAGGGGAGGAACCCCCTGACTCTGGTCTTCCTGGTAACATCCTTAGTGGGGGGGTTCAGATGCAGAGTTGGGGAAAAAAGATGCAGGGTGGGGCGAGTGGCATCCCACAGGGTGGGGTAATTGTTTCTCACCAGGTTGATTTCTCTGGGAAGGGCTTGCTCTTCTCACGAAAAATGGCTGATTCTATATAGAGGGATGACCCCACATAGGGATACTGGCAGCTGCTCCCCCATGTCTCTCCCCAGTGCCTCCTACTCCCAACCTTCCTCAGGCGACTCCAGTCCACACTGCCCTCCCTTCACTGGAGCCCAGGGTGAGTGGCTGCGAATGAAAAAGTTGTGTTCTGGCTTCTTTAAAAAAAAAAAAAAAGTGGCTTTGTCTCCAGCGGGCTTTGGCTCCCCGTGGACAGAAACCCCACTTCCGCGCTGGGGAGGCCAGTCTGGGGTCCGGGCTTCCTTCCTCTCAGGGTGCCGCTTCCATAGCCATGCTCTTCCTCTGCAACCTTGGCCTGCCCTCTGTGGGAGTAGGGCCAGCCCCTTTTGCGACCCTGCCCTCCCTACCTGCCCGTCCTTGGTTAAAAGTCTCCTATCCAGGCAGTCTGTAGTTGGTAACTCCAGGTGACTGTTCCCCCCACTTTGTTTTAATTCCAGTTTGGTTGTGGGAGGAGGTGTGAGAGAGGTCCTCCTACTCTGCCACCATCTTGCCACACCCCCAATCTATGTACCTTCTGATGAATTTTGCTGTGAACCTAAAACTGCTCTAAAAAATAAAGTCTGTTTAAAAAAAAAAAAAGTCCTAGAAGGATGCCAGTCCTGCTATCTTTTAAAATCTTGGCAGCTAAGCCAATAAAGCATGTTATTTTTCAATAGTATGCATAATGGTGACTGTAAGATTTTGGGGGAGTGGGCTCCACCCTCAGGCGACCCAACCCCCCTCACCGGCCGCCACGGATGAGAATAAATCTACCAAGACTTGATCTGCTTGGGGAGGAAAGATGGCCAATCTCTCAAAGGAGAAGGGTCCAGGGCCTTTTCCTTGATCAGCTTTTATGGGGTTCATTTTGCACAGGAATACAGGTAAAGCTCATCAATCATTGTCAGGCAGTAAGGATCAAACGATAGATAACAAACAAAGAACTCTGAGGGCTTATTCTGAGTCAGGGTCAGTTAGCTAAAGGGCTATAAGACTTTGGGAAACAAACTCATTTCAGGCTTGGATCCTTATCATTAAAATTGAGGTATTAGCAAAGCAGGTTTCCAGGGTTTTATGTATTCTTTCTTAGGCCTGATCCCCCGGGGGAATCTGCCCTCTCCAGCACAGGACTGCACCCACCTCTGGCATTGTTTCAGGTTTAAGTCAGGCAGGGGAAGTAAAGCAGCCAAGAGATTAGGAGACTTCTTGCAGACAGAATGAGGACTTAGGCTATGTCAAGGCCAAGGGCAGAGGGTCCATCATCCCCTTCTTTTATAGCCCCCCAAGTCCTTCCCTGTGGGCCTCTTCCGTGACCATGCCTGTCTTAGGTCGTCCCTCCCTTGAGGAATCTTACCTGTCATTGGCTAACTGGTCAGGCTCAGGGCCAAGCAGGGTAAAGTAAAGTGGGCAGAGGTGGCGCTCCTGCCAGGGAGATAAGCCTTAGTGGCTTATGGTCCCAAGGTCTTTGACTCAGCCTTAACCATGGGGGTTTACAGCTTCTGAAACAAGGCAGGGCAGTTCCCAACAACTTTTAATAGAAAGATTTATCCATGTAAGTATGAATAACTGGCAGGTAATACAAATAAAAGGTGTATATATATATTTCAAAGTAAATAAGAATAGGTTTTCTTTTTCTCTTTAAAAAAGTGAAGTTTCTCATAATTTCAGGTGCTTTTAAAGATTTCTGTCTTCTGAGTGGCAGAGAAATGCTCTCCACGATGTTCCTATTTTTTAACAAAAATTCTTAAAAATGCCACACTTCAGAGATCTGCTTCTGATGATGGTGTTGCCTCTATGGCTGTGGAAAAACTTCTGGGTTACATGAGGAGTCTTCGCTGCAGCGTCCGTCCATGCAGGGAGCAGTGAGTGCTGACTCGAGGAGGTTCCTTTCTCATAAAAGTGGGAAAACATGTGTGACCAAGTGTGACTGGAGCCCCACCTGTGTGAAGGGCAGGAAGTGTTTCTTTTCAGACTAAGTTCTGCTTGGCGACCTTTCTTTATTTAAAAAATCATTTTAAAAACGTCCAGTCTCTGTAGTTTTTAAAAAGGACTGAAAAAGGATAAGAATTTTTCTTTGGCAACATCAGCAAGCACATAATGAACAGAACAAGGAGGTGGCTACTTTAAGGAGATGGCCCATACTTTCCACCAGTTGCCTGCTGAAGGGGAACCTCGAGGTTGCCCATTCTTCAACAATATGCCTCCGAATGTTAAAAAGAAATGTTGTTTCTCAGACATCACATATTGGAGAGAACTGTTTCCAGCCTCCCCCCAGTACAAAGAAGTTTCAAACAGATTTCAGAACACTTGTGTCATTGTGCTGGGACATTGTATGAGAACTTCAGAAGCCAGAGAATCACAGTGTGCTATGCTACCCCAGGAATACATGTGGGTCACACTGCCTAGCAAATCTAAAACTCTCTGTGGTAGATTCAGTAATTATTTAAAAAGAGTTCATAGGTTAGGCTGCCCCAAAGCTCTTGTAGAAAAACGAGAATTCCATTTGCCTAGAGACAGGTTCGGAATCCAGTGCTCCAGGGATAGGACCGGCCACCTCCTGGATCAGGGATACCTTTGCATTGCTGTTGCCAGGGATACTAAATGTTTTTGCATTTTAACTGTTATCCTTGAGTCACTCCCTTGCTTTCCACGAGGATGAGTTTCCTGGGGATTTTGTCAGGCTGAAGGTTGTATTTACCATGCCTCTGGAGTTTTCCTCATGCTACTGTTATAATTATTAATGTTTCAACTTATGTTCCTAAGCAAAGTTGTCTTTTGTTCTGTAATGCGCTTTTTTCCCGCCCCCCATTGGAAATCCTGAAATTTGGAAGAGTGTAGCCATTTGTGTGAAAAAATAGATACATATTTGTAGCTATGTTTTTTAAGAAACAACGACAAATAATACATACATTTTTTAATTTAAAAATGTATTTTATTGATTATACGATTACAGGTGTCCTATTTCCCCCCCTTTATTCCCCTCCACCCTGCACACTCCCTCCCACCCACATTCCCCCCCTTTAGTTCATGTCCATGGGTCATACATATAAGTTCTTTGGCTTCTACATTTCCTATATGATTCTTAACACCTCCCCCATCTATTTTGTACCTACCATTTATGCTACTTACTCTCCGTACCTTTCCCTCCTCTCTCCCCCTCCCATTCCCCCACTGATAACCCTCCATGTGATCTCCATTTCTCTGATTCTGTTCTTGTTCTAGTTGTTTGCCTAGTTTGTTTTTGTTTTTGTTTTAGGTGTGGTTGTTAATAACTGTGAGTTTGCTGTCATTTTACTGTTCATATTTTGATCTTCTTTTTCTTAGATAAGTCCCTTTAACTTTTCATATAATAAGGGTTTGGTGATAATGAACTCCTGTAACCTGACCTTATCTGGGAAGCACTTTATCTGTCCTTTCATTCTAAATGAAAGCTTTGCTGGATTAGAGTAATCTTGGATGTAGGTCCTTGCCTTTCATGACTTTGAATACTTCTTGCCAGCCACTTCATACCTGCAAGGTTTCTTTTGAGAAATCAGCTGACAGTCTTATGGGTATTCCATTGTAGGTAGCTGTCTCCTTTTCTCTTGCTGCTTCTATGATTCTTTCCTTATCTTTAATGTTGGCTAATGTAATTATGATGTGCCTTGGCGTGTTCCTCCTTGGGTCCAGCTCCTTTGGGACTCTCTGAGCTTCCTGGACTTCCTGGAAGTCTATTTCCTTTGCCAAATTGGGGAAGTTCTCCTTCATTATTTGTTGAAATAAATTTTCAATTTTTTGTTCTTCCTCTTCTCCTTCTAGTACCCCTATAATTCGGATATTGGAACGTTTAAAGATGTCCTGGAGGTTCCTAATCCTCTCCTCATTGTTTTTAATTCTTGTTTCTTCATTCTGTTTTGGTTGAATGTTTCTTTCTTCCTTCTGGTCCACATCACTGATTTCAGTCCCATTTTCCCTCTCATCACTTTCAGTTCCCTGTACATTTCTCTTCATTTCACTTTGCATAGCCTTCATTTTTCCCCTCTAATTTGCGACCATATTCAGCCAATTCTGTGAGCTTCCTGATTACGAGTGTTTTGAACTGTGCATCTGATAGGTTGGCTATCTCTTCATTTCTTAGTTGAATTATTT
Organism: Desmodus rotundus; assembly: GCF_022682495.2. NCBI lineage: Eukaryota > Metazoa > Chordata > Mammalia > Chiroptera > Phyllostomidae > Desmodus > Desmodus rotundus. The sequence goes on along the minus strand of NC_071397.1, from coordinate 41,963,821 downwards.
GTGGAGCTTTGATCTGTTCTTTCATTTGGGCCACCTTATTTTTTGGTTTCGGTGCACCTGTTGAGTATAAGGGCCGGAGCCTTAGGTGTTCATTAGGGCGGGGCAACCCACATGGCTGTTCTGTGAGGTTGTATGTCAGGGAGGGGTCCTAGAGGGAACAATGTCACTTGCTCTGCTCTCTGCCCTTGCGCAGTCATTTCCCCTGCTACCCACAATCAAATTGGGCCTTTCTGGTGCTGATTCCTGGGTGGGTGTGTTTGTGTACATTCTAGGACCCTGTGGGTCTCTCCAATGAGCTCTCCTGTGAGGCTGGGAGTTTCTTCCACCACCTCAACCCTCACAGGTGTTTTCAGTCAAAGGTTTTGAGGCTCTATTTCCCGGTACTGGAACCCTGGGTTGTGCAGTCTATCTTGCTCCCCAGTTGTTCCCCCTGGTTTATCTGCACATGAATGTGGGACCACCCAGTTCGCAATCCACCGTCTCGCTGGGTCTGCCAGCCCCTGCCTTGCCACAAGTTCTCTCTGCCCAGCTGCCTGTCTCCGCCCCTCCTACTGTTCTGGATGAATGTTTCTTCTTTAACTCCTTGGTTGTTTGGCTTGCATACAGTTTGATTTTCTGTCAGTTCTGGTTGTTTTTTGTTTTTCAATTTGTTGTCCTTCTTTTGGTTGTTTGAGGAGGCACAGTGGGTCTACCTACACCTCCAACTTGGCCGGAAGACTCCACATTTTTTAAATTATAAGAAAGGTAAGTATTTTAGGAGGCAAGCCCTCCTTTTGTGTGGCAAGCCCTGTCGTTGGCACTTTATCTTAACCATTTTATTTAATTCTCACAGTAGCCTTTCAAAGTTGAGGATAACAAGGCACAGAGCGATGAAGCCAGGTCCATCTGGATAATAGCTTCACTGACTCAAAATTGAACACATTTTTATCTCTTTTGAATGGAAGGCAGGGTGGATTGGCAAGAACTCACGGAGACCTTTGGCAAGACTCTTGGTTCCACTGTGGTATAATTTCTCATTTTATGTAAGAAGAAACAATGTAATAATCTACCCTCCAAAGCTTGCAAAACAGGTTCTGGAGAGATTGTCATTGGTGACATGGTGGTGGGTGATGCAAGCCTAGGATTGGGGCTTCCTTGTAGGGTAGTGGGAGAGAGGGAAGCCACAACCTGTTCCTAGAACCAATGACAGGGAGGTGGCAGAAGAAGTGGTAGGTAGTAACTGGAGCTCAAGGGCCATTTCTGTGGGGAGCTGAGGCCCCATTCACTCCCATTAAAGGGCACCAGGCTGATAGGTAAGGAAGACTGACATTAGCATTACTAAGCTCCTCCTTTCGTTTGCAGAATAGTTAACATAGATCTTCAAGGGCAGCCAGTAGCATCCTGTAACGTCTATCAGATCCTTTCCATGTGCCTAGCATTGTATACCAACCTCTTAAATATCATTTGATTGTCACAACAACCCTACAAATATTTTTATTGTCTTTTTGCAGAGAGGGCAACTGAGGATTTGAGGGTCTAAGTGTCTTGCTCAGGATCATAGAGCTGGTGGGTAAAGAACAACCCTGTTTTTGATTACTAGCATTTTTGTACCTTTTCCATAGGCCCTTTTGTTTTTACACAATTGTGAGCCTGGATTTCACTTAGCTGAGAGGCTTTCAGGTTGAGAAGCTTAAAATAGGTCAGGAATGCTCTCAGAAACTTAATCCCATTTTCATCAGAGTTGTTAATACAAAATTAACTTGATTTTATTGTTTCAGACCTTTCCCCTTCAATCTCCAGAACCAAGCTCCAGAGAGTTACACTTTCACTGTGCCTATCAACTCAGGCCTTAAAAAGAGTGTGATAAGTCTTACATGGTCATGGCATATAATTCTTCTTGATTTCTGTTTGATAGTATTTTGTTGAGAATATTTATGTTTATATTTATAAAGGATATTGGTTTGTAGTTTTCTTTTTTTGTCATGTCTTTGTCTGGTTGAGATATCTGGGTAATATTGACCTTTTAGATTGAATTGAGAAGTTTTCTTCCCTCTTTTATTTTTTAGAAGATATTGCAAAGGGTTGGTGTTAATTCCTCTTTAAACATTTGGGAGAACTAACCAGTGAAGCTATCTGGGTCTGCACTTTTCTTCATGGGAAGATTTTATATTATAAATTCAATCTCTTTACTTCTTAGAAGTCTATTTAGATTTTCTATTTTATTTTATTAAATTAATTTCAGTAGTTTGTGTCTTACCAGGAATGTGCCGTTTCATCTAGGTTATCTGATTTGTTGACATACAATGGTTCATAGTATTTACTTATACTTTAAAAAATTTTTTTATAAAGTTGGTATTAATGTCCCCTCTTTCATTCCAGATTTAACTATTTAATTTGAAGGGTTTTTTTTCTTGATCAGTCTATCTAATGGTTTGTTCATTTTGTGGATTTTTAAAAAGAAGAACCAACGAACAAATTTTTTTCTATTATTTTTCTCTTTTCTACTTTATTTATTTCTATTATACTCTTCATTATCTTCTTTCTGCTTGCTTTAGGCTTAGTTTGCTCTTATTTTTCTAGTTTCTTTATTTGAAATATTAGGTTGTTGACTTAATACATTTACAGCTATCAATTTCCCTCTAAACACAGGCTTTACTACATCCCATTTTTGGTATGTTTCACTTTCATTCATCTCAGAGTACTTTTTAATTTTTCTTTTGATTTCTATAGGACTATAATACTTAATGTCCACATATATGTGAGTTTCCCAAATTTCTTTCTTTTTTTGAAAAATTGTTAATTTTTAAATTTTGTTGTGTTTTTTACATTATCATTTACCCATTCGATCTTTTTTATTTCTAATTTTAGTCCATTATGGTTAGAAATCTTTGCATAATTTAATTTAAATCTTTGTTAATTGATGCATATTTTGTATAATTTATGTTATTTTATTTAATTTTTAAAAATTTGTATAACTTAAATCTTTGTTAATTGATGTATAATTTGTATAATTTAAATCTTTGTTAATTTATGGAGGTTTGTCTTATGGCTGAGTAATTTCCTATCCTGGAGAATGTTATGCAGGTACTTGAAAAGAATTTATATCCTGTGGCAGTTGGGTGGATGTTGGTTAGATGTCTATTATGTCTAGTCAACTTGTAGTGTTGTTCAGGTCTTCTATTTCCTTTTTAATCTTCTACCTAGTTGTCCCATCCATTATTGAAAGTAAAATATAGAAGTCTCTAATTGTTGTTGAATCGGCCATTTCTCCTTGCAATTCTGTCAGTTTTTACTTCATGAATTTTTTAGGTTCTGTAGTTACGTGCATATATGAGTATGTTCATAATTGTCATTTATCTCTGATGGATTTTTTCTCTATCATTATAAAATGTTCTTTTGTCTTAAAGCTTCTTTGGTCTGATATTAGTATACCATTCCAGCTCTTTTTTAGTCACTTTATTCATTATGTCTCTTTCCTTAATCTTTTATTTTCAACTTATTTTTGTCTTTGAATCTAAAGTGTGTCCCTTGTAGATAGTGTCACAGCACTTTGAATATGTTATCCCAATGTCTTCTGGCCTCCATGCTTTCTGATAAGTAGTCAGCTATTAATCTTGTTGCAGATCCCTCTTATGTAATAAATCACTCCTCTCATTGCTTTCAAGACTCTCTGTTTTTATTTTTTGATAGGTGGACTATGATGTGTCAAGTGTGGATCTCTTTGAGTTTATTGAGCTTCTTGGATGTGTGGATCTTTGGTTTTCATCAAATTTGGAAAGTTTTTGTTCATTATTTTTTCAAGTATTCTTTCTGTTCTCCTTCCTCTCTCTTTTTTTTATTTTCCTGGGGCTCCTATTATATGAATGTTGTTACATATAATTATGTCTGACAGGTCTCTGAGGAACTGTTCATTTTCATATATTCTTTTTTCTTTGTGACTGAATAATCTCTATTAACCTTTCAAGTTTGTTGATTCTTTGTTCAAGCAGCTCATATCTATTACTAAGCTCCTCTATTGATTTTTCTTTTCAGTTATTTTCCCTTTCCACTTCATAATTTTTGTTCATTCTTTTATTTATTTATTTTAAATAAGTTCTCCTTATTGGTATTATGTACCTGGTGAGAAACTGTTCTAATATGTTCCTTTACTTTCTTAGACATGTTTTCCTTTGGTTCTATGAATGTATTTATGAATCTATAGCTCATTGAAAGTTTTTGTCTAATAAGTCTGACATTTGAGCCCCTTTAGGGACAGTTTTTATTCACTGCCTTTTAACCCCTGTGTATGGACCATGCTTGCCTATTTTTTTACATCTTACCATTTTTTTTGTTATATACTACATTTAAAATAATATAATGTGGCAACTCTCAAAATCAGACTACCCTACCCAACCATAGTTTGTTGTTCTATTTGTGATGGTGGTTGTTATTGTTGCTGTTTGTTTAGTAACTATCCTGAACTAGTTCCATAAAATCAGTATTCTTTGTTGTGTATGAGTACAGAAGTCTTTGCTCAGTTAACTTAGTAATCAGCTAATGACTGGATAGACATGTCCTTAAATGCCTTGGGCTAGTAAGTCTCCCAGCCTTTGCAGAGGGGCTTCTCCGGGCATGTTGGGACATAATTTATGTGTGTTGATGGACCGCATATACAACTACCTTAGCCTTCACTTTATACTTGTGCAGAATCTCAAGGCTAGCCAGAGTTGAAAAAATATGGACCTTCTCAGATATTTCCTGGGCATACTCAGAGCCCTGTACATGTGCATGGCCTTTAAAGTTCCTAGGAATATATTGAGTTTTTCAAAGTTCTCTATGGGCTTTTTATTCATTAGCTTTTCTTTTAAAATAGTTTTTGTCAGCTTCTTATTTGCTCAACTGGTATTGCTGTGTTAAGCAGCTGTAATGTTAAATAATTGTTTTGGATTGTTTTTGACAAGCACTGTGGGGAAAAGGATAGTCTACTGGGCAAGTGCTGAGTTAGGTCAAATAAAGACAAGAATTGTGAGTAGAAGTCTCCAGGGAGCTGCCAGACCGGTCATTTAATGACAATTCTTTAGGAACAGAAATGTCTGGGGAGTGCACAACCTGTATCACTGCCCCCAATGACTTCTCTAGTCACTGGTATTCACAGCTGCTATGATTATAAGACTTTTGGGTTTCAAGATTTTTTTTTTTTTTTTTTTTTTAGCGAAAAGCAATAATACTAAGATATGTCCAGCAGGGAAACAGAAATTCCCTACTTTATTTTCTTTCTACTCTCCATGTCTATTGTTCAATTTTGATTACAATATCTGTCTTTGAAAAAAGCCACATGGTTTTCTGATTCTTCTTTCAATCCCTTAACTCTTCAAGAGTAAGGGGTTTGTGATGTCCTATTTTTCAAATCCATACTTTTCCTTAATCAAGGTAGGCTAGAGCCTTGATTAAAAGTGTGCTCCCAAGGTCAGTAGCACAGACCTGGCCAGAGGGAACCTCAGAAATGCAGAATCTCAGGCTTCACCTTAGAACTGCTGAATCAGAACCTGAATTTTGATAACATCCACTGGTTTTCCATGTGCACATTAAAATTCTAGAGAATTTCATGCTTTAAATCATAACACTTAATTTAGTTATAAATGTCCTTCAAGTCATATGTTGCTTATTAGTCTCACCATTTAAAAAAATGAATTGAACCTTTTATTAAAATCTAACAAAAAGTAAGTTTTATAAGACATTGAATATAGTGTACAATTTCCACCACTTTTCTGAGGCTATAATTACAGCTGGGTCTGGCTCCTGATCACATTCTGATGTCATCCTTTCTTTCATGTCCCCTTCCTTCCTCATCCTCCCTCCCACTGCTCAGGAACTGATTAGGACCCAAGGATTTTGGCTCCAAAGATCTGAGGGACATGGTTACAACCCCACTGGACTGCAAAATCAAATGTAATAACAATGTATTTGTCTGTGTGTTTTTCTGTGACGCTCAGTCTTGAGCTCAAGCCAGCAGGCAGTGGTGCCAGACCTCATGTTGGACATCAAGTGAGAAAAACAAGCAGCACAGTTTTTTCCTTTTTGCAGCCTAGCAACTCCAGGAAACCTTAAGAAGCAGAGGGCAAAGACAGACCCCAAACTGGTAGCCACTGGAGATCTTAAAGGGATAGGATTGGGCCCAAGTCCAGCCAATGGTACGAGGCATCTCAACAATTAGGACTTTTCAGATGTAATTCATCAGAATTTATTATATCCTTGTCATGCAAGACCATAAGAACCTTTCGTGAGGGAATTGTCTTATGTCTGAAAGTACAACAAGTATTCTAGATTTCCCAGGATTGCATTTTATTTTTGTAGAACCAATAACTCTGGGTTTATCTCTGGCAAGGGAGAATTTCAGGCTAAGGAGGAAGAAGTGGATGGACCATGGCAGCCCATTTTTGCAGGGCCTCTCCAGTTACCCAGTCAGGCAGCTTAACTATATATGGTATTGGGAGCACTTCAGCAAAGATGTAAATCCTGCTTATCTCAGAAAAATTGCTGATTCTTGATCTAATCAATAACCTGGATGAGAATGAATCTTCATGTTGAGAAAGCCTGGCATGGAAATTCTACTCAGTTGATATGCACTTGAGAAATCAGCTATGCCTTGTTTCAACAGATATCTGAAAAGTTCGGAGGGCAGGTTTTGACTAAGTTACTCCTTTAACTTATTATTAATTAGTTAGACATTTCTTGGGTTGTTTTATAGTCATATCTCTCTGGATTTAGGGGATTGCATTGGACTGGATTAGGCCTTTTTACCCATTAATATCACTAACTGAACCCCTGAGACAGTGTTTCAGATACTGCCTCAGGCTGCTCCATGTACAGCTCTTCTCCTCCTCTCTCCCCTCTCTTTCCTTTTCTTGTCTTCCATCTCTCTACTTTTTATTTCTCTGTGGCCTATGGCTGGGAGCCCTACTAACATTAATCAATCCATTGTCTAATAGATATCTTCTATGCACCAGGCACCATGCTGGGAGCTGTGGAGGATGCAACGATGAACACAATATGTATTTGTCCTTGATGAACTTACCCATTTGCTAGAGAAACAAGCATACACAAACATAAAGATGATCTCACACTGGGAATACTTTGCTATAAAAATAAGTACAAGTATAAATACAAGAAATTCAGGCAAGGAGAAATTACCATTGTCTCAGACGGTCAGGGGAAATGACTTTCCAGGGTTGGTGAGACTTGAAAAAATAATGAGAAGTTAACAGCTAAGATATCAATGTTTCCTCAAGAAAAACAAACAAATGCTGTTGAGCCCTGGACTAGTTCTTCTGGACCTATAATTTAAAAATGTTCTTTCCAGTCCAAAGTGAAACATTGAATTTCTGGAACAGATTTTGATTATGTTCAGAGTTTTTCCTCAATATAGTATCTACTATAGTATTTATTTAGAATAAATATTATCTATAAGTATTAATAATTTTCATGGCAATTTGAGTATCTAAACAAATTTCCAAGCATATGCTAATTCATTTGAACTTGTAAAAAACATCCTCTCTAAAGTCCAAGTTAGTTGTGTAACTGACTCTCCTGTTCCCTCTTATCTACACAAATTGAAAGTTGTGAGTACTTAAATGTATTCAATTAAAATATTGGAAATGACTATGCACTAGCTGCATATCTTCCTATTAAGACTTGGACCTGGTGTCAAATCAGAGTAGCTGTGTTCCACTGTAACAGCCCCCCAGACACAAGAGTAGATACTGTGGCAGGTTCCAGTCCAACCATCTCATTACCACAGAGCTGTGAAGGGTTTCCCTAAAAGCCAGTCATCAGCTTTTGCCTTTCTGTGTTAGTATTGGCACAACCTCTGTATCTTAGAAGTGGGAGTCAAGTGTGAACCCTTTTTCACCTTGCCCTTTCTTCTTCTGACCTTGGTTTTAGTTTGCTTTGACAATTGATTTGCTTCCTCATGCACAAGCCTCCCTTTCCTGAAAGGAAGAGAATGCTAAAAGGTCAAGCACTCCCACTTTTCACCATAAGTTCATGGCTGTTTTCCCTACTCTTTCCCAGGTTGTCTACTGACACACGCAGCTACTGGCACAGTAACATTTGTTTAGGTTAATCTCTGATAATATGGTCACCCAAACTACCCATTTTGATACCTATACTTGGTGTTATTTCTGCCTCTGAGGTCCTCAGGAAAAACAAACATCTTTTGTAACAGTTATTTTCTTTTTCTTACCATACCAGCATCATAGTCAAATCAGGAAAATCCTTTCTGGTGAAAGTTCTGTTAGAGATAAACCTTAGATTCATGCAAATGGCTGGTGTGATAGAAGGTCACAGAAGAGAGCCTTTACTGCAGGTGGGTTTGCATTCTGTGTTGCCTGGAGGGCTGCAAAGCCCCAATTGCAATTTGTAGCAATTTTCCATCTCAAGTCCAGAAAGGTCATTCTGTGTTTAGTTAACCTAATCTCTTAATGTATATGGATTTTAAATTGCTTACAAGTGAGTAACAAACTATAACTCTTTATTAATTTATATTGGGAAGCTTGATTTAATTTGCCAAAGTTAATATATATATTTTTTCCTTTTGGTCCCTCAGTGCTGCTTTGTTCATGGCAGCTGCTGACCAAGGGGTACAGTTTTGGTGTCTGTCAGTGTAGACTCTGTTGACCAAGGATGATTTTCAGTCTCAAGGATTCGGAAAATTTTCTAAGTAATCTGGAAGGGAAAGCTTTGTTCTCTTGGACCTCTGAGTTTTACCTTGCTTTTCTTGTCCAGTGTTATTTTATCACCTTGTGAATTCTGCTGAATAATATCATTGTTTGTCTTTAGTGATCTCCTCCCTGCTTTAACCAGTTTCCTCCTTGTGTAGTGAATAAATAATGTTTCACATTTTTCTGAGGTCAATGCCAGGAACCTCCACAACAAAAAGCACCAAAACAGCCTTTTCACTGAAGTCCTTAAAATATAACCTGAAGGGGACTAAAGTTTAAAGCTGAGTGCAAAAAGAGTTTGACTACAAATTCTTGTTGCCTAGATGTGGAGTTTCACTTGATTTTCTGATCATGTGCATGTGTGTGCATGTGTGAGAGAAAGGGAGTGGGGGAAGAAAGAGAGAGAGAGAAACAGACTAAATGTCTCTGTGTGTCAGTTCTGTCTTTTATACTCTATTTGCATTCATTCATTCATTCATTCATTCATTCTCCCTCTCCTTTACATGGTTCAATGTAATTTTTTTCTATTACTCTTGCCATTAAAACACAATCAGAACCAATGGTCAGGTAGTCCACAGAGGTATGGCTGTGATGATTGTCAAATTTGTACCTGACGACAAATTATTGTTGCCTCAAACCACACCTGAGTGGTCCTCTGCTGCCAAGGGATCCCCCAGGGCTCTCCCAATCCAGGGCTCATACTTGGCATAACTAGGATTGAGTCTCTGGGATTCTACTTTGATGTACCTCTCCCTGTACCCATTCTGGTTAGTGTCATCTAGGCTGTACCAGTAATTACCTTATTTTGATTATCACCTCCTCTAAACACAAGCACCTAACTCACAGAGTACATGGTTGTTCAGCCAATCTTAGTTCTGAAATTGAGCCAAGATCTGTGAAGGAAGCACAAGAAATCCCCAAATGGTGAGAATAGATTCCACAAAGTTCTAATGATCACCTTCTTTCCTCATTGTGACAAGTTAGATGGTCACAATATGGACCCAGCTATCTGGCTGAAGTGGGAGCTTCCTGTCACTAAAGCAGACTTGAATGACTTCCAAGGCCCTTTCCAAGCAAATGATATTTAAAAATTAGTAAACATTGCAAATTCTCCCACAAAGGGCATAACTTGGATGTCACATGAAATACGTAAGAGCTAAATAAGTAAAGAACCAAGTACTACCTTAAGGCCTCTGTTTGCCTGTTCTTGGTTTAGACATCTGGTGGCTGCAAGATTCAACTCAATATAGTGTAAGCCTATAATTATGGGACTTTATGCTGCAGCACTGCTTATCCACGGCAACCAAGAGGACGTGGGATGAAATGACAAGCGTGTGTGGGGGTACCAGGATGTTAGGGAGGGAAGTAGTTTGATTTGGGGAACAAGCAGTTGAACTTTGTATGTACAATGACAACAATTAAGGGAGGATTTATCTGTGGGTGAAACTGAAGTGGAAGGAGTCTCTAGTCTCCTGAAATGGATGAAGTGACCACTGCTACGAGCCACTCCGGAGGGACATAAACTCTGCAGAGTATGGCATCCAGGGGAAGTGGCTCTGGTAGTCAAGGCTTGTCCTCTGAAGAAGGTTGCAGGTGAGCTGTTGGGAGTGAAGGAAACAGAAGCAGAGGGTCTGGGTGGAATGTCAGTATGGCTGCTGCAGTGACTTCTCTCAAGTTAGCTAACTTGAATGTACTTCTATTGTCTCCTTTGTAAAATGGGGATTATAATATTTCCCCCGTACCTTTCTTAGCCATTGTAAGTGATGTGGTTAGTTGTGACAAGTGTCAGTAATGATTTTTGCTATGAGTCCGGGAAGCGAAGTGGGTGCTGGAAAAGGGAAACATTCCAGGGCCTGCAGCCATGAGACCCCTGGCACCCTACGTGCTCTCTGGTCATATCCGGCTGGGTTGTATACCTTTCCTAAATTAAAAAAAATCAAATCCCAGGAAAGTTGAAAGATCAGAATAATTAACATCCATATCCTGCCCTCTTAGATTCACCAGCTATTAGCATCCACACACACACACACACACACACACACTTTTATAAGCCATCTGAAAGTAGTATGCCAGTATTATGATACTTCACTTCTATATGATTCTGAATGAGGCACAAACAAAGACATTTGTCACTTTTCTATTCAGTAATCCTATTTCCATACCTAAAGAAACAAAATTCAATGATATTCAACATGATCATAAAATTTTTAAGATGTTCCGGAATGTTGTCAAGGTTAATGCATTGCATTTGCCTGCTATTTCTTTCATAGACTTTAGAACAGCCTTCCTTTCTCCTGTTCTTTCTTATTGAATCTATGATACGTCCAGGCCAAATGTCCTGCAAAGCACTTTGTGCATTCCTGTCACTGTCATTCCTTGTCGAGTTGTGTTTCTGAGTCAGCCCTTCCTGCTCTGGTCTATGGGTCATGGGGTTGGCTTTGGTGCCGTAGCCTGAGGACCTTGCTAGATGCTCTGGGTTTGCACTTGGGGAACTAAGGGTAAATTTTTGCACACATATGCCTCCAAAGGACTCCTGGTTCGCTCAATTCCTATTCATCACCACCTAAACCTATATTTACTACAAAATCAGCCATACTTGCTACACCATGACCTCTGGATCAGTTCTAAAATGTGAGGCAGAAAAGGGTTTTTCATTTTTCATCTGCAGTGATGGTGTGGGTTCATTCTCAAGGCACCAAAAGTAAAGTGGGGGCTGAATGAAGATTTGAAAGAGGATTTGTTGTTTCTGGCTTGAGTATGTGTGAAGAAATTTTCTTCCTCTCCAGCTTGCCCATAACAGATTAACACACTGTAGGCTGTAAATAGGGCTAAGACTTTGAGTTGTGAAATATTAGATGAGTGGAGAGGACAGAAAACTGGGTTATCACTGCCACAAGCCTCTCCAGCATTTACACAGCTCCTCTTATTTTCCCAGGGATCTATAATGTTGGAGACAGAAGAGATCATTTTGAAGATGAGGAAATGAGCCCAAGAGAGACAAAGTGATTTGCCCAATGCTACCCAGCTCATAGGTGGGCAGACCTGAGATTTAAGTGCATCTCCTAAATCCAGCCCTGTGTTTTGTCTGTTGTACATGCAGATGGAGTCACTTGATTTTGTATTTAGATGCCTGAGAAAATAGTTTGAAATGGCAAGTGCTGGGGAAGAAGAGAACACAATTAATTCAGCAGATGTGAGAGACTCTCATAATAGTCAAAATGAGAGGAGTGTTCTTCTCCCCTATCCTTGAATCTTCAAACTCGACCAAAGATGGCATTCTCTAAGAAAGGACAGAGCACTGTGCTTCTTGAAAATTCTTTCCATTCTGGTCTGCCAAAATCATAGTTTTTTGACCTGCAGAGTTTATACTATGTATTTGGGGATAGGAAACTTTCTTGGGTTGCTGTAACGGATTAGTTGTTTTTGAATAGCAAACCAAATCACTTTTGAAACTATTTGTTTTTCACAGGCATTTTCCTTCTGAAGTTATTTTGCAAAAATCTTTCTCTTCTTTCTCCACAGACATATAAATATCATTTGCAATTACCAGGTGTCTGTCTCCACCTGTCTATTACAGAGGGAGTTTTCAGAAGTTCCAATTATATGCCAAATTTCAGATCATGGCCTAGATTGTACTTTGATCCTAAAAATAGAATTTAAGGTATTTTTTCTCAACCAAGTTGCAAATATTGCTGTGGTTTTATTTTTTTGTGCATAAAATATATTTGTTCAATGGGTCTCCTTTTTTCGGTTAAAAAGAAGTATCTTCAGTTCCCTACAGAAAGGAAGGAAGGAAGGGAGGAAGGAAAGAAGGAAAAAGAAAAAAATCATCAACCACCTACACTTAATATTTTGGCCAATTGTTTAGGTTGTGAATTTTTCAAGCTCTTTTCAATCTTTATGAAAATCTCTAGGAGCAGTGGAGGAAGGAAATCAGTAAGCTGCACATCTTTACCAGTTAGATGTTTTGGCTGCAAATAGCAGAAACAAACAAACAAATAAACCTTCAGACTGTTTTAAATAATTAAATTTATTGGCTCATAGTATAAGGAACCTAGAAATGGTGTTGCCTTCAGGGTGCATTAATCTTGTGAGTTGACAGTGTCTTCAGGGATTCAAGTTCTTTCCATCTCACCATTCTGCTAACTGCAGGATACACTTTGTTTTAAGGCTGGTTGCTCTTGGGGTCAAAATATGCTTGTCAGTAGCAATTGGAACTGTATGAGTCCTTTTTCAAGTTTACTTTGAAGGAGAGATAATCTTTTCCTATGGTTCTCTCTGGTGCCCAGAAAATTTCCTAGAATATGTCCCCTTATATTAACCTAAATTGAGTCATGTGCCCATTTCTGAACCAATTCCTGTCACAAGGAGAATGCCATACTTATACCTTGTTATAGCAGGGTGAGTTCCCCAGGAAGCAAACTCTGAGACAATTTGTATGCATGAGGTACATTCACCTAGACAGGTTACTGGATGTGAGCTGACTGCAGGGACACCTTGCAGCCTCGGGCAAGTTCTCTGTCTTTGCTTTGCCTTTCTAGGGCAATCCCTAGAAAGGTACTCAGTTGAGAGCCATTCATTATCAAAATCCTAGCAGCTGGGGGAATGGATATTTCAGTCCTGAAGTGTGGGGATCTTGGCAGCGCAGCACAACATACACTGCATTTTACCCATTGATCCATTTGGCTCTACCTACTTTCCTTGTATAATATGCTTTTGGAATAGCTCCTCCAGGAGTCTGATTGTTCTGTGTTCCTGGGGAACTTACAAAAGGGAGGTTAGCAGTCAGGAAAAATTGCTACCCCTTTGAGATTTGAGGAGTTGAATAATCAACTTGCCACCAAGTACCTAGTTAGTTTCTTCAAGGGATGATGCTACAGCAGCGGTAGGCAGATTGGGAAAGAATATCAGAATTTGAAGTACCACTCAACTAGCAGGGAATTTACCATATTTTTCTTTTTCAGGTATCTCCAGCCTGATTTCAACACAGTCAAAATCTGGAAGTCAACCCTGTAGAACTGACAGAGACCCAGAAAAATTCCTTTAGTTTTGGCTTGAGAAGCAGAAAAGAGAACTCTTAAAGCTCAGAGGTTGGAGGAATCACCCTGGGTTTTGTATTTTTTTCCCTTTTTCTTTTTCTCCATTCACTTTTACCTCAGGATCTTGTGGTGGGGGCAGTGGCAGCCAAGTAGCCAGCATGGGAAACTACAAAAATCAAAATTCTGAAAAGGGAAACTTTCATTTTTCATTTGGTGTAGCTACAGTGAATGTAAGAGGCAGAGCCAAAAACCTCTCCCCCAACTCCCACTCCCTTTCTGTCTTTAAGTCACTTGGACCCCAGATTTGACTTACTCACATCCATGAGTGATTTTGGTTGAAGGACTGAAGACAATCAATAGATGCCAATAATGAGATAGCACAGATGTTGGAATTATTTAACAAGGACTTTAAAACAGACATAGGAAGAATTGTGAACGTTTTTTGAAACAAGCTTAAAATGGAAAGTTAAAAAAGAAGACATAAAGATGAACCAAATGGAAATTTTAGAACTTCATTGGAAGGACTCAATAACAGAATGAAGAACAGAGAGGGAAGAAATAATAGTACACTTGATGCCAAATCAATGGAAATTATTCAATATGAACAACAGAGAGAAGAAATATTGAAAAATTAAATAGGCTTCTGATCAAGATGGTGATATAGGCAGATATGGTTCACCTCTTTGCACACCTCACCAAAATTACAACTAAACTATAGAATAACCATCACTCAGGAACATCAGAAATCGAGTTGGATGGAAGTCTGACAACTATGGAATTGAAGAAACCACATCCATCCACACTGATAGGAGGGGCACAGACGTGAAACAAGCTGGCCCCACAATGATGTGGATAAAAATTCAGGAGGGATTATCTCAGGAGCTGGGGGGGGGAGGGGGTCCCAGACCCACACCAGGCTCCCTAGTCTAGGATTCCAGTCTAATTCCCCACAACTTCTGTCTGCGGAAACCAGCAGGTATTGAGATGGTGGAAGAGGCTGCTGGAGCCCCCAGCCATTCTTCTTAGAGAACCCACACATGGACTCATCTACTCGGACTCACTTCCTGTGAGCTCCAGCACCCAGGTGGCAGCTTGAAGGGCACCAGTTGTACACAGCGAGAGACTGAAGTGTCTGGCATAGGGGTGAGCAGAGGCCATTGCCCCTTTGCTGAGCCCTCCCCCCACAGAGCCAGTAGGTAGGCTGGTGCCATATCTGAGACTCCATCAACCTGGCTAACACTGTGTGACCCACTTTGGAGATCCACAGAGGCTCCAACCCACACAACTTATGGGCCCACCCAAGCTGCTTTTCCATAACAATGGCTGGTCTTGGTTCCTAAATCCTATCAAACAAGTAGCAGCTGGCTTCAGTGAGCCTTAGTGGCAGCCAGATTAGAGTCACAGTTTGGCTTCAACTGGGAATCTCCAAGTCCAGCATAAATAGCAGCCATCTCAGATTGCTTAACAGTTCAGGCATGGTTGGCCATGGGGCAAAACACAGGTGGGGATTGACCTTGGCCTGCACCACCTGGGAAACCCCAGGGCCAACACACCCAGTACACAGCTACAGACCATGATGGAGCACCACCACCCTACCCCTGCACAACTGATCCTCTAAGAGGACGGAGCTTGGTGGACAGTGGTCACAGCCAGTCCTTGCAGCTGACTGGCCTGGCTAAATCCCTCCCAAAGGTCTACCACAGCAACGAAGGCTCAACTACAAGAGGAGGGTGTACTCAGCCCACACAAAGGGCATACCTTGTGTACCCAGCTTGGGTGATAAGGGAAGTTGTGCCACTGGACCCTACAGGACACCTACTACATTAGGCCACGCTATCAAGACAGGGAGTCATAGCAGCTCTTACATAGGAACAAACACAGGGAAGCTGCCAAAACGAGGAGACAAAGAAACATGGCCCAAATGAAAGAACAGATCAAAACTCCAGAAAAAGAGCTAAACGAAATGGAAATAAGCAATCTATCAGATGCAGAGTTCAAAACACTGGTTATAAGGATGCTCAAGGAACTTAGTGAGGATCTCAACAGCATAAAAAAAGAAAACCAGAAATGAAGGATACATGAACTGAAATAAGGAACAATTTACAGGGAAACAACAGTAGAATGGATGAAGGTGAGATTCACATCAATGATTTGGAACATAAGGAAAAAAAACAAGCAATCAGAACAACAAAAAGAAAACAAAGAATCCCTCAGAATGAGGATAATGTAAGCAGCCTCTATGACAACTTCAGTGAGGTCCAATGTTTGCCTTATAGGGATGCCAGTAGGAGAAGAGAAAGAGCAAGAAATTAGAAATCTATTTGAAAAAAATAATGAAAGAAAACTTCCCTAACTTGGTGGTGGAAGTGCACATGCAAGTCCAGGAAGCACAGAGTCCCAATTATGATGGATACAAAGAGGCCCAGTCCAAGACATCATTGTTAAAAAGCCAAAGTTTAAAGATAAAGAGAGACTCTTAAAAGCAAGAAAAAAGAAGCTAGTTACCAGGACATTGCTAGATGGGAGGGGAGTGTGGGAGAGAATGGGTGAAGAGGTGAGGGGATTAAGAAGTACTAATTGGTAGTTACAGAATAGCCAAGGGGATGTAAAGTGCAGTGTAGGAAATGGAGAAGCCAAAGAACTTGGACACATGACCCATCTACATGAACAATGGTGGGGGATTCCCTGAGAGAGTAGTGGGTGCTGCATGGAGGGGGGCAAAGGGAGACAAATCAGGACAACTGTAATAGCATAATAAATAAAAGATAATTAAAAGAAAAAGAAAAATTAAAGAATAGAACTCAAAGGTCCACTGGGACAACTAAAGGCCTAATGTTTGTTTCCTTATACTCCCTGAGGGAGAGAAGAAAGAATGTGGTGCTGGAAAGACATTTGAAGAAATGATGGTTGAAAACTTTGCATGTTTGGAGAAAGAAAGATACTTACAAATTTTAGAAGTGGAGCAATCCCCAAACAGGGTAAAATTAAAGAAATCTCTACCCAAATACATCATACTCACATTTCTGAAACATCAATGACAAAGAAAAATTCTTGAAACAGCTAGAGAGAAATGATGCATCATCTCTAGGAGAACAACAATTTGATGACAATGATTCTCTCTCACAAAACCGCAGAGGTCACAAGGAAGTGACACAACATTTTTCAAGGGCTGAAAGAAATGAAGTGTCAGCTCAGAATTCCATATACAGCAAAAATATCTTTCAGAAATAAAAATAAAATAAAAACATCCTCAGATGAAGAAAAACTAAGAAATTCTGTACCCAGCAGACCTGCTTTAAAATAATTGTGAAAGGGAAATAATACCTGAAAGAAACTTGGAACATCAAAAACAAAGAACAACAGAATTGGTAAATATTTGGGTAAATACAATAAATTATTCTCTTGAGTTCTGTGAAATGTATCTTATGGTGGAAACAAAAGTATAACTTTGTCTGGGGAAGTTTTCAGAATATGTAAATATGATATTTAAGATAATACCTCCACCATGAAGAAGGGCAAGGTAAGGGAAACTTTTTGGTTTTAAGGTTTCTATATTTTAACTGAAGTGACAAATATTGATTATAAATAGACTGTGAAAAGTTAAGAATGTATTTTGTAACTTCTAAAGCAACCACTAAAAAGAAATTACACAGAGATACTATCAAAATCATAATAGACAAATTAGAATAGAATAATAAAGGAGCTCAATAGCTCCTCCCCAAAAGAAAGCAGGAAAGGGTAAACACAGAAGTGAGAAACAAGGAACAGAAAACAATAATAAAATGGTAAACATCAATATAGAAATATCAATAATTTCATTAAATGTAAATGCTTTTAATATACCAGTTAGTTAACAGAGATTGTTAGAATAGATTAAAAAACATGTCTTAGCCATATGTTGTATATAGGAAACATAATTCAATTATAACGATATAGATAGATTAAAAGTAAAGAATGGGAAAAGATATACAATGCAAAAATTAACAATAAGGAAGCTGGAATGGTTATACTGATGTCAAAATATACCTCAGAGGAAAGAATTACCACTGGGTGAAAAGAGATATTACATAGTGATTATATAAAAATAAAAAGGCCAATTCACCAAGAAGACATAAAAGTCTAAACATGTATGTACCTAACAACAGAGCTTCAAAATACATGAAACAAAAATCGACAGAACTTATAAGAGAAATAGACAAATTGAAAATTTATAATTAGAGAGTTCAACACTCCTCTCTCAGTAATTGGAAGAACAAATAGACAAAAAAATCAGCATGGATATGGAGCTGGATGACATCAACCACTGAATGTAACTGACATTTTAAGGCACTCAATCCAATAGCAGAATGCTTATTCTTTTTTAAGTGCATATAGAATATTTCCCAAGAAAGACCGTAACCTGGGTCATAAATCAAACTTTAAAAATTTTAAAAGAATTGCTTTGTCCCTGATCTTAGTGGGAAAGTTTCAAATTTCTCACCATCGAATATGATGTAAGCTTTAAGATTTTTGTCAATGTTCTTTATCAAGTTGAGGCAATTCATTCCATCCCTAGTTTACAGAGAATTTCTCTCGTGAGTAGATGTTCATTTCGTCAAATGCTTTTTTTTATATCTGTTAGTGAGATCATTTGATTTTTCTTCTTTAGCATGCTGATGTGACAGATTGCATAAATTGATTTTCAAATGTTGAATCAGCCTTGCATACTTGGGATAAATTTCACTTGGCTATGGTATACAATTCCTTTTATACAATATTGGATTTAATTTGCTAATATATTGAGGATTTTTACATCTATGTTTGTGAGAAATTTTGGTCTGTAGTTTTCTTACAGTGTCTTAGGGTTTGATATTAGGATAACTCTCATTTCTTAGAATAAGCTAGAAAGTATTTCCTCTGATTCTATCTTCTGAAAGAGATTATAGGAAATTGGTATAATTCCTTCTTTAAAAATTTGGCAAAATTCACCAGTGAACACATCTAGGCCTGTTGGTTTGTTGTGAAAGATTGTTAATTATTGATTCAATTTCTTTAATAGTTATAGACCTATTCAAATTATCTATTTCTTTTTGTGTTAGTTTCACCAGATGTGTCTTTCAATTAAATATTTTATTTTATTTAAGTTGTGAAATTTGTTGGCATAGAGTTGTTCATGTATTCCTTTATTATCCTTTTAATGTTCATGGGCTCTGTGTTGATATTCCCTTTTTCTTCTTTGGTATTAGTAATTTGTGTCCTCTCTCTTTTCTCTTAGTCTTGTTGACTTTGTTGATCTTATAAAGAGTCAGCTTTGCAAGGGACATAAAGGAAAGAATAAACAAATGGGACCTCATCAAAATAAAAAGCTTCTGCATGGCTAAAGAAAACAGCACCAAATTACAAAGAGAACCAACAGTATGGGAAAACACATTTGCCAATGATACCTCAGACGAGGGCCTGATCTCCAAAATATATAAAGAACTCACAGGACTCCACTCCAGGAAGACAAACAACCCAATTAAAAAATGGGCAAAGGACTTGAACAGACACTTCCCCAAGGAAGACATACAGAGGGCCCAGAGACATATGAAAAGATGCTCAGCATCACTAGGCATCAGAGAGATGCAAATTAAAACCATAATGAGGTACCATCTCACACCAGTCAGAGTGGCCAACATAAACAAATCCACAAACAAATGTTGGAGAGGATGCGGAGAAAAGGGAACCCTAGTGCAGTGTTGGTGGGAATGCAGACTGGTGAGGCCACTGTGGAAAACAATATGGAATTTCCTCAGAAAACTAAAAATGGAACTGCCCTTTGACCCAACAATTCCGCTGCTGGGATTATACCCTAAGAACCCTGACACACCAATCCAAAAGAACCTGTGCACCCCAATGTTCATAGCAGCACAATTTACAATAGCCAAGTACTGGAAGCAACCTAAGTGCCCATCAGCAAATGAGTGGATCCAAAAACCATGGTATATTTACACAATGGAATTCTATGCAGCAGAGAGAAAGAAGGAGCTCCTACCCTTTGCAACAGCATGGATGGAACTGGAGAGCATTATGCTAAGTGAAATAAGCCAGGTGGTGAGGGACAAATACCATATGATCTCACCTTTAACTGGAACATAATCAATAGAAGAAAAAAGCAAACAAAATATAACCAGAGACATTGAAGTTAAGAACAATCTAACAATAGCCGGGGGGGGGGGGGGAGTGGGAAGAGGGGATTACAGGAACTACTATAAAGGACACATGGACAAAACCAAGGGGGAGGATGGAGGTGGGTTCAGCTGGGGTGGGGTGGAGGGATGGGGAGAAAAGGCATACAACTGTAATTGAATAACAATAAAAATTTAAAAAAAAGAGTCAGCTTTGGTTTTATGGTTATTTTTTTCATCTATTCACTTCCTGTTTTCAATTTGATTGAGTTCTGCTATAATTATTATTTTTAAAGATTTTATTTATTTATTTTTAGAGAGAGGGGAAGGGAGGGAGAAAGAGATGGAGAGAAACATCAGTGTGTGGTTGCCTCTCGCACATCCCCACTGGGGATCTGGCCTGCAACCCAGGCATGTGCACTGATAGGGAATCGAACTGGTGACCCTTTGGTTTGCAGGATGGCACTCAGTCCACTGAGCCTTGCCAGCCAGGACATGAAACTTCTGAAAGGCAAAACAATATGGATATATTTGAACTTCAGCTGTGCAGCCTAGATTTCCCTGGCCTCTCTAACTTGGAGGCACACCTGACTCAATGATTATAAGAAGGGTTAGGAGGCTTCCTGCCTTCATTTAGACAATATTTATTGAACTGTTATGTTCCTGGAAATGTTCTAGGTGTTGAAAAAAAATAAATGATAGACAAAAATTCCTGGTGTAGTGGGGAATGTGTACAATAAACAATTATACAATACACAAAGCAGTTCATTTAGAGAGGGGCTGCCCCTAGTACATGGCAAATGATGGAAGGCATAGACCCAGGGCAATGGGAGTAGGGGTGCAGCAGAGGCAATAAGAGTTACTTGTCTTCTGGGAATATGCCATTCAACCTGTGCCAGTCCAGAGGCAGAGCCCTGCACCTATCATGGTTATTCCTGGAAAACTATGTTCACAAAAGCAGCATTAGACAATGTAGCGATCTGTAAGAAAGGGTTTCATTAATCATCCTACTGCAGAAACATAAAATCTCCACTAAATATTTGTTTCTCCTGAGTTCTTCCTCAGCCTCATCCACCAGGTGATGAGGTGATGACAGACTAGAATTTTATGGCTACATAGGAGCAGCAAACCCTAGTGAAGGCAGGTGGAAGAAAGAACATCCTAGGCAGGAGAACATGGTACAAGCCAAAGTTTCTGAGGCCTAAGATTATGTCTATTTTTAAAAAGGGGAAATAGTTTAGGATTGTTACACCTTGCTAAGACTGGGGGAGGGGCATGAGCAGAGGTAATTTTAGAAACGTGTCCTTGATGGCAGGGTGCAGAACCATTCGAATGGTGGAGACCCCAAGAGCAGGGAGACAAGTTAGAAACCTGGAACACTGATGAGGAAGGAAGGGGAGCCACGATGGAAAAAGTGAATTAAAATAATTAGAGGATTGAAGTCATAGATAACTCTGTGACGTGGAAGGGAAAGCACTGTGAGTGGGGATATGAGACAGCTAAAAGTTAGGGTTTTTTTAGAGAGTAAGATATTGGGTTACCTTATGCAAAACTTAAGATGAGGAAGAGTCCTGGATAATGAAAGATTGAAGATGTAACTCTAAAGGTGACAAACCACAGTCTAATGGCAGGCAAGAGATGATGATGATGATGATGATGATAATGGCTTGCCTTTGGTTTCATGAAGAATACAGAGGTAAGAAGCAGGCTTGGAAGTGAGATCATCATATAGAACACAGCCTGGCATATTGAAGCCCCCAATAAATAAATGATTGAGGTGCAAAAATAAGTATATAGTCAGATTCAGAATCCAGTTGACCTTTGAACAACATGGATTTAAACTGGGGGGCCCATTTATATGCAGATTTTTTCAATTGACCACAGTTCAATTCCTCCATGAAGTAAACCCAAATTGTTCATTTGTCAACTCTGCAGTTGGGAATCTGTGTATGTGGAGGGCCAACTGTAGTTATACATGGATTTTTGACTTTGCTGAAGGTCTGTGCCTCTAATAATTGTGTTGTTTGAGTCAACTGTACTCTAATGTTGTAAGGGTGGTGGGTAAATCATTTAAGTTACAAGAGAATGTCCAAGCTAAGAAAAAGTCTTTTAAGAGTTTATTTGAGCCGAATTGATGATGGTTGCTGGGAAGCAAAACCTCAATGAATTAAGAATATGCTCCAAGGAATGGTGGTTTTGAAGCTTATTTTATACATGAGAATCTAGGGAGGAGTCTAAAGGAGGGTTACATGAAATTTACTGGTGGTTGATTAAGAAGGCAGGAGAAAGCAAAATGGGGAAATCTTTGAGGTTGGATAAAAGTAAAATGGAGAGGTACATATTTCTTTAATTTTTTTAAATTATATTTTATTGATTGTGCTATTACAGTTGTCCCAATTACACCCACTATGCCCCCCTCCAGCAGCCCCCCACTCCCTCAGGCAATCCCCACACCATTGCTCATGTGTCATGAGTACAAGTTCTTTGGCTACTCCATTTCCTATACTGTACTTTACATCCCCATGGCTATTCTGTAACTACCTATTTGTACTTTTTAATCCTCTCATCAATTCATCCCCCTTATACACCCTCCCATCTGGCAACTATCAAAAAGCTCTCTCCATCAACCATTCTGTCTCTGCTATTCTTGTTTGCTTAGTTGGTTTTTTAGATTCAATTGTTGATAGATATGTATTTATTGTTCATAGTTTTGATCATCTTTTTCTCAGAGAAGTCCCTTTAACATTTCATATAATAATGGCTTGATGATGAGAACTCTAGTTTTGTTTTGTTTTTGTCTGGGTAGCTTTTTACCCTCCTTTTGATTCTAAATGATATCTTTGCTGGGTAGAGCAATCTTGGCTGTTGGTCCCTGCTTTTCATAAGTTTGAATATTTCTTGCCAATCCCTTCTAGCCTGCAAAGTTTCTTTTGAGAAATCAGCTGACAGTCTTATGGGAACTCCCCTGTAGCTAAGTGCTTTTCTCTTCCTGCTCTTAAGCTTTTCTTTTAATCTTTAACCTTTGGCATTTTAATTATGATGTGTCCTGGAGTGGGCCTCTTTGCGTCCATCTTGTTTGGTACTTTCTATGCTTCCTGGACTTACATGTCTATTTCATTCACCAAATTAGGGAAGTTTTCTTTCATTATTTTTTCAAATAGATTACCAATTTTTTGCTCTTTCTCTTTCCCTTCTGGTACCATTATGAAGTGAATGTTGGACCTCTTCAAGTTGTCCCAGAGGTTGCTTACACTATCCTCATTTTGGCGGATTCTTTTTTCTTTTTGTTGTTTAGATTGGTTGCTTTTTGCTTCCTTATGTCCCAAATCTTTGATTTGATTCTCGGTTTCATCCACTCTACTGTTGTTTCCCTGTAAATTGTTCTTTATTTCAATTAGTGTATCCTTCATTTATAACTGGATCTTTTTTATGCTGCTGAGGTCCTCACTAAGTTCCTTGAGCATCCTTATAACCAGTGTTTTGAACTCTGCATCTGATAGATCGCTTATCTCCATTTTGTTTAGTTCTCTTACTGGAATTTTGATCTGTTCTTTCATTTGGGCTATGTTTCTTTGTCCCTCATTTTGGCATCCTTTCTGTGTTTGTTTCTATGTATTAGGTAGAGCTTCTAGGACTCCATGTCTTGGTAGATGTAGTTGCCAATGCATGGCAAATGTAGTAAGTGACTTGTAGGGACCAGTGGCACAGCCTCCCCTATCACCAAAGCTGGGTACTCAAGGTGAGCCGTTCATGTGGGCTAAGTACATCCTCCTCTTAGAGTTGAGCCGTAGTTATTGTTGTCAGGTCAATGGGAGGGATTTACCCAGGCCAGTCAGCTGCAAGGATTGGCTATGACCACTGACCACCAACCTCTGCCCTCCATGGCTGATCTGTTGTACAGGGCAGGGTGGTGGTGCTCTCATGTGGTTGTAGCTGTGTACTGGGTGCATGGGCCCTGGGGTTTTGCAGGTGGTCCAGGCCAAGTTCAGACCCCACCAATGTTTTGCCTGGGGCCACCCTGACTGAGCTACAAAGCAATCTGAGATGTCTGCTACTTGTGTTGAGCTTGGAGATTCCCAGGCAAAGCCAAGCTATGAATCTAGGCTGGCCATGCCATGGGCCACTTAGCAAGAAGTATGGGGGCTGGTGACTCATCAAGCTGGGTGTTGCTTATTTGAAAGGATCTAGGAAGTTGTGAAGCATGAGCCAAGACTAGCCATTCATATGGAAAAGCCACTGGTAACAGTTATAAGTAGGGTGGGATGAAGCCTCAAGGGATCCCCAGGGCAGAGCAAACAGTGTCAACCAAGTTGATGGAGTCTCAATATGACAACTGCCTGCCAGCTCTGTGGTTATGTGTGGGGAGGGTTCAGAAAAAGGACAATGGCCTCTGCCTGCCTTTCTATCTGAGATAAAGCTGTTCCCCAGCTCTTGTCTTTATGCCAGACACTTCATTTCCTCCCTGTATGCCACTGGTGCCTTTGAAACTGTTACCCTGGTTCTGGAGCTCAGAGCAAGAGAGTCTGAGTAAATCTGTGTGTGGGTTCTTCAAGAAGAACTGCTTGGGACTCCAGAAGTTTCTTCCACCAACTCAATCCCCACTGGTGTTTGCAGCCAGAAGTTATGGGGACTTATCTTCCTGGGACTGGAATCCTGGGCTGGGGTCCTGGTATGGGACTGGGACTCCTGGCTCCTGAGTTATCCTTCTTGAATTTTTATCCACTGTGCATGGATGTGGGACCAGCCCATTCTGCATTTCTGCCCCTCCTACCAGTCTGGATGGATGTGGTTTCTTTAATTCCATATTAAAGTTGTCAGACTTCATGCAACTTGGTTTCTGATGATCCTGAGTGAGGTTGATCTATAATTTAGTTGTAATTTTGATATGGTTGTGGGAAGAGGTGAGCCATGTTTACCTATGCTGTCATTTTTAACCTGAAGTTGGATTTCACACATACCTCTTTAACATTGACAGGCACAGGATGGTTAACATTATAGCACATGGGGATTGTATATGGGAAACAAGGTAACAGTGTTGTCTTGTGCTCTGTTTGCTAGTGGTTGTGCTTTCAAGAGGTCTGGAAAGAAAGTTCCTTGCAAGGGTATGCTATCTTAGATACACAAAAAGAGATAATTTCAAGGGTAAGGATTGATCTTTGTCCTGGAAGCCACAGGCCTAGGGTGTGACTACCCACTATAACACACATTTAGTTAGGAATTTTTACATTCATACTACCCTGTGTGGGCAGAGACCACCTGCTCCTGTCCCTTGCAATCTTTTGTTTTCTCTGCTCCTGTGCCTGAGCCCTCTGTGGCAAACATGCTCCACCAGGTACTTGGTCAGGCCAAGAAGCATCCAAGCTTGATCCCCTAATTTGTATTTATTGGAGCCAGAGGGATTGGGGCAGTGCTGTATGTCTTGCCCCTGGCATTGTTCAATCCAGATGTCTGCTGGGCCAGAAAGAACAACCCAGAACCCTGGAATAAACTAGGTTCCAGAGATCTATCAGGTTCTGCTCAGTGAATGTAGATTATAGAAAACTGATGAAAGAATGTTCAGACTTTTTTTTTAAACAATATAATAGTTTGATGGTATTTTTTCCATTATTATTCTTCCCTGCTATACCCTCTTCCACATCCCCCCCCCTCATCACTGCAATCACCCCACTGTTATCTGTATCCATGAGTTCTTCTTCTTTTTTGCTCAGTCTCTCCAACCTTCCCTGCCCTGCCCCCCAGGGCAGTCAGCCTGCTTTATATCTATGAATCTATCTCTGTTTTGTTAGTTCAGTTTGTTCATTAGATTTTCCATATGAGTTAAATCATATGGTATTTGTCTTTCTTTGATGGGCTTATTTCACTTAGCATAATTTTCTCTAGGTCCAGCTGTCGCAAAGAGTAAAATTTTCTTTTTTTCCTTTCTTTTTAATGGGTGAGTAGTATTCCATTGTTTAATGTACCATAGTTGTTTTCGCCACTCATTTACTGATGGACACTTGGGCTGCTTACAAATCTTGGCTATTGTAAATAATGCTTCAATGAACATAGGGGTGCATATATTCTTTCGAATTAGTGTTTCCAGTTTCTTTGGATAAATTCCCAGAAGGGGAATTGCAATGAAATGTTTCACTATAAAACTGCTTAGAATGAGGGTCTTTTAGAGGCCATCTGCACAATTTTCCGCTTAACCAGGAAATATTACCCGTCCACACCCATGAAATCTTGTTGGAGTATTGTGTTGGGGTTTATACTGATTAGTAAATATCTGAAACTTGAAGAAAACACTACCATGTGTGGTTACGTTGGTCTCTGAGACTGTAAGGCCTACCATGAGGGCCTCCTGTGAGCTTGTCAGGTTTAGTAGGTGCCTTCTTTTCCATCTACATGTACAACTCTAGTGTGTTTCAAAAAGTTTTCAATGGTGTAGGAAAATAAGTGTGATTTATTGTGCAAAAAAGCCCCAAATTTCTGTTCAGTAATTTGGGGGAAAAAAGCTAGAAAAAGCTTTTCTACTTTCTACCATAAACAGTTATCACTTTAAAATTAAGTAAATAACAACAACAAAAACCGATGTGTGAGAAAGGAAGGCCTTGGTTAAGACTTTCTTCTAAGCTACCTCTAATTAGCATTCCATCAAGGATGAGGTTAGGAAACTCACATCAGAGGTGCTTTGGAAATGACAAAGCTTTAGATGATCTGGGA
Organism: Desmodus rotundus; assembly: GCF_022682495.2. NCBI lineage: Eukaryota > Metazoa > Chordata > Mammalia > Chiroptera > Phyllostomidae > Desmodus > Desmodus rotundus. Next base: position 41,937,256 of record NC_071397.1, on the reverse strand, counting down.
CATGGCTTAAGGTGGTTCTCGTGTTGGGTTGTTTGTTAGAGTTGGGGAGGAGTGTGAGGAGAGGGCCATGCCATGTACATCTGTGCTCACCTGTGCCCCTCTGAGGGCGAGGGGAGCCCAGTGTGGCTCTCCAAGGGCTGCTCCCTGCCCCTCAGAGGTGCCATCTGTCAGTTGTGCTGTGAGGTACATTTTTATGTCTCCCCCACAAGGACTGAATAGGGTGGTGGTTTCCCTGTAAGGGTGCATCTCACAGAAGAGGAAACAGATGGATGAAGGAGCATTGGAGAGGGGAAAAATGGGAATGGGAGAGGTTTGTAGTTGTCTCTGAAGGGCAGGGTTCACCCAGGTCACAGATTCCATTGCCAGAATCAGGGCCAACGACCTGGCTAGAGCTGGGGCAGCCTTTCACACAGGACTTTGTACGGCTTATCAGCCATTAACTTACTGAGGCAAACCTGCCAGCCCTTAGAAAGAGGAAGTTTTCACATTTTAAACAACTTGGCTTTTAGCCCCACCTTTCCTCTGGTTTGAGTCAAAGATGTGTGTTTCCCTTAACAATAATAACTGGCTTTCATTTTCTGTGCAAAGCTTTGTGGCTCTCAAAATCAGCACAGTTTATTTTGAATGCATAGCCACAGCTTAAACTGGGCTGACAGAACATGAATTGGAACAAAATGTGAGGGGTTGTGGTCTGGAGGGATGTATTGTTTTAGCTTAGAGAAAGAAATGAAATTTTCTCTTGTAACTGGGTATGTTTTCTGTGCCCGGTGAGGACTGACACCTGGGATTCCTTTCTATCAACTAGGGAGCACCATTGAGCTCTCACCTGTGTCCTGGTGCCTGAGACCCCTTCACTCAAGTTGTAGTCAGACATCTTTTGTCTGTGACAAACAAAAGACAGGGGAGTAACTTGGTTTAAGTCATCTGCCTTAGATCACACTGTGCTACCCTTCACTGCCCATCATTTTTAGGCCTTAGAGTTCACTCCAGTTTTGGAAGATAAATGAAATTTTCGCCTGCATCTAGGAGTATTATTTATTTGCATAGCACATATGGGCCTCACCGGGTTTCCTGAGCTCTCACCAGCTTGACTCACTTCCCCCAGTCATTACCACTTATTCCATCAAGGCTGGAACACAGCAGCAAACTGTGTGAATGTAAAGGGATTATATTATTCTTTCTTTCAGAGTTATCTTTGGATTTGAAGTTCTAAGTTGCTTCAGTTTTTCTAGTGCATTGATAAAAGGTGCTCTAAAGACACACAGCCTCTCTTTGGTAGCTCTCTAATATAGTCCATTTGTAAAAGAAAAGTAGTTTAGGGGTAACATTAGCCATGCTATTCTTAAAGCTTTGTTCCCAGGCTGCCTTGGATTTCTTCATTTATTCTGGTAAATTCGTAACCCCACTGAATAAGGGCTCTAAACTAAGTCATCCTGCTTTTGCCTGGACCAACCCTGGGCACCAAAGTAACCCATCTTGAATTGATCACAGAGCATGCCTGTTTCAAAAATTCAAGTGTTTGGTTAAAGCTGCATCAATCCAGTGAGTCAACTAGCTTCATTTTTAAGATGTTCTAGAGTGCTGACTTACTCAACTGAGTAAGGTCCATGTTTCCTGAGGATGTGATTCATTCATACCCTACAGAGGGGAAAGAACAACATTTGAAAGCACACATAAGAAGAAGTGGATAAAGCCCTACTCTTTCTGGCAAAACTGTCTCTTGTGGTATAATGTGGAGGTTTCCGGTATTTCTCTCTGGGGCAAGTGTTGGAGATGATGTTACTGAGGCTGTGAATGGGGGTGTGAGGACAGCTTTCTCCTGCCCAGCCTAAGGCCCCAAGAAAGGAGGGGCATTCTGCTCAGGGAAAGCAGGCAGTAGGAACTTTCTGGGGTTGAGGACATATGTTTCCTCACTGAGGATTCACGGCTAAAGTCAAATTTCTGTGCCTGCCCCAAGGCTGGCCATGGGGCCCAGCGAAGCAGAGAAGGGGGCCTACTCTGGAGTCTTGTCTTCTGTCTCCCTTCTGGCACAAGCACAGTGCTTGGGTCTTGTTTTCCAAGGAGCTTTCCCTGGCTCCTGGCTCCAGCTTTGCTTTTCTTTCTTGGGCATGATGTCTATTCTTTTGTTTAGAAAACATTGCAGCCCTGGCTAGTGTGGCTGAGTGTACTGAGCATGGGCTGCAAACCAAGGGGTTGTCGGTTCGGTTACCAGTCAGGGCACATGCCTGGGTTGCAGCTGAATCCCCAGTAGGGGGCGTGTGAGAGGCAACCACACATTGATGTTTCTCTCCCTCTTTAAAAAAAAAAGAAAGAAAGAAAACATTGCACCCTGTAAGTAGCCTTTGTGCCATATTGGCTTTTATTGCCTCCTATTAGGAAGTTTGATGGGAGCCAGATGCCTTGTGCTGACCTGTCCATTTTTAAATTTCTGTAAGAACGCTTAATTCTACCTCAACCTGAAATTCAGCTTGATTTAGTGATAAATGGAACCATGACAAGGTTCCATTTATTTATTTATTTATTTATTCAGTCGTCATTCATTCATTTATTAATTCATTCCTACCCTTATATATTCCACCAATACTTATTAAGTGCCAGCTATGGGCCAAATACTTATTCAGTTATTCATGTATGTGGAGACATTTTATTCACTGAAATTCTGAGAGGGGATGGGAATGAGGCTGGCCTCCATGAGAGAAGCAGGAAGAGAAGGACAGGGCTAGACTGGCCTTCCCAAAGGCTCAGGGTGCAGGGTGACAGCTGGAGCTGGGCTTCTGGAGACCAGGGCCAGGGTCTGGGCTGGCTCTTTGAGAAAGACAGGAGGTGGGCTGGGCCCTGTGTTGTGCTGTGGTAAGTGCTCCCACCCCCAGGGTCCTGCTAATCTTCAACCCAACAATGGTAATCATGATGATCATAAATCATGCTCAATATGACTGGGTTTCTTCTTGGCAAAAAATGAGAGGGGTGGGTTTTGTTTTTAGGTTGGCCTTGGGGTGGAACATCCTAGGCTGGAGCAGAGACGGAGCTGTCTCAGGGAAATGGGTTTGGATATCACAGCTGTCACGGGGAGGACCCAGGAGTCATCCGGGATGGTGCAATTGGGAGGCTTTAACTATGGGGAACCATTCCAAACATGGGAAATGTGGCCCAGCCCCCACTCAGAAAAGTCAGTGGGGAGCAAGGTTCGGCGGCAGGACCCACACCCACGGATAGGTTCTCCCGTGGGGGATCAGGCCTGCATTGTACCTAGGCTGCTATGAGGCTTGCTCTTGCTAAAACTCCCTCACCCCGAATTGAGGCAGCAAATGTTTACTGAGTATCTATAACTTCCTAAAGTCTGTGCTAAAGTATGGAGTGTATGGAGTGTAACCAGTTCAACCACTTTCCCCCTTGAGCTGTAACATCCTTCTTTTTGAAGTAATTAGCAGTATTCCAGGCAGGGGTTGAGCTCTCTTGGGCCCTCTCGCCTTTTCTCTGACTTAGAGAGCTGCTGTGCAGTCCCTTTTTCTCCACAGGATTTCTGCAGTCTGTGTGTATTTGTCTATTGCTGCCACAACACAGGATCCTGCTGGCCAGGATCCACATCATTTAACCAGGTTCATATCATTTTTCTGAGAGCAAGAAAATTCTTGAGTGATACCTCCTGAGTTTCACCAACAAGTTTTGATTCAGGTGATAGTCTCAGCCTCATGATGAACTCTCACATGCTTAGTGAACAGAAAAATACATAAACAAGCATGCATAATAGTAGATACTATTTGCTATCAGAAAACTACAACTCCCAAGCAGCTAAATAGCCATTCACCAAGGCCATTAGGGAATGGTCTGGATAAAAGTCACCAGCCTCACTAGAAGTTCAGTTCTTGTCTCCTCTGCAGGGCTGTGGCTGATGCTATGAGAGGTGGTCACTGAGCTGGGCTCACTAGCAGATCTGAGGATGATGGGACCAGAAGCAAGAGATACTCATGACAGCAATTCACCATCAAAAGCCAGGGAGCCACAGTTACCATAAAAATGAAGTGGTGCTTCTGGCCCAGGGGGCATCATTGCATTCACTGTAACCATGAACAGGCATGTGCAGCAACCTGGTCAGAAAAATGTTATGGCTGCTAGAACTTCGGCAGAAATACAGCACAGGTTTTCAGTTCTATTTTTCATCTGTAAGACATAAAAGGTCACAGATGGTCAACTCACAATACAGCTGGGATGTGAAGAGATTTAATTTCTTCATTTGACCCTAAGTGATATTCTCTTCCTCCTATGTCCCTAGTCACTAGTTAGTGAGGAAAAACTTAACCAAATACCTGTTCAGTTTAAAATCTGGTATAATCGCTTGAACCAAGTTTCTAGGGGCATTCATTCTCTCAGTGGCTTCTTTCCTTTAAGCCTGTAATGCTGTGGTTAGGGGAAGGTTTTGGCTCATGAGGCTTATAAGTTCCATGTTATGTATTAACTGCTTCACAGAAAAATGAAATTATATGACTCCCGATCCATCCCGTGCATGCTTTACTCCCAGGACTCTAGCTGGAAGTATACTCTGTTTTACCATCTGTTTTGATATCTTTCATTTAACACGTATTTGTAATAAAAACCCTTGTATTTGTTTTCATGGCCACATACCTTCCATTGTGGTGGTCACTTGGGTTTTTAGAAATAAGCTCAAGTGCCATTTTAATTCCAATTTAAAGAAAGCCTCAAATTTTACCAAAACTAAATTCTGTCTGCCAACTCAGAGTTGCTAATGTATTAGACTTAGAATTATCTGGATTTGGTGCTTCTTTTCACAAGGAAAGTTAGAAAAACACCAATGTAGAAGGCTTTCTTTCCCTCAAGAAATTTCTTCATAGCCAGGTATTTTCTGCAGGCCTCGCATTGTGCTCCTTGAGCCTTCATCAGTCCCTCCAACTGACCTAAAGTAAGTTACAATCTAAGTCCAATGGTGTGTGCTGCAGCTTCAAGCAAGTCCTCAAACCAGTACTCACACTTAGACCCTCCAGCTTAGAAATTCTGAAGCTTTCCCTGAGCACAAGCACAAACGTGACTTGGCAGGATGCCTCCCAGCTCCACGTTACCCATAGCAGGTGAGACAGCCTCCACGAGTGTCCGCTCTGCTCTGCTGCCCCTGTGCCCATGCTCCTGCCCTCTCTGCACCTACTCTGTCTTTTCAGATCCTTGTCATCTTTAACTGTTTTCTTGAGGCCCACTAGAACATGAGCTCTATGAGGGCAAATGTCAGTGAGTCTTAGATTTCCTCCTGTTTCCCAGAATGCCAAGCAGAGCAACTTGCACATGGTAAATGCTCAATGAGTTTGATGAATGAGTAAATAAAATTGGGCCAATGATGAGAACAGTAGAGAGGAATGAGGCAAAATGCTGCATAAGCCATACCTTTGAGTGAAATCATATGGAGGGTCATCTTAAAGATGCCAGTGGGTGGTCCTGTGCTTACAAGGAGGAAGAGACAGGAATGCTAGGAATGACTCTAGGAAGTCCCAGTGTGGCTCAGACACCTGATGAAGGCTTGAGGTGGACGTCAAGAGAAGGTGAGTGGGCTTGGCAGAACCACTGAGGCTGGCATTGCTTTTGAAGAAGTAGAATAGAAATGGGAGGAGGTGTGTAAAGAAAACTTAAGGCATTTGGGCATCTTAGGGGTTTGTTATTCCAGCATTTGGAGGCCAGAACTCCACCACCCACCCTGTGTAGAGTCTGAATTTGAGATCCTGCTGAAGGTTTGAAAGACAAAGTTGGGAATTGTTAGGTCTGAGCCTTTTAATTTCAATTATGAGAGATATAACAAGATCATATGCATTATTTTTAGACTTGGGCCAAATGGTTTACATTGGCTGTGTGTCATTCTGCCCCGAGATGACAAAGGATTTTTAGTAAATGCCCATGTATTCCTAGTGTTTCATAGCTCCATGCTTTCATCAAGGATTAGTTAGACAAAGTCTCTGCCCTCTCAGTCTGCACATCCTGAGCTGGACAAATGTTGCAGACAGGTATACACAGCAGGCATATATCAGAAATTCAGACTGAACAGTACTAGTAAGGTACCTGGCTCAATTTATGCTCAACAGAAATGATGCTTTTTTTGGAAAGTTTTGGCTCAGGGACTTCCATTCTGCTTGTCCCTTCTTTCAGGTAGACACCTCCTCTTCTCCACCTGGCTGAATACAAACCATTTCTCAATGCTGATTTCAAGTTCCAGGCCTTTTATGACACTTTCCTGGGCTCCAAAACCCTTCTGGGATCCCACCCTCCTCTGAACCCCAGAGTAATTGCTCATCATACCAAAGTGACTGCTAGTTTTGTGCTAACTAAAAGAAGGTACCTTTTCAAGTCAATAAAAAAGGGGAAAAATTTTAAAAAAGGAAAAAAAGAAGGTGCCTTTCCATGGTGGAAGAATTAGATTCTTTTTTGAGGGTTCCATGATTCATTATTTTACAACTTTTTCATGAAGATAATGCATATGCTTAAAACATCCTAAAACATTTAAAAGGCCTTATCACTTTAAATGACTGACATTTTGGTAGCAAGGTTATTAGCACCTATGTCACAGAAGTTCTCTCTTCTTCCATTTTAAAAATGATTTAGTGGAAGCAATTTCCCTTCTTTGTTAAGCCTTCTCTCCCAGAGATTCCTTCATGTCAAATAAATAAATAAGGCTGCAGTTGCCATCACAGAGCCAGGGCCTTGTGTGGGGAGCACTGTGGGGTCTGCACCCTCCTACCCCTCCACTGTGTGACTTGGAGTGAGCACACATTGCGTATTTTATCGCCCTGCTTCCTATTGTCCACTGGTGGACACTAGTTACAAATGGCCAGGCTCCAAATGTCTGCTTGTTCATTTGCCAGCCATGAGTAATGTTGACCTTGTTGGGAACTCGGTTTCTATGTCTCAAAGAATTAGTCATCTGTGGTGTTTGTAGCCTGATGGCAAATAATGAACATCTATTTAATTCCTGAAGTAGTCAGTTCCTCCAAGTATGACTGATAGCAGGAGAAAAGTGTGTTTCAGTTTCAGCGTGAAACTCATGACATTGCTCTATCCTCCAGAAAGTTCTTCAAGAGATATTAATGATGATGATGAAGATAATAATAAGAATGATAAAAGTAGCCATTTATTTAGTACTTACACTGTGCTATCGACTTTATAAAATGAAATTCTCGTGACACACTGGGTTCCACATTATAAGGAAATGGAAGTTCAGAGAAGGTAAACGATGAATAAGGGGCAGCCAGTCTCCCCCCGCCCCAGACGCTGGAGAAAGTCTCTGTGAGCAACTAATTCACCTCTCCCTTCAGTCTGGAGGTCGGGCGGGGCAGGGTTGCTTGGCGGTGTTTGTTTTCTCTATCTGTGGATGAAAAAAAAAAGGGCTTCTATGGAAAATAACTTCAAAGGGTGATCTGATCATAAATCCCAAAATGGGCAGGCCGTGGTAGTCACGGCCCAGGCCTGTAACTTCTTTAGCGAAAGGTTTAAGCCAGCTCTGGTCATTGTTTGCTAGAAGTAATATCAACTGAAGCGGGTATTAACCTTCAAGAGAGCACATAATCTTAACTATCTTGTAATACAATTCCCACCTTGCTCCTCCTGACTCTATGTACAATCTTCCCTATGTTTCCTCCTTAATTTCAAAGGCATATAAGAGGTTGCAGAACTGTTATTCTCTGGAGCATTTGCGATCTTGCTTCCTGGCATATGTCATCAGTTTGGCTGAAATAAACTCATAAAAATTCTCTACAGGTTTGAATGCTTCTTGTGTCAACATATCCATTAAGTACGCAGCAGGCTGTCGCTGCTTTGACAGTAGCTTCTACTTCTTTGCCTCCTGAATACCCAGCTTGGTCTCTTGAAAAGAGTCAATACATCACTGGGTGGTTGAATTACGGATTTCCAAATGGGCAATCCCGGGTGTTGGTCTGGTCAGGCAGAAACACAGAGAGACCTCAGGGGTAGAAGTGTCTGAGTCTATTCGCTGCAGTATTTGCCACTTTCTCCCCACAGCAGCTGTGAACACATTTCTTGTTAGTGGACCACAGCTTCTTCTATTTTAAGCACTTCAACGGGCCTCATGATTGCTGAGTATTATTCTAAGCTCCTGCTTAATAATGCTCAGGTTTTCTTGAGTCTACATCTAGGACCTACAGTTTTGTGTTTCTGTTTTTCCGCCTTAATGCTCTCAGGTCCTCCTCCCTCTGTCTTCTGTTTCTTAAAAAGGTAGCCAAGAAAAAGACACAGTTTGGAAACATTTTGCCGGAGGCTTCCTGGTTTTCATGTGACTTTGAACATTCTGTTCTTTGAAAGTGGTCATGAAACTTGGGTACTGAGAATATTTGGCATTAATTAACAGTTTTATATTTGTGAATAAATCTGGTAGGAGATCACAGCTAACTTGAATAACTCCTCTTAGCACCATGATAAAGTTAAAAAAATAATTAAAAAAAAAAGAAGCAGTTCAAACAGGAATAAAAGTTTAGTTCTGAGGAAACTTTTCACATTTTTATTTTGACCCAGAATAGTAGCTCATAAAGATCATCATCTTTGGTTTAGAGGATTTTTCCAGAGTTGCTTATATTTATCCAAGGCCTCATTCTGGGCGGGGATCTGTTAAGCTCTGGTCAATTTTTAATACACCTTTGAAGACTCTGAGTGTGAGATGAGAATCTTCGCTCTAATTTAAGGTGTCAACTTAGAGATATTACAAAACAGGGGCCTAGAATTGATAAAAAATAATAAGTAACTGGGTTTTATTACTGCATATACATTTATTTATTAGTTGGTTTTAGGCTAATCTTAATGTGGAAAAATATGAGATATAAAGGTTGACGTTGACTTTCCCCCAAGAACTTCCTTTGTGAATTCTGCAGCTTGATTAAAAATCATACATTTTGGCACTGAAATTATGGGCCTCTATTTCTACCACCCACAGTGTCTGGGGAAAGTAGGGAGGAATAAAGAGAAGCTATTTAGAATTATGGGGTTATTTCTCCTATCCTACGGTCCTCTTGGAGAGGTGGCTCTGTGGAAACACAAAGTCATGATTTGTGGGAGGAAAGAAAATATGATTCTCCAGAGCATTTTCTCAATCCATTGAGATTTTGCTTCCCACCAATTGTCATCAATTTGGCACAAATAAACTCAATTAAGACTTTTTCTTAGGCCGGATGTTCTTTTGTCAACTCCTGAGAGCTGAATATTTTTTTTTTATCCTCACCCGAGGACATGATTATTGATTTTAGAGAGAGGGGAAGGGAGGAAGAGAGAAAGGGAGAGAAACATTGATATCAGAGGGAAACACTGATTGCTTGCCTCTCGTATAGCTTCCCAACCAGGACCGAGCCCACAACCTAGGCATGTGCTCTGACTGGGAATCGATCCCCCAACTTTTTGGTTTATGGGATGATGCTCCAACCAATTGAGCCACACTGGCCAGGCCTTATTACTTTTTGAGTCTTGATGAGCTACTGTACATTTCTGTAAAGAATCTTTGAGAAATGGTTGAGAAAGGTTTTTGATAAAATTAGCTCCCCCATTCCTCTGTGCATTTTACAACACCCAGGGATTTTGATAGTCTCCCAAAGAGAATCAGAAAGCAAAATATTTATGATCTCTTTTCTAGAATACTCCAAAATGGGGTCTTAGAACCTTATATAATAAATTGGTTAAATCAAATAATTGATTAAAAAAAAAAACAAGTGTAACTTTTCCAGATAGGTGACTTTACAATAAGATATAGGCAGTGTTTATGCAGTATTTATTTTTCCATTCATTCAATGCTAGCTAGATTTTTAAAAAGTCCTTACCCAAGGATATGTTTATTTATTTGAGAGAGAGAGAGATTGATGTGAGAGAGAAACATCGATCAGTTGCTTCTCCCATGTGCCCTGACTAGGAACCAAAACCACAACCTTTTGTTTTACAGGATGGTGCTCCAACCAACTGAGCACAGCAGTCAGGGTACCAGGTAGATTTTCACTGAGCACTCTAGCAGATGGTGTGTTGGGAACCGCCCTGCCTGGTTTCAGAGGCTGTAACCCCTCATGGTTAAGGCTGAGTCAGAGTTGGGACCATAAGCCACTAAGGAGACAAAGCTTGTCTCCCTGGCAGGTGTACCACCTCTGCCCACTTCACCCTGCTTGGCCCTGAGCTTGGCCAGTTAGCCAATGACGGGTAAGAATCCTCAAGGGAGGATCAACCTAAGACAGGCTCTGGTCACCAGGGATAAGCTTGCAGGGAAGGACTCAGGGGGCTGTGGAAAAAGGGGGTGATGGACCCTCGCCCCTCGGCTTTGAAATAGCCTGAGTCCTCATTCTGTCTGCAAGAAGTCTCCTAATCTCTTGGCTGCCTTACTTCCCTTGCCTGACTTAAGCCTGAAGCAATAACAGAGGGCAGTGCAGTCCTGTGCTGGGAGGGGTGGATTCCCTGGGGAATCAGGCCTAACAAAAATACATACATTCCTGTGAAACCTACTTAATTTGTACCCTCAGTTTAAGAGATAAGGGTCCAGACCTGAGATGAGTCTGGCGCCTAAAGTTTTATGGCCCTCTAACTAATTGGCTGTAACTTAGAATAAGCCCTCAGAGTTCTCTGTAAATCTTGTATTGTTTAACCCTTACTGGCTGACAATGATTGATGAGCTTTATCCATATTCCTATGCGAATGAACCTAATAAAAGCCCCTGGAGAGAGAGGCTCGGGGCCCTTCTCCCCTTGAGAGAAGCGGCCACCTTTCCTCCCCAAGCAGATCATGTCTTGGTAGTCTTTTTCTTCGTCTGTGGTGGAACCGGGGGTGGGGTGGGGCAGCGTTAAAGCCCCCCGACATCTGGCGCCCAGAACAGGGACCTGAGGACTTTCAGGACCTGCACCGACCAGAGGCTTCGAGCCACCATCGCCACGGCTTCATCCATGGCAGACCCAGGGGGCTGGGTTAAAGCCCCCCGACATCTGGAGCCCAGAAGAGGGGACAGGGGCACCGGACAGGGACCTGAGGATTTTCGGGACCTGCACATGGACCAGAGGCTTCGAGCCACCATTGCCATGTACAGCACGCCTAAGAGGACAGGAGTTAGCGCTTCATCCCCCCAGGGACAGGGGCACCGCATGGTAAGGCCCCCAGGCATGTTACAGGTCAGAGGAAAGGTTTCTGTCCGGCCGCCCCTTGAGCGGTTTTCTTCTCATTTCTCTCCCCTGCACCCTCTTTTATGAATAGGAATCTTGCTTTCTCTCTCCCAAGCATTTGCTGAGGTTTAGGCTTGGGGAGGAGAAAGCAAAGACTTTCCCTTTTATTAGCTTTCGTAGCGAGGTATTTATGAGCGTCTCAGCTTCTTGCTGAGCGCCGAAGAAAAGAGGTACTTCCTCCCTCCCGCTCGAGATCTCGGGTGCCCCTACGTGAGTGGGGGCCTTGCGGTGGTGTCTGGGGTCGAATCCCTGAGACGTGCAGGGGCCTCATAGGGAATTCCATCTCACGTAATTTAACTTTTGGCTCGTCCGGGGGAGCGCGATATAAGGGTTGGTCACCCAGCGCTTCCGAGCCCTCCCAGCTGATTTAGAGAAAATCATCTCTAAATGATTTCTCTTCCCATGTAAATCAGCTGGGAAGAGAAACCGAGACCCATAAGCGGGGTTTGGGTACCCAAAACATCGGGTAACCCGCCCTGACTGTGTTCCACCAACAGCACATTTCCACCCACTACACTCTCCTCCCTAGCAAGAAACAGGGTCTGAAGGTGCAGATGGATTGAAAGCGATATGAGTTTTGTAACCACCGCACTTGCGGCAGGGGAATTTCAGAAAAGGTTCTTTTAATTGTTAAGGAATTTCTTTAAAAGTTTTTAAAAATCCTCAACGATGGGGAACGGGCTCTCTAAAGAACAAGAGCAATGTTTTAAGCTAATTCAGCAGCTTTTTAAGGCTGCTGAACGTCTCCCTAGTAAGGGATCTTTAGACTTAGTTATTTAGGAACAGGTTAGGCAAAGATTCTAAGGCTTCCCTCTGGGCTACTACAATTAAGGGGGATCCCAGATGTTACAATTGTGGAATGCCTGGTCAACTGCCCAAAGACTATTAGGCCACCTTAAAAAAGGGAATAACAAGCTTCTCCCGGGGGATTGTCCCTGCTGTGGCAGAGGCAGGCATTAGGCAAAGGCAGGCATTAGGCAAAGGAATGCCGCTCTAAATTCGACCATATATCTTGCCTATGCCCCTTAATATTTAGGGCCGTGATCTCCTCAATCAATAGGGTGTGTGATGTATTCAAAGAAATATTAAGAATCGTCCTTGTTTATGCCGGAGCTGTGACCTTTTATTATAAAAATGAAATATAGGAGTGCGATCTCCCGGGGAGAACTAGCCCTTCTCCGCGGAAGATAAGCACCAATTTTTAACTCGGTTCCTGTAAACATTGATCATTTCCTTAGGGAAGAACTGGCTCTTCTCCCGGAGGAAACGGTTAAGTCACAAAAGGCCCTTGGCGCGTAACCGCTTTTTTCTTTGGCGTTCGCACCGGCCCAGCTCCAGCCCCGCTCCCCTCCCCGGGGCTCTGCGCCACCGCCGGGCGCGTCCACCCCCGTGCCAGCTCGCACCAAGGCCAAGTCGCACGCGCACCCCGGCGGCACCACCGCCGCCACGGCTGCTGCCGCCACCCCCGCCGAGTGCCACCACCCGTGTTCGCCCCAGTCGGGCGAGCTCGCGCCAAGGCCGAGTCTCACGCGCGCCTCAGGGGCGCCACCATCTTTCGCAAAGGGTCTAGAGGTTAGGGTTCCAGGCCTGTGCCCAGGTGGCCCGACTAGCTCAGTCGGTAGAGCACAGGACCCTCAATTCTAGGGTCGGGGGGTCAAGCCCCGCCTTGGGCTTTTACAAAGAAAGGAGAGGCACTTTTAAAACTGAGGCTATTTTTTCAGCAGCCACTTAGAGCCGCCTTCCCATTGCGAACCGGGAAGCCAAAGTTTAAGGCCTTAAAGCCAAAAGGAGCCCTCCCAGCAGGGCGAGAATCAGAAAATCAGGCCCTTAGAACTAAACAGGAAAAGTAATAGGAAAAACATAAGGGACTGTTTCTTTATCATTCCCCTAGCAGAAAGGGACCGCGAGAGATTTACCTTCTCAGTAACCAATACCTTTCTTCCAGGTAGCTCACTAGGGTAAACAGATGATTACCTGTCAGACTTTTTTGCTTCCCCACACTGGGGACACCTACTAGCCTAATATGTCCAGATTGTCAAGCGCTTGCAAAAGCGCCCCCTACTCTTAGGATTAACCCTAGAGGGTTGCAACCTCAAATAATTTGGCAAACAGATATTACTCACTATCCCCCTCTTCATTCATAATATACTCCTTAAGTCAAACATTTAGTAATATAATCATACTTAAGTTTTAAAAGACTTGTTATGCTTATTTTAGAATATTGTGTGGATTATGTGTGCTATAGAAAGTTCAAGTGAGTTATAGATAGTCTGTAAGGAAGGAACTAAGAAAGGAAAGTATAGGATCATAAAGGAAGAGGGTAAGAAGCATAAAGGAAAAAGATAGATACCAGATTCTCCTGTGGCATGGAAAGAAAGTACATTAGAGTAAATAGCTGAAGAGGGGAAGTAGAAATAGAAAGGAAATAAGAGGAATAATAAGCATCTAAGTCTTTGAAACACAGCAAATTTTAGACCTAGAAACTACCTGGTCCTGAGAACAATAAGGTAATTAACTCGCTGCTCAAACTCATTGCAGCTTGCAGAGACAGCCTAGGCCGTCCACAAGAAATCAAGACTGATAATAGCCCAGGATATATTGCACAAGCCACTCAAGCTTTCTTAGGAAAACGGGGAATTCGGCATAAAACAGGTATCCCCTATAACCCTACGGGCCAGGCAATTGTTGAAAGAGCTCACCAGACTTTTAAGACATTATTAAACAAACAAAAAAAGGGGAGTCAGGAAATATCCCCCAGGAATTTAACTATGCTAGCCATATATACGTACAATTTTTTGAATTGTGATGATAATTTGAAGTCACCCATAGACAAACACTTTGTGCAAAACAGGCCTGCAGGCCCACACTCTTTGGTCTTATACAAAGACCCATTAGGGGAAGGAAGATAGAAAGGCGCAATTGAACTATTAACTTGGGGAAAAGGGTCTGCTTGTGTTTACTCTCCAGAAGGATCTTTAGAGCTGGCAGTGAAGAGAGTGAAGCCATATCATAACAGACCCGCCCCGACAACAGATGTGGCCATTCGTCAGGATTTTACAGCTGGGACAGATGGAACAGATGTCCCCGAGGACCAAGGTGGAAGAATGTCGCCACCAGAAGACACAGACTCAGAGGAGCAACTCCCTAGATCAACTTCAGGGAGTAATTTGGGGTGACCTAAAAACTCTCAATACAAGGGCAGAACAGTATGCCCAGCAATTAAGAGTCTTAGCTTATTTGTCAGTTGGTTCTTCTAACCTCACCAAGGTGGCCCTAATCTTGGGCCTGCTCACGTGCCTTGGAGGGATAGGCTTAGCCTCTGAAGCTAATCATATATATTGGAGCCATGTTATAGACCCACCTATGTTTAAGCTCCATACTTGGTGGAATCCTGAGCCTCCTTTGTCTAGTAATGATACTGAGTGGACCGGAGGCACCTGGCTCCCTCCAGATGGACCACTAGAGGAAAAACATCATTGGCTGTTTGCTCCAGAAGGCGCTGTATATGTCTCTAACCATTTACCTGCTTGCTTTTCAGTGTTAACCAATACCCTCTGTTTACCTATTATGTCTAAGTGGTATGCTTATGCAATGACTAATTATACTGTTCAACAGTCTTTGCCTGCAGTAAATCTTTCCTTAGTTGGAGCAATAGGATTTAAAGGAGAAAGGCCAGGGAAAAGTACCAAACCACCCAATTTTCCTTTATGTCAAATAGATGGTGGATCAACCAAACCACTCACTTGGAAGCTGTGTCGTGATCAAGCACCATCATTAATCAATATCACTAATACCCCTTTAGTAGCAGAAAACTGGGGAGCTAAATAGAAAGTATATGCCATAACAGGTTTGATAATAGAGAACCCAACACCCTTCCAAATATATAATAAACTTAGTTGGCATGGTGGAGGAGCAGGAGCCCCTATTCTCAGAATAAAAAATCTCAATCATACCAGCCCATGGCATACTTCTACTTGGAAGATGGGGCTCCCCTTTGTTGACCGTCAGACAGGACAATTTCAGCTCATCCAAAGGGGAGATGATGCCTTTGGTTACTTTAACATTTGGAATATTAATCGTACTTGGGTTACTGTATGTACTTCTCATCCTTATCTGTTTGTAGCCGTCCCTGGTATACCTCAACTTATATATAACGAGACTGCTACTGTATATACTCTTATTACTACCCCTGGCACTATATATACTAGCTGCTTAACCCGTGTGAATGTCACTCAATTAAATTTTACCACCATATTTGTCATTCGTCAACAGGCTCAGGCCTGGGTTCCTGTTAATCTTACTTGGGAGTGGGCCGATCCAGGAGGAATAAGTGCTCTCAACAAGGCCCTTGCCCGTGTCAGGACCCGCCGTTTTATAGGCATGCTTATTGCCTCCATAGTTTCTGCTGTTGTAATAATTGGAGCTGCGACTACTGTGTCTGTAGCCCTTACTGAATCCATTCAGACCACGCATGCGGTTGATGTTCTTCTCACTAATGTTACTCAGCAAATGATCCAACAGAGCCAGATTGATCAGGAAATTCTTACTCGGCTCTCTGCCACAGAATCTGCTATTGTCTGGCTTGGAGAGCGGCAAGATGCTCTTGCACTAAGGCAACAAGTTACTTGTGATCCTGGTTTTTCTAAACTCTGTGTTACTCCATTAAGATGGAATTCCAGTCAGCACTCCTGGGCAGATATTCGTCATCGCCTGCAGGGCGCGTTCTCTACCAATCTCAAAGGACAAATTGATCAGCTCCAGCTTGAGCTCCACCAGCAACTCGGTGACATCAAACACTTAACTGAACAGAAAGTGTTCCAGACCCTCCATGACAATCTACAATGGCTGAACCCTAAGAACTGGTTTGGTGGACTGAATTTACAAGTTTGGGTCATGGCAGCCCTTGTGTGCGTCTTTGTCTTAATCCTTATTTGTGCCTTACGATGTATTTGGAGGTTGTTTTCTCGAGATAGTGTTCGGAAACAGCAAATGGTAGCTTTCACAGGCTTAACAACTACAACTGATTTCACAAACAAAAAAGGGGGAGATGTTGGGAACCACCCTGCCTGGTTTCAGAGGCTGTAACCCCTCATGGTTAAGGCTGAGTCAGAGTTGGGACCATAAGCCACTAAGGAGACAAAGCTTGTCTCCCTGGCAGGTGTACCACCTCTGCCCACTTCACCCTGCTTGGCCCTGAGCTTGGCCAGTTAGCCAATGACGGGTAAGAATCCTCAAGGGAGGATCAACCTAAGACAGGCTCTGGTCACCAGGGATAAGCTTGCAGGGAAGGACTCAGGGGGCTGTGGAAAAAGGGGGTGATGGACCCTCGCCCCTCGGCTTTGAAATAGCCTGAGTCCTCATTCTGTCTGCAAGAAGTCTCCTAATCTCTTGGCTGCCTTACTTCCCTTGCCTGACTTAAGCCTGAAGCAATAACAGAGGGCAGTGCAGTCCTGTGCTGGGAGGGGTGGATTCCCTGGGGAATCAGGCCTAACAAAAATACATACATTCCTGTGAAACCTACTTAATTTGTACCCTCAGTTTAAGAGATAAGGGTCCAGACCTGAGATGAGTCTGGCGCCTAAAGTTTTATGGCCCTCTAACTAATTGGCTGTAACTTAGAATAAGCCCTCAGAGTTCTCTGTAAATCTTGTATTGTTTAACCCTTACTGGCTGACAATGATTGATGAGCTTTATCCATATTCCTATGCGAATGAACCTAATAAAAGCCCCGGGAGAGAGAGGCTCGGGGCCCTTCTCCCCTTGAGAGAAGCGGCCACCTTTCCTCCCCAAGCAGATCATGTCTTGGTAGTCTTTTTCTTCGTCTGTGGTGGAACCGGGGGTGGGGTGGGGCAGCGTTAAAGCCCCCCGACATCTGGCGCCCAGAACAGGGACCTGAGGACTTTCAGGACTTGCACGGACCAGGGGCTTCGAGCCACTGTCGCCACGGCTTCATCCATGGTGGAACCCCGGGGGCTGCGTTAAAGCCCCCCGACAATGGTGTGCATACCCCATCCCAAGGTTCACCTGCATCCACAGGGGATGGCTCTGGTGCACACTGGACACTTCTCACCTTAAGTGTTCACATCTGTGGGCTTTTCTTCCTACAACCAAAACCAACCAACAAACAAACAAAAAAAGAGTTTGTTTAGCTCATGTACAACCAAAACAAAAAAAAGAGTTTGTTTAGCTCATGTACAAGTGTAGGAAGTGCTGGAAATTAATGGTATTGAGGGATGAGGGTCAGTGAATAAGTATTCTAGCTTTGCTACCCTCTGTGGGATAATTCTGAAGGATACTTTATAGAGGGTCCTCAGGGGGACTGAGCGCTAGCTGCCCACAGTGACAATCAACTCACTGATGGACCCTTTATTGGCATTCTTCCCTTCCTTTCCTTGATTTCCCCACTTATGCTTCTTGGGATCATCTTCCCAATCGGCCACCTAACCCAGGGTTGCCTCAACTTGCTTTCAGAGAAATCCAGGGTCAGATGAGCACATGTTGTGTCTAAGGCACCACATTAGACCAGAGAAACTTTCAAGGGTCTAGTAGTGGAGACAGAGAAGAGACTCAGCAAAAATGCACCAGCAGCAGAATGTGCCCATATACTTTGAATGGTAGAAAAATAACAGCTAAAGAGGGATTCAGAGAAAGGAGAGATGATTTTACTGTGGGATAAATCAGACCATGGAGGAAGCAGGATAAAATTAGGACTTGAATGATGAGTTGGAATTATTTTCCCATGGGGTTGGGAGGATGGCATTGAATTTGTGATCTTGGGATGAAGGGAGCTGGAGAGGAAAAGAAAGGGAAGGAAACCAACATTTACTGAGTGTAGGCTATGGGTCCAGCCTAAAGGGGACACAGTGATTAGGAGTGCAGGTTGAACACACACTGTCACATTTACTCCACCAAATAACCATGTGAGCAAGGTATCTGCCATAGTCAACTTGAACTGCTATAACAAGGACCATAGACTAGGTGGTTTACAAACAACAGAAACTTATTTCTCAGGACTCTAGAAGCAAGAAGTCAGAGATCAGGGTGCCAGAAAGGTAGGGTTCTGGTGAGGTTGTCTTCCAAGTAGCAGACTGCTGAATTTTTGTATCTGCACATGGTGGGAAGAAAAACTAGCTAACTCTCCGGCCTTTTCTAATAAGGGCACTAATCCCAATTACCTATGATCTAATTATCCCTCAAAGGTTCCACCTCCAAATACCAGTTTAAGATTTCAACGTATAAATTTGGGAGGGGCGACACACACCTGCAGTCCACTGCACTGTCATTACATATAGTTTATAGATCAGAAAGCTGAGGCCCAGAGAGTTTAATTGATTGACTTAAGGTGACACAGCTAGTACATTCCAGATATAGGATCCAAATCTATATGGGCCAGTCTTAGAAAGTAGATTGATACACAGCTAGCTGAAAAGTTTAAGATAATGTAAACAGCGTTCCATTGGGCGATAGTGACAGAAATGATGTTCATTATTTACCCCCACTCCCATGTTCTGGCTTATTATTTGATCAAATCAAATTTGGTAGACAGTTTTAGTCATGACTGCTCAACAGATAAAGAGCCTAAAGATTGGGAATTAACACTAGTTTCTAAGACACTATAGTATTTTTTAGATGGAGAGACAGTTCTCATCTCGATAGGCACTATAAAAGGCATTAGGAGCTTTGATTTATATTTAGTTTCAACTAGAACAAATTGTTTGCATCTGAGCAATTAAACATATAGATGAGCAATTAAACATGTAGATGTTTAAACATATTCTTCACTTAATATTCTAGTTTATCAGTTGTTTGAGTAGACTTGATTAGGGTGGTTTATTTAACTGAACTTTGTGCCCAGATCTGTAATAGAAAAGAATGATGACTGTTACATATTTGGAGAGCAAATAGTAATCCTCCCTCTGGGGGTACAGTTAACTCTTTTACAGATTATATATACTATTAAATAGGCATTAAAGTCTAGGCTTTCTCTTTTAATTCAGAAACTGCCAAGATAAGAAAAAGATAGAGAGGGAAGGCAACATGTATTAAATAAAGGTAGAAACCAGAGGCCATTTCTCTACTGTGAATTTTCTCTACTTTGGAATTTTATGCTTCTTTAGGTTTTCAGTTTTTTTCCATTTGCTTTAAATGGGTTAAATCTGGATGATAATTTGTCTACAGACATTGCAGTTCAAAGGATTTTACATAATTAAAAATGAAAGAAACAACTTAAAGGAGTGGTGGAATATAGCTCTAATACTCTCGAGTCCCCATTGGAAAGGGCGATGAAGGTAAGGAAAGAAGTAGAAGAAAAAGAAAAATAATGGGATGGGAGGTTTGCTCTCTCTCACATCATGGAAACACCAATGAGAATAAAAAAATAATAGCTGGCATTTATACGGACCAGCCACTCTTCTAAGCCCTGTGCTGATGAGAAAACTCAGGAACAAGGTAAGTGACTTTGCCTAAAGTGGATCTGGGACAGAAGCCAGGCATTCAGGTTCAGAGTGTGTGCCTTAAACCTCTATACTCTCTTGCTTCAATAATAGTAATAAGAGTAGTTAAATAATTCTTCATGGAAGGTGTTATCTCCATTTTACAGACAAGGAGTTTTGGATAAATTAACACATCAATTAGCATCAAATCAGAAAACATAGATGATGGAACATGAATTTTAGCCCAGGTTTGTCTCATTCAAAATTTGTGCTTTATGTGCTATGCTGCTTAAAGTTCAAAGTCAACGAGCTCACCAAGTACATTTTCAGAAAGAACTTTCACCTTTCTGTCCTAAGAGTGCTGTGGCCAGGAGAGCTGGTTAACAGGGAACCTGCAGTCCTGGGGCTGCTTTTGTGTGCTGTGCTCAGGTGGGCAGGCCAGTCCAAGGGAGACCGAGGAGCACTGGCTTCCAGGAGGACTGAGGTGCCTTGCTCCTATAAATTCAAGTGCTAAATAAACCTCTTGAGAGGTTTCAGCTCAGGGATGTTCCCTCATGGGTTTGAGAGTGTACTGCTTTAAAATATAATTATCAAAAGAGGTAAGGCCCTATCTCCCAGGTTCCTGAGAGAATATGGACCTAATTCCAATAGTTCCCTTACTCCAAATGGCAAATCCTACCTAAAGTCATAAAGATAATAGAATTAGCAGTTTTACCTTGAAAATATGAATATAGTGAATTGTATGTTATGAACCCAAGTTCATGTGCCTGTTGCTTTGCAGTAAGGAAAGGTTTATTGATGGAGAAGGTGCCAACTGAGAAGATGGGAGATATAATGGTGCCTCAAACCTATTTCCTTGCTGGACTAGCTTAGGGTTTTTAAGGGACTGGGGGAATGGGCATGTGCAAGTGCTGGTGGGGAAAGTTTCAGGGGAGGACTTTGGAAACTGGCCATTTATGGTAAAGGGCCATCAACACTGGATCTTCCTGGACAATGGACCCTTTGCTTCTGAAAGTGTTTTGGTGTTCAAATTCTGGTTTTGTTTTGGTCCTTTGGTTCTGGGTGCAGCTGGAGGTTGAAGTTCTCTCCTCTGCACATGCTTTGGCTGTGTGACTTGTGGTGTTGGTGTGTTGTCTCTGACAAGCAATTCAGTATCTCGTTAAACAGGACAGGATCATTTTGAGTGGTTTCTGCAGTTACATGTCCATTTAGCTATGGAAAAGATTTTTGTCTTCTTTACAATCTCTTTAGCAAAATTGCCTGTAATGAGCATCACATTCATGAGAATTACTTAGGGAGATTGAAAAATACAGATTCCTGGGCCCTCTTTAGGAGACTTATTCAGTGAGTCTGAGTGAGAATGGGGATCTGTATGTACAGGAAACATCCAGGTAATTAGGATAATTAGCTACGTGTGAGAACCACCATTCTAACTAACTCCTGGCATGAGTGTTATTGTGTTAGGAAAGAGCAAGTCAAATGAAAAAAGAGTAGTTTGTTCTTCAGGGGCACCACTTCAAGTTTATCCTTGTGAGTACCTTTGAAGCTGCTTGTTTCCTTTCATTTGATTCCCATCTTCCCCCTGCCCCCCGTCTTCTTGTCGCTTTTTATTTCTGTGTGAACTCATTAATGTAAGATCTTAAAGCCACAACAAACTCTGGTCCAAGTGATGATTTAATCAGCTACATCTATTGGACATAGACTCTAAATGTTTTCTGACTCATATAGTCCTATCTCAACTACAGGTATTAATTAGGTATGTAGTTTGCTTTGTGGATGCCAGTGTGATGATGGATGGAATCATAAACAAGGATGTAATAAAGTCTGCCCTCAAGAAGTTCAGATATTTTGTTAGATTAGCAAAGGCATTATTTTCTAATTATACCATATTATTACTTTAAACAAAATCATATCACTGGAGATTTATTATGTTTCTGGTTGTTCATTACCCCAGGTCTGGTGATACACTCACGGGTAAAGCTACGACTAAACCATGGGCCCATTCCCTCGGTTCTGTGCCTTGTGGCTGCCACCTTCAGAGACTGAAATTAGTTCCCCAGCTGCCTTTCCACCAGCGCAGCTGCAGCAAAGGTGGTAGAACTGTGATTTAGCACATTTCTGGTTCCAATAAAATTATGCCTTATTTCAACTGAAGTAAACCCAATAGCTATTGTCAAAATAGGAGATGATGTTGCCGTGTGGCCTATGAAGAGATAATTTGGGCATTTAAATATGAAATGTAATTCCCTGATTAAAAAAAAAGGTAAGCAAAGTCAAGAACAGGGACCTTTCTTCTTATATAAAGTCATTGTCTATTATTCCTTGAGGATAACATAAAAAATTGATCATAGATTTAAAAATTTGCTTGAAGTGTATTAGAAGAAGGAAAAGTGAAGGACTCAGAACCAAAGGGAAATGGGTTCTGTTTTTTTTTCCCCTTATCCTGACTCCTTATTAAATTGCATCTCATGAAAATGAAGAGTAATTGGGGAGGAGGATGCAGTAAACTGGGGAGATAGGGGTGGCAAAGATCAACTTACCTGGAATCCGAAAATAACCCTCTCAGAAGATGCTCTGCTCAAAGTACCCTGTTTGATTTAACACAACACAAATCTCCATCCCCTTGTCATCTAGCCAGCCTATTGTCTGTCTGCCTCTTCAGGATTTCTCAACACTTTGAACCCTGCTCAGTTTAATGGGTTTTTCTTTTTAAATTAAATTAAAAAAGACTATGGGTAATTAGACTATGGGTAAGAGACTAATGGTTGACT
The DNA here is from genome assembly GCF_022682495.2 of Desmodus rotundus. Classification (NCBI taxonomy): domain Eukaryota; kingdom Metazoa; phylum Chordata; class Mammalia; order Chiroptera; family Phyllostomidae; genus Desmodus; species Desmodus rotundus. The sequence continues at coordinate 41,914,873 of NC_071397.1, read as the reverse complement.
ATGGGTAATAACATTATATAAGATTTGAGTGTATAATTCTATAATACATCATCTGTATATAGACCCAAAGTCTAGTCTCCCTCCCTCACCATGTATTTTACCCCTTTACCCTTTTCATCCTTCCCCCAACCCCCTTACTCCTTGGTCACCACCATTTGTTGCCCGTGTCTATGAGTTTGTTATTTGTTTTGTTTGTTCATTTGTTGCTTTCCTTTAGTATCCCACATATGAGTGTAATCATATGTTTTTTGTTCTTTTCCATCTGACTTGTTTTGCTTGGCATGATACTCTGAAAATCCATCCATGTTACTGCAAATGGCAGTATTTCATCCTTTCCTATGGCTGAGCAGTATTCCATTGTGTATATGTACTACATCTTTTTGTTTGTTTTGCTTTCAGATGAGAATTACAAGTCAACTTGTATGGTGAGCTTCAAAATATTAGTGTAAGTTATCTACTGCTCTTGACTTGTTATCCATTTGTTCCTTTCACTCATTTTTAAAGTCATTTACCAAGTACTTATTGTGTATTTGCCTATAGTTATAGAGATAAGTAACAAAGTATATGTGCTCATAAGGTCAAAGTCCTGGAAGAGGCAGACACGAAAACCAACAGTCCGGTAGGTGTGATGGGTACTCTAATAGGTGTGTAGTGGATACTCTACCCAGGGTAATGAAGAGCCTGGAAAGGGAATGACCTGTCTGGGGTAGGGTATGGTTTCAGAGAAGGAACTGCTGAGCTGAGCGGAAAAAAAGAGGAAGGTATTTCATTCAAAAGGAATAGCATATACAAATGCAAATGCACCACAAGCAGCTAGTAGCTGCTTAAGTTTTGCTCAAAACTTTTCAGCTGGAAGGTGGAAGTAGGTTTTAAGTGGAAAGGTGAGCAGTCTTTTATTGGGTTATAATTCTTGAGATGGCAACAATAAGAACGGTAAGAAACATTCTGTACCTTCAGGTCTAATAAAGCCAGGATTCGACAGGGTTAGGTTGGTGGAGGAGACACACACACCTTTTTTCCATGTCATCTTTATTTCCAGGGCATAGGTTACTTGTACTACATTGGTATTACATATATATTTATTGAATTTGATTGAGTTGATCTGACCATTTTTTTTAAGTTATGAAGGTAACAGGGTAATAAAGCAAATAGAAAGCAGTACATGTCTTATTTGCAATAGGTGAGTTTATGGTAATTAACTGGTGTTAATTATCATAATGATGTTATTATGATGTCAACAGTCCATGTCCATAGAGGAAAGGAAATTGGCACTCTCACTACAAACCAAAGAAAAAAAACACCCACTCCCTCAATGTGTGTACCAGAATTTGTACTCAAGAGTGACACAACTGATTCTCCACCAGGGAGACATCTAACCTATATCACCATTACTTTCTCCTAGGAGGGGAAAGTACCCATAAGTCTTTGCAACTCAGGACATACTTATTTAGTTCAGGGGTTACCTGCTTCATGCTGGGTGAGAGCTGCTGCCTGTGATGAAAAGTGGTCCCTTGTTTACAAGGATGATTACAAAATACTTCCCATGTCCTCACTCACTCCCTTTTCCAGTGTGACTCTGCCACTCCTGTCCATTCCTAAAGCCTGTTTCTCATCCCCCTGAATCTAGGTTGGCCTTGTGGCTTGCTTGATGGACAGAATGCAAGAAAATGATGTTCAACACTCATCATTCAAGGCTATGTCTCAGGAGGCCCAGCTGAGGAGCTTGTGCTCTCATCCTCTAGGAAGGCTGCTGTCAAGTGAAGAATTTTATTCTTAATTATTTTTTTAGTATATTTTATTGGTTAGGCTATTACAGTTGTCCCAATTTCCCCCCCTTTGCCCCCCTCCACACAGTACCTACCCCCCACCATTCCCTCCAGCAATTCCCCCACTTAGTTCATGTCCATGGGTCATGCATATAAGTTCTTTGGGTTCTCCATTTCCTATACTGTTCTTAACATCCCCCTGACTATTCCGTACCTACCAATTTGTACTTCTTAATCCCTTTACCTTTTCCTTCATTCTCCCCCTCCACATCCCAGCTGTTAACCCTCCAAATTATCTCCATACCTATGATTCTGTTTCTGTTCTACTTGTTTGTTTAGTTTATTTTTTAGATTCAGTTGTTGATGGTTGTGAATTTATTGCCATTTTAGTGTTCATAGTTTTGAGCTTCTTTTTCTTAAATAAGTCCCTTTAACATTTCATGTAATAATGACTAGGCAACGATGAACTCTTTTACCTTTACCTTGTCAGGGAAGAACTTTATCTGGCTTCAATTCTAAATGATAGCTTTGCTGGTTAGAGTAATCTAGGTTGTAGGCCCTTGCTTTTCATCACTTTCAATATTTCTTGCCAATCCTTTCTAGCCTGCAAAGTTTCTTTTGAGAAGTCAGCTGACAGACAGTCTTATGGCAATTCCTTTGTAGGAAACTATCTGCTTTTCTCTTGCCACTTTTAAGATTCTCTACCTTTAACCTTTGGCATTTTAATTATGATCTGTCTTGATGTGGTTCTGTTTGGGTTCATCTAGTTTGAGACTCTCTGTGCTTCCTGGACTTGTATGTCTATTTCTTCACCAAATTAGGGACATTTTCTTTCATTAGTTTTTCAAATATTTTTTCAATTTCTTGCTTTTTCTCTTTTCCTTCTGGCACCCCTATGATTTGAATGTTGGTACACTTGAATTTGCAGAGGCTTCTTACATTATCCTTGTGTTTCTGAATCTTTTTTTTTTTTTTTTTGCTTTTCTGATAGGATTTTTTTCTTCCTTATGTTCCAAATTATTGATTTGATTCTTGGCTTCATCCACTCCACTGTTGATTCCTTGTAAATTTTTCTTTATTTCACTTGGTGTAACCTGTATTTCTGCCTGGGTCATTTTGATGCTGTTGAGGTACCCAATTAGTTCCTTGAGCATCCTAATACTCTGCATCTAATAGATTGCTTATCTGCATTTTGTTTAGTTCTTTTTCTGGGATTTTGTTCTGTTCTTTCATTTGGGCCATATTTCTGTGTCTCCTTTTGTTGGCAACATCCCTGTGTTTGTTTCTATGTATTACGTAGAGCTGCTTTGATGCCTGTCTTAGTTGTGTGTCCTAAAGTAGAAAAGAGCACTTATAAGTTAGATGGGGCAGAGCCTTAGATAATTACCTGGGCAGGACAACATGGGTGAACCAGGTTGATAGAGTCTCTGATGTGGTGTGCTGCTCTGTGGCTCTGTGTTGGGAAGGGCTCAGAAAAGGGACAATGGCCACCCCCTGGCCTCTGGAGTTTTGTGTGGGAGGGAGCTGTCCCCCGGCACAGGCCTTGATGTCAGGCACTTCAGTTTCTCCCTGTATGCCACTGGTGCCCTTCAAGGTATTGCTCTGTTGCTGGAGCCCACAGGGAGTAAGTCCGCATAAGACCTAAGTTCTCTGCAAACCCTTTAAGAGGAGAGAATCCCACAGTTTCTTCTGCTTCAAAACCCCCATTGGTTTTTATAGCCAGAAGTTATGGGGACTTATCTTCCTGGCACTGGAACCCTGGGCTGGTGGGCCTGGTATGGGGCTAGGATCCATTGCTCCCAAGATATCCCTCCTGATTTTTATCTACCACATGTGGGTGTGGGACCACCCATTCCATGTCTTGGCATCTCAAACCCCTCCTACCTGTCTGAGTGAATGTGACTTTTTTAATTCCTTGGTTGTGGGACTTCCATACAACTCAATTTTCTAATGATCCTAAGTATAGTTGCTCTGCAGTTTAGTTGTAATTTTTGCTGTGGTTGTGTGAGTAGGTCAGCCATGTTTACTTATGCTTCCATCTTGACTGGAAGTCTATTCTTTTTTAAAGATTTTAATTATTTATTTTTAGAGAGAGGGGAAGGGAGGGAGAAAGAAAGTGAGAGACACCTCAATGTGTGAGGCAAACATCAATCAGCTGCTTTTCTTACATAAGCCCTAGCCAGAAACTGAACCCACACCCCAGATATGTGCTCTGATCAAGAATTGAACTGGCAAACTTTTGCTTTGCAGGACAACACCCAACCAACTGAGCCACGTGGGTCAGGGCCAAATGAATGTTTGATTACCCTGTTGGAGACATAGGGACAACCTAGCAGCTAATACCAATTTTCAGATATGTGATTTATGCTATTCTAGACCAACCAGCCCAGGTGAGCTCCTAGATGACTGCAGCTGAATGAGTGACTCCAGACAAGATCTATAAAAGAATCTTCTAGCATAATCTAGACCAAATGGAGACTCACAAAATCATGAGCAAATAAAATGGTTGTTATTTTAAGAGACTAACCTAAAGAAATAATTGATGTACTAATGACTTTTCACAGTGCAAACCTCAATGTTTTATTCTGGGGTTAAACTAGAATCTGTGACCTTGCCTTTTCAGTGCTTTGCCACAACACAGTGGGGGGAAGAGATGGCAGCTGCTCATTTATTCTCACTCTCATGTTTATTATTTGCATTTGGATTGAAAGTAGTTCTGTCTTCCAGGAAGACAGAACTACTCTAAAGCTCTTCAAGTACAGGACTAGGAGTCTATCACACAGAGCCAAATTGAACTGTGCCCTAAATAGAGGCATACACACCCAGATCTGAAAGATCTGAGAACTCATGTAGCCTCATTCCCTCAATGTATTCAGGCCAGATGTGAGACAACTTGCTTGTGTTCTCACAGCTTGTTGGTGGCACAATTAGGACAAGAATGATAATCTCCTGATTACTAATCTAAAATGCTTTGAATGTACAAATTAAACACACAAATTTTCATGTTTAAACTTGAATGGCTTTTGACCAAGAAGAGAGGCTAATTACTTCAAGGCATAATTTTGGGGTCACCAGAAAGAACTTCAACTTCAAAAATGCTGCTGGAACCCAGGAGCTAGTAATACGGAAGAAGACAGGTCTAATTTCAGCTGTATCCTGACTCCAAATGGGAAAACAAAAATAAAAATAAAGTAAACTGACAACTTTCATCTCAAACATATGAATACAATTGGTGGTATCTAATTAGCTATATAAAAACGAGTATTTTCTTCCATTTTTGTACTCTCTGGCAAATTGCTTGTGATGAACATCTCATTCTGGCTTAATACTTATTCAGTAATAAAATATTTCTCTCTCTCTTCTGTCTTTGTGGGGAGGTTTTCTAGTTTAGGAGATTTTGTTTTTTAGTTATATTTCCCCAACAATTTATAATTTCTTTTCTTCCTTCCTTTTTGTTTTAAAATCCTTTTTTCCCATTTCACTTTTGCTTTGTGTAGCCTACACATTTCCTTTTTGTTGAAGTACATCCTTCAGTAGTTTGTTCTCAGTAAGTGTTTCTGGAAAGTTAAGTCCTTGTCTTTGTATGTCTGAAAATGCTTTTATTTCATCCTACTGTTGGGGTCTAGTTAAGCTGGATATAGAATTCTAGACTGACAAGTTATTTTCCTTCATGGGTTTTAAGATATTCAGCCAAGGTCTCTGGCATAGATGGTTGTTAATGAGAAAGTATTTTGTTAGTCTTATTGTTGCTCCTTTTCAGGTGACCTATCTTTTTCCTCTGGTGGCTTCTAACATTTTCTGTTAGTATGGTTCTACCATTTTAGTTTCACAGTGAGGTGTATAGATAAGCCTTTGTTTTTATTGATTTTGTTCAGTTCATATTTTCATCTGATATCTCATAACTTTCTTCCGTTCAGGAAATTCTCTACTATACCTCAAACATTTCTCTTCCTTACTCTCTTTAGTCTTTTATTCTAGAGCATCTATTAAACATGTTGGAGCTTTTCATTTTAGCTGCCACATTTCTAACTTCCCTTTTATATTTTCACCTTTTTATTTATCTATGCTGTGTTCTGGATGATTTCCTCAGATATCCCAATTCATGAATTATTTCTTTATCTTTGTCTAGTCTATTGTTTAGCCTGTTTAGTGTCTTCTATTTTGACTACTATATCTTTCACTTTTCTTATTTATTCTGTACCTTTTTAAAAGTTAGATTTTACATTTCCTTTTCTTTCTTTGTACTGTTAAAATGCTCATTTGAAAATCTATTCAACAATGCTCATTAAGCATAATTTCTCCTATTTTGGGTCATTGGACTTTCCCTTTCACTTTCTGTTTCTTAATGTGTTTTATAATTTAGGTCTACAAGTTCATTTTCAGGAGGGGTTATCTTTAGAGGGAGTTCTGTCCATGCACTGAATTGTAGAGACCTCTTGATGACAGAGGTTCACTTGTCTTTGTCTAAGTCCTCCTGAGTTTACTGCTTCTAAACCAATTTTGACACTGGGTTCTCAGCTCCACATTCTTATACTGCACAGGTAATCTAAAGGTGGTTGGTTCTGTAGTGGTGTGTTACAGGTTCAAGATTCAAACCTCTCAATGTGTGTGGAAACGGCTGTTGAAATTTCTGCTTTGAGAGCCTGAGAAAATCAACTCTCTTTTTCTTGCAACCTTGAACATGCTGGGGGAAACTTTCAGGTAATGTTTATGAGCTTTTCAGCACATTTTGGAATAAGCAGTGCTAAGCAGAATGCCCATTCCTACTTCTTGATATATGTGGGGACTGAAGTTTACATTTCTTTTTCACAAAGGTATGAACATGTCAGCCCTTAAAATATATATCTAGTCTAGTGTCTCCCAAGGACTCTGTGGTTTTAAAAACTCCTTATGTTCATGATTATGTGTTCCCTCTTAATTTCTTTTGAGCTCAGCTGTGTCTTTAACATGGATATATATAGTCTTTGTATTTTAAATGATAGTGGAGATTCCTGCATCTAATCAACTGACATCTTGAAGGAAGTTCCGCAGGACCTTTGTTTACATTGTTTACTTTCCCTGAAATGTCCTTTTTGTCTCTTCCATATGCCCATTCCCCACTTTCCAGTTACTTCCTCCTCTCCTTGTGATCATAGCTCAAACGTAACTGACTCCAACTCCCTAAGATCAGGGCCATGTCTACTGTTGCTCACCATACTATCCTCTGCTAGCACAATGCCTGATACAGAGTAGGTGCTTAATAACTGTTTGCTGAGTGAATGAATGGACAAATGGATATTTTGCTTCTGCAGTCAGAGGGAAGTGTATAATAGGAGAAGAATCAATTCTAGTTTATCACAGCTCTACCTGCCCTCACTTATAATTCCTAGGACACGAAATATTCTAAATGTCAAGGGTTAAGATAAAGTAATAAAACTCAAACTCAGTAAATCCAAGTCCACACTTAGAATTTTTGTTTTTAAACCTTTCATAAACGTGAAAGAAGTATACATTGTTTATGACATGGTATTATAAACATATTTTTATATGTAGGTTTAGTTAGTTTTTAAGAGAATTACATGTGATTTTCATAGTCTCCAGCTCTCACAATCCTGAAATTGAGGAGTGGCTAATATGTTCTCGGCTGAAGCTAGGTGACCTCTAGGAAATGTGGAGAAATGAGGGAAAATATCTAGCTTACAAAATAAAAACATGGACAAGTCGCCATCAATAAAACAAAAAGACAACCCATTGAATGGAAGAAGATATTCACCAATGATAAATCCAATAAGGAGTTAATATCCAAAATTTATAAAGAACTCATACAACTCAACACCAAAAAACCCCAAACAATCCAATTAAAAAATGGGCAGAGGACCTGAATAGACACTTATCCAATATCCAGGTGGCCAATAGACATATGAAAAGATGCTCAACATCAATAGGCCTGGCTGGTGTAACTCAGTAGATTGAGTGCGGGCTGCGAACTAAAGGGTTCCCAGTTTGATTCCCAGTCAGGGCACATGCTTGGGTTGTGGGCCAGGTCCCCAGTGGCAGGCCAGGAGGTCCCCAGTTGGAGGCGTATGACGTTTCTCTCCCTCTCTTTGACGTTTCTCTCCCTCTCTTTCTCCCTTCCTTCCCCTCTCTCTAAAAATAAATAAATAAAATCATTTTTTAAAAAAAGGTGCTCAACATCAATAATCACCAGAGAAATGCAAATTAAAACCACAATGACATATCATCTCACACCTGTCAGAATGGCTATCATCAATAAATCAACAAACAACAAGTGCTGGCAAGGGTGTGGACAAATGGGAACCCTAGTACACTGTTGGTGGGAATGCAGACTGGTACAGCCACTGTGGAAAACAGTGTGGAGGTTCCTTAAAAAATTAAAAATGAAACTGCCTTACGACCCAGTGATTCCACTCCTGGGTATATATCTGAAGAAACTCAAAACACTAATTTGAAAGAATATATGCTCCTCTATGTTCATTGCAGCATTATTTACAATAGCCAAAGTATGGAAGTAAACTAAGTGCCTATCAATAGAAGAGTGGATAAAAGTATTGGTACATACAAGATGAGTACACAAAACACAGAGTTTATTCTTATATTATTATTTCATTTTATTATATTCCATACAAAAAACTGTAAACTTACTTTTATCCCACTGCTTATACAATGGAATATTAGCCATAAAAAGAATGAAATGTTACCATTTGCAACAGTATGGAAACTAGAAGCTATTATTCTAAGTGAAATAACTCAGACAGAGAAAGACAAATACCATATAATTTCCCTTAGTGAGGAATCTAAAGAGCAAAACAAACAAACAAAACAGAAACAGACTCATAGATACAAAGAACAGACTGATAGTTGCCAGAGGGGTGGAGTGTTGGGGGTACTGGGGGAAAAGGTGGAGGGATTAAGAGGTACAAATTGGTAGTTACAAAGTAGTCATGGGGATGTAAAGTACAACATAGGGAATAAATGAATAATATTGTAATAAGTATGGATGGTGCCAGATGGGTACTGGAAATATTAGGTGGACCACTTTGTAAAGTATATGATTGTTTAACCAATATGCTGTACACCTGAAACTAATACAAAATAATATTGAATGTAAACTATAATTGAAAAATTAAATTAAAAAAACATGAACAGGTCTAAGAATATTCTTATGGTGTTCCAAAACCACAGAATCAATGGGCCAAGATAAAACCCTGGAAGAGTTTACAAGTTGAAATTAGACTCAGAGATGCACAAAAGCAGCTCCTGAGTTGAGGAACAGGTTTCAAATTAAGTCATTAAAAGTGATTTTAGCATTGTAGCAATGAAAGATACTACAACTGCCTTCTGGAGTATTCTTGAATAGCCTAATTAAATTAAGTACCCATTGCTCCCATTAAGTAATTATTGCTGAGGTAATTGTGTAGGCTGCTCCCCCAGGACTGCTAGTCCCACTTTCTTCACTCAAGTCTCCTTTTGCCTTCTTTGACGGCAATTTCTTTCAGTATGTTTTGATTGAGCAACTATAGAGAGCAGGATACCACTCAATGCTATGCAAGAGAGGGAGAGATCAGAGCTCAGTTCCAGCTCTCAGAGGTATTAGGTAGTCTGGAGACAAGCCACAGGCATTAGAAAAATGGGAAGCTATATTTAGATGACAAGTGCAGGGAGATAATACAAAGGATGCTGTAAAGCTGCTTGTGGTTAAGAACTGAGTGAGTGTTTTTACACAGTGTACCCAGGGAGTCATGAATCCCTTCCCTCTCGATGTGAGAAACCATTTTCTTGTCTAGGATGCATAGAATGAAGTTTATTGTCCCTTCTTACAGGATATATTTTTCATTTCTTTTAATTCTCTACTGAGAGATTATATGAGATAATATATGGAAGTGCATGCCCAAATACCTGGCACATAATAAATCCTTACTGTGTGTTTGTTCATGTCCCTGAAACCTTCTTTCTCCACATTCTTTCAAAAGTGAATTCACCGCAACTTGTAGCCCATGGTGGGGCTTTTCATGGGTAGGTAAGTTGAATTGATGTCCAGAGAGACATTTCTTTAAGAGAGAGAATTTGGAAACCTAGAAAGGAGAGGTGGTAAGGCTGAGGGGAAAGTAATAGTAGGAGACTGTATGAATTTGGCATAAAACAATTAACTGACAAACTGATCAGTAAACTAATGTCACTTTAGAACATCAGTTGCAGGAGAACTGTGGCATGAATGTAAAGACAGAGTTAAGTAAATGGGTAGATTACACAGGAAGCAGGCAGGAATGCTTTCAGACCACGGGTTGGGGATTGAAATTTGAACCAACTGAAATAATATCTTGCCTTCAAGTTAGTGTTTTGGCTGATTATATAAAGTGGGATTTGGAGGCATAAATTTGGAGAACTCATTTATTGGTGTTTCAAATCAAGCCCAAAATAATGGTAATGTTGCTATTTTATTTATTTATTTTTGGTTTCTTTTTGTTTTTTTTTTAAGATTTTGTTTATTTGTTTTTGGAGAGTTGGGAAGTGAGGGAGAAAGAGAGGGAATGAAGCTGTGTGAAAGAAACATTGATTGGTTGCCTCTCACATGCCCCCAACTGGGGACCTGACCCCCAACCCAGGCATGTACCCTGACTGTGAATTGAACCAGCAACCTTTGGATTCACAGGCCAGTGCTCAGTTCACTCAGCCACACCAGACAGGACAATGTTGATCTTTGAATTTTTCCTTTGATGTCAGTTCTTTTTAAAAAAAATGTTTTTCTCTAACTTTTTTTATTGTATTTTTTCCATTACCATTTGTCCCCCTTATAAACCTCTCCTCCCTGTAATAACCACATGTTATCCATATCCATCAGTCCTTTTTCACTTTTGCTCAATCTCTTCACCCCCTAAACTTCCCCCACCCCTGGAGAGCTGTCATCCTGCTCTCTATCTATGAGTCTGTCTCTATTTTGCTTGTTAATTCAGTTTGTTCATTAGATTCCACATATGAGTGAAATCATATGGCATTTGTCTTTCTCTGACTGGCTAATTTCACTTAGCACAATGTTCTCCAGTCCATCCATGCTGTTGCAAAGGGTAAAATTTTCTTCTTTTTTACAGTTGAGTAGTATTCCACTCTGTAAATGACCCACGGTTGTTTTATCCACTCAGCTACTGATGGACACTTGGGCTGCCTCTCTATCTAGGTGAGTGTAAAGAACACTGCAATGAACATAAGGGTACTCATGTTCTTTTGAATTACTGTTTCAGGGTTTTTTTGGATAAATTCTCAGAAGTGGAATTGCTGAGTTATAAGGCAGTTCTATTTTTAATTTTTTGAGGTAACTCCATACTGCTTTTCACAGTGGTTGCACTGAACTGCATTCCCACCAATATTGCAAAAGGGTTCTTTCTCCACGTGCTTGCCAACACTTGTTGTTTGTTGATTCATTGATGATATCTATTCTGACTGGTGTGAGGCGATATCTCATTGTGGTTTTAATTTGCATTTCTCTGATGATTCGTGATGTTGAGAATCTTTTCATATGTCTATTGACCATGTGTATGTCCTCTTTGGAGTAGTGTCTATTTAGGTCCTCTTACTTGCATTTAAAAATATTTTTAGGTCAGAGCTGGACTGTCTAAGGAATGTCTACCTTTGGTAAGTTTTTTCTTTCTTCTCTGTTTTTTCCCCAAATTCAAGCAAAGAACATTAATTTTTCGATGTATTTTAAAGTTCTCAATTACTGGTTATCTTGGATTGTTTGGAGCAATCTAAGAATAACTTAATAAATCCAGTAAAATAGTGGGTGTGCAATGCTTACTTTGGACAAGTCACTATATGTGGGGAACTGTTCCATGTGTGGGAAATGTGGCTCAGCCCCAACTTGGAAAAGCCAGTGGGGAGCGAGGTTGGCGGGCAGGACCCACGTCCATGGATATGTTCTCCCGTGGGAAATCAGGCCTGCATTGTACCTAGACTGCTGTGAGACTTGCTCTTGCTAAAACTCTCTCACCCTGAATTGAGGCAGCAAATGTTTACTGAGTATCTTTATCTTCCTAAAATCTGTGCTCAACCACCCAAGTATGGAGTGTGAGCATTTTCCCCCTTGAGCTGTAACATCCTTTTTGAAGTAATTAGCAGTATTCTGTCCTTTGTTGTCCTTAAAAGGTAATCACCTGCAGTGAACCTGTGCATAGTAAATGAGGACCATCCTCGATGTATGTGCCCAGAAAAACAATAAAAGCCTCTCTTTTATTGTGCAGGCAGGGGTCGGCCCTCTCTTGGGCTCTCTCTAGTCCTCTCGTCCTCTCTCACTTAGAGAGTGGCCATGCTTTCCCTTTTTGTCCACAGGATTTCTGTAGTCCATGTGTATTTGTATATTGCTGCCACAACACTGGATGCTGTGGGCCAGGATCCGCATCAACTATATCTCTCTGGGCTTTGATTCAAATACTAATTAAAAAACAGTGTTGGATTACATGATTCCCTAAGTTTCATCCAGCTTTAATCTTATGTTTGAAAGAGTATTTCTGTCAGTATAACATGTTGAGCAATAATAGCTGTCATTCTTAAAGTGATGGTCAGAAATTGCAGTGACTCATGAGAACTGATGTTGGTTGATCCCACCTATAACAAAAATGAGCATTAGTGTTGTCTTACTAAGAACTTTAGGAACTCTGTCAAAAATACCTGTGGTGCCTGAAATATCCTCTCTTGACCTTGCCTTTATTAATAAAGATGGGAAAATTCAAACTGACTGCCCCAGTCCAGGAGAGAAATGCAAGAGGGGAAAGTTGGGGGATTGGGGATGTGGTGGAGGAAAGACCTGGGTAAACAGAGAAGGCAATATTATTTTCAAAGAATGAAGCAGCCACTCCCCTGAAGCTAGTGTTTGCCATGTGGGAATGAGGATTTTAGGATTGCCAGATTGTCTAAATTTTTAAGAGGTCTTGGATATTCTGATTTTCTGTGCAAACTCCTAATTTCAAAATATTGGATCAACATCATTTGAGCCAAACAAACATATATGTTTGACTTCAGCTGCCTTGTAGGCTGTCAGTTTGAAGTGTCTATTTAGGAAAAACCCTCTAAGATACTGAAGCCCTTGATGGAGACCCCATATTAAGGTCATCTTACCAATCTCAGCATTGTAAAATTATATTGCAAAATATTTGATCCCATCTGTATGTGGATAGGACAGCTTGAGAGTCAGGGAGTGGATGGGGTTTTGGGTGAGAGGTCACGGAATGGTATTCAGTGGAGGGCCTGGGCTCTGGGGCAAGAGGACCAATAGTCGGGGCCTTAGATGCACTGCCTTTATCTCATTTTGGTCCCAGCTCATACCCTAAGCTTCTCTGCTGGGGGGTGGGGGGGAGTGGGAATAGCTTGTTCTGTGATTAGCATTTCAGTGTTGTGCTCCCTGGATGGAGATGTGCAGAATCCAATCAGATAATGTTTCTATTTCTAGTAGAGCCCAACAGATGTGTAGCATGTTCTGTAAATATTGAATTACATGGATTAACCTCCTACATGGGGAGTTGCTGAAATTCCCCTAGTCTATCCATCTAGTTACAGAAAAATTAGTATATTTGGTATTTAAAATGTTTTTAACATTTAAGATAATTTAGTACATTTGGGTATCTATCAGATTAGCTTTCTGTCTTTGACTTAAAATATGTACTTAATTTTTGATTTATATAATTTTTGTTCAGAATTTTACTGTTTACAAATAGCATGGCAACATTTAAAATAATTAAACTAGTTATATTTACACATGTAGTTTTATTAGGTTTTATGACAATTGTTTAAGTACTTGGGAAGCGTTTTTGTAGACATTTGAAGAGCTTAAAAATTTGAATATATTACTTTTGCAAATTCAGTTTTAAATATTTACGGGAGTTAATAAATTCTTTTTATAAATGGGACCAAACACAAATCAAAGATTCCCTTAGTGAATATTAAAACGTACTAGATTATAAGTAGAATTATAGGATTTTAAAATTGAATACTAAACTTGAGAAAAAAATTTTTGAATTTGTAGTTTACTAAATTTAATATTAATTGAAAAGGACAGAATAACCAGCTTATAAAAAATCTTTTTTGCTCTCAAAAGATGTTCTTAAGGATGTGAAAGGCTCACAGCGACAGTCTCACCTTTGCGTGCTCCAAGTCTGGTACAACATCTGACTCTCAGAGGCCGCTGAATTAATATTTGCTGAACAGGTTGAGAACTAAAGTTAGTACTTAAAATGGGGTAAGTGGTGCCCAAAGGGAGTGTGGGAAGATGACTGAAACAGACTGTGGTTGCTTTGAAGTGGTGCCTGGCAACTGTCCTGGTAGCTTTTACCTAACCAGAGGAATTGGGTGTAAAATAAAGGACCCATCATCAGTGATTTCAGTCAAGGACAGTGATTTATAATTTAAGGGGGTTACTTCAAGCATCAGCAGTTTTCCTTGACTTCTAGAACAACTCTGTCCTTGTGACTTGGACACAGAGGTTTGGATCACTCTGGGTGGCAGTATGTGTTAGCGGGCCCTGAAGGCTGTGTGACCTCTTCCCTCTATGAGGAGCCCCTGTTGCATCCTGTCCATGAACATCATCTGATTCACCCATTGGAAGGCTTGCCTTGTGTCATATTTTTCTTTAGCTTGGAACAATTTTCCAACTTTTCTTTGTCTTTCACAACATTGACATTTTTGAAGAGCCCAAACTCTTGCCTCCACTCTATTTATCACTAAAAAATTACCTAATAATTCTTGCCAGGTGATTGAGAATCTTTATTTAAACACCTTTAGTAAAACTGTTAAGATGGCTCTCGAGGCAAATTGCTGAGTTCTAATCTTACCTTTCTCCGATGACCTTGGGCAACTGAATACTCATTTTATTACTGTTAAAGAATGAAACATGGATACATTTTGTTATCTAATGTGGTCTGTATATATTCAAATTTCTCTAATTTTGCCAATAATATCCTTTATAAGAGTTATTCATTGTATTTCCTTTAATCTAGACTGTGGTCAATCCAGTTGATGTAATTTTTTTAAATCCAGAACAATTTCTCTGCTTTTTTACCCTTGACATTGACATTTTTGAAAAGCCCAGACCAGAGGTTTTGCAAAACATTCCTCAGTTAGGTTGGGTGTGAACGTGACTATCTGATTTTTTGACAGCTGTAAATTCTGAGGCGCTCTTCCTATTAATGGACTAAAAATTTGTTGTCATTGCTACTTTTAACTTTCAGAAGAAAATAAAAGTATTCTACATAGAATTATTTGTTGAAAAACAATGAGTAAATGTCAGTGAGCTTTAATGAAAAAAATCCAGGTACGGGTAATGGATTCTTGGTGTCTGGGAACACAAGGTCATGGTGATTATCTGAGCCAAAGTATACCCTGTCAGTCAGGTGTTCATTCCAGCAAGCCATGTTGTTAGAAGCAATGTTAAACAAAAATGGTTGCAGCACTTCGCATCTGAATTTTTCTTCTAATTGGGACACACTATGGCTTTGCTTGAAGAAAGGAAAGAGGTGTGTGTGCTCCAGAAGTGAAACGAACATAATTTGTAATTGGCAACTACTAATTGTGCTAGGAAGGTTTTTAAAAAAGGATTTCAGGTTTTTGGTTTTTTTGAAAGAAAACCATACATACTGCTCATGTTTGGTCTTACTGGAATCAAGCATTATGCATTCCAGTTTACACTTCCAGTGCACGTTATTGTCAAATAAGCAGCTTAGTGATTCATACAATTAGGAATATATCTGAAGAACTGAACAACCAACTAAATATTCTTTTTAAAAAATATATTTATTGATTATGCTCTTACAGTTGTCCCACTTTTTCCCCATTTGCCCCCCTCCACTTGGTACCCTCCTTCCCTCCAACATTCCTCTCCACTTAGTTCATTCCATGGGTCATGAATGTAAGTTCTTTGGTTTCTCCATTTCCTATACTATACTTGGCATCCCTTTGTCTATTATGTACCTACCGATTATGCTTCTTAATCCCTGTACTTTTCCCCCATTCTTCCCTTCCCCCCACCCAGCTGATAATCCTCCAAATTATCTCCATACCTATGATTCTGTTCCTGTTCTGGTTGTTTGCTTAGTTTGTTTTTGTTTTTTAGATTCAGTTGTTGATGGTTGTGAATTTGTTGCCATTTTAATGTTCATAGTTTTGATCTTCTCCTTTTTCTTGAATAAGTCTATTTAACATTTCATGTAATAGTGGCTTGGCAATGATAGCTTCTTCAGCTTTCCTTGTCTGGGAAGCACTTTATCTGCCCTTCGTTTTAAATTATAGCTTTGCCGGATGGAGTAATCTAGGTTGTAGGTCCTTGGCTTTTCATCACTTTGAATACTTCTTGCCAGTCCCTTCTTGCCTGTAAAGTTTATTTTGCAAAATCAGCTGATAGTCTAATTGGAACTCTTTTGTAGGCAACTCTCTATTTTTCTCTTGCTGCTTTTAAGATTCTTTCTTTATCCTTAACCTTTGGTATTTTAATTATGATGTGTCTTGGTGTGGTCCTCTTTGGGTCCAACTTGTTTGTGACTTTCTGTGCTTCCTGGATTTGTATGTCTATTTCCTTTACCAAATTAGGGATGTTTTCTTTCATTATTTTTTCAAATAGGTTTTCAATTTCTTGCTCTTTCTCCTCTTCTGGCACTCCTATGTTTCAGATGTTGGTATGTTTAAAGTTGTCCCAGAGGTTCCCAATCCTATCCTCATATTTTAAAAAAATTCTTATTTCTTCCTGCTGTTGCGAGTGAATGTTTTTTCCTTCCTTGTGTTCCAAATCATTGATTTGATTCTGAGCTTCATCCTCTCCACTGTTGTTTCCCTGTACATTTCTCTATATTTCACTTAGTGTAACCTTCATTTCTTCTCTTATGTTTTTGCTGTTCTCAATGAATTCTTTGAGCATCCCAATCACCAGTGTCTTGAACTCTGCATATAATAGGTTGGTTATCTCTCTTTTGTTTATTTCTTTTTCTGGGGTTTTGTTCTATTCTTTCATTTGGGCCATATTTCTTTGTCTTTTCAATTCAACAGCCTCCCTGTGTTTGTTTCTGTGTATTAGCTGTTTTGACTCTCTGTCTTAGAAAAGGCACCTGTAAATTGTGTGGGGCAGAACCTTAGGTAATAGCCAGAGCAAGGCAACCTGCCTCATTGCTTTGTAGCTCTGTGTGGGGGTGGGGTGGGGAGGGCTCAGAGAGGGGAAAATGCAACTGCCTGGCTTCTGGACGTTTGCCTGGTGCTCGCCCCCTTTCCAGTCACTTCACTCACTTCCCATATGCAACTGGCACCCTTCCAGCTGTTGCCCTGGTAGTGAATCTGAGTGGGGGTTTGTGTACATTATAAGTCCACAAGGGCCATTTAAATAGACTTTCTTGAAAATCTGTCAGTTTCTTCTACTGCCCCAACCCCCACTGGTTTTTATAGACAGAAGTTATCTGGGATTTATCTTCCCAGAGCTGGAACCCTAGGGTGTGAGGTATGGCCTAGGGTTGGGAAGGCTCTATGAAGAGGTACTTGCCATGAATAAGATTTGGTTGGGGTAGGAAAACCTGCAGCAGATAAAAATAATTGACACACCAACTCTGAACTCCCTTTAAATAAATGACATCGTCTATACCACCTGCACCACTATTTTTTCACTACTGACTGATTGCCTATAGCGTGTCTGTCTTAGGAATAAGAACAGATGTTTCAATTTATGTCCTGTGTGACTTCAGGAAAAAGATTAATTTAAATCAATGTCATGGCTTTCATTGTGTTCTGCAGTGGGAGGTCTTTAGATTCTGCTCATCAGCACTTCACTTTGTACAGATCTTGTCCACCTGAATCATAAGTTGGTCCCTGATGTGGCCTTCACCTAAATCTCTTTGCCATCAGTAGCCCTCTCTGGAGTAGGTGAAACCCCATTCCTTTGGTGGTTCAACACTGGATGACCAATTGGTAACATTTTACCAAATAGCCACTAAACATAGTTTCCCATGGTCCAAGGGTTGCATCTCTGTGGTTATCTCAGCTGCCAAAAACATTACTCCCCTTACTTGTAACTTTTGCTGATGGTGGTTCACCAACTTCTCTCCAACTACCTCCATGGATTGTCATCTAATTTTGGATTACAAACCCTGGTGGAAGAATCTGTTGACAGCTAGGAAATCTCATTATAGGGGGAAAAAAAGGAAAAAGAAAGTACACATATGTGCTTATCACCATAATTTGTATAAAATTTCAGGGACTTCTTATTATAAACCCTTACTGCAAACAGCCCATGAAATTATATTTTTGTTTCTGTTAAGTCGATGTCAAAAATAATAAAATTACCTCAATACATGATTTATTTATGAAATTTACCCCCCTTCAGAATGGGATAGGTAATAGTTGTCTAACTGGAATTTCTGGCAGGCTGAATTCCAGGTTTTCATTTATAAAGTACATCAGAATCCTCTTGAAAATTAAGCTGCAGAAACATAAGATCCATGTTACTGAAACAAGTTATGTCTCCTAGTCTGTGTTTCATGGTCTTTCAGTCATCTATTTTTCTTTTTTTTTTTGCTGTAAGTGCTATTTTCATTTGCATAGCTTCACCTGTCAGGTGTGTTCCAGTCGCAGGATAGAATCCTCATATATCCTTGCTCCTCCTTGAGGAGAGGAGGCCACCTCTGACCCCTCCCTTGAGGTGTGGCCAAGTTAGTGATGCCGCCATGTGGTTTGGCACATGATGTTGGTTAATTTCTTTCAGGACAGCAGGTAGTGAGAACCTCCTATCTGCGTTGCAAACTTCTTACACAATTCTCCAACAACCATGTAAAACTTTTGCTTTTTGCTAATAAAAACCAAATTAGGTTATTCATTTATGAATTTTTGTCAAGATTATTTTCCTTGGCTTCTTTCTTGCTGTTCCTAGTTACCATTTTCTCACATTTAAATGAATAGCACTTAAGTCAGTCCTCATTCTTCCAGTTTAGCCAAAGGCAAAGTCTAGGCTGGCACCCCCTATGCCAAGCCACCGGGAATCTGTTTTCCTGAGACAGACCTGGGGAAGTCTCTGCCACTGAGAAGCCAAATTTAATCAGCCCAGGAGTTCTAAATTTCCTGCCTTCTGAGCCCACTTCTCTGAGTGGATGCTTCAGGGATGAGGTTTGTTCCCCACCCCCGCCTTTTTTCTCCCCTAGGCTATCATTACTTTCCTTACTCTTTATACAAACACTCTCAGGCAGTTTGGCAGTGTTCAGTGTCTTCCTCTTCTAAAGTCCATCCACTAAAAAGGAGCTAAATTCTATGAAGCTTTATTTGAAAATTCATTCTATCCATCAATGACAAGTTTTGACTCAGAATTTGGATGTCTGTTTACAGTGTGATATGGACTTGACCCAAAGTTCTAAGCTGAAAGAGCAGAAATCCCAGAACCACAGAAATGGAGGGACCTAGGACAGCATAGGATCTCAGCTTTTTATGTTACTGATAAGGGTTTCAAACCTAGAGTTGTTAAAATAACATAGCTAAATTTAAAATAGAGAACAGTTTCCAAAAATGATGTGGTTTTCATTGGCATTTTATTTTTTCAGCTCCAAATTAAAATGTAATGGGTCTTGTGGGAAAATAGTCACATTCAACAGTTGTTTTCCAGGAAAGAAACTGCTGTCTGGGAATTAAAGCTATTTAACGTGTAATTACTGTTGACATCAGGTGTCAAATGGAAACTCCCCCCAAATCTCATAGAAGCTGCTCAATGACTTGTGATGGTTTGCAGGGGGTATCCCTGGCTTCCCTAAGCTTGAAATCTGGGAAGGGGTCACAGTCACACGGCATCATAAGCCCCTTGAGCCCCAACCCACAGGAATCAGTGGGGTCAGAGGTCACGTCCTGGCCTCTGGCAGCCCTCCCCACGGGCCCACTACAGGCAGCTGCGCATGTTTTACTGCCCCGATGTGACCTGTTTCACACTGTCGCCCAAGTGGGCTGTTGCTATTTCTGCTTGTGCTGCAGGGCTCAGCGTTTCCTTCAGAAACACAGAACTTGCCAGTTGTTAATGGCCCCATATAAAGTATATTTTCTATTTCTTTTAGCTTTCCCTCCTACGATTTTGACGAAGTCAGAGCATGAGTGAATGGCATTGATTGGGGCAAACTCAAAACAGTGTCTCCCACCTGCTGCCACCCCAGGGAACTCCTTCTCTGAGGTCAGGGACACACCTCACTGCTCCCAACTTGCGTCCACCAGGGGCCCCATCCTGAGAGTAGGCACGCGAGGAGCTTCACACATGAGGCCCTTGGTGAGTTATTTTCTGGCTTCTCTGGCTGCATATCGCAGAGCAATCGCTCAACTTGCAACTACCAGTCAGTCTTCCTTATTTGTGGTTTCCATACTTTCAAATTTGCCTGCTCTGTGATATTTACCGGCAATCCCAAACTGGCACGTAGGGTGCTCAGGAGGTCACTGCGGGCGTGGGTACGTGCAGAGTGGTGAGTAATTTGCTTTGCCACCCGTGTTCCCAGTGAGGTGATATTCTGCATGCTTGTTTTAGCTTTCGTACTCTAAACAAGTGTCCTTTTCACGGTTATTTGGTGACAAGTTTTCTGCATTTTCTACTTTTTGTTGATGATTTTACTGTTTAAAATGGCACCTACCGTGGTGCTGAAGTTCTGTCTAGTGCTCTCAAGTGCAAGATGACTGTGGTGTGCCTCATGGTGGGCATACAGGTTGGACAGGCTTTGTTCAAGCACGAGCTACAGTTCTCCTGGCTGTGAGTCCAGTGTTCACGAATTAACAACATATTTTAAATAATGTGCCTTTAAACAGAAACACATGAAAAGAGGATAAATATTGAGTGACTGATGAAAATGTGACCAGAGGCTTGCAGGAACCTAAACCTGTATTTTCCCCTAGAAGCAATGGTTCAGTATTTGTTAATTCAGTATTTACAGAGACTTTACAGAACTCAATTGATGTGTCACATGAGAATGACCATATGTGTGTGAAATACTTGTAATTCTTTAAATATGTAATTCTTGCATATTTAAAGAGAATCCTGGCAGCTTCTCTCCAGCCCCCTTTATCCTTCAAGATCTAATTCATTAATTCATCTATCCCTCAGCTTAGGGTGTACTTTACCCATGCCTCATTGTGTGTATCCACATCAATTGTTTTCATATTTCAAGGGGAAGTGAAATCTCACAAGTGCAGGTGGAGCAGGGAGGGAGGAGCACAATTAAGGGAGGGGCCCATGAGGCAGGTCTCTGGGGGAGGAGAGGGACAGCTTGACTGGGCAGGCTTGTTCTCCTCTTACTCTTTTGTGGATACATTCCCATGCACTCTCATAATTTATTCTGGCTCTTTGGGTATGGCTCTGGTTTGTGTCAATTTGAATGCTTTAAAATGGAAAATACTTGAGGACAAAATATAAAATATATATAGAAAAACTCACAGCAACAGATAACTGGCTAAAAGTTTCCAGGGGAGATGAAAAGATAGGGAAGCTTTGAGAACACAGGCACAAGTAGGTTCATAGGGAGTGGCCCCTGCCCTACCTCCTGCCTGAGTTCCAGGAGACAACTTTCATTTGCATAGTTTGAACAGTAGGATTTAAGAATATCAGGAAGGGCCTTTTACCTTGTTATCCTGCTAGAGCCCATGGAGATAGCAGGACTTTAGAGTAGAAATGACCACATTGACTATTGAGCCTGGAGGGGTCTTGGGGTCTTAGGGTCTCACAGAGTCACCTGCATGGTTTTGGGGGGAAGGAGCTGCAGAATGACTTCACAAAATAAGAGAGCAGAGTAATCCCTGCACTCTCCCCAAGGGACCACAGGCTCGGAATGAAGGATGTGTCTTCAATCAGCAGGTGGCTAATGACATTTGGTCTCAATTGTCACTGTTGTGTCCAGAAGTCGTCAATATTAGGACTATTCTGCCCTGGCTGGTGTGGCTTAGTGGATTGAGTGCCAACCTATGAACCAAAAGGTCATCAGTTAGATACTCAGTCAGGGCACATTCCTGGGTTGCAGTCTGGGTCCCCTGTAGGGGGCGTGTGAGGGGCAACCACACATTGATGTTTCTCCCCTTCCCTTCCTCCCTCCCTTCCCCTGTCTCTAAAAGTAAATAAATAAAATCTGAAAAATATATTAGGGCTATTCCCCTCTTTCAAAATATGCTTACCCCTCCCCAAGTGAGCTTAGGCACAACCCCAGAGAACCACAAATTCATCAAGACACAATTTTTGCCATCCCAGAAGAATGGAGAATTTAGATAGAAAAAAAAACAAAACAAAACAAACAAAAGCCCTAGCACATTTCTTACTCATGAAGTCACTGACATTTGTATTTACTAGAAGATTTAAAAATAATAAAAATAATCACCCAGCAGAACTGTGATTATGGGTATGCAGTAAAATGTCATAGGAAGCCAGAAGTACTTGCAGATTAAATGTAATGAGACTCTTCAGTGAACATGTAAATCTGTGGCTTATTTGACATACATCTTTATATTACTTCAAAAATATTTACACAGATCTTGCATATTTTGGGCCAGCATATCCAACCTTATCTTCTGCCTGTTTCTGCTGCCTGGTCCAATGTCTGACATTCAACAGGTAGTCAACAATTAGCTCTTGAACTAAGGACTGGATGCAAAGATGCATATCTATTCATGAGATCTTGGAAAACTAATGCCAGAAGATACCCTTGGGGCCTAAGCCATACTATAATTGGGAGAAATCTGTAGTTGTCCACTCCAAATCCATTCCCTCCTTGATGGGCCAGGGTCCCCAGCCCTAGGTGACAACCATTACTGATGACACTGTTTTCCTGATGCCTCAGCCTTATAGCTCTGGTGGGCCTGTGACTCAGTGCTGGTTATCCTCAGACACCAATAAGACAAGGGTTCGTATCCAGGATGTCTCCTGGTAAATCTTTTACCTTCCTGATATATTGGTGAAACATCTACTCCCGCTTCTTTTTGCCTTAAATGTGTGAGCAGCTGTTTTACAACCAGAAGAGAAAGTTCAAGAAAATATGGAGAACTGGCTCTGACACCTTCCAAGTGTTGAACCAATGCCAGAAACTGTCTGCTTCCAGACTGCTTATTACATGAAAAAATAACCTGCTTGCTTAGGTCAGGTAGCTTCTTCCCTGCAGCCAAGGTATTCCTAAGTGATGCACTGATACAGATCGAAAGAGCTGAACATAAGACAAAGAAATGAAGTACAACTTCGCATAGTAGGGAGTGCTCTTCTGTTCCTTCCTCAGAAGAACTCTTGAGTGCTGGTCTTGCTGAAGGAAGTGGAGAGTTGTGGGAAAGTATTAGAATAGGATAGTGGATCCTGCAGTCACAAAGAAACACGAGCAACTCAGTTCCTTAACAATAAAGCTGGGCCTAATAAACTGTTTCTCTCAAACAAGGCTCGTCTTGTAAATAACACAGTTCCAGTACTGTGGAAAGCCAAGAAGTCACTGGGTATTGCTATTTCAATTTAAATGAACTGAAATTAACATAACAATTCTGTTCCTCATTTGCAGTCCAATGGGTAACCACTAAGTCACAGGTCTTCCAAGCTCTGAGTAGTCTTACGCAGCTAGTGGCTACTGTGTTGGACAGTGTAGTTATAGAACACTTTCATTGTCGTAGGAAATTTTATTGGACAGCGTTGCTTTATAGGAAAGGTCAGCAAACATCTCCTGTAAAAGAATACATGGTGTATATTTTAGCCTTTGCAGACTAAAGGGCCAAATTAAAGATATCATGTGTCTCTGTGGCAACTACTCAACTGCTCAAAAGCAGCCTCAGATGCATGTAAACAAACAGGCCTGGCTGGGTTCCAATGAAACTATTTACAAAAATAGGCTCTGGTCTTACTTGCTGACCCCTGCTTTACATTGTTCCCTGCTGCGAGGCTGGGCTTTCTTTGCGACTTCAACATAAACAAACCATCCTAATCTGATTAATAATTGTATTCCAGCTGGGTGGTCAATGAAGAAGGTATCTTTGATATCATTCCAAAAATTTCACATGAAACATTATTAACATATACTTAGAACAAATGTAAAGAATTAGAACTTGAAATCTCCTTTTGGGGGGGTTACAAGTACCCTTGCTTCAGCATCGTTTTATAGTTTTATCAGTTTGCAAATTCTTCATCTCTGATTCTATCCTCAAACTCTAATATCATCTCATTGATGAACAAAGTGCCCAGTTGAACATGGTGAGGGCTTAAAACTAGCACGAGAAATCATAAGAAAGTCAATAAAAAGTACAAGTACCATCAGTGATCTGATTTAGACCAATCTGATACCTCATATCTGCTGGATCATTCACAGGGCTGCAAACAGACCTCCCACAGAGCGCTGAACTGGATGGGCAGAAGTAGTAAACATTAACTAGCTTTGTGATCTTTGACAAATAATTCACATGATCAGGCTTGTATTTCTAATTTTACCTTCTAGTGCTTAAAAGCTCTGTTATAGGTCAAGGAAAAGATGGCGGCGGGATAGGTGGGAGCAGAGTCCACTTCCCCCTGCACAAGGGTGAAACACCTAGCTGATCTACTGAGGAACAAAGAGAACAGCCAACAGCGCCCCACCATTTATGAAGATAGGAGACCAAAAAGTATAGAGGACACTGAAAAAACAGACGGTAATGGGATTGCTTCAGGACAAAAATGTCCCTGGGACCAGTGTGGGCACCAGGGTGACTGCAGCCCCAGGCCCATGCTCACCTGGCCTGCTGCAGGACTCCCGGGAGAGAGCCGAGTTGAGGGCTCCCTCCCCTGTCAAACGAGGCTTGAGCAGCACTGAGAGAGACCTGGTTGCTTGAAGTCGCAGGGAGGGGAATAAGGACGAAGTGTGGTAAACACACTGAGACCATGGGTGATGGCCAGGGAGAGTTGAGTTGGGCCGTTTGGGGCCCTGACTGGGACAGTCCTGGTCTAGCTGGAGAGGTGGACTGTGTGAGAGGACAGGCTCTTCCTTGTATGGAGTGGCAGGATTGAAGAGGAGGATTTTCCCCAAAAGAAAAAGACCCTCAGGGGCACTTTCGGGAATTCTTCTGCAGCCACAGCTCGAGTCTCCTCCCCACCCGGCAGCCCTGTGCTCCCACAGGGATGCAGGGGATATTGAGCCCAAATCCTAAGCATGGGGGGAGAGTGCACACCACACCAAGACCACAGGCACTGACTGGGGAGAGTACAACTCAGAGAGACCTGAGACCACAGGCACTGGGGAGAGTGAGAATCAAGGAAGGCCCTGTGCGAGCGCACACCCATAGCCTGGAGGAGGGTGAGTGCTTGAATCTGTGGGTCCAGGCTGCTGGAGAGCTGGGCTGGAGGCTGCCAGAGTGCTAGGTTGGATGGAGAAGAGCTGGGCTAGGCTGCCTGAGTTGGCTACAGCCAAAAAAGACCAGCAAAACTGGCTTGGCCAGCAGGCTGGTATTTTTTTTTTTAAGTAATTCTTTATTATTATTATTTTATTATATTTTCTTTCTATTAACACCTCCTTCCTCTCTTTCCTTCTTTCTTGTTCTACTCCTTCTTTCTCTCCCTGTATATCTCTTCTTCCTTCCATCTTTTTTTTTTTTTTAATCCCCACAAGTGAGACAATAAACCTGGAACTCTGAAAAGACCAAAGTTGGACCCAAAGAGGGGGCATCCCAACAGCTGAGACAGTAAAACAAATTTCACTTTGCTAATCTAGAGATCTTGCAAGATATTGTATATTTGTATTATTGTTTTTTTCATTATCCTTACATCACCCATTTTATTAATATTTTTATATCTCCTTTCTGTTTAGTCTTCTTTAGTTGACTGGTTAATTTGCATTGTTTGACTGGTTTCCCCTTGTTCTCTCTTTCACAGTGTATTGGTAATTAACTGTCTTTCACTTCACTTGGGTTCCATTAGCACACTACTCTAGGACCTACACTCCCTATTCCAGTTATCCAGATCACATAGATTCTGTTATATGATTGTTGCTCCATTACTATTGTAAATAATAGCTGTCCCATGCATCTATAAATACTGCACAGAACTTCTCCCAGATCTCAGCCCACTTCACTGTTTCCTGAACTTTATTACTGGTGTAGTTAAATCTATTCTCTCACACATTACACCTATTTTCTACCCCTTACTCTCACTTTACCTCATAATCTGACCTCCCACAAGCTCACAGCTTTCTAGATCCAACTCACAACCCCCCCCCCAACAAGAGTCTTATCTTCTTTCCACCCTTTCCAAAAAGTGGCTAAGTGGATGAAATATCATGGTTAACACTATATATATATTCAAAGGATCTCCTATCTCTTCTCTAAGGGCTGGTACTTTAAATATCATATAATGCACTCCTGCTCTCTTAAACCATTTCGCCTTCCCCCTATGACCTACCATAAAAAAGTGTAGGTAGAAACTGTGAACACCAGGATACCTCATGGAAGAGGAAACCCACCAACAAAGGTAACACCAACAGCTAAGAACAGGGGAAGGTGAAGGAGGGAGTGGAAGTCACACTAATTCAACCCAGGACCTATCTGGAAATATAACTAAATAGTGAAGAAATTACTCAGAACAAACAACTGAACAAGAGCAAAAGAAAAGCCTCAAAACATGGTATATACAGAAGAACGAGCTCCAACACAACCTGCCCACACCTGCACAACAGAAAACCACAGGTGGGGGACAGACTGACACTAAGATAACCAGCTGGTGGGAAAGACCAACCAAATAAAGTCTCAAAAAGAACCAAAAACCAAAGACATGCTCAGAGCCAACATAAACCACAGCCCAAGATCAGTAAGATCGGGAGATCAAGGAGACTGTACCACTGAATCTCACACGTATTCTACCAAAGAAGTTCACACCATAAACCCAGGGGGACAGAACAGAGCAACTTAAAAAGCAGAAGCTAACAGGAAGAGTCTCACAAATAATGGGAAGACAAAGAAACAAGCCCCAAATGAAAGGAAAGGAGGAAGTCTCAGAAACAATGCTAAATGAAAAAGGCAAGTCAACTATCAGATACTGAGTTCAAAGAATTGGTTATAAGGAACCTTAATTAGCTCACACAAAATTACCAAAAACTACAGGGAAACTACAATGAACTCACTGCAAACTATATCAACATGAAAAAGGACATAGAAACTATCAACAAGGGCCAAGAGGAAATGAAGAAAACAATTTCTGAACTGAAGAACACAGTAGAAGGAATCAAAGGCAGACTTGATGAAGCAGAAGATTGGATCAGCGAACTGGATGACAAGCTAGAAAAAACACCCAGATAAGCAAGAAAAAGAAAAGAGGCTCATAAAGAATGAAGAGCGATTAGGGGAAATGCAGGACTACATGAAACGTAATAATATCCATATAATAGGGATACCAGAAGGATAAGAGGAAAGCAAGGGATAGAAAACCTCTTTGAAAAAGTAAGAATGGAAAACTTCCCTAACTGAATGAGAGAAAAAGTCACACAAATGCAGGAACCACAGAGTCCCAAGCAAGAGGAACCCAAAGAGGCCCACTGCAAGACACATCAAAATTAAAATGGCAAAATTCCAAGACAAAGAGAGGATCTTCAAGGCAGCAAGGGAGAAACAGGAAGTAACATACAAGGGAGCCCCAATAAGGTTAGCAACTGACTTCTCAATGGAAACGGGTCAAGCCAGAAGAGAATGGCAAAATATATTCCAAGTAATGAAAACCAGAGGCCTGCAACCAAGACTACTTTACCCAGCAAGGCTCTCAATAAAGATAGAAGGCCAAATGAGGAGTTTCCCAGAAAAAAGAAGTCTAAAAGAATACACCTCCACCAAACCAGCTCTGCAAGAGATGCTAAAGGGAAGCTTAAGGAAAGGAAGGAAAAGAGAGAGAGAGACAGGAACATAAGTACAAAAAAAAACAAAAAAAACAAACTCCAAAAAACCAGCAATGAGTAAGTACCTATCAATAATAACCTCAAATGTAAAGGGATTAAATGTTCCAATCAAAAAACATAGCAGAATAGATAAGACAGCATGACCAACCATATGCTGCTTACAAGAGACCCACCTCAGGACAAAAGACATACACAGACTGAAAGTGAAGGGCTGGAAACAAATTTTCCAAGCAAACAGACAGGAATAAAAACCAGGGGCAGCAATACTCATATCAGACAAAATAGACATCAAAAGAAGGGCCATAAAGAGAGACCTAGAAGGTCACTTCATAATACTCAAAGGAAGGATCCACCAAGAAGACATATATATTGTAAATATGTATGCACACAACATAGGAGCACCCAAATACATAAATAAAATCTTGGAGGACTTCAAGAAAGATTTTGAC
Organism: Desmodus rotundus; assembly: GCF_022682495.2. Classification (NCBI taxonomy): domain Eukaryota; kingdom Metazoa; phylum Chordata; class Mammalia; order Chiroptera; family Phyllostomidae; genus Desmodus; species Desmodus rotundus. The sequence goes on along the minus strand of NC_071397.1, from coordinate 41,886,829 downwards.
AGCAACACAATTATAGTAGAGGATTTTACCACCCCACTGTCAAAGATGGACAGATCTTCCAAACAAAATATCACCAAAGATATTGTGGCATTGAACAATGCCCTAGATGAAATGGACTTAACTGATATATATATATAGAGTGAGGCTTTCATCCCAAAGAAGAAAAATAGAGATTCTTTTAAAAATTTTTTATTGTTATTCAATTACAGTTGTCTACATTTTCTACCTATCCCTTCACCCCACCCCAGCCAAATCCACCTCCTTCCCCTGTCTCCACCCTCCCTTTTGATTTTGTCCATGTGTCCTTTATAGTAGTTCCTGAAATCCCCTCTCCCCTCTGTCCCCTCCCCACTCCTCTTTGGTTACTGTTAGATTGTTCTTAACTTCAATGTCTCTGGTTATATTTCATTTCATTTTTCTTTTGTTGCTTATGTTCCAATTAAAGATGAGATCATATGGTATTTGTTCCTCATGGCCTGGTTTATTTCACTTAGCATAATGCTCTCCAGTTCCATCCATGCTGTTGTAAAGGGTATAAGCTCCTTCTTTCTCTCCGCTACATAGAATTCCATTGTGTAAATGTACCATAGCTTTTTGATCCACTCATTTGCTGATGGGCACTTAGATTGCATCCAGTACTTGGCTATTGTAAATTGTGCTGCTATGAACATTGGGGTGCATAGGTTCTTTTGGATTGGTGATTCAGGGTTCTTAGGGTATATTGCCAGTAGTACAATTGCTGGGTGAAACAACAGTTCCATTTTTAGTTTTCTGAGGAAATTCCATACTGTTTTCCACAGTGGCCTCACCAGTCTGCATTCCCACCAACAATATACCAGGGTTCCCTTTCCTCCACATCCTCTCCAACATTTGTTTGTTGATTTGTTTATGTTGGCCACTCTGACTGGTGTGAGGTGGTAGCTCACTGTGGTTTTAATTTGCATCTCTCTGATGGCTAGTGATGCTGAGCATCTTTTCATATGTCTCTGGGCCCTCTGTATGTCTTCCTTGGGGAAGTGTCTGTTCAAGTCCTTTGCCCATTTTTTAATTAGGTTGTTTGTCTCCTGGAGTGCAGTCGTGTGAGTTCTTTATATAATTTGGAGATCAGACTCTTGTCTGAGGTATCACTGGCAAATACATTTTCCCATACTGTTGGTTCTCTTTTTATTTTAATGCTGTTTTCTTTAGCCATACAGAAGCTTTTTATTTGGATGAGGTTCCATTTGTTTATTCTTTCCTTTATGTCCCTTGCTTTAGGGGACGTGTCTGTCAGGTTGTTGCTGCATGGAATGTCTGAGATTTTCCTGCCAATGTTTTCCTCTAGGACTTTTATGGTGTTACGACTTATATTTAAGTCTTTTATCCACCTTGAATTTATTTTTGTGCATGGCGTAAGTTGGTGATTGAGTTTCATTTTTTTTTTGCATGTAGCTGTCCAGATCTCCCAACACCATTTGTTGATGAGACTATTTTTGCTCCAAAATACACATTCTTCTCAAATGCACATGGAACATTTTCAAAGATAGACCAGATGATAAGACACAAAACGAGCCTCAACAAATTCAAGAAAATTGAAATCATATCAAGCATTTTCTCTGACCACAAGGAACTGAAACTAAAAACAAATCTCAAGGAAAAAACCCCCAAACACTAAAAAACATGGAGATTGAATAGCATGCTATTAAACAATGAATGGGTGAAGAATGAGATTAGGCAAGAAATCAAAAAGTTTCTGGAAACAAACGAAAATGAACCGACAAGAATCCAAAACCTATGGGACACAGCAATCTAAGTCCTGAGAGGGAAGTTCATAGCGGTACAGGCCAAGCTAAAAAGAATAGAAACATTTCAATTAAACAGCCTAACCCTACACCTACCAGAGTTTGAGGAACAACAACAAAGACAACCCAGTGCCAGCCAGTACAAGGAAGTAAATAAGCAAGATCAGAGCAGAATTAAATGGCATAGAGAATAAAAGCACAATTGTAAAGATCAGTGAATCCAGGAGCTTGTTCTTCGAAAAGATAAACAAAATTGACAAGCCCTTCAGCAGGCTCATGAAAAAAAAAGAGAGAGAGAGACGACCCAAATAGACACAATGAGAAATGAAAGAGGAGAGACTACAACTGAAACCACCAAAATACAAAGGATTGTAAGAAATTACTACAAAGTACTATATGCCAAGAAATGTGAAAACCTAGATGAAATGTACCAACTTCTAGAAAAGCATAACTTTCCAAAACTCAATGAAGAAGAAGCAAAAAGCCTGAACAGACCAATAACAACTGATGAAATTGAAACAGTAATCAAAAAGCTTCTGACACACAAAAGCCCCGGACCAGATGGTTTCACAGGAGAATTCTACAGAGCATTTAAGGGAGAGCTAACCCGTATCCTTCACAGATTATTTCAAAAAATTCAAGAAGATGGAACACTCCCAAAATTCTTTCGTGAAGCCAATATCATCTTAATCCCAAAAGCAGATAAAGATATAACAAAGAAATAAAACTTCAAGCCAATATCACTGATGAACATAGATGCTAAAATCCTCAACAAAATATTGGCAAACTGCATCTAGCAATACATTAAAAAGATCGTACACCATGATGAAGTGGGATTCATCCCACGGATGCATGAATGGTACAATATTCGCCAATCAATAAACATAATACACCACATAAACAGAAACAAAGAAAAAAACCGCATAATCATATCAATAGGTTCAGAAAAAGCATTTGATAAGGTAGAGCACACATTTCTGGTAAAAACACTCAGCAAAGTGGGAATAGAGGGAGCATTCCTCAAACTAATAAAGGCCATCCATATATGAGAGACCTACAGCCAGCATCATACTCAATGGACAAAAACGTAGAGCTTTCCCACTAAGATCAGGAACAAGACAAGGATGCCCACTCTCACCCCTCCTATTCAACATAGTATTGGAAGTCCTAACCACAGCAATCAGACAAGAAAAAGGAAATAAAAGGCATCCAAATTGGAAAGAAGGAAATGAAACTGTCATTGTTTGCACATGACATGATAGCGTACATGGAAAATCCTACAGACTCCAACCAAAAAACTACTTGACCTCATAAATGAATTTGGCAAAACAGCTGGATAGGAATTCAATACTCAGAAATCAAAGGCATTCTTCTACACCAACAATGAAACATGAGAAACAGAAATCAGGAAAAAAATCCCATTTGATATAACAACAAGAAAATAAAGTACCTAGGAATAAACTGAACCAAGGAGGTAAAAGACCTGTACTCAGAAAACTACACAACGCTGAAGAAAGAAATTAAGGAAGACATAAACAAATGGAAGCATGTACCATGCTCATGGATTGGAAGAATTCACATCATCAACATGGCCATACTATCCAAAGCGATTTATAGATTCAATGCAATCCCTATTAGAGTACCCATAACATATTTCACAGATATGGAAGAAACATTTCAGAAATGTAACCATAAATGACCGTTCATTAATGGAACCATAAACGACCCCGAATAGCTTCAGCAATTTTGAGAAAGAAGAACAAAGCAGAAGGGATCACAATACCTGATATCAAACTGTATTACAAGGCCACTGTAATCAAAACAGCCTGGTACTGGCATGAAAACCGGCTCATACACTAATGGAACAGAACAGAGAGCCCAGAAATAAACCCAAGTCTTTATGGTCAATTAATATTTGACAAAGGAGGCAGGAGCATAACATGGAGGAAAAACAGCCTCTTCAACAAATGGTGTTGGGAGAGCTGGACAGCTACATGCAAAAAAATGAAACTCGATCACCAACTTATGCCATACACAAAAATAAATTCAAGGTGGATAAAGGACTTAAATATAAGTTGTAACACCATAAAAGTCCTAGAGAAAAACATGGGCAGGAAAATCTCAGACATTCCATGAAGCAACAACCTGACAGACACGTCCCCTAAAGCAAGGGACATAAAGGAAAGAATAAACAAATGGGACCTCATCCAAATAAAAAGCTTCTGTATGGCTAAAGAAAACAGCATTATAATAAAAAGAGAACCAATAGTATGGGAAAACGTATTTGCCAGTGATACCTCAGACAAGAGTCTGATCTCCAAATTATATAAAGAACTCACACGACTCCATTCCAGGAAGACAAACAACCCAATTAAAAAATGGGCAAAGGACTTGAACAGACACTTCTCCAAGGAAGACATACAGAGGGCCCAGAGACATATGAAAAGATGCTCAGCATCACTAGCCATCAGAGAGATGCAAATTAAAACCACAGTGAGCTACCACCTCACACCAGTCAGAGTGGCCAACATAAACAAATCAACAAACAAATGTTGGAGAGGATGTGGAGGAAAGGGAACCCTGGTATATTGTTGGTGGGAATGCAGACTGGTGAGGCCACTGTGGAAAACAGTATGGAATTTCCACAGAAAACTAAAAATGGAACTGTTGTTTCACCCAGCAATTGTACTGCTGGCAATATACCCTAAGAACCCTGAATCACCAATCCAAAAGAACCTATGCACCCCAATGTTCATAGCAGCACAATTTACCATAGCCAAGTACTGGATGCAATCTAAGTGCCCATCAGCAAATGAGTGGATCAAAAAGCTATGGTACATTTACACAATGGAATTCTATGCAGCAGAGAGAAAGAAGGAGCTTATACCCTTTACAACAGCATGGATGGAACTGGAGAGCATTATGCTAAGTGAAATAAACCAGGCCATGAGGAACAAATACCATATGATCTCATCTTTAATTGGAACATAAGCAACAAAAGAAAAATGAAATGAAATATAACCAGAGACATTGAAGTTAAGAACAATCTAACAGTAACCAAAGAGGAGTGGGGAGGGGACAGAGGGTAGAGGGGTTTTCAGGAACTGCTATAAAGGACAGATGGACAAAATCAAGAGGGAGGGTGGAGACGGGGGAGGGAGGTGGGTTTGGCTGGGTGTGGTGGAAGGATGGTGATAAAATGGAGACAGCTGTAATTGAACAACAATGAAAAAATATGTTTAATTAAAAAAAAAAAGCTTTGTTATGGAGGCCAATGCTTAATTATGCAAATATCCAAAGTGGCCACTATGGCCTGAGCGCTCTTTTTATTAGATGATGCCGCCCTGTTTTGGATGCTTTCTTTATCTGCACTGTGATTTTTTCCCCTCTCTCCCAGACTTTACTTTGGTTCATTCAATCTATTACAGCAACTTGCTCAGGCTGAGTGTCTGTGTGTTATCATGTCATGAATTGCAGGATTTCACTTATGACCAATGAGACATAAACATAGAGAGGGAATTTTAAAAGTCCCTTTACTTCTGTTATTTTATTGAAATATAAAAGCCAAAGTACCATAAAATTATAGGTCCAAAGGACCTTAGACAGCATCCTAAAAATGTCCAGCAAGTACCACATCTGTTTTCAAATACACAATTACTTTATGAGAATATGTAACACAGGCAAGAATGGCAGGTGCCGACTTGAGCAATGGGGTTGCTCCCAGGGAGGGAGGGAGGGATGGAACTGCTACTGGGAAAGGAGGGCTCTGTATCTGTCTAGTTTTATTTATTAAAAAGAAGGACCCGAAGACAATATGGCAAAATATTTATGTAACAGCTGGGCTTACTGGGGTAAATGTCACAATATAATTTCTTATCTTTACACCACTTTTTTTTTCTTGTGTGCATATGGAAATCTCCCTTCTCTACCCCTGGCTGATATTTTGGGCAAATTCCAGAGCTTTTGCTGTCACTTCTAGATATTACTTTTCAGTTTCCTTTAACATTTTTGAGAAGCTCAGTCCGATCTAAACAAAAGCTTTAATCTCTCCTTCAAGTACCCCCACTGTATCCAGTGCCTGGGCCTAACAGGCTCAGAAACTTGTGATGCCAATCTCTTCTGTCCTTACTCAGTGCTGTCCCTCGATGATGAGGATGGCACAGAGACTGTACACACACATGCACACTCCACATCACACATACACCCCACATCACACATACCACACACACACTCCACATCTCCCTCCACTCCACATTCTCCCCTCCCAAACACACACACACACACACACACACACACACACACAAATGAAGGAGGGGCAGGAAGGAGTTCAGGTCAGAAAAATCTGACTTGCTTGGCTCAGTGTACGGATGCCCATGTGATGCAGGGCATGTGTGGGTTGTTTGAACATGTCTCCTCCACAAGGGAACCTCCTGTCTGGGAACCTCCCAGACTGAACAACATCTGTCTGGCACGGTCCTCTGCTCCTGCTTCTGGTGGTGCACCCAGCACAGAAGCTTTCTGTGGGGTCACTAGCCCAGGCAGATAGTCCTCTTGGATGGGGTTGCTTCCAGCTGCTGCAAGTCTTGCTACCTTTATCTACAAGGTTCCTCTGGCTTTAGGACATGTACTGACCTATTGAGGAGAAGTTCCCTCTCCTCCCTTGACCCTCAGGGGCAGCACAGCCACCCTCTCTCCTTCACCAGCCTGTATACCCCTTAGATTTCAGGGGCTCCTGTCAAGCTCTCTGTGAAAGCAGGGCCCCTCCACCCTTGGAGTGTGTGAGTGGGGAGCCTAGCACCCATGAGAAGGAGGAGAGTTAGCCCTCTGACATCTCTTTCCACAGGGATCCTCTTTTCCAGTCTTAGGAATCTTCAGCTCTTTCTCTTATATCCTAGAGGTTGAGAGGCTTTGGGTGGCAGAACATGTTTTGGGACACTCAGTATATCCTGTGCTTCATTTTAGAATGGGTAGGTGCATAATATTCTTTGTTTTTAGCTGAAGTCCAAAGTTTTGTTTGAACATCCTTTTAGTAACCTCTTGGCTAGTGTTCTTGCCCTTGCAAAATCCTGATTGTAAAAGCCAGATCTTTGTCTAGAACACTGTGTTTGTAATTTCTAGCCATAGACATGTGTGTCCTTGTTCCTCAGAGTGGGTTTCAACCTGGGCCTTCTTTTATAAATCTGGACTCTGACTCTCTCTCTCTCTCTCTCTCTTTTTGTGATGAGCCCAGTTCACAGAGATACCTCTACATTTATGAAATTTTGTTCTTTATGTACATGATAATTACATTATTTTTATTCTCACTGTGTAGAAATATTTTAAACATCATTTAAGAAGTTATTTTAATCTATCACATGGTATTCTGCTAGCAAGGAGACTAAGATCCAGATCTGCTGAAGTCATCTGCTCCAAATCACTCCCAGAGTTGGAACCCAGATGCCTGGAAGTGACTTTATGGCCTTGAAGTCTGTTATACCATTCACCCAAAGCACAGACAGTGTAGTGCTCAGTGTCTTTTGAGTTTGAGTGTGAGGTCAAAAATATTCTTAGCTTAGTTCATAGCAGGCACACAGCTATCAGAGTATTTTTAGAGGCATTGATATTGAGGTAACTTCTTGAAATTTGGGGGTATCTGGAATCCTAATCATCTCCTAAGGAATAAAATACACTTACAAATAGATCCGGGTCTCGAGTCTACATACACAAAACAACTTGTTTGAAGACATATTGTTCCAATTAGCTGATGATTTTAGCAATTAACAGCTTAAATATATTCTAATTTTATAAAAAGCAAAACATGGATAAGTCATGGTCCAATGCAGAGCTCATTAACCACTTTATTTTGTCATTGAAAGTCTAAATGACCTTTTGTTTTCTGAAGATTTTCTCATGTTTCCCCATCCCTTTGTCTAGCCATTCATCCAACCAACATTTATTTAGTGCCTAGTATGTCCATCTCCAACCCCCTCCTCACATTCCTGGCCCTCACAGTCTTTTCCTTTGAAACACTTCCCACCCAGACACCAGTTTACCTGATCAAACTAACCACTAATGTTGTTTGTCTCTGCCATTTCTCTTCCTGAGGGGATCGCTTCAAGTTGCTGGGGACTGTTTTACAGTCAGTGATGAGAAAGGATCTACATTCTGATGATAGAGGAGAATATTGATTGGAAATGCAGAGGCGCACCCCAATGTAATGGTTTTTTGTTAAGTAGAGGGCATTGTGAGCATGTTTCACTCCTGTCCCATAGCTATTCCTCTGTTCTTGGGACCTGGCTTTGTTGGTTTCTGTTCTGATGTACGGTTTGTGCTTTCCTGCCTGTAGACAAGTGTGCCTGGTAGTGAGACAGTGAGTGTAGCTCCAGGCCAGGAGAGCACGGCCTGCATGCATGCGTGCACATGCATGTGCATCTATGTGCAGCAAGCCCAGAGTCCCACCTTTTAAATGAAGTGCCTCTAGGGATCTTCAAAGAGGTGGAAATTCAGAATGCTTCAGAGGACACCCACATCATCAAATGCTATTTTTAGGATTTTTAAGTCATTTAGGAAGTTCATCATGCGATTTGAAGTATACTCTGCAATTTAATGATATATTAGGATAAATAATATTCTCTAACTTAGACAGCTACTTCCTTCAACTCTCTGATGGAGAGAGATGAATCTCTAGGAAAATTTCAATTTCTGTTGAGTTCGTAAACTTGTGGAATGTGTGTACATCTTGGAGGAGTGGAAGGCTGCAGGAGGAGGGTGGGGTTGGGAGACAGAGCACAGCTGGCTGCTCAGGGTCACCCTCTGACATCCCTGTCCAGTGGTGGAGTCACTGTGGGGCAAGGACAGGTCTTGACTTAGCTGAGCACAAAACTTTGTGTGTGTGTGTGTACAACATCAATCTACTATCATCCCACAGAGTTAGTTTTCCAGGAAAATCAGTTTGAGAAATTCTCATGTAGGTAATTAATAATGGTTATTGTAATGAGAACGTTCTCTTTTGGGAATGTTACCAAACATACCATGAGGTCTTCAGCATATGCCTTCTCTGGTCTCCTTAAACATCCTGTGTGTGTGGATGTTCACATAGGTATGTCTGTATATACAATTATAAATGATATAAATAATTGGTATTATGCAGTACAGACTGTGGTTTTTGCTGAGATTTAGAAGATATTCCTTCCCCTGTGTGATACAGACACAGGCCCACAGTGTCTGCGGCATTATGGATGAGACGAGAAAAATTCACATGGACTACAGAAATCCTGTGGAGGGAAAGGGATGACACGGCTCTCACTCAGTGAAAGAGAGTGCCAGCCTTGTCCCTTGCCTCCACAGGCTTTTATAGGGTTTAATTTGCATAGGAATACAGGGCGTATATGTAAAGCTCACCAATCATTGTCAGGCAGAAATGATCAAACAATAGATAACACTCAAAGAACTATGAGGGCTTATTCAGAGTCAGGGTCAGCTAGCTAAAGGGCCACAAAAATTTGGGGAACAAACTCATTTCATGCTTGGACCCTTATCATTTGAATTGAGGGTATTAGTAAAGTAGGTTTCATAGGATTTTATGCATTCTTTCTTAGGCCTGATCACCCCGGAGAATGTGCCCTTTCCAGCACAGGGCCACACCCACCTCCAGCATTGTTTCAGAGTTAAGGCATTGTTTCAGGTTTAGGTCAGGCAGGGGTAGTAAGGCAGCCATTAGATTAGGAGACTTCTTGCAGACAGAATGAGGACTCAGGCTACATCAAAGCCGAGGGGCGAGGGTCCATCACCCCCTTTTTCTATATCTCCCCAAGTCCTTCCCTGAGGGCCCCTTTGTGACTGTGCCTGCCTTAGGTCATCCCTCCTTTGAGGAATCTTACCTGACATTGGCTGACTGGTCATCCGCCTGGGTCCAAACAGGGTGAGGTGAAAGGGGGCAAAGGTGGTGCCCCTACTGGGAAGATAAGCTTTGTCTCCTAAGTGGCTTATGGTCCCAAGGTCTTTTACTCAGCCTTAGCCATGAGGGGTTACAGTTTCTGAAACCAGGCAGGGTGGTTCCGAACACCTATGTGAGACATGGGAAGCATCTCATTCTCATTGGTGTTAGTGGGGCACTCCTATAAGTGACACTTCTTGGTTTTATAGTCACATTTATTGGCTTCACATTTGGAGAGTACAGTGGCTTAATAGCGTGTCCACCAAACTTCATGTCCACCTGGAGTCTCAGAATATCACTTTATTTTGAAATAGGGTCTTGGCAGATCCTCAGTTAAAGATCTTGAGATGAGATCATTCTGGACTTAGGGTGGGCCCTAAATCCAATAACTGTCTTTGAAAAGAAAGAAGAGGGAGACATGGACAGCGAAGAGACACAGAAAACAGCCATGTGAAGACGGAGGCAGAGACTGGAATGAGGCAGCTGCAAGCAAGAGCACCCTAAAGATGGCTGGGAGCCTGCAGGGTGTGTGTGGCCCTGGTAACAGCTTGATCTCAGACTTCTGGCCTCCAAAACTGTGAGGGAATAAATTTTTGTCATTTTAAGCCACAAAGTTTCTAGTAATTTATTTGGAGCAGCCTTAGGAAAGCAGTACAGAGGGTGATATTTTTTTCCCAAATTATTCTTTAGCTTATAGCTCATTGACCTTCAGTCTTCTATTGAACAAATTGTCCTGTGTTTTCCATTAGATTACTAGTGAAATATGGTGACTATATTCTTAAGATAGACACTATTCACTTATTTATTCATTTAAAACACACATACACACATGCATAGTATTCTTAAAGTTTGCAAGTCAAGAAATATTTTCACAAGGGCTTATTAAATTCATAACATAACACAACTCACAGTAGTAACCTGAGTTCTAGAGTAGAGTTCTTTGGTGCAGAGCAGAGGAAAAGAGAAGTTACTTCCCCTTTCTGGGACACATACCAACCAGGCCCAGTTTCTTTCTTTCTTCCTTCCTTCCTTCCTTCCTTCCTTCCTTCCTTCCTTCCTTCCTTCCTTCCTTCCTTCCTTCCTTCCTTCCTTTCTTTCTTTCTTTCTTTCTTTCTTTCTTTCTTTCTTTCTTTCTTTCTTTCTTTCTTTCTTCTTTCTTTCTCTCTCTCTCCCTCTCTCTCTCTCTCTCTCTCTCTCTCTTTCTCTTTCTTTCTTCTTTTTAAAATAAAGTTTATTTAACATCCGTGTCCCTCTTGTCCTCTCTTTAGTCTACTTGGCACACAGTTTCTTCATGTGCCTTAGCCCTACTGTCCCTAACCTAAGCCCCACTCTAGGAAGGACCCTAGGCTCTAAAATTATTATCACCACTTTCCTCCGCCCGTCCCCTCCCAACAAAATTCACTCCCTGTGCTGTTTATTTTTTCTAGAATTTGGTCAATCAGATTACCTCTAATTTATGTTAATAGATGCATGCTTGACTTTCTTATAACTAAGGAATATTGGAGTTTTAAGAGAATACTTACATATTTGTTACCTGACTTACTTCTAGCTGCTGAAAGTTTGGAATGATCACTAATGCTTCAGCTTTAAAGCCAAAGTCATTTTCTCAGAACACCGAGTACCTCTCGTTGTGCCCGGGGAGTCAGAGCACATCATCCATGGGATAGAGGCACCGTCAATGGCTGGAGGGCCTCATTTGGAAGACTCAAGGTCAAGGGGAGCAAGGTCTGGTTTCGAGGAAGTGAGGCAAGTGGAGGAGAGGGGGCCCTGGGTTCCAGCTGTGCTGAGTGGGAGGCCAATCGCCCAGTGAGAGAGCTGGTGGTTACCTAGGGTGATGGCAGGGAGAGCAGTTAGGGCAGTAACAGAACATCAGTTGTAGGAGGAGGGGAATAAAAAGGAGTGACCATTGTATTTTTCACATTTTCTTTATGCTGATTTACAGTGTTTTATATACCTTTGAGATCCAAATACATGAATTCCACTCATGCTTTAAAAAAAATCTAGATTAATTTTTTAGATCTCAAAAACAAGTGAAACACTCTAAATCTGCATAAAGAAAAGGTGAAAAGTATCTCTTCTTTCATCCCCTCAATCAGTCAGTCAATCAACAGGTGGTACATGGCCTTCCACATCTCATGTAAACATAAGACCCTTTTTTTTACTGTTGATCTCTTTCTTTTAATATATAAAATTGAATTATACTGCAAACATTTCATGGATGTTGCTCTGCTTAATCACACATCGTGGACCTCTCTGGACATGGACATGTTATGCACTCATTGTGCTCAGTTGTTCAGTGACACCCCATTGTGTGAACCTCCCGAATTTTGTGCAATCATTTCCTTGTGAATGGACACTCTGTTTTCCTCAAGGCTTTTGACACTAAAAATATCCTTGTATAGACATCTGTACATATTGTCGTCATTATTTTTTATAGCATAAGATTCCCCAAAGTGGGATTCCTGGCAAAAGGGTATTGAATATTAATAGTTATTTCCAGTTTACTTTCCAAAAGCATGATTGCATGTCACACTCCTATCTGCATTGGAAGAATGTCTGTTTTTGACAATCTTGCCAGTACGGGATGATATCACCCTTTTTAATTTTTGCCACGGCTGAATGAGTAATGTTTTTTCCTTGCTGATTTCACTTGCTTTCTTTCTCATTTATAGGACTAAAAAAGAAATTCCCCGGGCTTTGGAAAACCAGGCTCTCCTGAGCTCTAGATGCAGGCCCGGCTTCTGAAAGTGACAGACCTGGTTAAGTCCTGGTTCTACCAACTCTTAGCTCTGTGGTCTCAGGAAGGTTACTTCACTTTTCCAGTTCTCAATTTTGCAATCTGTGAAACTGTTGAATTTTTAAATAAAATGGTACATGTAAACCTCATAGTATAATCTCTAACAGTTATAAGAACTCAGTACATGGCAGCTATTATTATATTGTTATTAAATAATGACATGAAGGGCAGGAGAGAAAATTGCAGATTCATCATCATATTATCTTGGTTGCCAATGTGGTCACAAGTTACAAACTAAGTTTAAGTGAATAATTAAAAAAAAAAACACAGTTTCCTCAATTTTCCTCCTTTATCCCCCTTCTGCCCTGCCCCCTAACCCTCCCGCATTCCTCCCCCCTTAGTTCATGTTCATGGGCTGTACATATAAGTTATTTGAATTCTCTGTTTCCTATACCATTTTCGACCTCTCCCTGTGTGTCTACCATTTATGCTTCTTCTTCCCTGTACCTTTCCCCCCCATTTCTCCCCTCCTCATCCCCACTGAAAACCTTCCATGTGATCTCCATTTCTCTGATTCTGTTCCTATTCTAGTTATTTGCTTAGTTTTTGTTTTTATTGTTTTTCTTTTTTGTAGGTTCTTTGTTCATAGTTGTGAGTTTGTTGTCATTTTATTATTCATAGTTTTTGATCTTCTTCAATTTCTTAGATAAGTCCCTTTAACATTTCATATAATAAGGGCTTGGTGCTGATGAACTCCTTTAACCTGACCTTATCTGGGAAGCACTTTATCTGCCCTTCCATTATAAATGAAAGCTTTGCAGGATAGAGTAATCTCTGGTGAAGGTCCCTGCTTTTCATGACTTCAAATACTTCTTTTCATCCCCTTCTTGCCTGCAAGGTTTCTTTCGAGAAATCAGCTGATAGTCTAATGGGAACTCCTTTGTAGGTAACTCTCTCCTTTCCTCTCACTGCTTTTAAGATTCTCTCTTTAGCTTTAATCTTGGGTAATTTAATGATGATGTGCCTTGGTGTGTTCCTCTTTGGGTCCAACTTTGGGACTCTCTGGGCTTCCTGGGCTTCCTGGAAGTCTATTTCCTTTGCCAGATTGGGGAATTTTTCCTTCATTATTTGTTGAAATAAGTTTCCAATTTCTTGCTCTTGTTCTTCTCCTTCTGGCACCCCTATAATTCAGATATTGGAACATTTAAGGTTGTCCCAGAGATTCCTAAGCTTCTCTTCATTTTATGAATTCTCATTTCTTCATTTTGTTCTGGTTGGATGTTTATTTCTTCCTTTTGTTCCAAATCACTGATCTCAGTCCTGGTTTCCTTCATGTCACTGTTGGTTCCCTGAATATTTTGCTTTATTTCACTTTGGGTATCCTTCATTTGTTCTTCCATTTTGTGACCAAGCTCAATCAGTTCTGTGAACATTTTGTTTACCAGGGCTTTGAACTTTCCATCAGATAGGTTGGCTATCTCCTCATCGCTTAGCTCTCTTTCTGGAGTTTTGCTTTGTTCTTTCATTTGCGCCATATTTCTTTGTCTTGGAACACCTGTTAAAATGAATAATTTTTAAAAACAAAGTGGTTTCATCAGAATGCTGCCATAATTTGTTTTATTAAATATATTTATTGATTATGCTATTACAGTGGTCCCATTCCCCCCCCCACTCCACTCCATCCTGCCCACCCCCTCCCTCCCACATTCCCCCCCTATAGTTCATGTCCATGGGTCATACTTATAAGTTCTTTGGCTTCTACATTTCCTACACTATTCTTACCCTCCCCCTGTCTATTTTCCACCCATCATCTATGCTACTTATTCTCTGTACCTTTCCCCCCCCTCCCCCTCCCACTCCCCTATTGACAACCCTCCATGTGATCTCCATCTCTATGGTTCTGTTCCTGTTCTAGTTGCTTGCCTAGTTTGCTCTTGTTTTTGTTTTAGGTGTGGTCATTAATAACTGTGAATTTGCTGTCATTTTTGCTGTTCCTATTTTTGATCTCCTTTTTCTTAGGTAACTCCCTTTAACATTTCATATAATAAGGGCTTGGTGATGATGAACTTCTTTAACTTGACCTTATCTGAGAAGCACTTTATCTGCCCTTCCATTCTAAATGATAGCTTTGCTGGATACAGTAATCTTGGATGTGGGCACTTGCCTTTCATGACTTGGAATACTTCTTGCCAGCCCCTTCTTGCCTGTAAGGTCTCTTTGGAGAAACCAGCTGACAGTCTTATGGGAAGACCTTTGTAAGTAACTGTCTCCTTTTCTCTTGCTGCTTCTAAGATTCTCTCCCTATTTTTTAATCTTGGCTAATGTAATTATGATGTACCTTGGTGTGTTCCTCCTCGGGTCCAGCTTCTTTGGGACTCTCTGAGCTTCCTGGACTTCCTGGAAGTCTATTTCCTTTGCCAGATTAGGGAAGTTCTCCTTCATTATTTGTTCAAATAAGTTTTCAATTTTCTGCTCTCCTCTTCTCCTTCTGGCACCCCTATAATTCGGATGTTGGAACGTTTCAAGATGTCCTGGAGGTTCCTAAGCCTCTCCTCATTTTTCTCAATTCTTGTTTCTTCATTCTTTTCTGGTTGGATGTTTCTTTCTTCCTTCTGGTCCACACCATTGATTTGAGTCCCAGTTTCCTTCGCATCACTATTGGTTCCCTGCACATTTTCCTTTGTTTCTCTTAGCATGGGCTTCATTTTTTCATCTGGTTTTTGAACAGATTCAACCAATTCTGTGAGCATCCTGATTACCAGTGTTTTGAACTGTGCATCTGATAGGTTGGTTATCTCTTTGTTGCTTAGTTGTATTATTTGTGGAGCTTCGATCTGTTCTTTCATTTGGGCCTTTTTTCGTTTTTGTTTTTGTTTTTGTCTTGGTGCACCTGTTACGTAAAGGGGCAGAGCCTTAGATGTTCACCTGGGTGGGGTAATGCTGGTTGCTGGACTGTGACGCTACACGTGGGGGAGGGGCCAAGAGGGAGCAATGGCGTTTGCTCCACTGTCTGCCAGTTTTCAGTCACTTCCCCTGCTACCCACATTCAAACTGGGCCCCTCTGCTGCTGGTTCCCGAGTGGGTGGGCTTGTGCACACTCCAGGCCCCTGTGGGTCTCTCCAAGGACCTCTCCCGTGAGGCTGGGAGTCTCTCCTGCTGCCACCCCAACCCCCACGGGCACTTTCAATAAGAGGTTTGAGGCTTTATTTCCCTGCTCTGGAGCCCTGGGTTGCATGGTCTGCTTCGCTCCCCGCCGTTTGTCCCATTTATCTGTGCTCGAAAGTGGGGCCACGGGGTGCTACCCGCCACTCTGCCTGCCCCATTCTCCGCCACTCTGAGTCCGGCCTTCTTGGTTTATCTGTGAGCGAATGTGGGGCCGGAAGGTCTGCTAGTGGTCAGACTGCCTGCCCTGTTCGTCCCACAGTCCGCCAGTCTCGGGCCTGCCATGGCCACGCGAGTCCTCTCTGCCCTGGTGCCCGTCTCCGCCCCTCCTACCGGTCTGGATGAATGTTTATTTTTTATTTCCTTGGTGTTGGACTTCATTGCCGTTTGATTTTCTGTCAATTCTGTTTGTGCGAGGAGGCGCAGTGTGTCTACCTACACCGCCATCTTGGTTCTCTTGTAGAATGCTGCCATAATTTGATTCAAATTCTAGGTATTTGATTTTATCTTGTAGGGATAGTTTATTATTACTAATTAATTTACTAATTCCATTACCTAATCCTTTTAAAGACTTTTTTTTCCCAAGTAATTGCCATATCATAAGCACTGTCCTGAGTGTCAGGAATTTACTGGTCAGGGTAGGTAAGGTTAAGCAATGGTAACAACTACTTCTAAAATCTTGGTGGCCTAAAACAACAAAGGTTTATTTCTTGCTTTCAATACATGTGTATTGGGAGCCCCTCTGTGTCCTCCAGTACTCATCAGGGATCCGTGATGGTGGATTGGCCACTGTCCAGCTGAGGGGAAAGAGTACAGGCAAACACATTGAGTCATTGGCCAAAGAAATTGACAATAGGGGAGTACTATCCTATCATACACCAGGAAGGAGAGAGTCAAGATCAGTTGTGAACTGTCCTTGTTACAACCACAGAGGATAAAGATGAAAGGGACATGATCTTGACTTTGAAAGAGCTCTCAGTCTGGAGGGAAGAAGTACTTTTAATTAGGTATGAGGTGCGATAGGAGCTCAGAGATAAGTGCTGGGAGGTGGGGAAAGTTTTCACAGAGATGCTGATGCTTGAGATTTTAAAATTTTTATTAGCTTTTGGGCTTTCGGCCAAGATGGAGGCATAGGTAGACACACTGTGCCTCCTTGCACAACCAAAAGAAGGACAACAACAATTTAAAAACAAAAAACAACCAGAACTGAGAGAAAATCAAACCGTATGGAAGTCTGACAACCAAGGAGATAAAGAAGAAACATTCATCCAGACTGGTAGGAGGGGCGGAGACAGGCAGCCGGGCAGAGAGGACTCCTGGCAAGGAGGCAGCTGGCAGACCCTGTGGCCCCACATTCCTGAATAGATAAACCGGGAGGAATAGCAGGGGAGAGAAGCAGACCATGCAACCCAGGGATGCAGCGTGAGAAAATAAAGCCTTAAACCTCTGATTGAAAAACACCTGTGGGGGTTGAGGCAGCAGCAGGAGAAACTCCCAGCCTCACAGGAGAGTTAATTGGAGAGACCCACAGGGGCCTGGAGTGTGCACAAGCCCACCCACTCGGGAACCAGCAGCAGAGGGGCCCAGTTTGAATGTGGGTAGCAGGGGAAGTGACTGAAAACTGGCAGACAGTGGAGCAAACGCCATTGCTCCCTCTTGGCCCCTCCCCCACGTGTAGCGTCACAGTCCAGCAACCAGCATTACCCCACCCAGGTGAACATCTAAGGCTCTGCCCCTTTACGTAACAGGTGCACCAAGACAAAAACAAAAACAAAAACGAAAAAAGGCCCAAATGAAAGAACAGATCGAAGCTCCACAAATAATACAACTAAGCAACAAAGAGATAACCAACCTATCAGATGCACAGTTCAAAACACTGGTAATCAGGATGCTCACAGAATTGGTTGAATCTGTTCAAAAACCAGATGAAAAAATGAAGCCCATGCTAAGAGAAACAAAGGAAAATGTGCAGGGAACCAATAGTGATGCGAAGGAAACTGGGACTCAAATCAATGGTGTGGACCAGAAGGAAGAAAGAAACATCCAACCAGAAAAGAATGAAGAAACAAGAATTGAGAAAAATGAGGAGAGGCTTAGGAACCTCCAGGACATCTTGAAACGTTCCAACATCCGAATTATAGGGGTGCCAGAAGGAGAAGAGGAGAGCAGAAAATTGAAAACTTATTTGAACAAATAATGAAGGAGAACTTCCCTAATCTGGCAAAGGAAATAGACTTCCAGGAAGTCCAGGAAGCTCAGAGAGTCCCAAAGAAGCTGGACCCGAGGAGGAACACACCAAGGTACATCATAATTACATTAGCCAAGATTAAAAAATAGGGAGAGAATCTTAGAAGCAGCAAGAGAAAAGGAGACAGTTACTTACAAAGGTCTTCCCATAAGACTGTCAGCTGGTTTCTCCAAAGAGATCTTACAGGCAAGAAGGGGCTGGCAAGAAGTATTCCAAGTCATGAAAGGCAAGTGCCCACATCCAAGATTACTGTATCCAGCAAAGCTATCATTTAGAATGGAAGGGCAGATAAAGTGCTTCTCAGATAAGGTCAAGTTAAAGAAGTTCATCATCACCAAGCCCTTATTATATGAAATGTTAAAGGGAGTTACCTAAGAAAAAGGAGATCAAAAATAGGAACAGCAAAAATGACAGCAAATTCACAGTTATTAATGACCACACCTAAAACAAAAACAAGAGCAAACTAGGCAAGCAACTAGAACAGGAACAGAACCATAGAGATGGAGATCACATGGAGGGTTGTCAATAGGGGAGTGGGAGGGGGAGGGGGGGGAAAGGTACAGAGAATAAGTAGCATAGATGATGGGTGGAAAATAGACAGGGGGAGGGTAAGAATAGTGTAGGAAATGTAGAAGCCAAAGAACTTATAAGTATGACCCATGGACATGAACTATAGGGGGGGAATGTGGGAGGGAGGGGGTGGGCAGGATGGAGTTGAGTGAAGGGGGTGAATGGGACAACTGTAATAGCATAATCAATAAATGTATTAAAAAATTTTTATTAGTTTTTAATTTTACAATTTCAAAATATTTTTAAAGTTGTGGTAAAATACACATTATAAAATTTACCACCTTAACCATTTTTAAGTGTAGAGTAGCACTAAGTACATCCCCATTGCTGTGCTACCATCACCACCATCCATCCACAGAACTCATAACTTTGCAAAACTGAACCCCAGCACTCATTAAACACTACCTCCCCATTCCCTCCTCCCTCAGCCCCTTGCAACCGCTACTCTACTTTCTGTCTCAATGAATTTGATTATAGTAGGTACCTCACATACGTGGAACTGTACAGTATTTGTCTGTTTGTGATAGACCTGTTTCACTTAGCATGCTGTCCTCAAGGTTTAGCCATGTTGTAGCATGTTAATGTGTCAGAATTTCCCTCCTTTTTAAGCTACATAATATCCCATTGTATTTGTATATCACATTTTGTGTTGGTAGCAACTTGGGTAGCTTCCACATTTTGGTTATTGTGAACGGTGCTGCTATGAACATGGTTGTCCATATTTCAAGTCCCTGTTCTTTGGAGATGTGCTCAGAAGTGCAATTGTTGGATCTGATGCTTGCATTTATGGAATAAGAAGTTCACTAGGCAGACAGGTGGGAAGGGTGTCTCAAGCAAGGAGAAGAGTGGGTGCCAAAGTTAGGGAAATGAGAGGATGCTGAGCCCTGCGGAGCAGCAGAAAATTGCTGAGGTTGGAAAACCAAATGGTGCATGAGTGTTTGGAGCCAGCCAGGGCAAATGGGTGGAGGCAGGGTCTTGACTTGGACTCCATAGCTTTTGAGGGACGGTCTTAACGACAGTGTCACCCCATTGGCTGCACATATGCTCTGAAAGGTTCATAGATAGCCCTTCTAAAAGGATTGGAATTATTTTCCCTTAATCAGTCCATTTTCAAATAATTTAAAAAAGTGTCTAGTATGTTGTTGACACTCAATAAATTACTTAATAATGCTAATTTTATTAGAAGAAAATAGAGGACAAAATTCCTATGATCTCTGATCTCCAAGTTTCTTTAATGTGCCACAGACTTCCTGAATCCTTTTCCAATTAAATAAAGTGCAATATCAGGCAGCTGTTGTCACAAAGGGCCAAATTGCTTTTCTTAAGTGGCCACTTTTATACCCTTTTCTGCTGCCAGACAGAACTTTAATAGCATTAAGTACATTCAAACAGAAGAAAAAAGTAAATAAAAATTTCCAAAAGCTCCTAACTTTGGACATGTAGCATGTAACAGCCCCATGCCAGCCCCACTCACCCAGAGGTTCTCGGGACTCCTCTCAGAGAAAAAGTTATTAAAATCCTTATAAAGGCAAAAATGTGCTGCGAAAATCTAAAATGTGCCAATACTTTATTAAGTACCACATAATTTGTGTTAAACGCATACAATCAAGGTGCTTGTAAAAACCACTTGGAGAGAGAGATCTGGTAGTTGTCCAGAAACTGTGTTCTTTGAAATGACACAGCATTCTCTATTGGCCTTCTTCAAGTCAAGAATTTGCTGGATCTACCAAAGCTGACCTTTTTAGGACCTTGCAGTGTTTAAAGACAATGTTTGGATTAACTTCAAAACAGCCTAAAGAGAAAGGAAGGTGGAAGAACCTATAGTTCAGGTAACACCACATAGATGTGTTTAAGTAAGTGTTTTACACCAAATGACTGAACCAAATGAATATACAGGAATCATCTTTAAGGGGGACTGGACTTTGAGGAAAACCATAATGTTTTTTTCCCAAATTCCCAACACCTCAGTGGAGGTGAAATCAAATCTAATGAGCAATAAGGCAATGGTGATGGAGAGAAAGCACTGAAAGCTTGACCTGAATTAGAATGTGTTTTGGTGGCAGCGGCTGGATTTTGTGCAGCCTGTGTGCCTATGCTTTTTGAAGAAAAAGAACAACCTTCTTTTTCTATGTGAGTGTGATATTGTTTGGGGAGAAAAATTTGGTCCTTTGGCTGGAACCCTCGTGGCCTGCTTTCATTGGATATCAGAAATCCCTGGACTTAGGACTTACTAGACAGATGAGGTTCTTCAGGCTTTAAAATGGAATGCCATCTTTGTTGTCCATTGGAATGGGAGGGGGCTGGAAGAGCATGGGGATATGTGACCTTCATTAGTCAGTATAGATGTAATGACACTTCATTTCCTGATCAGAAGTCGATGTTGTGTTAGCATCACCCAGCACCTACCAGAAACATAATGAAAATGTTATATAGAAGAGATGAGGTTATTGTTTCGTTTTCTGTTGTTTCCTGTTAATATGTTAAATGTTAGGTTATCTAGGATGTCTGAGCCCCAGCTCCACATTGACTTAGATGGGGCTCTGCAAGTCCAGGCTCCACTCAATTCTACCACTGACTTATGCAACCAGGATCTGTTTTCACATCTGTAAAACTGGAATAGTGATGCCCGCTGGGAACCACTTACACTGTGGTTGTATATGTCAAATATGTGTAAAATAAGAAGTCCCATGTACATAAAAAGGACCTGTTAAAATTAATGTTATTATTTGATAAAAATGAAAATATGGACTTGGGGTGGATGTGGCTGAGAGGAGAGGAGAGAGCTCAGATAGGCTCCCTGGGTATCACTAATCAAGCAGTGAAGGAGGTCTGAAGAATGCTTGTTTCCCAAACTGGTGTGGAACCTCCCTTTCTCCCTTTAAACCAGGAAACTTACCTGTACTCGGTGAATCCAAGTTTGCCCCAGAGCTCTCAGGGGACTGCTCAGGCCTCTCTGTGCTTGGACTCAGCTTCTCTTGCTTTGGTCTTTTGGCAAATTTGAGCTCTGGACTCCTCACTCAGGCTCTGATTCTGCCTCTGAACTTGGTGTTTGTATTCAGTTGCCCTGAGGTTTGACACTTCATGCTACCCAGTTGAATTTAGCTCAGTTACCCTGGACGCTGGCCTAGCCCTCTTGAAGGACAGCTAGTCTGGTTCAGCCATTGCTGCACCACGAAGTAGGAACTGGGCCCCCTGAAGGTCAAGTGCTGGAGCCAGCCTTCCTGTGGGACAAGCCAATAAATGTAGACTGGTCCCATGGACAATGTGTCTGTAAGCTTTGATTTTCTGAGATTTTCTCCATTTTAACTATTCCCAATTCCCTTATGAGTCCATTTAACCTCAGCAGTGTTGTGTCCTCATAATGGAGAAGAGTTGCCTATGGGAGCCATCTGTCCTGAAGGTGTAGCTTGAAATGCCAGACAAGAGCAATACAGATTTTTTTGTAGACCAACATTTTACAGTTTTAGCTGCAAATTTCACCTGGGTTGAGTGCCTGCATTGATCTTCCTGAGTTCTTGGCTTCCATTTTGTGGTCATTTGTGTTGTTATTCTGTCTGCTTACCTCTGCCCTAAACTCTGTTGCAATTAAATTTAATAACTTGGCATTTATTGAGCATCTTCTTTGTGTCAGATGCTGTGCAGAGATGAGTGACTCCTTGTAGTTGATGGTAGGTGGCAAAGTAATGGGCATTTCCTTCCTTCCTCCTCTAAAATTGGCTAGCCACTGGGTGTGAAAGACCTCTGGTACAGCTCAATCAGGATATAATGGGGGTTTTGTCCAGACCTCATTTTGAGAGAATCTGGGAGTGTACACTTCCATTTCATGTGGTACCCATGGCTGAATACGGAGGGACACAGAGAAAGAGGAATGAAAATGGCAGCAGGAAGGGCTGGGGAAAGGACACATATCTTGGTTACACGATGCTTTACTATTTCTGCTGTTTACACAGTCCTCCCATGTATAGTTCAGGACTCTGTCACCTCCCCATGAGATGGTGTTCCTGGTCCCTTTATCACAGAGGAGGAAACTAAGGGCTTAAAGGGTTAAGTGGTCATTCATAGTCTCATCGTTGGACTGTATCTTCAGTTTCTCTTAACCCTTGCTCACTCTGCTGCCGACACATCAGTCTCCCAAACAGGCCTGGCGTGGTGCTGCCTTAGTGCCTTTGCCCTTGCTGTTCCTTCTGCCTGGAATGCCCTTCCCTGTTTATTTGTGTGGCCCACCCCTTACGCCTGACCACTTGCTTATAGTTGCCATCTCCCCAGATCACTCTATCCCCTTTCCCAGCTATACTTTCTCCACAACTTTCTACCGTGTAACATACCATACACACATACTTCAATTATTAATTATGTTTATTGGTGTCTGTCTCCATCTACTACAATGTGAGTGGGTTGAGTTTTTTCCTATTTTACTCCCTATTGTGTATCCCCACAGTGTTCAGACCTATTCCTGGAATGGATGGACAAGGTCCTCAATAAATAATTGTTGAATGAATGAATGAAGGTAAAGATGCAAGAGTCAAACCCAGTACAGCTGATTTCAAGTCCCACCTTCTGTCTACATTACATGGAGCCACTGGATTCTGAATTGATTGAGATACAGATTGATGCTGAGGTAAGTTGGTATTTCTGTGGAGATGAGAACCAGCATTATGGAACTCTTTCAAAATTGGTTGAATTCTTTTGGCTGTGTCACTTGAGAATTTAGAATTCATATAACTTGACATCCAGAGCTCTAACAGCTAATACAATATCTTTATGCAGATTAGACAAAGGGGCCTAATATCCTCCTTGGGTGCATACAGCCTCATGCCAGGGCTTATTACTTGGTGAGCACCTTTCTCTCCTCTATGTCCCTACCTTAGGCAAGGTTCAACTTGCACAACTGTACACAGAGGACCTGTTGCAATCCCAACAGAGACAACACAGCCCTGTGTTGATGTGGGCCTAAGAGCCCGTGGGCTGCTGAGTAGGGGGGGTGGGGGGGCCACTTTGTTTCTCTTTTTGCAAATGTAGTCAGCAGAGCTGCAGGCATGTTTTGTGGTTGAGAGAGAGAGAAAGGAGCATATTTTAGGAAAAGAGAGACTGTACTCGTCTCCTATCTCAGATGTGCAAAGAGCAAGGCCACTGTGGAGTAGCGTGGGGGAGCATGTGTGCAGGGTACCTGAGAGGCCCTCTTGAGGATCCCCCCTCCACTGTCCCCACTCCCCACTCCAAAGGAAGTTGGAAACTAGATTTCTGAGTCAGAGCAGTAGATGCCAAGGAACGGAAGCAGTAATAATTTCATTCTTAATTTGGGAACTCAAGGCTAAATAAGAGTACAGAACCACATGGTGCAATATGATTGTTACCCTGGGTGGGGACTCTGGGAGCTTGGCTGTGTGTCCAGGCCTGGAGACCCAGGGGACAGTCGTTCCAGGGCCAGGGGCACTTGCTGTGGGGGAACAGGACTCTATATCCTCTGGCCACCTCTTTTCAGGAATTCTTTCTTTCCTAATTTGAAATGGACTGACTGGGAACAAGCCACTAAAACACTGAGCAAAGTATTCACTATGTTACCTGGGCCTCCAGAGGGTGGGTCTTCTGTAAAGTTGCAGATGTAGAAGATCAACCTACAAAAAGGGTCACTGCAGAGAGGTCCTAGGGTCATCCAGGGGTCACAGATTGCTTAGAGAGTGGCCCAAGGATTGGATTTAGTTTTAGATCTAGTAAGAACTTTCCTTCCCCATCCTTGCTAAAAAGTCCTCAAAAGTGGCAGTATCTCATGGTGGCATGGGAACAAAGGGGCAGCAAAGGAAGAGGAACTAACTATTTTGAGATCCTACAAGTGCCTGGTACCTTCTTGGATACTTTAAATAGTATTTTCTTTTCAGTTGCTCCACAGTCTTATGAAGTGTGTTCCTCCTCTTTTACTGATGAAGGAACTAGACTCAGACCAGCAAGACAACTTTCTTGAGTCTCACAGCTCATAAGGGGTGGAACTGAATTACAAACCTGAAGATGGCTTCCTTCTGAGACACACGTGGCTGCTCTTTTGATGGGGATAAACTGGAACCAGGTAAATGCCCACCTGTAGCCTTCTGAGACTGGGCCTGCACTCTCACATATGTACGAATGTATGTTACAGTCCTGTGGTCTAGACGGAGCTGGTTGGAGCAAGTCCAGGTGCTAGCTTTCAGGGCACAGAGAGGCACAGAGAGCCTTGCCCCTTGGCACTGAGCATTGTTTACCAACAACAGGGGTTTCAAGTTAATTAACACTTTGAGATTTACAGTATTGTTGTATCTGTCTTTCCTCTATTTCTGTTTGCTGCTTTCCTTGCTAGGACCCAGTGTGAGCCATTGAAAGGCTAGATTCAAAGCCAGCAAGGTGTGTGCGCAGGCTCAGAAGCAAATGAGTGTGTAAGAAATAAAGCTGGGTGTATAGAGAGTATGGGGGCCATGATGCAGTGATAACTAAAGTGTGACTAATGGAGCAATTCTCAATCCTGGAACTTCACCTGGTGAGGTTTTAAGCAATATTGTTACCTAGGTCCCACCCACAAAAAATTTTGATTCATTTAATTGCTTTGGGTGAGGCCTAGACATTGTATTTAAAAACAACAGTAAACAACATTGCTTAGGGAAATTTAAATCGTGTGTACAAAAGTGGAGAAAAAATTATAATAAACCCATGAGTACCCACTATTCATGTTCAGTGGTTATCAGCTCAAGCTGTCTTCTATACCTGTACCTAGTCTCCATCACCCCACTGCTTTATTTTGAATCAAATCTCAACTATTATACTATAAGTAAATATTTCAGAATATACTCTATACAAAACAGGCTATTCCAGTGGAGCTGTGCTGCAGTTAGCTTTCTAGACAAGCACGAGGTCAGGGAGCCCATGTGGGTAAAGAGGGTAATGGGGGGTACAGAGCTCTGGCACAGCTCCATCCCTGCAGGTTTAACATAGTTCATCTCCCTCAGGGCTGCCTATTTCACTAGATTCAGAACAAGATTTATCTCTTGAGCTCTAGGTCCATATATCCAGCTAACCATAGAAAGTCCACTTGGAAAGTACAGCTCAATCCCTCCTCTAACCTTGCTGTTGGTACCCTGGGGCCAGAAA
Organism: Desmodus rotundus; assembly: GCF_022682495.2. Lineage (NCBI taxonomy): Eukaryota > Metazoa > Chordata > Mammalia > Chiroptera > Phyllostomidae > Desmodus > Desmodus rotundus. The sequence goes on along the minus strand of NC_071397.1, from coordinate 41,861,303 downwards.
TCAGGAAATCATCTTGCGATTCTTCCCTCTCTTCATTTCCAACTCCACCATCTCCTGAATGACTAAACTACAAAGAGGATTTGTATAATGAAAATATTCCCTCTCATCTCTGTCCCCCAGAGGTTCTCAGAGGTCTCAGTTTCTTGTGTATCCTACTGGAATATACCAGCATATACAAACACCTCCCCTCCATGAGTGTACATGTGAACAACTGTATCATATTATTGATAGGTTCTGCTTCTTGTTTCTTTCTCTTCTCTAAGTGTGTCTTGGAGATCTCTCCTTATCCATACATAAAGAATTTCCTTATTCTTTTTTATGAGTGTATCAGTGTTTCCCTGGAAGACTCTAACAAGGCTCCTACTGATGGATATTTAAGTTGTTTTGACTGGTTGCAAAGACTGTTGTTAATATGCCATTTGCACATTTAAAATATGTTTGTAGGATAAATTCCTGGAAGTGAAGTTGTTGGGTCAAAGGAGGTACACTTTTGTAATTCTGATAGATATTGCTAAATTATTATCTTTATTTTTTTAAAAGAAGGTAAAAATAATGGCACTTATATAGATACAAAATTAACATGTGCCAGATATTTTATTAGATTATTTAATAAATAAAGATCCAGCAAAATGCTACAGTCAGTTCAAAGGAGAATTCAAAGCACCATACATATATAGGCAAATAATGAATGCTGAACTGAAAGTACAAATAGCTGAAAAACAGGTAAACAATAAACAATATCCCACAGATACAACTAATGTTTAAAAAGATTTTATTTATTTATTTGTAGAGAGAGGGGAAGGGAGGGAGAAAGAGAGGGAAAGAAACACCAGGAAGATGGCGGCGAGATAGGTGGGAGTGGAGTCCACTTCCCCTGGGCACCAGTGAAATGCCTAGCTGATCTGAGGAACAGAGCGAACAGCCAATGGTATTCCAGCATACATGAAGATTGGAGACCAAAGATAGAGGACATTGGTAAGATCAGATGGTAAGAAGAGTGCTTAAGGACAATAAGGTCCCTGGGACCAGCGTGGGGACCAGGGCAGCTGAAGCCCTGGGCTGGGGTGCAGAGTCTGCTGCAGGATTCTTGGGAGAGAACCAGGCTGGGCTGTGTGAGAAGCCAGGTGCTTGTTTGGACCAGGGGGCCTTGAATAGGAAGAATTTCTTGAAAAGAAAAAGAGAAAATAGAGGCACTCAGTGGCTATTTAGAGAACTCCCCCAGCAGCCATGGCCTCTTGCGCCCCTACCCCCTCAGCCCCTGGACTGTGAACACTGGATAAGCAGCCCCAGCACAAACCTGAAGCCCAGCTGGGGCACACCCAGATCAACAGACTGGGCGCTCACAACTGAAACCCGGGGTGGGCGCGCACCCTGATCAGCAGCCTGGCTGCCTGGGGCGCACAGGCCCAAAGCCGGGGATCAGAGTGCAACCAGATCAGCGCCTGGACTGCCTGGGCGCCAGACCCAAAGCGCCTGGGTGGGCGCGCACCTCAATGAGTGTCCTGGGAGCCCACACCTGAAACCTCGGGTGGGTGTGCATCCAGATCAGTGGTTGGCTGCCCCGGTGCACGAGCCCAAAGCCAGGGATCAGTGCATAACCCCATCAACGGCCTGGCTGCCCATGGGCGACCACAGGGGTTCTGAACAACTCCCACCTAGCCCCTGCACACAGAGACCTGCAGGGCATACTCACTCTCTAGGAGGAAGGCAGAACACCCAACAGAAGGGAGCTGCAGGGCTAGGGGAGACTGCAGTTCCTGGAAAGTCTTGACCCAGTAGGGGGCTGAACTACCCCAAAAGAGCACCCAGAGCCCCTAGCATCTAAGACAGCAAAGAGCAAGAAGGTGGAGTGTGAGTTGCCCCTAATTGGTGCAACTCAAGGACAGCACAACTGGTGAACTAAAGGCCTAGGAGGGAGCAGAAGGACCTGGAGGAACTGGACTGGAAGCTGAACAACAGCAAACAGTGTTGCTCAGGAAGGGAGAAAAGTGAAACCAATTCCTCCACCCACCCCCTCTCATTTCACAGACAGGAAGACCACCAGAAGTAACATGACCAGTTTAAAGCCAGCAAAAGACTTTTTTTTTTCTCCTTTCTCCCTAAATTCCTTCTTCCTTTCTGTCCTTCTTCCTTTTCTTTAATCCTTCTTTCTTCCATCCTTTACTTTTTTATTCCTTCTTCCTGCATTCTTTTATTTATTTTTTATTTTAATTTTTGTTAAAATTCCTACTTCTTATCTTTCCTCTGATCTTTTTTAATTCCTTTTTCCTTCCTTCCTTCCATTCCTTTTCTATTCCCTTTTCCCTTCCTTCCCTTCTCCTTTTTTTTCCTTCTTTCTCCTTCTCCCACAGGTGAGACAATAAAACCTGGAGCTCTGAAAAGACCAGAGTTAAACCCTGTTAGGCCTATAAGTGTCAGCTCAAGACCAGTGAGTGCAGGAGATTAAAGAGACCGCACCACTGAATCCCACTGGCATTTTACCATAGAAGTTCATACCATAAACCCAGGGAGTCAGGACACATCAATTTAAGGAGCAGAGGATAACAGTAATAGTCTCACAAACAAGGGGAAGACAAAGAAACAAAACCCAAATGAAAGGAAAAGAGGAAACCTCAGAAAGAATGCTAACTGAAATAGAGGCAAGTCAACTATCAGATACTGAGTTCAAAGCAATGGTTATTGGGAAGCTCACTGAGCTCAGAGAGAACTACCAGAAACTACAGGAAAACTACAATGAACTCACTTCAAATTATATCAACATAAAAAAGGAAATAGAAACTGTCAACAAGGGCCAAGAAATCAGATCAATGAGCTGGAGGACAAAGTAGAAAAAAACACCCAGAAAGAGCAAGAAAAGGAAAAGAAGCTCAGAAAGAATGAAGAAGGATTAAGGGAAATGCAGGAAAACATGAAACGTAATAATATCTGTATAATAGATATACCAGAAGGAAAAGAAGAAGAGCAAGGGATAGAAAACCTCTTTGAAAAAGTAATAATGGAAAATTTCCCTAATCTGATGAGAGAAAAAGTCACCCAAATCCAGAAAACACAGAGAGTCCCAAGCAAGAGGAACACAAAGAGGCCCACTGCAAGACACATCATAATTAAAATGGCAAAATTCCAAGACAAAGAGAGGATCTTCAAGGCAGCAAGGGAGAAACAGGAAGTAACATACAAGGAAGCCCCTATAAGGTTAGCAACTGACTTCTCAATGGAAACGCTCCAAGCCAGAAGAGAATGGCAAAAAATATTCCAAATAATGAGAACCAGAGGCTGCAACCAAGGCTACTTTCCTCAGCAAAGCTCTCAATCAAGATAGAAGGCCAAATAGAGAGCTTCCCAGACAAAAGAAGACTAAAAGAATACACCTCCACCAAACCAGCTCTGCAAGAGATGCTAAAGGGACTGCTTTAAGGAAAGGAAGGAAAAGAGAAAGAGAGAGAAACACAGGTAGGAAAAAATGGCAATGAATAACTACCTATCGATAATAACCTTAAACGTAAATGGATTAAGTGCTCCAATCAAAAGACATAGAACAGCTGAATGGATAAGAAAACATGACCCACACATATGCTGCTTACAAGAGACCCATCTCAGGACAAAAGACCTATACAGACTGAAAGTGAAGGACTGGAATCAAATTTTCCAAGCAAACAGACAGGAATAAAAACCAGGGGCAGCAATACTCATATCAGACAAAATAGACTTCCAAAGAAGGGCCATAAAGAGAGACCCAGAAGGTCACTTCATAATACTCAAAGGAAGAATCCACCAAGAAGACATAAACATTGTAAATATATACGCACCCAACGTAGAAGCACCCAAATACAGAAAGAAAATCTTGGAGGACTTCAAGAAAGATATTGACAGCAACACAATTATAGTAGGGGACTTTAACACCCCACTGTCAAAAATGGACAGATCTTCCAAATAAAATATCAACAAGGATATTGTGTCACTGAACAAGGCCCTAGATAAAATGGACTTAACTGATATATACAGAGCTTTTCATCCCAAACAAGCAAAATACACATTCTTTTCAAGTGTACATGGAACATTTTCAAAGATAGACCACATGATAGGACACAAAGCAAGCCTCAACAAATTCAAGAAAATTGAAATCATATCAAGCATTTTCTCTGACCACAAGGGACTGAAACTAGAAACCAACCCCAAAGGAAAAAACCCAAAACACTCAAACTCATGGAGATTGAATAGCATGCTATTAAACAATGAATGGGTCAAGAACGACATTAGGGAAGAAATCAAAAAGTTTCTGGAAACAAACGAACGAACTCAGAACAACCCAAAACTTATGGGACACAGCAAAGGCAGTCCTGAGAGGGAAGTTCATAGCAATACAGGCCTACCTTAAAAAGATAGAAACATTTCAAACAAACAACCTAACCCTACGCCTACAAGAACTCGAGGAACAACAACAAAGACAGCCCAGAGCAAGCAGAAGGAAGGAAATAACCAAGATCAGAGCAGAGTTAAATGACATAGAGACTAAAAGCACAATTGTAAGGATCAATGAATCCAGGAGCTGGTTCTTTGAAAAGATAAATAAAATCGACAAGCCTTTAAGTAGGCTCATCAAGAAAAAAAGAGAGAGGATCCAAATAAACACAATTAGAAATGAAAGAGGAGAGGTTACAACTGATACCACAGAAACACAAAGGATTGTAAGAAATTACTACAAAGAACTGTATGCCAAGAAATTTGAAAACCTAGGTGAAATGGACACACTTCTAGAAAAATATAATCTTCCAAAACTGAATGAAGAAGAAGCAGAAAACCTGAACAGACCGATACCAGCAGACGAAATTGAAGCAGTCATCAAAAAACTACCAACACACAAAAGTCCTGGACTAGACGGTTTCACAGGAGAATTCTACAAAGCATTTAAGGAAGAGATAACCCCTATCCTTCACAGACTATTTGAAAAAATCCAAAATGATGGAAGACTCCCCAAGTCTTTTTATGAAGCCAGCATCATCCTACTCCCAAAACCACATAACGACACAACGAACAAAGAAAACTTCAGGCCAATATCACTGATGAACATAGATGCTAAAATTCTCAAGAAAATATTGGCAAACCGCATCTAGCAATACATTAACAAGATCAAACACTATGACCATGTGGGATTCATCCCAGGGATGTAAGGATGGTACAATATTCGTAAATCAATAAATATACTACACTACATAAACAACAGCAAAGACAAAAATCATATGATCATATCAATAGATGCCGGAAAAGCATTTGATAAGGTAGAGCACCCATTTATGATAAAAACACTCAGCAAAGTGGGAATAGAGGGAGCATTCCTCAAACTAATAAAGGCCATATATGAGAGACCTACAGCCAACATCACACTTAATGGACAAAAACTTAGAGCTTTCCCACTAAGATCAGGAACAAGACAAGGATGCCCTCTCTCACCACTCCTATTCAACATAGTATTGGAAGTCCTAGCCATAGCAATCAGACAAGAATAAGAAATAAAAGGCATCCAAATTGGGAAGGAGGAAACGAAACAATCATTGTTAGCAGAACATGATAGTGTACATGGCAAACCTATAGACTCCACCAAAAAACTACTTGACCTAATAAGTGAATTTGGCAAAGAGCTGGATAGAAAGTCAATACTCAGAAATCAAAGGCATTCCTGTATACCAACAATGAAACTGCAGAAACAGAAATCAGGAAAATAATCCCATTTGATATAGCAATAAGAAAAATAAAGTACCTAGGAATAAACTGAACCAAGCAGGTAAAAGACCTGTACTCAGAAAACTATACAACATTGAAGAAAGAAATTAAGGAAGACACAAACAAATGGAAGCATGTACTATGCTCATGGATTGGAAGAAATTACATTATCTAAATGGCCATACTACCCAAAGCAATTTATAGATTCAATGCAATCCCTATTAGAGTACCCATAACATATTTCACAGATATAGAACAAACATTTGAGAAATTTATATGGAAACATAAATGACCCTGAATAGCTTCAGCAATTTTGAGAAAAAAGAACAAAGCAGGAGGGATCACAATACCTGATATCAAACTGTATTACAAGGACACTGTAATCAAAATAGCCTGGTACTGGCATAAAAACAGGCACATAGACCAATGGAACAGAACAGAAAGCCCAGAAATAAACTCAAGCCTTTATGGTCAATTAATATTTGACAAAGGAGGCAGGAGTATAAAATGGAGCAAAAACAGCCTCTTCAACAGATGGTGTTGGGAGATCTGGACGGCTACGTGCAAAAAAATGAAATTCGATCACCAACTTATGCCATACACAAAAATAAATTCAAGGTGGATAAAAGACTTAAATATAAGTTGTAACACCATACAAGTCCTAGAGGATAACATGGGCAGGAAAAATCTCAGACATTCCATGAGGCAACAACCTCACAGACATATCCCCTAAAGCAAAGGACATAAAGGAAAGAATAAATAAATGGGACCTCATCCAAATAAAAAGCTTCTGCATGGCTAAAGAAAGCAGCCTTAAAATACAAAGAGAACCAACAGTATGGGAAAACATATTTGCCAATGATACCTCAGACAAGGGCCTGATCTCCAAAATATATAAAGAACTCACACAACTCCACTCTAGGAAGACAAACAACCCAATTAAAAAATGGGTAAAGGACTTGAACAGACACTTCTCTAGGGAAGACATATAGAGGGCCCAGAGACATATGAAAAGATGCTCAACATCACTAGCCATCAGAGAGATGAAAATTAAAAACACAATGAGATACCATCTCACACCACTCAGAGTGGCCAACATAAACAAATCAACAAACAAATTTTCGAGAGGATGCGGAGTAAAGGGAACCCTAGTCCACTGTTGGTGGGAATGCAGACTGGTGAGGCCACTGTGGAAAACAGTATGGAATTTCCTCAGAAAACTGAAAATGGAACTGCCCTTTGACCCTGCAATTTCGCTGCTGGTATTATACCCTAAGAACCCTGAATCACCAATCCCAAAGAACCTATGCACCCCAATGTTCATAGCAGCACAATTCAGAATAGCCAATTACTGAAAGCAATCTAAGTGCCCAACAGCAAATGAGTGGATCCAAAAACTATGGTATATTTGCACAATGGAATTCTATGTAGCGGAGAGAAGAAGGAGCTTGTACCCTTTGCAACAGTATGGATGGAACTGGAGAGTATTATGCTAAGTGAAATAAGCCAGACAGTGAGGGACAAATGCCCATATGATTTCACCTTTAACTGGAACATAATTAACAGAAGAAAGAAGGAGACAAAATATAACCAGAGACATTGAAGTTAAGAACAATCTAGCAATAGTGAGGTGGGAGTGGGAAGGGGACAGTGAAGAGAGGGGATTACAGGAACTACTATAAAGGACATATGGACAAAATCAAGGGGAAGAGTGGAGGTGGGAGAGGGAGGTGGGTTCAGCTGGGATGGGATGGAGGGATGTGGAGAAAAGGCATACAACAGTAATTGAATAACAATAAAAATGAAAAAAAAAAGAAATAAAACAAAGGAAATCCTATAGACTCCACCAAAAAACTACTCGACCTAATAAATGAATTTGGCAAAGAGTTGGATACAAAGTCAATACTCAGAAATCAATGGCATTCCTGTATACCAACAATGAAACTGCAGAAACAGAAATCAGGGAAAAAAAAATCCCAATTGATATAGCAACGAGAAAAATAAAGTACCTAGGAATAAATCTAATCAAGGATGTAAAAGACCTGTACTCAGAAAACTACACAACTTTGAAGAAGGAAATTAAGGAAGACACAAACAAATGGAAGCATGTACCATGCTCATGGACTGGAAGAATTCACATCATCAAAATGGCCTTACTACCCCAAATGATTTATAAATTCAATGCAATCCCTATTAAAGTACCCATGATGTATTTCATAGATATAGAACAAACATTTCAGAAATTCATATGGAATCATAAATGACCCCAAATAGCTGCAGCAATTTTGAGAAAGAAGAAAAAAACAGGAGGGATCACAATACCTGACATGAAACTGTATTACAAGGCCACTGTAATCAAAACAGCCTGGTACTGGCATAAGAACTGGCGCGTAGACCAATGGAACAGAACAGAGAGTCCAGAAATAAACTCAAGCCTTTATGGTCAATTAATATTTGACAAAGGAGGCAGGAGCATAAAATGGAGCAAAAACAGCCTCTTCAACAGATGGTGTTGGGAGATCTGGACAGCTACGTGCAAAAAAATGAAACTCCATCACCAACTTACGCCATACACAAAAATAAATTCAAGGTGGATAAAAGACTTAAATATAAGTTGTAACACCATACAAGTCCTAGAGGAAAACATTGTCAGGAAGGTCTGAGACATTCCACGCAGCAACATCCTCACAGACACTTCCCCTAAAGCAAAGGACATAAAGGAAAGAATAAACAAATGGGACCTCATCCAAATAAAAAGCTTCTGCATGGCTAAAGAAAACAGCCTTAAAATACAAAGAGAACCAACAGTATGGGAAAACATATTTGCCAATGATCCCTCAGACAAGGGCTCATAGTAAGTTCAAACATGAGTATGTGTTAAAATAGCAGGAAGAAAAATACTGTTGTAGATCACCTGTCTGAGGCATTGTCAAAGAACACCTGGATGGATTCTAGCACTTCTCAGTATGAAGTCACTATTAAGTATGGGAAGACTGCCTGTTGTCTGGGAAGTTGAGAAGCCAGGTAAGTGGATATTATCCACATAAGAGAAAATTCTGACACCTGGTACACAGTTCAGGATGGTACGAGTGTGCAAAGGTGAAGCAAAGAGCTCTGTGGGATTCAGAACTCCCAGCAGGTAGACTTTACAACAAGCAAAATGTCCACTGTGTAGAAGTCTTGGCTACTGTTTTCTCATTTGCTGAGATAGAAGCTGATGACTTAATTGGCTGCAGGAATTTGGTCAATTGCTGGGAAAGGTTTATTCGCTTTTATAATTTTTTGGAGTCAGTTTTTTGCAAATAATGTCATGAAGGCAAGGCTACGGATGGCAGGTTCACATTCATTGACTGGACCCTCCCTGCCTGGCAGCTTGTTGCTTTTCACACACTCCTTGTTCTGCCGGGAATACTCACTCACCCCCAGCCATAGTAACGCCCATTCCTCCTCTTGTTCTCAGGGCTAATGTCACTTCCTCAGAAATATTGTCTCCACTCCCTTACACTTTATATGCCCTGATGGCACTGTGTACCTTTGTTTCATATGCCATTTGTCATGGCTTGTACTACATTTTTGGGATGATTTGTATGTTGCCTCTTTCTTTTAATCCTAGATAACAAGCTCTATTAGAGATAATTTTTTTTCACCATTGTATCCCTGATGCCTATGTGGTTCCAGGATAATGTAAGTGCTAAACAATTTGTGAATACAATGATATTTTTGTTGAGTAATGAATAACGGCACTGATACTATGCTAGACCCTCCAGTCACCCGAAGGGGTTCTTGGTTTTCTGAATCCATAGGAATGCCTTTGCTAGTACCTCATTGGGGATGATAGAACTTGGCAGATGCTTTCAAATAAGAATTGATTATCTATAATATGTATGGTGAGCAAGGATTTCTTACTGCAGACTCAGACTCTCTGTGGGTCTCTGCAACAGCAAGCGGAGTGACATGAAATTAGGGTCTATTTCAAGTGGGCTCTCCTTGTTCTGTGATTCCTGAGGGACCACCTCAAAGATTGCCAGTGGCGCTGGTCTGTTGTCCAAGGGTGGGAGTATTACAGAGTGGAAAGAGTGGAACCTTCTCTTGGTTCCGTCTCACACCATTAGTAATGGGGGACAATGCCATCAAAATGTCATCAGTTCTAATGTGGCTGGCTATATTAAACACTAGAAATAATAATGGAAGAAATGTGAGACTCTCTTTGCTTCAGTGTGCATTGCGGAGGAAATGAACAACATCACATTCAAAACCTCATTTCCCCTCTTAACTGTGAGATATTTCAGCATCAAAGTACTTCATACTCAGACTTCCACCTTCTAAAAAGTCAATCTGCAAAGCAAGCCAGCAGGGGGTGCTGCGACCCTTCCTAAAAATCATTTGGTTCTAACTGGAAGGCAGTGACATGTGGATTATGAACCAAATATGATCAAGTCTGATATTTATGACACTACAGCTACAAACCTGAAATGAAAAGGGTTTGTGATAGTGTAATTCATGCGCTTTCTTTAAAAGTCACATGAAGCTAGGTTGTGTAAGCAATCTGTACGCCATGTAAAAAATGTCCTTATTTAGTTCAGGAAAATCACCTTTTGAGAGAAAGGATGCATGAGCTTTGGGAACATTGATTTAATGTGATCTAAATTCACATGTCAGTTTAAGGTCATCTGAGCTATTAGGGGTCGTAAGAACTTGGATGTGATTTCTCAGTGAATGTGGAAACAAGTAAAGGAGGTTGAAAGATGATTGTGATAAATGAAGGGGGACATTTCATAGTTATTTCATAATTCATAAATATCAAAATCTGATTTCAGCTCAAGCAAGGCCTTCAGACAGAGAGTACAACAAACAGGGAGTTAAAGGGAAGAAAGCAGCCTTATCTGCAGGGTGTGGCTGGTTTATCTAACTCTCTGGGATACAGTCCTAGTATGAGGGGCCTGGTTTTTTGAAAATCCGTGTGACTTAGAAGAATTTGATTCTAAAGGTCTCTTCATTTCCAGCTGGGTTCTGGCCTTCTCTCACGGTTGTCATTGTAGACTGGAGTGGATGATAACACCAGTGACCTGGGACCCCTGCTCTTTATGCCTCCAAAAGCCTCTCTGCTTCTGTTGCTGCAGCAGAGGCAGATGATGAAACAGGACTTAGCCTGTCACGGTGGGGTGATGGCCCTTCTACTCAGCTCCAGGGTGGTCTGCTAAGGGCTGGAAAGGTACAGTGATCACCCTCTTCTTCTCCCAGGATCCAGGCTGCTTTGACGATGCTACTGTTAACCCCCTGTGTTTTTCTCTCAGGCCATTTGATGACCACCATTGCCAGGGGAATGGAGGAAAAGACGTTTTCAGGAGCCACGCTGGATTAGAGCGATAAAAATGTGGAGAGGAAAAGCAGATATTCCCCTCCAGCTTATTGACTGTGCCCCACTCCTTATTCCAGTTTCTGGCCACAAACATTTACTGGGAAACATCATGGTTAGTGCCTGTTTCTTTAGTCCTGAGGCTATTTCTGACACCTCCCATTCTTTCATATTAATGAGGAAAAAAATTTACTCCCCTGCTCTAGGAATTTCATTACAAGTTGACTCTGTAAACCTTGAGGCTTTATTGGGAGTTTGATTTGGGATAGCTAAATAATCAATCTACTATTAAAAAAGAAAGAATTTCATATCAGGTGTCCTAGGTAGCCTCCCTAATAGATGATCTATGAATCTTTTTTTTTTCTTGTGAAGAATAAAACACTTTAAAGCTCACGAGTGTATAGGAATTTGCCTTCCCTCATGCTGGCCTCTCAGAAGCTGAAGGCTGTCTTTGGCCATGGGGAGAAATACAGGAGGGGAGCCCTGGCTGCCTGAGACCCGCACCTGTGCCTGGGTCCTGACAGGGATTAGAACAGGACTCTGTTGGTGTGGTGGCCAGAGCTGGGCAACACCACACACGTAAATGCGGGCAGATGTTGGAATGTTGAGAGTGGAGACAATGGGCTGTTCCTATATGCTGGGGTGGGATTGGTTGTTGGTGGTGAGGACAATGAAAATTCAACAAGCCAAGTAGACTGCTGGCAGGAGAGCTGGTGTGTGAACACTTTTTGTAAAGACTTCGTGGAGGTCTTTAAAAACAGGATAAGTCCCTGTGTGTCTGGAGGTTCAGTGGGAGGTCTTCCCATAAGGTTGGATGTGGATTCCATGAACCATCAAAGTGTTTTCAACGTTCTGATTCTGTGGTCAAGATTAGATAGACACATGTGGCCACAAAAGAAAGAAAATAGGGACCTAATAGAAAGTTTTATGTTCTGTATCTTTAGTTCCTATTTCCACAATCTATTGTGTGCAGTAAGGTTGATTCTGTCCTGTCTCTGTTCCAAAGCTCAATAGAATTGATTCTCTTCATCTTGGCCTTAGCATTCTACTTAATGTAGAAACATTTATTCCAAGTCCTTCTTAAAACCCCTAAGCAAAGGGCCTGAGAAAATGTACTGTTCCAGGATATTACAGAGGTACTTATTTGAAGTCATTCATTTAAACCCCTCACCCCCAATTTCATCAACATAACTTGTTTTTCTTCTGTTAACATTTAAAACTTACCCCAAAAGAAATAACAACTATCCAAAACAAACTGAAAATCCTACAAGTGTCTTACAGAAACTGTCTTTTTTCTTTGTAGGAACTTCTTGCTTGAAACAAGAGGATCTTGTGGTTTGATAAAATATGTTTTGAACACACAAGGAAGGCCTTCTTTTGAAGGCTTATACACCACAGTCTCTGTTAAGATTTGAATTTGCTCAGAGAAGAAAGGTGAACTGCATTTGTTCCAAGTAAAATATACATCTGTATTATTCACCATCACACCCCTATTCCACTATAAACAAATACTGACCTTGTCCTTCTGATGTGAAGCCAGAGGGGGTATGAAATATAGTAAGGAGAACAGTCAGATGCAAAAATATGAACATTCCAAGCAACAGAAACACAATATTTAAAAAGAGTAGAGAAGGTTCCATGTTGGCCTTTCTAATTCCTATTCTGCTGCTGACCTTGGGGAAAGTAATGCAATAGTTACCAGTCACTTTGGGAAAACTGCCTACATTAATTCAGATTTCCAGTTGGATTTTTTCCCCCTCTAGGGTCTATTTCTTAGAAGTCCCCCTGTTTCTTTCTTTTGGCCTTAAGAACTTTTTTTGAGAACTTTTTTGGGGGGTGAACTTTTGACCTAAATACTGAAGACCAGTTTCCATTTGTGGATGCTAAGCAAAGTACCTCCTTTCAGCATTCTGGGAGCTTCTCTTTTATTCATGACTTTTCCCAGCATGGCATTCTAGGAAAAGGCTTTTGAGTAGTGGAGCAACTTGGCAAACATTGTATCAGAAGAAAGAAGGAGACACAAGTTGAGAGAAGATATCCAAGATGTAGGATTTTAATGTCAAATGAAAACCACACACAGTGTTCAGTGTTTTCTCTTGTAAGGTAGGGTAAATAAGAAGGTCAAATGAGATAACACAGTTTTTTTTTCTCAATGTAATATATTTCTTCCTAAACTTGAGGCATTATAGAATTTCATGCAATAAAAATGATGGGGCTTATGGGAAAAATAGAATTGGGTGGAACATTCAACACTTGTATATTCTAGTAAAGAATACTTTCCTGAAAACCTAATAAAAGTTTTAAACATCTTAAGTCCCTAATAAATTTAAAAAATACTATGGTACACAGAGCCCTTCCCCTTGCAGAAAACATGGATTTTGCTTGGTGGAGTGGTGGACTGAAGTGTGGGGCTTCTGAGTTACAGAGAAAAGACAGAAGGAAGGGGAGAGTAGGGTAAAGTGTCATGGCACCAAAGATGTTGTGGTTTGTTTATCCTGTTTCCCTTCTGCATTAACATAAAATGGAAATTCCTCTTTTTCTTCTAAATCTGTGCAAATGGCTCCCAGTGAGGTGGGAGGCCACAGAGAGCTGGCTGCTCTGCTCAGCATTGGAGGCCCGGCTGTTGGTCCATGCAGTTGCCCAAAGACCAGTGACAGCAGATGGCAGCACTGGTGTTGACAGGGGTGTCCACATCAGCATTAGCACCACGACTGGTAGCATCCTCAGCCTTGTTCCAGTGGCTCTGCAACCCTCACTGTTCCTCCTGCTAAACAGCTTTGGGATTTGATGCATTGTCACCGATGGTACTGGTGTTGATTTCCTTAGGCCTTTTGCTTTCATGATATCACCAGTTGTCGTCTTTCTTCCTCTCTGCTTTGTTGTCTTAATCTTCTCTTCCAGATTTAAGGCTTTTCCTTTTCATCTGCTACTCAAATTCATCTACTCAGGATGCTTATTCATGCTTAGAATGTTGCAGTAGATATTTTTAGCAAGAAAATTACATGAATTTGGGAGGAACCATATAGGGTCAAAGCATGTGGGTGAAGTGGGAAAAGAGGGAGATGGTAAAGGGGGGGTATGTTTGTGTTTCCCTTATAACCATTTCATTCAGCTGTTGGGCTTCTTTCGATTTTTTTCTGGAGCTTCTAGATGGTGTAAACCAAATTACCTTGCAAAAAATTATGTATGACCTACCACAATTTTCTGTCTTAGGGATTGTATTCCCTATTTATCCACCTTGTATGAATGGATTGGCACATAACAGATGAGCTCTGTAACCAAAAGAGAGTGTACATGAAAAATGCATACAAACATACCGGACGTATAATAAACAATAAATGTCAGCTAATGATATGTAAATAAACAACACTTTTGAACTGATAGCTGAGACACTTTCAGTAGCATAGCAGAGGTGTACTATGTGGTGAGACTCTCCACTGCATGATTAGTGAAGACAATCAGATACACCCCCGTGGAATGACGTGTGAACCCTGCTCACCCTGGCTCCAAACCTTGGTTTTGCACGTACAGGCAGTGTGACTGCAAACAAACCACTCCGCATCTTCCACTCTCTTATCTCACTTCTGAAAAATGGAGCTATGAAAGCTTGCCTTTCCTCTGTACCCACTTTGGGAATTCCTACCTGTGAATTCTAAATGAGAAACTGCATGGAAAGGTTCTCTGAAAACTGAATTGCTGTGGAAATGTGCAGTTACAATACAGGCATTGATCTAAGAGACCACCATGCAGGAAGGTGAATATTGAGTGCAGGTGTAAAAAGGGCATTTTTCTTCTTCCCACAGGCTTGTCCTTTTTGCTTCCTCATTCCCATCTCAGTGGGATGGCTGATTGTACGCCCTCCATAATTTGATAGACATTGCAGAATTTCTATGTGTGCACATGTTCGTTTCAGCTTGTGTGTCAGTAATGTGAGGGGGAAGTCTCTACCTATAGCCTACTTCAAGCCAAGTCAGGGCAGAGATGGGGAAACTCTACAAACTGTGCAGCTCAACCCCAAATACCTTCCCTGTGAGGTTATAGGCAGTGCCTGACATTCTTCCATCAGGTGCTTTTTAAAAAAAAATTTGGGTAATTAAACAGAAGTGGTGTTAAGGTGATCATACAAGCAGTGTAGTTTCCACATTGTTGTATGGAGCACTCACACTGTTGTGAGTAAGAATGTGGCTGTCCCAAGGCCGCCGTGTCATGAGGAAGTCCAGCCTCTCAGCAAGGCTGTGTGAGATGCTCTGGTGACAGGCCCACCTGAGCTCACGTTCAGGTCATCCCAGCCCAGGTGCTGGGCATGTGAGAGGTGACTCCTGTCCTTAGTGGTCAAGTTACCTTCAGCCTTTGAGTTTCCCAACTGAGGCCAAAGGATAAAGCATTCCTGCTGTGCCCTGTTTGATTTCCTGATATAAATGAATGGTTGCTTTATGCAGCAATACTAACCAGAATGTAGACAACCACAAATGTCCACCTCAGAAAAGGACCACCACATTATCTGAGCACATTTACTTCACTCTACATAACAGACAGATTTAAAATGGTATACAAATAAAAATTAATACAACATCTTCAAGTTGTATGCAGATACAAATTTCTAATTGAATCATGTTTTAAGCAGGGATGTCCAACCTTTTGGTGTCTCTGGGCCGCACTGGAAGAAGAAGAGTTGTCTTGGGCCACACGTTAAATACACAAACAATAAAGAAAACTGATGAGCTAAAAAAAAAGGTTTTAAGTAAATTCACAGCCATCCTGGCCTGCATGTGGCCCATGGGCTGTGGGTTGGGCATCCCTGTAAGAATAGTGCACCTATCCCTAAACCTATGTGCAAACCAAACTGTGGGTTAGCTACTTAAAAATAAGGATTCCAGAGGCCATCTCTGGACCATGGTCAAGCAGCCTCACCAGGTGTGGCAATCAGCACGTCCATGCTCCAAATTGCTGCAGGCTACTCCCAGGTACAGCCCTGGCTAAGAAACATTGACTTTAAAATTCTAATGTGCCATTAATATCAACAGACAGTTGGTGTCAGGTCGATACATTACTGATGAAAAAGCAAAATGTGAAAATACGTGAGTCTTAAGGGTTGGTTAAAGGTTGAAGTTGGCCTTGCATGCAAGTTTTTCAAAGCCCATTTCAGATATGTTAGCAAATTACCAATTCTGCATGAGGAGTTGAGGTAGGAGGGGCAAAGTGTGGCATAATTCAGATATGTTTATTTTTCCAATGCCCTCATTCTTCTTGGTGAAATAAGTTAATTTAGATGGTTATGTGTTGAAGGGTAATAGAGCCACAATTACCATTGTGAATGAATTAGGGATCCTCCAAAAATATTTGAGAACAGCACGTTGTGGAATTGAATTGACACACAACATCAAGTTCCGTTTTGACTTTCTGAGGCCATTGGCGAGCTCAAACACATGCAATACTTCTGCTTGGGGTCTCTCTCTAAGGTTCCTAATAGCTCCATCTTCAGCATTTTCTCCCATTTGGCAGTCTCAGCTGGTCACATGGAGGCCATTCACAGCCACACGTGGTCCTCGTTAGCACTTCATTGCTCTGCATCACAAAGTCTAATACCCAGTTGATTAATTGGATGCTATCAACAGCCTTGGAGTAGACTTACTGAGAAGGCAAGACCACTAAATGAAGGCTGGAGGTGCCATGGTGGAGCATAAAGGATCTGTTTAGGATACTTCTTTCTTATGATGACCGGAGTTGAAGGTGTGGACTTTCCCCCAGAGTGGTAGGTGCCTGCTTAATGATTCCTTCTGCTTAATATAATTGGGAAACACCTTTTCCATTTAAAAATTCATGTTTTGAGGATTTTTTTAAAGAGCCCATAGCAAAAAAAAGTACATGTTGACTTTATTTATTTATTTATTTTAATGACTGGATGGTTGGTATAGATTATGAAAAATAGCTTGGAATTTGGAAAAATTTAAGAACTTTATATGGAGAGACTATTTTGTTTAAAAACACCTCTGTTATAAAAAGGGAAGTTTGATTTTCCAATTCTTAGGGGGGAAGGTGATTAGACTCCAGTGTTCTGGAGAAGCTCAGGACATATCTGACTACAATATTAAGTAGTAATGGATTATATTTGAGAAGGCACATGGGATTTAGCAGCAAAGCAAAAGCTGATGTCATTTGGGTATATGCTAAGCAGCAAGTAGTCCACAGTTTGGGGAATAAGAATCCTAAGCCATGGTGCTGGGGAATATGTGTTGATGGCATCTCAGCTGTGGGCATGAAGGAGCATTTTAGACCCTTGCAGGTGTGTGCACATGCTGCTGGCTCTGACAGGCTGAGGGCTCTTGGGTTTAGGTCTTCAGAAGCACATGCTGTTAAAACATTCTCAGTGAAAGCAATATTACTGTCTAGGGGTACAGATTGTTCTTTGGGGGAGGCAAAAAATATTACCCTTTAAAAAATAGGAAGTATAGATATCCATACAGGGTAGTATATCTGTGGCACTAAAATTTCATTGGGGAGGGCGATTGGAAATAAAAAAGTTTTAAAAGGCTCCTTGAGGAGGCAATAATGAAAACAAGTTTAGGAACACTGGTCTAAATGAAGGGGAAAAGGTATCCCTGACACCAAAGTCCAAATGAGTCAAAGCATTTCCATAGTCTGGAACATTCTTTCCAAGTTCATGTCCAGAAAGGCACAAGCCCATGCTAGGGAATACCATCAGACTCTCATGACTAGTCCTGCTATTTCTCTCCTGTCTTCCCCACAGATGATCCATGTATATTTGGACCAATGGCTTACCTGGAATGGGGACTTCATTTCGGGCTCGATCTTAGAAAATTAGTCTATTCTAGGCCTTTCCACATCTCTGCTTCGCAGAAGATGGCTAGAAATAATGACTGTGCATCTTAACCTTGGAGTGAATGGTGAGTAAAACTTGGAGAGATGTCCCAGGCCATACCTACACTGATGTGCGTTGGTCAAGAAACAGCCAGAATCTACGTTGTCTACTTCCTGCTTCCATCTGCTCAGATGGACCACAGCTCCTCCATAAACCCTTCTCAGTTATTTCTGGGAGCCCCAGGCAAGTTTCTCCCTGCTTGTGGGACTCAGGCTTCTCACATTTTTCTTCTTTGAGTCTGCTCACAGGGTAGTTAAGGGAGGGAACTTGTCCCTGCTCTGTTGCTGGGTCATCCATCCCAAAGTGTCACTAAGCTCCTCACTCTTCACTGCAGCTCCAGAGCTGCCTTAGAAAAGGGACATAGTCCTCCCCTCCTCAGCACTCCTATGGAGCCTTTAGGGTGACCTTCCCTCCATTGTCCTCATCATCTTCATCTGCCTTCCAAATTATTGTTTTTTTAGATTTTTATTTATTTATCTTTAGAGAGCGAGGAAGGGAAGGGGAAAGAAAGGGAGAGAAACATCAATGTGTGGTTGCCTTTCACGAACCCCATACTGGGGACCTGGTCTGGAACCCAGGCCCTGACTGGGAATCTAACTGGTGACCCTTTGGTACGCAGGCCCATGCTCAATCTAGTGAGCTACACCAGCCAGGGCCATCTTCGAAATTCTTAACACAAGATGATTTTCTTCTCACAGGATCACTATGTCCCCATGTGTGTTAGTCCATTTAGGCTGCTATAACAAAATGCTACAGGCCAGGTGGTTTATAAACAACAGATATTTATTTCTCACAATTCTGGAGGCTGGAAATCTAAGACTAGGGTGCCAGCATGGTTGGATGAGGGCCCTCTTCTGGGTTGCAGACCTCTCATTGGATCCTTGCATGGCCAAAGGTCCTGTGAGATCACTTTTGTAAGGGCACTAATCCCATTCATGAGGGCTCTACCCTCATAACTTAACATAGCACAGACTACCTCCTAACACTGTCACATTGGGTTAGGATTCCAATGTGTGAATTTTGGGGGGACACAAAAATTCAGACTGTAGCACCATGCAAATGAGCTCATTCATTAAAAGCTAGGTGAGGGGCTATCCCTGGCTCTCAACCCAGCCTTCTGTCAGTTTAAGCTGTACGAAGACCACCCAACTCCAACTGCATGCTACTGATCAGCTGGTGGATAGTGTCAAATTTGGCAGGAGTTCATGAGCAGTGGGGTGTCCTTTGCTCCAAGGGAACTCATTCATTTGTTAACATTCAGCCTCAAGTTCCCAAAGTTTTCATAGGTTGCTTTTTACTGGGGGAAGTGTTGATACATACACTGGCTCATTTAGAAACTGTAAACACCCAGAGAAAAGGAATGGGAAAGGGAATTTCTGGGAACTTTTAGCAGAGCGCAAGAAACATTTTTAAAGAGTAGCAGGGCATAGTCTTGGTGGTAACGGAGACATCTTAGAGTTGAGAAGAAGCTAGCTAGGGACACGAACTCTTAGGGGACTTCACAGAACCAGGAAGACTAACACAGCAAATGGACAATGACATTTGTGTGTGCTGTTCATGAGAGTCTGATGGTGTTCCCTCCCATGGGCCTGTGCCTTTTTGGACATGAACTGGGAAAGAATGATTCTGACAATAGAAATGCTTTGACTCATTTACACTTGGGTCAGGAATACATTTTCCACTTTTTAAAAAAAGCTTCTTTCAGCATGCCTCAGTCCTCAAGCAGAAGCCGAAACTTCTTTGGTATCATTGGTTTACAACCCTTTGATGAAGTCCATGAGAAGATTTTCTCTGGGGATAAAATCTTTCAAATTCATAATGAAGACAAAGTACAAGTTGGGTTATTATTATAATACACTTCCTTTGTGCCAGCTTTGCTGCACTCTATCTCTATAGAAATGTAGGGTTATTTAAATGTTGGTTTCTTCATTTCTTTAGCTGTGAAATTAACACATCTTCCTGGGGGCTAGAGAAAACTATGATGACCCTAAAGGCAATCAAGGAATAGGTGCTGGAAAAAGAATGAATGCGGTTTGCCTATTTCCAAGAATGATGATATGGCTGTATATATCTCCATCTCTGTCTCCGTCTCCCTCCCCGCCTCCTTCTCTACCTTTACCTTCATCTTTCTATCAGTGCAGGCAGGCATTGACAAGTCAGGGTGGGTGCCTCTGTAGGTACTCTTTATTTGCTAGATTGTGGATAACTGGGGAGAGGGAAGGGCACTTAGGTGGTCTGGAAATGTGTCAACCTTTTAAAAACTGGTATGGCCATCTTGATGAATACTTGCTTAACACTTTTCCTTTATTTAGATTTTCCTTTAATTAGTTTTTTGTTTGTTATGATTTTTATAAGGGACTGGGGACAGGAGATGAAAATAATGATGGTGTTTTGTTTTTTTTTTCTTTATAGTAGACAAATGGACAAGGACAGAAACTTAGGGAGACCTGGGCTGGATGCATGTGGCTAGGGTGAAGAAAGCCATTGTAAGCCCATGGTTTTGTTACTGGATACCTCCTGATTTATACAATCTGTTTGCAAGAGTAACTTATTTGCAACAAGGTACTGTTGGAAAGGGTTTTTGTGTCTCTGCTATTCAAGGCCACCCAGTTCAACAGTGTAAAATTTTCTAAGACGAAGTATGATGCCAGACTCAGTGTTTAGTTATTCAAAGACTCATTGGTCTTCTTAAGAGGGTGAATGGAATTTTAAAAAGTGGGTAAGCCCTTTTTATGCTCCATTTAGTTTAAGCAGTCTAAAAGTGCCAAGAAAATGTTCTCAAGTTTATGGTAGACAACTCTGAGCTTGCTGGGCTGTAATGTTTATCATTTTTCTCTTCATGGTGGGATAGTCTCATGACTTTTCCAGAGGAGTACCATAGAGCTAGTTTTCATTTATAAACTGTAACGAAATCTGAGAGATTGAATGGTGTACTTATATTTCTTTTCTTTGAATTGTACTGCAAGATGTAGTCTTTTATCTTACAATTGCTGGAGTCATATATTGGTTTATGGTTTGAAGTAGAACAGAAGTAGTGTTCATGGTTCAATTAAAGTAAGAAATTTTATTCCTTTTCTTACTGAAAGTGCTGCAGTATAGAGCTGGATCCCACCTGTGAATCCTGGAAAAATTGGTTCTAGTAATAACATTTCCTTCTGTGGGCCACCCACCCCTCTAACATCAGTTCTAATCCATATTCATTATTTTTCATCACTTCTGTCAAAAATTAGTGTTCTCCATTTAAATTCGCCCTCCTGACTGCCTCATACTTGGAATCCCTTCAGCACGTAGTCTGTACCACAGCAATATTGTGATTATAGATTATTTGCTCATTAGACCTGTCCTTCAGAAATGAGCTCTCCTATAGCATTCCATTCATTCAACAAATATTTCATGAGTGTCTGTTATGTGACCTATGTCTCTTGTTCAGTAAGGGCTGAAAAATAGTTGAGTGAATAAATACCCACCAGTCTATTGGTGCTGATCATTCAGCAATGAATGAAAGAAATGAGCTTCCTGACCTTGCAAGGCTTATGATTTGGTGGGGAAAGAAGATAGATGTTAAAAATTACTATTACATAATTGACACTTTATATTATGTATTTTATAATTTTGTAACTAATAACTTAACTATCACTATATAAGAGCTACTAAGGAAAAGTATCTGGTGTGCTGAGAATGTTTAATGGAGAGAGCTACACTGGGAATGTCTGGGAATGACAGCAGGTCTCCTTGAAGAAGTGGCATTTTAAATGAGACCTGAAGGATGGATAACATTATACTGATATAGTTTCTGGGGGGGAGCATTTACACCTCTCCAAATAGTATGGCATCTTTGCATCTCTTGAGTCATGCGCAGTGCCTTGCTTGTACCAAGTAGGTGCTAAACAATGAGAATAAGTAAATCCTAAAAAATGAATTGTGAACACTTATTAAGAACCAGACATTGTGCTGTGTGTATTAGGAAGGGGGTGGGTGGGTGGCAAGGATGTGGTGTGGGGCAGGGAGGAATTTCCTGCAACATTTTATCCAAACATCATGGGCTCTCCCCAGTGCCCTCCCTCACTGTTGCCCCCCTTTCTCTCAGCATGTATCCTTAGCTGCTCCTTTCAGGCAAATTGAGTCCATCGACTTGAACGTCCTCAAATTCCTACCTCCACACTTATAAATGTCCCCTCTCTGCACTTTCCCCCACCCCAACCTTACCACTAATCTCAGGGGCATCTCTTCCCTCTCTCCAGGCTGATTTCTCCACCTTGCTTCTGGTCAGATCTACTCAGACCCCTCTTAGAACCGTGCTCAACCTGTTAAATCCAAAGCAATGCTCATTATTCCTCTTTTTTATGTCCTTGGTTGAATTTGACCTTGTCAACCATATTTTTCATTTTTTTAAATTATATTTTATTGATTGTGCTATTACAGTTTTCCTGGTTTTTCCCCCTTTGCCCCCCTCCACCCAGCACTGCCCACTCTCTCAGGCAATTCCCACACCATTGTTCATGTCCATGGGTTATATATATAAATTCTTTGGCTACTCCATTTCATATACTATATTTATATCCCCATGGCTATTCTGTAACTACCTATTTGTACTTCTTAATCCCTCACCTCTTCACCCATTCCTTCACACCCCCTCCCATCTGGCAACCATCAAAACTCTCTCCATACCTAAGAGTCTGTCTCTGTTCTTCTTGTTTGCTAAGTTTGTTTTTAAGATTCAACTGTTGGTAGATACATATTTGTTGCCACTTTATTGTTCATAGTTTTGATTTTCTTCTTTATCTTAAATAAATCCCTTTAACATTTCATATAATAATGGTTGGCTGATGATGAGCTCCCTTAGTTGTTTTTTTTTTTTTTTGTCTGGGAAGCTGTTTATCTGTCCTTTGATTCTAAAGGATAGCTTTGCTGGGTAGAGCAATCTTGGCTGTGGGTCCCTGCTTTCCATGACTCTGAATATTCTTGCCACTCTTTTCTAGCCTGTCAATTGTAGTTTTCTTAAAGTGCAATCCAACATCAGAGACTCTTTTCTTGATAGCAGAGCCTCTTGGTCTTCCTCCAGCTGGTGAATATTCTGTTCTGTCTCTTGTGTTGGCCCCTCCTCCTTCACTTGCCCCTAATATGGTGGGGAAAACACTCAGTTCCATCCTCTGCCTTATTCTTGCTACAAAGAGATCTCACACTCCCTCTCAACACACTCCCTCTGGCTTAAAACTGTAACCTATATGCATATGGTGCCCACATCCATAGTTCCAGCCCAGAGTTTATTCCTGGTCTCCAAAATCATTTATCCAACCACCTTCTAGATATCCTCACTCATAATAGTGCAATTGTTTCAAATTCAATCTCTTCTAAATTGAGCTCATTTTTTTTTCCCACAAACCAAACCTTCCTATTGTATTCTCTGCCTGGTAAATTACACTGTCCTATACACTGTCATTCCAACTGAAAACTGACAGTCGTCTTTGACTCTGCCCTTTCCTTTTCACCCCATTTCCTAGTTGGTGAATGAATTGTGCACATTCTCAAAGTCTCTCTTTTATGTCTCTCCCATGTCTTCTGCTACTGATTTATTTCAGGCTTTCCTCATTTCTTACCTGGATCATTGCAATGGCCTTCTAACTGGGACCCCTCCCTTCAGTCTTGGAAGTCTCCAACCCATCCTCCATGCTGCCATTAGGGTGAGTTTTCCAAGATACAAATCTGACCATGTCTCTCTCACTTTAACCCTTTCAATGATTCTCCATTCTTAAGGATAAGCTCCAAACTCTTTAGATGGTTTTCAAGATCTTTCATATCTAGACTTTGTCCCTATTCTGGTCTTACCTTTTTCTTTTCTTTTATTTGTTTATTTATTTTTAATTTTTATTGCTGTTCAGTTACAGTTGTCTGCATTTTCTCCCCACCCCTCCACTCCACCTCAGCCAAACCCACCTCCCACCTCCCCTTTGATTTTGTCCATGTGTCCTTTATAGTAGTTCCTGAAAACTCCTCTCCCCATCATCCCTTCCCCACTCCTCTCTGGTTATTGTTAGATTGTTCTTAACTTCAATGTTTCTGGTTATATTTTGTTTGCTTTTTTCTTTTGTTGATTATGTTCCAGTTAAAGGTGAGATCATATGGTATTTGTCCCTCATGGCCTGGTTTATTTCACTTAGCATAATACAACTGCCCTTTGACCCAGCAATTCCACTGCTGGGATTATACCCTGAGAACCCTGAAACACCAATCCAAAAGAACCTATGCACCCCAATGTTCATAGCAGCACAATTTGCAATAGCCAAGTACTGGAAGCAACCTAAGTGCCCATCAGCAAATGAGTGGATCAAAAAACTATGGTACATTTACACAATGGAATTCTACGCAGCAGAGAGAAAGAAGGAGCTTATACCCTTTGCGACAGCATGGATGGCCTTACCTTTTTCTATGTTTCACCATACACTATAGTTCCTTGTACTATCTCAGGATTCCATGCTCTGCACTTGTGTCTTCCTGTGTTTGGAAAGCTGTTTTCTCTTTTGACTGCCACATAAAAATTTGAGCTCTTCTTAAAATTTAGTGCACAGACCAAGCATTTCTCAGGCTTAAGACCGTATGCATGTCTGTATGTATGTGATTGATATAATTCACTAGTAGGTGCCCAGGATGCAAACCCAACTAATTTAAGATTTGGGGAGAGATATGTATATTTTCTAAGACTTTTGAGATCCTTTAGTTATGCATATATCATCCTTCTTAAATTATCAGGAACTGCAACACAAGGCTACTAACACACTGGTTAAGAATTCTGCCACATACTAGGCCCTCAGTAAAATCTGATGGTTGACCAACTATCTGACATCTAATATAGCAGGCCAAAATGCTTTTATAAGTCCACAGTTCAAAGGAAGTGGATTGGGAGCAGGGCACAAATCTGTGAAAATGGCTCCCCAAAAAGAGTAAAGGAAAAATAGGATGCTTTAGGGTTGTTGTTTGTTTCTTCCCTCAATGTCTTGGAATATTGGTAGAGTCAAGTGAACTCCGGCCATCAGATGGCAAATACCTGTGTAGCTAGGGTTGTGGGTAGAACTGGGTCTTCCTGACTACTCTGTGCCCTCTCTGATTTGGAAAAAGTGAAAACACAAGTTGAAGGGAAAGTTTATTATCTTAAAGTTATCTCCTAGCTATCTCTTTATTTCTCTTATATTTCTCTTAGTGAAGACAAAAGAGAAGGTGGTATGAGAAGAAAACAGACACATCTCCAACTCTGAGGACACACAAGTTCCTGAGAATAAGTCTGTGTAGTGATTTTGAGATTGTCTGCTTAACCTCAGTAAGGCCCTAGAAATGTAGCTGGTGCTTCTTTCTAGCTGGCAGAGCAAAAGGCGGTTGGGGTAGAGATGAAAGCCAGCTTTAATAAATGGAATAGAAGGCTTGACTCTTTCTAAATGTGCTGTGCAATTTGCTAGTAAAAGCACTTATTTATTTTAGCAAAGCCTTAGGTTTAGCCAGATTTTGGTTTTATAGGTTTAATGTAATATCAGCATCATTTATTGTAATGTAGCTCTTAAAGTTTTTGACCTTCAGAAGAAATAAAATAGGAAATATATTGGACATATAAAAAGTGAAGTACAAGTTTTCAGTGGAAATTTAACAGGAAGGAGTAAGTTGGAAGCAGATTTCGACTTTGTTCTCAAATTAATTTTAACCTGAGAGAGTTTCTAGAGTAACAAATGCATTTGTTTGGCTGTGTCAAAGGTTAAACTCTAGGCAGGCAGTCAAACAAACTCCCTAATCCTTTTAGGTTTCCTCCGGAGAACAGGAAAAAGAAATCAGGGGACTTGGTAGGGTTGCTCTGGAGAATACTTTTAAATTACTGTGACTTTGAAGTGGAGCTCCTGTTGATCCTACCAAATCTCTACTAGAGGAGAATTGCTGCCACCTAATTGCTGAGGTTTAAAAGTGTTACACAGCCCAAATGCCTTTTGCTGGAATGACTTCAGAAAGTCTGCTCTCACCATCAGGGCTCCTTCTTGGCAGCACGTACCTGGATCACTTGCGTCCTGCACTCTCACCTGCCTTGTTGCAGGATTTCCTTTGAATCCATCAGATGGGGAATCTTGCATGTCTAAGGAATCTCAGCTGAGGGTCAGTCGGTCCACCTGGCTTCCTCTCAGGAATCCATTTACAGTTCCAGAATTGCCAACAATTTCTTTACCCACAGCTCAAACAACCTAGGGTTTTCCAAAACCTTTGCAGAGGTGAAACCATATTAGTTTGATTTTCTGGGTTTCAATTTCCCTCAGAAGTCCAGGGTGGCTCATGTTCAGTTCGAGGGGCATAAATTAGCACCTGAGGAGGCCTCCCCACAAGGAGGCCTTGAAGGCTGGAAGAGCTGGCTTTGTGCTCGGCCATCCAGCCCAGGTGACTGTGTTCTCCCCAGAACACTCAATAGACACTGGTGTGTACACCATAAGGCTGACTGCTTTGTTTGTAGTGAGAAATGTCCCTGGAGGCTGGACCCTTGCAACTCAGCAAGTACTTTCACTCTGAAAGGTAGGGAAAGAGCAAGAATGGTGAGAATCAGGAGCACACAGAATTTTTTTTTCCCCAGGCCATGGGGTGCCTCTCAATGGAGGGTGCTTCTTTAGTCCTCAGATTTGTTCCTTTTTATAATTCGGTTCTCTCCTTCCTTGAGAGGGTTGAATAAACCTTGACAAATTTTTCCTCTTTAGTTAAGAGTTAGTTCACACATACTTTCTTCAGGTAAGTTGATGCCACTGATCAGACTGAAGATTTGTTTACATTTCACTAAGAGCAAATTGTTTTTTTCCAGCTTCTCTCCTGTTTTTCAGGTGGAAGAGACAGCCTGCTGCAGATATCAGATGTCATTTGCCATGTGTTTCCTGGAAACTAGTTCAGTATTTGAGAGTCATTCCCCGTGTACCAACCACAGTGTATATGTGCAGATTTTAATGAAAGTGAATCACAGTATACTTTATTTTGAGGATTTTGCAACCCAACTGGCAATAATAAGATGCTAAAAACAGGTTAGAAAATGTCTGTCTTAGAATAATTACAAAATAATTGAAAAACTTTTCATTTGGAAAACTCAAAAGGGATATTGAAACTTTTAAAAGACAGAACGGGAGATAGTACCACATTCATAATAGTGAAATAAGCAAACAGAAAATGTCAAATGTCAAAACATAGTTGAGGAAAACCATAAGACATCCTGAAAATCATGAAAGTGGGCGTAATTAAATGGAAACGCATGTATGCAGACACCAATTTACATATATATTTTTCTGAACCATTTGAGAAGAGTGATACATATCAGGCCACTTTACCTGATAATAATTCATAAGAACAAGAATATTCTCATGTGTGTCCACAATATCAGTGTCAAATTTAGGACATTTATTGGGGGTTTTTTTTTTGGCACATTTATTGTGGATACAGTGCTTTAATGTATAATCCACATTCCAGTTCTGTCAATTATCTCAACAGTGTCCTTCCCCACAGTGACCTGCCTCCCCCAACACAGTATGCCACATGGAAGCACTGGTTTTTAGCTGTGATAGTTCTTTTGTTGTCTGTTTCTGCTTTTGGGTCATTTACATATTTTGAAGACAATGGGCCAGTAATTTTAAGAATGTCTCTGAATTTTGGATTTCTATGATTTCTCCTGATTAGATTCAGATTATATTCTTTTTTTGGTTGATATGATAGATTTTTTAAAATTATATTTTATTGATTATGCCATTACAGTTGTCCCAATTTAAACCTCTTTGCCCACCTCCACCCAGCACTGCCCACTCCCTCAGGCAATCCGCCCTCCATTGTTCATGTCCATGGGTCATGTGTGTAAGTTCTTTGGCTACTCCATTTCCTATATTGCACTTTATATCCACATGGCTATTCTGTAAGTACCTATCTGTACTTCTTAATCCCTTCACCTCTTCACTCATTCCCCTACACCTGCCTCCCATCTGGCAACCATCAAAACGCTCTCTGTATCCATGACTCTGTTCTTGTTTCTTAGTTTGTTTTATAGATTCAATTGTTGATAGAAATGTACTTGTTGCCATTTTATTGTTCATAGTTTTGATCTTCTTTTTTTCTTAAATAAGTCCCTTTAACATTTCATATTATAATGGCGATGAATTCCTTTAGTTTTTGAGTGTTGTTAGGATAACAGGATAACCATGAGGAAAAGATACAATACACCAGGATAAATTCTAAGTGTATTAGAGATTTACTATAAAAGTTAAACTTTATAATTACTAGGTGAAGAAATGGGTGAGAAAATATTCCATATGATTCAAAACCCATAAGCAGTATGAGTTGATAAATATGTAGGATAAAATCATTTTTGTGCGCTCCTTCCAGATAACATTCATGGTAAGCTGACAAAATATTTGCAAACTCTAGCACAAATAAAGAATTAATATCATATTATTTAAAGGGCTTCTAAAAAATTTTAAAAAACCAACAATTCTATAGAAAAATACAGATATTGGCAACTTAGAGCAAAAGAAATTCAAACAGCCTTTAGGAATGTGAAAAGGTAGTTAGTCTTACTTCTAATAAGAGAAATGTAAATTAAAACTACACTGATATACAACTTCTCAGCTTTCACACTGGCAAAACTTCAAAAGTTTTACATTAGGAACTCCCAGTTTGTTTAAAAATAAGTACTCTTGGGCATTATTAGCGGGAATGCAAACTATCACAGAATTTTGACAATATCTAGAAAAGCTACACATTCATTCATTCTTTTGTCAAGCAATCCCACTTCTAAGAAACTATCACAAAGACACAATCTATCTGCAAAATTATGTTCTCAAGTTATGCACAAGCATAACTTGGAGCAGTATTTGCAATGGCAAAAGACTGGAGGCAATCTATGTGTGCATCAATAGGAGACTAGTTGAATAATTTATAACACAGCTACCCAATGGAGTACAATACTATGTGGCTGTAAAAAAAAAATAAAGAGTACTATATAACTATAAAAACAGATTAAAGCCTCGACTTTAATCTATGGTGGGGAGGGGTGTGGTCATTGGTTCGATTCCCAGTTGGTCAGGTACATGCCTGGGTTCTGTGTTGCAGGCCAGGTCCCCAGTTGGGGGCATGCAAGAGGCAACAGATGGGTGTTTCTCTCTCACACTAATGTTTGTCTCCTTCTCTTTCTCCCTCCCTTCTCCTCTCTCTAAAAATAAATAAAATCTTTTAAAAAACAAATTAAAAATTAGGAGTCCTGTGTAACCATAATAACAGGTTAAAGTAAATAAGTGTGTGTATATATTTTCACATAGTGATTTTCACACAGGTTATATTGTTAATATTAAGCGAAAAAAGCAAGGTGGAGAAAAATGATCAAAGAAAGGGGACTGATGACTACAATAGATTGAAATATGCAAAATGCTTTTAAATTTATGGGTTCATGATAGTATGTAAAGGTAAAAACAGAAGAAGCCTTTTGAGGATGCTAGGGAACTCATTCTTTGGAAAATTGATAAAGGGAAACAATCAAACATTTTACCTTTTCTGTGCAAAGTGTGCCTCTTGGCAGTCAAATAGTTGATGAACAACCATCTTCTTTAAAGAAGTACTCAAGCTAGGCCAATATCGCTGATGAACATAGACGCTAAAATTCTCAACAAAATATTAGCAAACCGCATCCAGCAATACATTAAAAAGATCATCCACCATGACCAAGTGGGATTCATCCCAGGGATGCAAGGATGGTACAATATTCTCAAATCAATAAATATAATACATCACATCAACAACAGCAAAGACAAAAATCACATGATCATATCAATAGATGTGGAAAAAGCGTTCCATAAGATACAGCACCCATTTCTGATAAAAACACTCAGCAAAGTGGGAATAAAGGGAGCAGTCCTCAACATAATAAAGGCCATATATGAGAGACCTACAGCCAACATCACACTCAACGGACAAAAACTTAGAGCTTTCCCACTAACATCAGGAACAAGACAAGGATGCCCTCTCTCACCACTCCTATTCAACATAGTATTGGAAGTCCTAGCCATAGCAATCAGACAAGAAAAAGCAATAAAAGGCATCCAAATTGGAAAGGAGGAAATGAAACTCTCACTGTTTGCAGACGACATGATAGTGTACATGGAAAACCCTA
Organism: Desmodus rotundus; assembly: GCF_022682495.2. NCBI lineage: Eukaryota > Metazoa > Chordata > Mammalia > Chiroptera > Phyllostomidae > Desmodus > Desmodus rotundus. The sequence goes on along the minus strand of NC_071397.1, from coordinate 41,831,198 downwards.
TAGACTCCACTAAAAAACTACTCGACCTAATAAATGAATTTGGCAAAACAGATGGGTAGAAAGTCAATACGCAGAAATCAAAGGCATTCCTGTATACCAGCAACGAAACTGCAGAAACAGAAATCAGGAAAAAAATCCCATTCGATATAGCAACAAGAAAAATAAAGTACCTAGGAATAAACCTAACCAAGGAGGTAAAAGACCTGTACTCAGAAAACTACACAACACTGAAGAAAGAAATTAAGGAAGATACAAACAAATGGAAGCATGTACCATGTTCATGGATTGGAAGAATTAACATCATCAAAATGGCCATACTACCCAAAGCAATTTACAGATTCAATGCAATCCCTATTAGAGTACCCATGACATATTTCACAGATATAGAACAAACATTGCAGAAATTCATATGGAACCATAAACGACCCCGAATAGCTGCAGCAATTTTGAGAAAGAAGAACAAAGCAGGAGGGATCACAATACCTGATATCAAACTGTATTACAAGGCCACTGTAATCAAAACAGCCTGGTACTGGCATAAAAACAGGCACATAGACCAATGGAACAGAACAGAAAGCCCAGAAATAAACGCAAGTCTTTATGGTCAATTAATATTTGACAAAGGAGGCAGGAGCATAAAATGGAGCAAAAACAGCCTCTTCAACAGATGGTGTTGGGAGATCTGGACAGCTACGTGCAAAAAAATGAAACTCGATCACCAACTTACGCCATACACGAAAATAAACTCAAGATGGATAAAAGACTTAAATATAAGTTGTAACACCATACAAGTCCTAGAGGAAAACATTGTCAGGAAGGTCTGAGACATTCCACGCAGCAACATCCTCAGAGACACATCCCCTAAAGCAAGGGACATAAAGGAAAGAATAAACAAATGGGACCTCATCCAAATAAAAAGCTTCTGCAAGGCTAAAGAAAAGAGCACCAAATTACAAAGAGAACCAACAGTATGGGAAAACATATTTGCCAATGATACCTCAGACAAGGGCCTGATCTCCAAAATATATAAAGAACTCACAGGACTCCACTCCAGGAATTCAAACAACCCAATTAAAAAATGGGCAAAGGACTTGAACAGACACTTCTCCAAGGAAGACATACAGAGGGCCCAGAGACATATGAAAAGATGCTCAGCATCACTAGCCATCAGAGAGATGCAAATCAAAACCACAATGAGGTATCATCTCACACCAGTCAGAGTGGCCAACATAAACAAATCCACAAACAAATGTTGGAGAGGATGCGGAGAAAAGGGAACCCTAGTGCACTGTTGGTAGGAGTGCAGACTGGTGAGGCCACCGTGGAAAACAGTATGGAATTTCCTCAGAAAACTAAAAATGGAACTGCCCTTGGACCCAGCAATTCTGCTGCTGGGATTACACCCTAAGAACCCCTAAACACCAATCCAAAAGAACCTATGCACCCCAATGTTCATAGCAGCACAATTTACAATAGCCAAGTACTGGAAGCAACCAAAGTGCCCATCAGCAAACGAGTGGATCCAAAAACTATGGTATGTTTACACAATGGAATTCTACGCAGCAGAGAGAAAGAAGGAGCTCCTACCCTTTGCAACAGCATGGATGAAACTGGAGAGCATTATGCTAAGTGAAATAAGCCAGGAGGTGAGGGACAAATACCATATGATCTCACCTTTAACTGGAACATAATCAATAGAAGAAAAAGCAAACAAAATATAACCAGAGACATTGAAGTTAAGAACAATCTAACAATAGCCAGGGCGGGGAGGTAGGATGGGGGCGGGGACAGTGGGAAGAGGGGATTACAGGAACTACTATAAAGGACACATGGACAAAACCAAGGGGGAGTGTGGAGGTGGGGGAGGGAGGTGGGTTCACCTGGGGTGGGGTGGAGGGATGGGGAGAAAAGGCATACAACTGTAATTGAATAACAATAAAAATTAAAAAAAAAAAAAAGAAGTACTCAAGCTAAATGAAGAATGAGGATATCTCCATTTTCCAACCATTAATGAAACAATTCAGGCAACGATCTGTAATGGCTGCTAACATCACAAAATGGAGGCAATCAAATATGATATGCTTCCTGATGCTTGTATTTAAGCACTCATGAAATACTTTTTAAAAACAACGGAACCTGAATGTAATCAAACCTCTAGACCTAACTGATAGTTTCCAGGAAGCAATAGGGGAAGAGGGACATGTTAAATGACACCATGCAGATACAACCAGCAAAATTCAGAGTGTGAGAAATGATTCAGAAAAAAACCCCTGGTTTCTTCAACAACAAATTGTGTGTGTGTGCGTGTGCATGTGTGTGTATGTGAGAGAGAGAAAGAGCAAGCTACAAATTGATATATGAGATGTATCAATTGCAATATATGGACAATTTGAACAAATAATAAAAAGCATAATGAGACAACCAGAAAGTTTGGTTATAGACTAGATATTTGATTATATTTAGGAATTTATATATTTAGTAATGACTATGTTAAAAGGAGCCCTTATCTTTTAAAGATACAGACTGAAATATTTACAAATGAGTTTAAATAATGTCTGGGATTTGCCTTAAGGAAACCAGTGTTGGTGGAGTGAGTTATAGATGAAACATGATTAGCCATAGGTTGATAATTGTTTAGACTAGGTGATGGGTGAAAGTTCATTATATTAACTTTCTCTGTTTGTATATGTTTGACATTTTCCATAAAAAAAGAGAAGATGTATATTTAGAGATAAGACTTTTTCCTCACCCACAGGTATGGTGAAATCATGGAATAAACTAGCCTTTTCTAGGGAATCCTGATACACTGTCAGGATTATAAATTGGTGCAGCTGCTATAGAAGACTGCATGGGAATTCTAGTTCAAAACTAGAAGTACCACATGATACCAATTTCTCTTCTTGGTATTTAACCCAAAATATGAAAACACAAATTCAAAAAGATATATGTACCCCTATGTTTATTGCAGCATCACTTACAATAGTCGAAATATAGAAGCAACCTAACTGTTCATTGACAGATTAACAGATAGACATATACTACTTAGCCATAAAAAAGATGAAATCTTACCATTTGTGGCAACATAGATGGGTCTTGAAGTATCATGCTAAGTGAAATAAGTCATATATATAGTAAAAAAATTGTACGATTTTATGCACATGTGGAATCTAAAATATATGAGAAATAGATGAACAAATAAAAAAAGTCAAAAGCACACTTATAGATACAGACAACAGATTGGTGGTCACAAGAGGGGGAGGGGGTGGAGTAAGGGTTCAAATATATGGTGACTGATGGAAAATAGACTTCTGATGGTGAGCATTCTAGAGAATACACAGATATCAAATTATGTTGTACCCCTGAAATTTGTGTAGTGTTAATAATCAATGTTACCTCCATAAAAACAATATGGCCTTTTCTTTATTAAATGGAAAGCATAACTGCCATTTTGGGATTTTTAGAGTACTATGAAGAGGGTAGATGTATCCCTTAGAAACTGCCACGGGCCTCCTGGAGGTGCTATGTGCACTTAGTGACTTCTAGCTCAAAGGTGTCCCCTCTAAAACACTGAGAGGGGCTGTCACAATTTCAGATCCAAGGTCAGCTTTTGCAGGTTGCTCCCAGAAGACTGTACCAACGGAGTGCTTTGAGGAACTCAGCTGTGCCTTGTCTGTGACCTCAGTGTGTGAAGTGTGTGTGGCTCTCTTTGCATCTGTTCCAGAAGTGTTTCTGACTCCCCTTTGTGTGGTCTGTCAGTGGCTGATCAGGTGCTGAATGGGGGTCAGGTGGACCCCTTACCAGAAGTTATGCTAAGAACTCCATCTCATTTTGCTGAGTGAGGCTGTCAACTAGAATCGGTTTCCTGAAAGGAAAAGTATATTTCCTGTTACCATTGCCAGAGCCATTCGTTCCCACCAGTGGTATTTTAATTGCATACCAAGAAGCAGTCTGCATATTTGGTTGCCCAACATGTCTAAATTTGTCTCAAAATGATTCCAGTGCATTTTCTCTTTCAGCAATTGAATAGAGTATTTTAATGGGGGATGCGATGCACAGACACATATTAGGGTGAGGTTCCCAACTGTCTGGAACCGATACAACTCTAATTTATTTTGATTTAAAAAATTAAATTTCTTGAAATGGTAAAATCCCATCTTTCAGGCATTTGGAGTCACTATTAAAATTATAAGAGATATAATCATTGCTACATTACAGTTGAGAAAATTTGTCAGCTTTAGACTATTTCTGTTTTGACTATATAGTCTAGAAATAAAACTGGGTATGTTGATCTCATCCCATTTTATTACCTGTTCCCATGGGTAGCTGAGGGCATATTCCCACAGATGCAGGCTCTCAGAATGTCTTCTGGGCCTGACTTAACTTGAGAAATATATCTTAAAAGCTACTGGATTATCTCTGGGTTGGGTTGTGGGGGCTACTTCAGAAGCTGAATCCAGACCCTTTCCACATTTGCCCTGGTTGAATTTGTTGATGTTGGCCTGTGCCTATCACTAGTACTGTCACACATTTAGAGCTTTTTATTTTTCTTTTTAAAAATTGCCTCCAGCAAATATGCCCAGAAAACATGAGTGCAGAATGGAGGACAGTGGCCCAAGTGTGTGGGTGGTCACTAGTCAAGACCTGTGTCTTCATTTGGGGTCAGAGCTGAGTTTGCTGAGTTGTCTGGAATCCTATTCTGAGTCTGTGTTATTTCTGGATTTTCTGTCTTAGATGCATCATTTCAACTTGGAGAAGGAATAAGTAAAAAGATATCTTCATTTATTTTTAAACATTGTGTTCTTATGGGGAAACCATATCATTAATATGCTTACTACCTGATTTTTTAAAGAAGTAGAGTGTCATGGCCAAAAGTAATTAAACTGATAGAAATTCATATAGTTTGATATTGTGGGGAATCTGAGGAAGATAGTTTTTCTCTTCAAAGAGTTCTCAGCATAAGAAACCTGACAGTTGTCAGACTGGACCTTTGATGTTCATGGATTTGATATTAGAGATTTCAACTCTTCTCAACCCATCCTCAAGGCCTAACAAAGAGCCATTTAGAATTTTGGTTGAGGAAGGGGTCACTGAGCCAGTAATTGAGTCTGGCAGTCTTTGCCCATCCTTTCCCTCTTTCCATGACACTTCCACCAGAACTCATTTTTGTTGTTATCCACTCCAGCAACAAATTCATTGTGGAAACTATAGTCTTCCTGATACTGAGGGATTTGCTGATACATGAAGATTTCAGGAACGGCAAGGGCACCATCAGAGCTGGCAGAGAGCACTAAGCCCACCAAGGTAGGTCAGAGAAGGCTCCAAGGAAGCTAAAATGCCTGCACTGAGCCCTGGTGAATTGGTAGGAATTGGTCAGGGAAATACATAGTAGGCAGTCACTGAACATCTGGAATAAACCTTGCATCTTGTGCAAGGAAAGAGCACATTCAGAGAGCAAGAGAGTGGACCGAATGGCATATTTTTTGGGGGGAAAGTCAGTAGTTCAGCCCTTCAGTATTTGACAAATATGTATTTATTGAGCCTCTACCATGTGAGGCTCTGCTGTAGGGGTTGGGAATAAGGTTGTGAACAAAACTGATAAGCTCCAACTTTTCTAGAACTTGGGGAAGATTGAAATTAAACAATCGACCAATAATTAAGATAATTGCAGATTGATAATAACTGCAAGAGGATGTGCCAGAGCGATTAGGAGTCAGGTATTATTAGTTCTCCCAGGGCTTTTACATTTAAAAGGGTGATTATTTACTCATAGGATCAAATGTCTAATTATGATATTTTATTTTTTAATTATATTTTATTAATTATACTATTACAATTGTCCTGGTTTTTCTCCTTTTGCCCCCTTCCACTCAGCACCTCACACTCCCTCAGGCAATCTCCCAACCATTGTTCATGCATGTCCATGGGTCCTGTGTATAAGTTCTTTGGCTTCTCCATTTCCTTTACTGTACTTTACATCCCCATGGCTGTTCTGTACCTACCTATTTGTACTTCTTGATCCCCCACCTCTTCACCCATTTTCCCACACTCCCTCCCATCTGGCAGCCATTAAAACACTCTCCATATCCATGATTCTGTCCCTGTTCTTCTTGTTTGCTTAGTTTGTTTTTAAGATTCAATTGTTGATAGATATGTATTTTTGCCATTTTATTGCTCAGTATTTTGACCTTTTTCTTAAATAAATTCCTTTAACATTTCATATAATAATGGTGTGATGATAATGAATTCCTTTAGCTTTTTCTTGTCTGGGAAGCTCTTTATCTGCCCTTCGATTGTAAATGATAGCTTTGCTGGGTAGAGCGGTCTTGGCTGTAGGTCCCTGCTTTTGATGATGGAATATTTCTTGCCAATCCCTTCTAGCATGCAAAGTTTCTTTTGAGAAATCAGCTGATGGCCTATAGAAACTCCCCTGTAGGTAACTAAGTTCTTTTCTCTTGCTGCTTTTAAGATTCTCTCTTTATCTTTAACCTTTCGCATTTTAATTACAATGTGTCTTACAGCGAGCTTCTTTGCATCCATCTTGTTTGGACTCTATGCTTCCTGGACTTGCTTGTCTATTTCCTTCATCAAATTAGGGAAGTTTTCTTTCATTATTTTTTTCAAATAGGTTTCCAGTTTCTTGTTCTTTCTCTTCTCCTTCTGGCACTGCTATTATCTGAATGTTGGACATCTTGAAGTTGTCCCATGGGCTGCTTATACTAGCCTCATTTTTTGAATTTTCTTTTCTTCTCATTGTTCTGATTGCTTGTTTTTTGGTTTGTTTGGTAATTTTTTTGTTTTGTTTTGCTTTTTTTGTTTTCTTATGTTCCAAATCATCGATTTGGTTCTCAGCTCCATCTACTCTACTGTTGTTTCCCTATAAATTGTTTTTTATTTCAATTAATGTATCCTTTGTTTCTGACTGGATCTTTTTTATGCTGCTGAATTCCTCACTAAATTCCTTATGCATCCTTATAACCAATGTTTTGAACTCTGCGTCGGATAGATTGCTTATCTCCATTTCATTTAGCTCTTTTCCTGGAGTTTTGATCTGTTCTTTCATTTGGGCCATATTTCTTTGTCTCCTCGTTTTGGCAGCCTCCTTGTGTTTGTTTCTATGTATTAGGTAGAGCTGCTTTGACTCTGTGTCTTGATAGTGTGGCCTAATGTAGTAGGTCTCCTGTAGGCTCTAGTAGCACAGCCTTCCCTATCATTTAAGCTGGGTACGTGAGGTGTGCGCTTTGTGTGGGCTGCGTACACCCTCCTCTTGTAGTTGAGCCCTGGTTGCTGTCGGTAGATCAATGGCAGAGATTTACCCAGGCCAGTCAGCTGTAAGGATTGGCTGTGACCACCAGCCTCCGCCCTCATGGAGGATCAGCTGTTCAGGGGCAGGGTTGTGGTGCTCCAACATTGTCTATAGCTGTCCACTGGTTGAGCTGGCCCTGGGGTTTCCCAGGTGGTACAGGCCATAGTTAGTCCCCACCTTTGTTCTGCCTGGGGCCACCCTGCCTAGCTGTAAAGCAATCTGAGATGGCTCCTATTTGTGCTGGGATTAGAGATTCCCAGGTAAAGCCAAGCTGTGAATCTAGGCTGGCTGCTGCTAGTGCTGGGTCTGGGGCCCACTGAGACTGGCTGTTGCTTGTTTGAGAGGATTTAAAAAGTTGCACAGCATGATCCAAGACCAGCAATTCATATGGAACAGCAGCTTAGGTGGGCTGGTAAATTGGGTGGGGTGGAGTCTCTGGGTATCTCCAAGGTGGGCCAAACAGTGTTAGCCAGGCTGATGGAACTTCAGATATGACACCAGCTTGCTGGTTCTGTGGCTCTGTGGCTTGAGTCGGGAGGGTTTAGAAAAGGGACAATGATATCTGCTTACCTTTCTGTCTGGGAAAAAGCTGTCCCCCAGCTCCCGCCTTGATGCCAGACACTTCAGTTTATCCCACTATGACACTGGTGCCTTTCAAGCTGCTACTGCAGGGATGGAGCTCAGAGGGAGTGAGTCTGAGTAAGTTCCTGTGTGTGATTTCTTTAAGAGGAACTGCTTTGAGCTCCAGCCGTTTTTTCCACTGACTCAATCCCCACCGTTTTTTGTAGCCAGAAGCTGTGGGGACTTATCATCCCTGCGGTGGACCCTGAGCTGAGGGGCCTGGTGTGAGGCTGGCGCCCCTCACTCTGGAGATACCCCTCTGGAATTTTTATCCACCACTCGTGGGTGTGGGACCAACCCTTTCTGTGTCTGTGCCCATGCCTCTTGTACCAGTCTGGTTGGATATTGATGTGGATCCCGGCCCTCAGTAGGATCTGTGTGTTGTGGCTGCAATGGACAAATTCACATGGACTACCAAGTCCTGTGGAGGAAAAGGAACAGCTCAGCCAACTCTCTCAAGAGGAGAGCGCCTCGACCCTTGCCTTGACAGACTTTTATTGCTTTTCTGGGCACATTACATTAAGGACGATCCTCATTTACTACGCACAGGTTCACTTTAGGCTTACAGAAAACAAAGGAGAGGGTGTTGCTAATTACATAAAAGAGGAAGGATATTTGCAAATGTGAAGGGAAAAGTGGTTAAGCTGGATACACTCATCCTTGGAAGGTTTAGCATAGATTTTAGGAAGTTATTTTAAAGATATGCAGTAAACGTTTACTGCCTCAATTCAGGGTGAGGGAATTTTAGCAAAAAGCAAGTTTCAACGCAGCTTAGGTAGAATGAGGGCCTGATTCCCCACGGGAGAACCTATCCATGGGTGTGGGTCCTGTGTGCTGGACCTCGCTCCCCACTGGCCTTTCTTAGTGGGAGCTGAGCCCACGCCATGCAGAACGGTCTCCTATAGGATGTGGCTTCTTCAATTCTGTGGTTGTCAGACTGCCATTCAACTCAATTTCTGATGGTTCTGAGTGATGGTTGTCTATATTTTAGTTGTAATTTTGATGTGGTTGTGTAAAGAGGTGAGTCATGTTTGCCAATGCCACCATTTTGACCAGAAGTCTTCTAATTATGATATCTTAGAGGAAGTTTAATGTCATAGCAGAAGAGTCCTTTTGCTGGTCTCTTAAATCACCAAACATGAGATTGGGCTTGCCCATGGGAATGATGATGGGCATAGGCCTGTGATAAGGGAAAGGAAGGAAGAAAATAAAGGTGTTAAGAAAAGAAAGAGGAGGGAGAGAGTGATAGAGTAAGAAGACCAAGGCACACATTGTGGTATGAATTATTAACAATAATTGCCAACATTTTTGGGTGCTTATTGTTGGTCAGGCACAGTGCTAAGTCATTCAGATGTACTAATTCATTTTATCTTTATCAAAATCCTTTGAGGTAGTTACCAGTATTGCCCTCATTTTATATATAAGGAAACTGAGACAGAGAAAGGTTTAGTGAGCTGTCCAATGCTTGTAGCCAGATTTGAGACTCAAGTCCAGACACGTTGTCTCCACAGTCCAAACTCCCAACCATGAGTTTTACTGCTGCCGCCAATGACTTTGGATGGCACAGTAGCTCCCTTACCCTGCATTCATTTATTGTGCACTCATCTTTGGAGATCTGGAGCCAGTTCAAACTTGCAATTTCACAGAAACAATTTTAGCCTTTCTAATGTCTTAACTTTGAGCTCAACTCTCTTTTGCCTCCTAGAGATATTACCTAGGTAGCCTGTGGGGATCCAGGGAGAAAGGTGTTATCAGAATCTCTGTTTTGCTGCTCCAGACAAAAAGCTCCCACTGGGATGCACATGGTCTCTGGTTCATATCTGAGCCCATAACTGGACCACTGGGATGGCCTATGAAAACTCTGGTGCTTTAGAGTCATGGATTGAAGCCTGGAAAGAAAACATGAGGATTTTACTCAGTGATGTCAAGATGATGAGAATCTGAAGACAAATTCTAATGACCTTTAGGAAAGGGGATTTCATGGCATTCATGTGATATCATTCATTCCCATGTCTAAACAACCTGTGATCAGCATATTCTTTTCCTCTCTGTCTTGTATTTACTGTGACTTCATTGCACATAAAAATTACCTGTTACCACCCTTGATGTACTTGAAATCTCTTCAGAAATTTTCAATTATTTACATTAAATAATCAATCACCTTCTTTCTAACCCAGAGCTTTTTTCAGACTCTCTATGGGAATTTTTTACTGTTGCCTCAAGCCTGAGCAGTGTTTTGGGGATGATTATGTATGTGATGGACATAGATTTTCTTTGTCTTGCTCAATTTACAAAATTTTTCTGGAACTGTAATTGATGTGTGTATATTAATTACTACACATTGCTTCTTTGTATGGAAGTGAGCATTATTTTGAATGATGGGAAATAATGAAAACCATAATTACATGACTACTATATGCTACACTGGGGAAAAGGTTGGGTTTGGGCAGCAAAGGTCCAAGTCCTGGCTTCTTGGCTCACTAGCCACCCTTTGACCAGTAGCCTGCATATACCCAACCTCAGTTTTCTCGTCTGAGAATGAGAAATTTGGAATAGATGGCTTTTAAGTTATTTCCTGGTTCAAAAGTAAGGAATTCTAAACTCTTAGAAACAAGAAATAGGATGGCAGTTCCTAGGGAGTGAGGGGAGAAAAGGGGAGTTTTTAATGAGTATAGAATTTCAGTTTTGCACGATAAACAAGTTCTAGAGATTTGTTGCACAACAATGTGGAATAGTTAGCTTTACTATACTATAGACTTAAAATGGTTGAAATGGTAAAATTTTTATGTTTTTCCTTTTTATTGAATGTATTGGGGTGATACTAGTTAACAAAATTATACAGGTGTCAGGTGCACAATTCTACAACACATCATTTGTACACTGTATGGTGTGTTCATCACCCCAAGTCCATCACCATTTATTTCCCCTATACCCTTTCCTCCCATCCACGACAATCACCACACTGTTGTCCATGTCCATGAGTTTTTTTCTTTTTAATTCTCAATTTCTCCAACCCCACAACACCTTCCCAATAGCTGTCAGCCTGCTCTCTATCTATGAGTCTGTCTCTGTTTTGCTTATTAGTTCATTTTGCTCATTAGATTTCACATATGAGTGAAATCATATGGTATTTGTCTTTCTCTGACTGGCTTATTTCACTTAGCATAAAGCTGCAGGTCCATCAATGCTATCACAAAGGGTAAGATTTCCTTCTTTTTATGGCTGAGTAGTATTCCATTGTGTGTTTTTTTACCACAATTAAAAGTCAGAGACTGTAGCAGACTCTTCATGTTTTGTATCTCAGTAAGAATATTCTTTAAAAAAACAAGTACACTAAAATTGTAAGTCATTTACCTTAAGATCTATTTGAACTTTCAGACACATCTGCTGACTCCCTATTCCAGAACACACACACACACACACACACACACACACACATTCTCTCTCTCTTTCTGGGAGCCTCTTCTGAGTGTACTTTAATGGTGAGGAAGTTGTCATAGTGTTCCTAAGTAAAGATTACTTGACTGGATTCATTTATATTCAAGAACTTTTCCTTCATGATGAGCCTGGAAAAATTTAGAATTTATCTCCAATATGGGAAATATTATCCTGCTATAGTCTTCCTCAAAGCTTGTCCTCAAAGCCAGAATTTGCAAAGGCTTACATTTGGTTTCTGAACAAAGACAACTGATTCCTGCTTCTGAAGGAGGTCTTTCACGTTCCTTTTTCATCACTTGTTGGATCCCCTGTGTTGACATGTTGACTTGGAGGAGAGCTGAGCTGCTCTGTGAACATCAGAGCATCAAAACCTAGTGGGGGTGAGGGGGACTTCGAAGTGGGTCGAATTGAATGCTGTGAGCCAGAGCAGATGTCACTTCCTTCCCAGCAACTTCCATCCACCCCTTTCCCTAAACTGCCTTGATTTATTTGGTGCCAGTAACATTTCTCCATTGTGCATGTTGATATAGAATACACCAGTGCTACTGAAGCTCGAGAAAGTTTTAGAAAAGAAAATCTGAACATTCACTTATTGAACATTTAGAAAATCAAGGCCAATGCCTACCAGAAAGAAAAAGAAAACAGGGGATTCCACAAAGGGACAAATGCCCTTAGCAAAGGTGAACTTTGTCAGGCTATTCCTCCTGTTGGGATGTTGCTGTCCCTGCTTTATCTCCTGTAGATTGTAAAAAGCTGTGGACCAACTCCAGGCACAAATTGATGCCATGTGGTTCACCATGTGGTGAACTCTTGCTTTCTGATCACTTCAGGACAGAAGACAGGCAGTGCTTGGTGGGCATGTGGCTTTGTGCTTATGGTGGGGGTGTGAGGATGGGGGTGTGAGGGTGGGGGTGTATAAGGGTGTGGTGGGATGGATTCTCCAGCTGAAACCAATAAAATCCACCTCAGAAGAATTCTTCACAAAGTTGGAGGATGGTTTGACAGTCCCAAAATGCTCACAACAATTCCTGCAGCTGTGCAGTCTTTAAAACAAGTTTCATGGGGAAAAAATAGACAATAGTTCAGAATTCCTTTCCCTGTCCTCACCGCATGTCTGCCTTTAGGCACATGATCAGAAGAGCTCACTTCTTAGTGCTTTTAATTCACTAATCATTGCAAATGCCCCTGTTCACATATCTCTGAAGTTGGCCACAACATTTCTTTATTCTTGGTAGAAGTGTGTTCAGTTTCATCTCTATTCATTTTATCTGGGGGAAGAACAGGTTCCCTGGTAAGTGTGTTCAGGTGCTACTATCAGGCCCTGGAGTATTCAAATTTGATATGTGGCTAAGAAAACATAGTGGGTCTGAGTCACCTTTCAAGTTAGTACTATGGTACACCTTGCAACTTGTAGAGAAATAGGTGCTGAGTTGCTACATTAAAAATGTTTTCCCCCTTCTTTTGAGGTTCACAATGAATGTGACCTCATTTCTCAGAAACCTGTAAATGAATGTGTCTAGCAGCATTGTTCATATTAGCCAAAAGGTAGAAACAACCCAAGTGTCTATCAATGGATGAAATGGATAAACAAAATGCAGTATATACCTAAAATGAAATATTATACAGGCATAAAAAGGAATGAAGTACTGAGACATGGTACAGAGTGTGGTAGAATGAATCTCAAAAACATTATGCTAGGCAAAAGAAGCCAGACACAAAGAGACACACGTTGTATACCACTTTTTATATGAGAAATCTAGAATAGGCAAATGTATAGATCCAGGAAGCAGATGGGGGAGGGAGAATGGTGTGGGTGTTCTGGGGTGATAAAAATTTTTGAAACTAGAAAGAGGTGGTGATTGCATCACATGTGAACACACTAAATGCCACTCTACTGTCCATTTTAAAATGGTTGATTATATATTATGCGATTTTCACCTCGATAGAGAAATTTTAAAAAGAAAAGTATCATTTGTTTCATTTCTAGAGATATTATATTTTTGTTTGTATGTTTGCTTCTACTTTTATGCCATCTCAGAGAGGCTTATTCTTCACATTCTGCCTAAATGATCTATTTAGGTCCTTGGACCAGTTGCTATTTCGCTCATCTCTTGTGTTCTCTCCCAGAAATTTATACATTCATGGTATCTCCCAATTTGCTTCATTTTCTTAGTGACAAATGCATTCTTTTTAAGTCTGTATGTCTGTTTTCAGGTTTATCCTTGATTGCAAGTGAGGAGAACTCTGGAAAATTTGTGAACTCTCTGGAGCTGGCAACTTGAGATAAATAATCTGTTGGCTTTTTAAATCCTTGTGGGTCAGAGTGTGTGTGACAAGTGCAGTTTTTATTTTTTAAACTGAACACCTCCTTTGCTTCTGTTTTTTAATTCAGTTTCCCTGGCTGCTTTCCTTGGTGGAATGTTTTAATAAAGGAAGGAGTTTTCCTCCTGACTATTTTTCTTTTGGAGCCTCAGAGTAATGGGAGATGCTAAAGTGAGCCTATTTGCGAAAGTAAAACCCTACAAATCCCACTGTCACTGGACAATGGTAATTCATATTCTGACATGAGAGTGTCTCACTAGGAGGAGAATATGACTGGGAGAAGGCTGCAGAGGAAGATGGAGAGAATGAATATAAGGCAGATAGAGAAGTCAACTGGAGCCCATTAGAATCAGAGGAATAGGAAGGAGAGTGGGCTCTGTGAGGCAGGACTTATAAAAGGACCCCTGCCCCACCCCCTTCTATTTATGGTTAGGAGAACTAGATAGAATTATACCTCAGTATGGTGGTCTTGTTTTTTCACACCTCTTAGTCACAGGAGACAAAGAGCTGTTTCCTTCTAAAACCAAGGGCAACCTAACGTTGAAAAGTTTAGTGTTGGGTCCCTTCAGGGTCGGATTGTCCAACCAAGCTCAAGCAGAGGCACTACGGGGTTGAAATTCCATGTACTGAGGGTGAAAGTCAGTCTTATTCATAGAGATAGGGCTGTGGCTGCTTTTAAAAAGCTCTCTGGACTTCAGATAACTGGTCAATATTCAGATGAACTAAGTGAAAATTAATTAATAACACACACACTGAAGTTTAACTTGAAGCACATGTATTTTAGAATGACTAGATTAATTACCAGGTTTGAGGAATTTCAGCAAAATGCTTCTTGTGTCAAGTTTGTAGACATAGAAATTCTTAGGTAAAAATTCAGATTATCCAGAAGATTCTGAATCCAGACCAGATAACTCATTGTTTAAAAGTACTACTTACTCTTGGCATTCCAATAAGGACTCCTTTTATAAGTGTTTCAAAATGAAGCCAAGAGAGACAATTCTTAAAAGAATAAGGTTTTTAAGTGAGAACAGTATTATTTTTAGAGTAAAATATTAAATTAAGGCAACAGAAGATTTGTTTGACCTATTCTTGTATAAGAGTTTCATCATTTCTCCCAACTACACTCTCAGAGTGCCAAAAGGAATAACCCTAGCAGGTATGGGCATGAGGCTCAAGATGGACCCATCAGATTTTATCACCTAGAGGAATATGGAATTGGTGCATGGCGACTGTCTCAGTTAGCTTTGAATATCTGGTGAGCCATGTTGAATTTGAGGATGAGGTTGCCATTGGTTAAGTGGATGATAATACTGAGAAGCTGGCTTGAGTAGAGAAGAGACTTAAATATAGGCACAGAGATATATAGCAATAAGAGAGTACTTGGTCCACAAGAGAGGGAGGGCAAAGATGCCTGGTGACTTTCCAGTTTCCCTAAGGCCTGGCTTTGTTTCCTCTACTTGGCTTCCTGGAAATTCCCTTGTGTTCTCACAATAAACTGTTTTCCTTCATACTAAATTGAGAGGGTTCGTTTCTCACAACCCCTAAATGATCCCCAAATAATGGAGCCCTCTGCCTGTTCCTCAGAGTCACTCCCTCTAGGTCAAACAGTGCTTCCCTCCATTTTAAAAGCTTTTCAGGGTTGGGGATTCCAACTCTCATAAAAGCCTATTGTAATATTTGCAAACCTTTAATTAGAATCTTTCTTATTGCACACCAAACTTTTACAGAAATGAGAGTCCATTTTTTTGTTCATTTTTGTCCAGTGAGGTAGGTAACATTTTCATTTCTTACTCAAAGAAAACTTTAGATCCTTTATTAGGAATTAACAAACTTGTTTCTTCCTAAGAACCCCCCAGGAGGTACATGTTAAAAATTCAGATTCCCTGTCTCTTTCTTTGGGTCTAATCCAGGAGGTCTGGGGTGGAGCTAGGAATCTCCATATTTTTAACAAGCATCTCTAGTGATTCCTATAATCAGGGAAGTTGAGAAAACATTATACTTAAAGTTAGTTAATAAGTTATCCCTTGTGATTTACTGTCTCTAAAAAAGTGTCCTCACCTCTAATTGCTTCCCCACCTATGTCTACAAGTTTAAACTCTTCATTCTCTTCAAGGCTCAGAACAAATGCCAATGTCTTCATGATCTCACAGCAGGAGAAAATCTCCTTCTCCATTTTGAGTATAGGAAGACAATTTCTGAGCTGTGCTTGGTGCAGAACAATCTACCTTCTATCTGTGGTGCTTTTATGGAATTTGTTCTACTTTACCATGAGGGTTATTCAGCTACCTGCTGAATATTCCCTGTCACACTGTATAACCATTCATTCTGGAATTCTTTGGAGCACTGAGCCAAGGGCCCTGTAGAAAGTAGATTCATGTGGCAAGTTGGGTAGGAGCTAATAAATATCTTTCCTGGAAGCCATCAACAGCAGTAGCACAGGGGTTATGGTGGAACCCCTTTGTTGGGAATATCTATTAAATTCTCTAAGGCCAGGTACAAAGAGGGCTTGCTTTTTAATGTGAGTCTTCCCTAGTCTATCCCACTGAGAAAGGCTCAGTAGTTTTCAGAAAAAAATGTAAGGCAGTGAGTAGGGGAAGGAGTTGATTTAGGGGGAAATGCAGAATTTCTTGAATGGCAATGGGATCTTCCTCCTCTATTTGTCCTGTGGAAGAAGGAACAGTTGATTTGTTCCTTCCACTGTCTACAAGATTGGGGTGCTCAGATTATTCTTCTCTTCATAGAAATGCATAGTAATCTGTTCTCTGAGAGCTGTCGTGTTCCTAAAACCAAAGCCAACAGAATGTGTAACAACACTGCTGGTGAGGAAACGGAGCAGGAGAGGGATAGCAGAAGTGAGAGGGAGCTCTGGGATGTAGTGGGGGGCAGTCTGTTTGACTTGATAAAAAAATATGGGAGTTTCCTGTGATCAAAAGAAGACCTCAGATGGGGCCTGGGCTTCAGTAGGCTTAATTTGGGTAGGAGACTTGAGGAGTGATGTCCATTTGAGTTAGGATCCTCATTTCTTACCTGGGGGGAGCTATACAGGGAGAGGTCCCTGAGTGCCTCTGAAGAACAACAAATGCGCCCCCCACCCCGGGACAGTCAGCATTTGGGTTCCTGTGATGGGGAGAGAAGCAGTGACAAAGAACAGGAAAAGGGACAGTTGACTTGCCACCTGTACTGCCAAACCTTACTCAATATCCACCACTGAAGCTTTTGTAGTGGGCACATGCTGAAGGGATGAAGAAGGAGGAAGAAGGGAGCGGAGTGAGAGAGAAGAATGGGAGAGTAGGCCTCGCCCCCCTGCCCAACCCAATCAGCTTGAAACAGTCAGTTCAGCTAGAACTAGGGTATGAGATGATTTTAATTGCCAAACATGATGAAAAAATAATGGAACCAGAATTGAGATTTTGTTAAGGTAGGTGGCTACTCAGCAGAAAAGGGATTTTGAAAGGGTGAAACTAGCAGCTGTTGTTTAGAAAATTGAAATGATTCAATGCTTATATTTCTTTGTCCAGCCAATTATACATGCAATAAATAAATTTTTGATTAGATTTCATTCTCTCATTTAAAAAATACAGACACTATATTAACCTCTGTGCTTGAACAAGGATATGGCCAGCACTATTATAATGGAGGATTATTTGCCAACTCTTGCACATCTAAACTAGTTACTAAAATTCTGAAACATATCAAAAACCATATTTTTTGTTGATCTGACAAAAAAATAGGTATAATTTTGATTCATTCACACTGAATGGGTATTGTTGTGTTGGCAGTTGTTATTTTTTTATCTGACAACCAAAGGGAAAAGAAGTCAGTAGCCCTGAATAAATAGTCAGGTATTGCACATTTAAAAAATTCTTGCAGCACACCAATTGTGCTGTGGCATACTGGTGGAAGATCACTGATCTAGACCATATATTTTTCAGTTATTGATAAGAATGTTAGATTTAGAGAAATCAGATTCTCTGGAAGTATTATTTTTTCCTTTTAACATGATCCATTTACTGAAGAAAAAAACCAAATTGACCTGACATAGTATAAAATCCTCCCTCTGAGCTCCCAAACATTTTACACACTCTTCTGTTTTCATACCTATTTTTAGGCTCACCTAACCTCGGGATTGTTCTACACTAAGCACATAACCAGTAGCATGAGCACATTTTCAGATATAAATTTGACTATGGAATATCTTTTGAATCTCCTTTAGATATCAATCAAATTGATTTAAATTTTTGGTAGCATTTCTTTTATTTTAATTGAAGGAAGTACATCACTATTTTTTTTCCCTCTACCCCTTTTCAGGGTCCTCTGTTGAATTCAGAACTCTTTTGCCTCTTCTCTTGAGTTCTCGTGAGATTTTTCAGAGAGCTCATATTCCACCCTTATGAATTCACCTCCCCACCAGCTTTTTACTGTTCAGGTTGTCATAAACCTTTTATTTATGGCTCATAATCACTCTTCCTGGGGGTCTTGCTTCCAGCTCCACACATGTCTCATACCATTTTCAACCACAATTCAATTGCTTCCCTTTGTATTTCCTGCCTAGCTGTTTTCCATCAGATTTCCAATTCTTATCTCTCCCTTCTTTGACATATTAACTCTGTTAGAGACTCAGTCTTACTGACTTCTGTAGAACAATCAGACCTCATGATTCTTCTATACATCTGTCCACCATCTTGCTACAAAGAGGCTAATTGTCTCGACATGCCAATTTGTCAACATAAAATTGTTAAGTATTTTATGCGAGCTCTCTCTGTGACCACCAGAAAGTTTGTAGATCTGAGAGTATCTTTTGGCATTCAGCTTCAATATGATCTTGATAGTCCTGCAAGATTCTAAAACAAACAAACAAACAAATAAAATGAATAAGCACAAATATACATCATCACCTCCTGTGGGTTCTTAAATGAAATCTCTGTAGCTGACTCATGAATATTCACTGGCTTTATTCAGTAGTGAATAAATCTGGTGCTTGACAACTGTCAAGCCAGAATGCTTTGGACTCCATCTTCTTCTACGCACTTTCCCGGGGTTACTGTTTTACTCTTATAGTAGCCCTGGAACTTTGGACTGATTTGAAGTAACATGTGAAATGGGATTGTGGGTTTCTTACAGTGTCCAATGGAAATCTGTCCACATCAGAGAACCTCTGCATGAGGTGACATGATTGGTTTTATGTGTTCCAGGGAGGCCTAGTATTTGACAAGCTGGGAATGTTTTGGATTAAAATGGAAGCACGTTGGCAGAATGATGTGGGGAAACTTGCATAATGTATAATGCCTGTCAGCACCCTGCCCTGATCCAGCCTGTGCTTATGAGTCCCTTGGTTTAATGGTCCCTTGGTCCAATATACACCTATGAGTTTTTATAAGCTAACACCAAAGCAAGTTAGAAGGAGTTGAAGCACATATGTTTTTTGACCAACTGTGATATTTTTCAGGGAGTCATCTATGAGAGTTTAAAATGCCTATACAATTTTCTATTGGAAGCAGTTTCTGGAAGCAATAGTGTGCTTGGGGTCTAAATTTACATAGCCCATGAAGGTACACCACCTTCACGATCTGAAGCTCTACCTGTGGCAATTCCTCTTTTCCATTCTTTTTGCACTTGCTTATTTTGGCCAGAAACTAACACTCTTTTCTTAATCTAATGCCCCTTGATCTATACAGTTATTCAGATAAGAACAGTCCTGAAATTATCAAAAGGGTTAGCAAATAGTAGAGTTGCAGAGGAAAGTTGTGTTTGTTAGAAAATTATCTGGTTAACTAAGGTTTGACAATAAGCCCACTTGTGCTTCCTTCCTTACTGATGAAACTGTTACTTGAATATTTTCCTAACCTTAGTGAATTTGATATAATAAGCATAAGAAAACTGTCTTCAATGATTGAAAATGCTGTGCCTGAGGTTCACTTTTCTGGACATAGACACTCATTACAGAACTGTTCGTAGTATACTGTAGGTATTTGGTGAATATTTGCTGAAAAATAGGTGAATTAATTGCACAGTTCTGCCATTACAGAAGTTGTGAGCAAAAGACTTTAGTCCACACTAACACCAGGGTGTGCAATGCCTATTTTCCTATAAAATATTGTCTTCTACTCTTTGCTCTTTTCCCCCCTAAGAGTGGAATGCAGAAGGGATCATTCAATCAAATGGGTTCTGATTAACTAACAAATGTCATTTTTCTCCTCTTGTCCTTTGTAAAAAAAATATTCAAAAAGACTGACAATATTAGTAAGAAACAGGTTTGTTCAGATGTAGCTTAAGATGCTGTAAAGGTGTCTTGAGCATTCAAGAATGTAGTGGGTTTTGTGTATGCCAAAACCCTCCAGCTTATGTCACCCCAAGTCCAAGATCAGAAAGTTCACTGATCCACAGAGTCAAAAGGAGCACAGCTCAAGCCAAAAAGAGTGACGGGATACACAGTATGTGTTATATATTGTCCTCTTTTAAGAGATGCTTTTTCAAAGAAGACATGAAATGAAAATTCCCTAGCCAGGCTCTCTACTCTCATCATTGCGGCATAATTGGCACAATGATTTTCCCGACATCTGTACCAAAGATGTTGCTGATTGCTGAAAGCATGATATTGGCAATGGTCGTCAGCTGTTCTGGGTTAGTGTAGCTGATGTAATCACTGAAGTTTCATTCATAACAAGCACTCATCTCATATGGCCCCTTAACCACTTGAATATGGATTTGTGCCGTACAGGTCAAAGTTTAAGCATGCATGCAGCTTGAAGCAGTCCAGAATATTCTGCTAGGTATTTTATTTGCCAACAATGTTTCTTTCAGTTCTGTCCAATAAAAATAGTTTGAGTGGATGGATAGTGGAGAGACAAGGTTCTTATACCTGTAGGTCACTCTGATCTTTTATCTTTTCCCCTGAGATTTCTACTACACTTTTCATCAAAAGCACCAGAGACACGCTTCTTCAGGATTGATTCTTATGCCTGTTTCACGGCGATTGATGATGTGTGCTTTCCTTGTGTAGCCATGTGGATGGTGTAACTGATCTTCCTTGTTCAGCAGTTAATAAGCACTTTTCTTTGCCTGGCAGGCTCCTAGTTCTCTTTTAAGACTTGGCTCAGGCATCCTCTCTCTGTAAGGTCACTTCTTGACACACCCCACCCCCAACACCTCTGCTTCTGCTCTCATAATATCATGTGTTTATGTCTGTCAAAGCACTCACAACAGTATTGAAACTGTGTGGCGTATGTCTGTCATCCTCTCTAAAGTGTAAGCTTTTCTAGGTCAGTGGCTGCCTGGGATTTCAACTCCAATTTTTCTGATTTCACTTTTGCACAAACTCTTCACACTTTGTCACACATGGGTGACAAAAAGAAGTGATAGATGCCTGGGTTTTAGAAATCTGAAAGAACAAAAACATTTAAACATGCACACAGTTTGTACATGATTGCACACAATCAGATTCTCTTCTAAAACAGGCCAGGGGCTGAGGGCCCTAACGAACCATATGTTAATACCAGAGGCCCACATAATTTGCGTTAATTGTTCATTGTCTGAAATTCTTCATTGTGAGCATGTTTGAGAAGAGGTGGATTGGCTGGAAATAATTAGGTTCTGTGCTTTACTTCTTTGTCTTGTATGATTTTTTAAAAATCTTAAGTGGTTTGAAAAGTAAAAAGAATAATATTGGCCCAGAATGAGTGGCAATGAGCCCATGATGTTTGGCGTGGAGGAAAGCTTCGCCTGCTTCCTACATTAACTGTGAGGATTAATGCCACTGAGTAGTCTCAGAGAGTTTATCTTAAATGCTTATCTCTTCTCCTGAACAGAGGAGAGCCAAATTATGGAATCACAGGGTTGGAAATCACTTGAAACATTATCTTCATTTATTGGGAAATGATAGATTGAGTAGATAATTCTAACTTTCCATATCTATAGTACTCAAGAGTTGGTTAACAAACTAACCTCCTTTCCCAGACAAATACTTCATATTAACAAAAGGTGGAGATGTTTAGATCGATTTGCTTCATTAGCCTGATCCATTACGCATAACATTTGATACAATATTTCCAAGTAGTTTGTATGTGTTTGGAGTAAAATTCAAAAAACATTTTAGCAGTATATGTTGTAAGTATAAATATCTTAGTTACATTCACAAGTGTACAAAAAAAACCCGTCTTTAATTTTCTATAACTTGAATTTATCTCCAACTCTCCCTCCATGTCACTGCAGAAAATAAAATCTTAGAAAATGCCAGGCAAATATAGTCAATTTAGGTTAAAACTCAGTCCATTCAAGGTTTTCCTTTTGCCTCTTTTCCCAGGCCTCAGTGTCACTTTCCAGGGTCCTATGCAGGAATTCTGGAACCCAAACTTATTTGGGCATTCTCTAGCTCTGCCCATTAGCATTAAGGGGGTGAGGGACATAGGCCCATGGGTTCTGTCTAAAAAGTTGTCATCAGCGTTTAACTATTGTTGCCCCTCTAATATTTCTCCAGTTTCCTTGTCTCATGGAATCATAATCGTGGACTCTGAACTGACAAACTCATCATGACCTGTATTGCTTGATTATATGCTTATTCTATTTTTTAAAAAAATTTTATTGTTATTCAATTACAGTTGTCTGCATTTTCTCCCCATCCCTCCACCTCACCCCAGCCAAACACCCCCTCCCTCCCGCACCTCCACCCTTTCCCTTGATTTTCTCCATGTGTCCTTTATAGTAGTTCCTGAAAACCCCTCTCCCCACTGTCTCCTCCCCACTCCCCTTTGGTTATTGTGAGATTGTTCTTAACTACAAAGTCTCTGGTTATATTTCATTTGCTTTTTTCTTTTGTTGATTATGTTCCAGTTAAAGGTGAGATCATATGGTATTTGTCCCTCACCACCTGGCTTATTTCACGTAGCATAATGCTCTCCAGTTCCATCCATGCTGTCCCAAAGGGTATAGGCTCCTTTCTCTGCTGCGTAGAATTCCACTGCGTAAATGTACCATAGTTTTTTGATCCACTCATTGCTGATGGGCACTTAGGTTGCTTCCAGTACTTGGCTATTGTAAATTGTGCTGCTATGAACATTGGGGTGCATAGGTTCTTTGGATTGGTGATTCAGGGTTCTTAGGGTATAATCCAACCAGTGAAACTGCTGGGTCAAAGGGCAATTCCGTTTTCAGTTTTCTGAGGAAATTCCATACTGTTTTCCACAGTGGCCTCACCAGTCTGCATTCCCACCAACAATGTACTAGGGTTCCCTTTGCTCCCCATCATCTCCAACATTTGTTTGTTGATTTGTTTATGTTGGCCACTCTGACTGGTGTGAGATGGTAGCTTATTGTGGTTTTAATTTGCAACTTTCTGATGGCTAGTGATGCTGAGCATCTTTTCATATGTCTCTGGGCCCTCTGTATGTCTTTCTTGAAGAAGTGTCTGTTCAAGTCCTTTGCCCAGTTATTGATTAGGTTATTTGTCTTTCTGGAGTGCAGTCGTATGAGTTATTTATATATTTTGGAGATCAGGCCCTTATCTGAGGGATCATTGGCAAATGTGTTTTCCCATACTGTTGGTTCTCTTTGTATTTTAAGGCTGTTTTCTTTAGCCATGCAGAAGCTTTTTATTTGTATGAGGTCCCATTTGTTTATTCTTTCCTTTATGTCCCTTGCTTTAGGGGATGTGTCTGTGAGGATGTTGCTGCGTGGAATGTCTCAGACCTTCCTGACAATGTTTTCCTCTAGGACTTGTATGGTGTTACAACTTACATTTAAGTCTTTTATCCATCTTGAGTTTATTTTCATGTATGGCGTAAGTTGGTGATGGAGTTTCATTTTTTTGCACGTAGCTGTCCAGATCTCCCAACACCATCTGTTGAAGAGGCTGTTTTTGCTCCATTTTATGCTCCTGCCTCCTTTGTCAAATATTAATTGACCATAAAGGCTTGAGTTTATTACTGGGCTCTCTGTTCTGTTATATTGGTCTATGTGCCTGTTTTTATGCCAGTACCAGGCTGTTTTGATTACAGTGTCCTTGTAATACAGTTTGATATCAGGTATTGTGATCCCTCCTGCTTTGTTATTCTTTCTCAAAATTGCTGCAGCTATTCAGGGTCATTTATGGTTCCATATAAATTTCTGAAATGTTCGTTGTATATCTGTGAAATATGTCATGGGTACTTTAACAGGGATTGCATTGAATCTATAAATCGCTTTGGTAGTATGGCCATTTTGATGATGATAATTTTTACAATCCATGAGCATGGTACATGCTTCCATTTGTTTGTGTCTTCCTTAATTTCATTCTTCAGTGTTGTGTAGTTTTCTGAGAAAAGGCCTTTGACCTCCTTGGTTGAGTTTATTCCTAGGTGCTTTATTTTTCTTGTTGTTATATCAATTGGGATTTTTTTCCCTGTTTTCTGTTTCTGCTGTTTCATTGTTGGTATACAGGAATGCCTTTGATTTCTGAGTATTGACTTTGTATCCAGCTGCTTTGCCAAATTCATTTATTAGGTCGAGTAGTTTTTTGGTGGAGTCTATAGGATTTTCCATGTATACTATTATGTCATTTGCTAACAATGATTGTTTCGTTTCCTCCTTCCCAATTTGGATGCCTTTTATTTCTTTTTCTTGTCTGATTGCTATGGCTAGGACTTCCAATACTATGTTGAATAGGAGTGGTGAAGGAGGGCAACCTTGTCTTGTTCCTGATCTTAGTGGGAAAACTCTACGTTTTTGTCCATTGAGTGTGATGTTGGCTGTAGGTCTCTCATATATGGCCTTTCTTATGTTGAGGAATGCTCCCTCTATTCCCACTTTGCTGAGTGTTTTTACCATAAATGGGTGCTGTACCTTATCAAATGCTTTTCCGGCATCTATTGATATGATCATGTGATTTTTGTCTTTGCTGTTGTTTATGTGATGTATTATGTTAATTTATTTATGAATATTGCACCATCCTTGCATCCCTGGGATGAATCCCACATGGTCATAGTGTTTGATCTTTTTAATGTATTGCTGGATGCTGTTTGCCAATATTTTGTTGAGAATTTTAGAGTCTATGTTCATCAGCGATATTGTCCTGAAGTTTCTGTCTTCGTTGTGTCTTTATCTGGTTTTGGGATTAGGATGATGCTGACTTCATAAAAAGAGTTCAGGGGTCTTCAATCATTTTGGATATTTTCAAATAGTCTGTTAAAGATAGGGGTTAGCTCTTCCTTAAATTCTTTGAAGAATTCTCCTGTGAAACCATCTGCTCCCGAGCTTTTGTGTCCTGGCAGTTTTTTGATTACTGCTTCAATTTCATCTGCTGTTATTGGTCTGTTCAGGTTTTCTGCTTCTTCTTCATTCAGTTTTGGAAGGTTATATTTTTCTAGAAATGCGTCCATTTCACCTAGGTTTTCAAATTTCTTGGCATACAGTTCTTTGTAGTAATTTCTTACAATCCTTTGTATTTCTGTGGTATCAGTTGTAATCTCTCCTCTTTCATTTCTAATTGTGTTTATTTGGATCCTCTCTCTTTTTTTCTTGGTGAGCCTACTTAAAGGCTCATGATTTTTGTTTATCTTTTCAAAGAACCAATGAAGTTCCTGGATTAATTGATCCTTAGAATTGTGCTTTTAGTCTCTGTGTCATTTAACTTTGCTGTGATCTTGGTTATTTCCTTCCTTCTGCTTGCTCTGGGCTGTCTTTGTTGTTGTTCCTCGAGTTCTTGTAGGCATAGGGTTAGGTTGTTTGTTTGAAATGTTTCTATCTTTTTAAGGTAGGCCTGTATTGCTATGATCTTCCCTCTCTGGACTGCCTTTGCTGTGTCCCATAGATTTTGGGTTGTTGTGAGTTCCTTTTCATTTGTTTCTAGAAAGTTTCTGATTTCTTCCCTATTCTCGTTCTGGACCCATTCATTGTTTAATGCATGCTATTCAGTCTCCATGAGTTTGAATGTTTTGGGTTTTTTCCTTTGGGGTTGATTTCTACTTTCAGTCCCTTGTGGTCAGAGAAAATGCTTGATATGATTTCTAGTTTCTTGAATTTGTTGAGGCTTGCTTTGTGTCCTATCATGTGTTCTATCTTTGAAAATGTTCCATGTACACTTGAAAGGAATGTGTATTTTGCTTGTTTGGGATGAAAAGCATTCTATATATCAGTTAAGTCCATTTCATCTAGGGTATTGTGCAGTGACACAATATCCTTGTTGATATTTTGTTTGGAAGATCTGTCCATTTTTGACAGTGGGGTGTTAAAGTCCCCTACCATAATTGTGTTGTTGTCAATGTCATTGTTGAAGTCCTCCAAGATTTTGTTTCTGTATTTGGGTGCTCCTTTGTTGGGTGCATATATATTTACAATGTTTATGTCTTCTTGGTGGATTCTTCCTTTGAGTATTATGAAGTGACCTTCTTGGTCTCTCTTTATGGCCCTTCTTTGGAAGTCTATTTTTTTCTGATATGAGTATTGCTACCCCTGCTATTTTTCCTGTCTGTTTGCTTGGAAAATTTGTTTCCAGCCCTTCACTTTCAGTGTGCATATGTCTTTTGTCTTGAGGTGCGTTTCTTGTAGGCAGCATATGTGTGGGTCATGTTTTCTTATCCATTCAGCTATTCTATGTCTTTTGATTGGAGCATTTAATTCATTTACGTTTAAGGTTATTATCGATAGGTAGTTATTCATTGCCATTTTTTCCTACCTGTGTTCCTCTCTCTTTCTCTTTTCCTTCCTTTCCTTAAAGCAGTTTCTTTAGCATCTCCTGCAGACATGGTTTGGTGGAGGTGTATTC
The DNA here is from genome assembly GCF_022682495.2 of Desmodus rotundus. Lineage (NCBI taxonomy): Eukaryota > Metazoa > Chordata > Mammalia > Chiroptera > Phyllostomidae > Desmodus > Desmodus rotundus. Next base: position 41,804,781 of record NC_071397.1, on the reverse strand, counting down.
TTTTAGTCTTCTTTTGTCTGGGAAGCTCTTTATTTGGCCTTCTATCTTGATTGAGAGCCTCGCTGGGTAAAGTAGCCTTGGTTGCAGGCCTCTGGTTCTCATTACTTGGAATATTTTTTGCCATTCTCTTCTGGCTTGGAGCGTTTCCATTGATAAGTCAGCTGCTAACTTTATAGGGGCTCCCTTGTATGTTACTTCCTGTTTCTCCCTTGCTGCCTTGAAGGTCCTCTCTTTGTCTTGGAATTTTGCCATTTTAATTATGATGTGTCTTGCATTGTTCCTCTTTGGGTTCCTCTTGCTTGGGACTCTCTGTGTTTCCTGGATTTGTGTGAGTCTTTCTCTCATCAGATTAGGCTAATTTTTCATCATTACTTTTTCAAACAGGTTTTCTATCCCTTGCTGTTCTTCTGTTTCTGGTATCCCTATTATACAGATATTAGTATGTTTCATGTTGTCCTATATTTCCCTTAATCCCTCTTCATTCTTTCTGAGCCTCTTTTCCTTTTCTTGCTCTTTCTGGGTGTTTTTTTCTACTTTGTCCTCCAGCTCGCTGATCCGATGCTCTGCTTCATCAAGTCCGCCTTTGATTCCTTCTACTGTGTTCTTCAGTTCAGAAATTGTATTCTTCATTTCCTCTTGGCCCTTGTTGATAGTTTCTATTTCCCTTTTCATGTTGATACAGTTTGCAGTGAGTTCATTGTAGTTTCCCTGTAGTTTCTGGGAATTCTCTGTGAGCTCAGTGAGCTTTCTGAGAACCATTGTTTTGAACTCAGTATCTGATAATTGACTTTCCTCTATTTCATTTAGTATTCTTCCTGAGGCTTCCTCCTTTCCTTTCATTTGGGGATTTTTTTTTGTCTTTCCATTGTCTGTGATACCCTTGTTGCTAGTCTTGCTTCTTAACTTGATCTGTTCTGACTCCCTGGGTTTATGGTGTGAATTTCTATGGTAGAGTGCCAATGGGATTCAGTGGTGCAATCTCCTTAGTCTCCTGAGCTCGCTGGTCTTGGGCTGTCATTTATGGGTTCTACAGGATCTAACTCTGATCTTTTCAGAGCTCCAGGTTTTATTGTCTCACCTGTGGGAAAAGAGGGGAAAAAAAGAGAAAGGAAGGAAGGAAAAAGGAATAGAATAGGAAAGATGGAAGGAAGAAGGAATAAAAAAAGATTGGAGGAAAGAAAAGAAGAAAGAATTTTAACAAAAATTAAAATAAAATAAATAAATATAAGAAGGCAGGAAGCAGGAATAAAAAAAGAAAGCAGCACAGAAAGGAAGAAGGAGAGAAAAGAAGAAATAGATAAAAAGTCTTCTGGTAGCTTTAAATTGATCAGGTCAGTTCCACTGGTCTTCCTTTCTGTGAAATGGGAGGGGGTGGGTGGAGGGATTGGTTTCACCTTTTTCCCTTCCTGAGACACACTCTTTGCTGTTGTCCAGCCTCCAGTCCAGTTCCCAAGAGTCCTTCTGCTCCTCCCTAGGCCTTTGTCCACCAGTTGTGCTGTCCTTGAGGTGTACCCATTAGGGGCAACTCCCATTCCACCTTCTTGTTCTTTGCTGTCTTAGATGCTTGGGGCTCTGGGAGCTCCTTCAGGGTAGTTCAGCTACCTACTGAGTCAAGTCTTTCCGGGGACTGCAGTCTCTCCTAGCCCTGCAGCTCCCCTCTGCTGGGCATTCTGCCTTCCTCCTAGAGAGTGCGAGTAGGCCCTACATGGCTCTGTGCGCAGGGGTTAGGTGGGAGTTGTTCTGTCTCCAGTGCTTCAGGCATGGTTGCCCATGGGCAGCCAGGCCATTGATCGGGTTGCACAGGGATCCCAGGCTTTGGGCCTGTGTGCTCAGGAAAGCCAGCCGCTGATCAGAGTCTCCGCACCCACCCGGGGTTTCAGGTGTGGGCTCCCAGGCCGCTGACTCGTGTACTTACCCACCTGGGAGCTTTGGGCCTGTGCACCCAGGCAGGTGGGCCTGGCGGCTGATCTGGGTGTGCACCAACTGGGCTTCAGGTGTTTGCTGGGGCTGCTTATCTGGTGTTCACAGTCCAGGGTCTGAGGGGATGGGGGCGCAAAAGGCCACGGCTGCTGAAGAGAATTCTCTAAACAGCCGCTGAGTGCCTCTATTTTCTCTTTTTCTTTTTGAGAAATTCCTTTTATTCAAACCCCGCCTCTCCCCCCCGGCCCCCCCCCCCCCGCCCTGTCCAAACAAGCACCTGGCCTCTCACAAAGCCCATCCTGGCTCTCTCCCAAGAATCCTGCAGCAGACCCTGCACCCCGGCCCGTGGGCTTCAGCCACCCTGGTCCCCACGCTGGTCCCCACACTGGTCCCAGGGACCTTATTGTCCTTAAACACTCTTCTTACCGTCTCATCTTTCAATGTCCTCAAAAATCTTTGGTCTCTGATCTTCATGTATGCTGGAATACCGTTGGCTGTTCACTCTGTTCCTCAGATCACTGCTTCACTGGTGCCAAGGGAAAGTGGACTCCGCTCCCACCTATCTCACCACCAACTTCTCTCTCCTATGCTTATTCTTTAAAACAGACCTCAAGCAATACCAGATTCAGGGTTTTGAGCTCACAAGCCTTCCTCATAAAGCCATTTTTTCCCCCCAAAGATTCAACATATATTGAATGTCAAAAACTGAGCCTGGGTCGCTGGATGTTGGGCACATGGGAGTTCATTTTATTATAAACCTTTATGGTTTACATATATACACAGGGGTGGGCAAAAATAGGTTTACAGTTGTGAGTACACAAAACATTTTATTTTTGTATTATTATTTATTAATTATTTTCCATATAAACAACTGTAAAACTACTTTTGCCCACCCCTGTATTATGTTATATATTGTATATGTAAGCCAGTATAATTTTGCATGAGTGGAATATTTAAAAAGCCCAACCTGAGCAGTAACTTTTTGCATCTCTGCAAGTGGCAATTCAAGTCTGCAGGCATGAAGCTCGAGCACCGCAGCTGCCTGGACTGGTGTCAAGGACTCAGGGGAACAAAGATGTTCAGGAGACAGAAGCCATGCATAGCAAATTTTTCCAATTACTATCCTTCCACAAACAGTTGATATGATCAGGCTTTACAGGTTAGGAAACACTCTAATGGCATGTGGAGGATGGCATTCCCAGGGGCAGGACTGGAGGCAGGAAACCATTGGGGGCTATTGCAATGGTCCACGTGGGCATTGTTGCTGGTTCCCACTAGCTTAATAGACATAGGTCTAGAGAGGAGTTGATAGAGCCACAAGCTGTTATTTCAGGAGGAAAAATCTGCTGAAATTAGTAACTGGAGGTCAGGGGTGATGTAAGTGATTTGGACTCACTGGAAGGTGTCATTACCTGAAATAATGGGCATAGAAGAAGGAGCACGATCAGCTTGAGTGGGAATTATGAGTGTGAGGAACCTATGAGACACCCAGATAGAGGTGACTTGTTGAGGTTGGATGTGAATTGGGATTTCAAGAGAGAGGTCAGGATTGTGATACAGATTTTGGAGTTGCTGGTCTGTGTGGATGAAGTAGGCCAGGGAGCTTGTAGAGTGGGGGTTTGGAGGACAAGGGTAGGGCCTGGAAATACTCATATTTAATGGTGTGAGAAAGAGAAGACACAGAGGCGTCTGAGAAGAAACAAAGATAGGGATAGGAACTGGGGCACAGGGAGTGGAAAGTAAATGGAAGAAAACCAATGTGGTTTACTTTTAAAAAGCCTGGCTGGTATGGTGTGGGGAAAGAAATAATAGTTAGAAGGGAATAGGCAGAAAGGTGGGTGAGCAAGGGGAAATCTGAACAAGAAAGCCATGAATGTCCTGCTGGGGTGGTCTGGGCACGGGGTTGTGACTGCATGAACCTGAGTGACGACAGGAAATAGGAGGACAGAGAAGGACACCAGGGACATCAGGAAGGAGGACTCTCCAAGGCAAAAGATAATGCTGTTGTCAGGCAGAAGGCTGTCTTCAGTCAGGCTGTTTCCAGGAACATGTGTTTCTAGGTTGACTATGGAAATTATAGAACAGGATGTGATGGTGGTGTGATTTAAAGTCAGTCTCTATTTGTATGTACTAGCTAAAAGTGTTAGAATGATGTTTTTCACAGGCACTCACTTTTTAAAAATGATTTTCAAATTTCTTTTCTGAATTTGATTTAATATTTTAATCTGCCTGCCTTCTGTGGGGGCTTTTGCTGGCAGTACTGATGACGAGGAAATGAAGAATTCGGCAGCCACATCAGAGGCACTTGTTATCAGTAGAGCAGTCCTGGTCTTCAGTGAGGGGGGTTGTCTGGTCCATTTGTAGGAAGGCCCTTCCTCTCCCTCTCACCTTGATTGGAATGAAACCTGTTGTCACACCTGACAGGCAGTGGCCTCTGCACTTTTGTTTTAAACCACGAAGCTGTCTCCTGAGATGGGCACTCACTTTTTATTGAAATGTGTGGAAGTTGTGCCTAAAAGTGACAAGTTAATATAATAGCAGTTTGTATCTCCTGATTAGAAGACAGGCAGTAACATTTAAGTTCCCAGATTCTACAAGTTCCTGCTTATTTAAAAATGGGGCCCTGGCTGGTGTAGCTCAGTGAATTGAGCGTGGGCCTGCAAACCAAAGGGTCACCAGTTTGATTCCCAGTCAGGGCACATGCCTGGATTGTGGGCCAGGTCCCCAGTTGGGGGCATGAGAGAGGCAACCACACACTGATGTTTCTCTCCTTCTCTTTCTCCTTCCTTTCTCCTCTCTCTAAAAATAAATAAAATCTTTAAAAAAATGGGGGCAGAATACCTTCCTGAAGAGGTTGTTTTGATGATTAAAATGAGATCAGTATACACAAAAGCATAGAGGCTGACGTATAATAAATGTAGAAGAAAAGGGTAGCTGTTATGTTCATTCCTGTTTTGGCAGTTACTCTTCCATGTGATTTTTATGCAAATGGAAATTCATTGAGCAGGGCTTCCATAATTTAAATTTATGATAATTATAACTAAGCTTATATTTACTTCTGAGCTATTAATAAGGAGGTATTATCAGTAAACTAAAATTTATAGAAATCATTAAGAGGAAATATCTACCTGCTTAAGAAATCTGCTTTTTGCCATTTTAGGATACGCATGGCTAAAACTAACAGGCAGATATTTTGTGTACATTATAAATTATTCAAATCTGTTGTTGAGTGCAGAATGTCTACTAAACAACATTTAGCCCAATGAGGCCACAGGGTACTTAGCCTTAAAACTGTATTCCATTAGGAGAAACTTTGTACTGGATTCAGAAAATACTTCTCTCTAATAGGTCAGAATTACTGAGGGGATTTGATAATTTTTGGTTTACTATATTTGCATTTGTAATTATATTGCTGAGACTAGATGAGGCCTTATGTTCTTTCTGAAATGCTGCATTCTCTGAGACTGCCTTCTGCATATGGTAGTTATTCAGTAAATGCTACAAGTATGCATGCAGGGATAAAATAAAGTTCTTGTAATAATTTCTGAAATTGGTTCATTATTTCATGCAATGTTCATTGGGACATTTTAGTACTTATTTTAGTCATCCATTGTCAGGATGGGAAGATATCTCTTTCAATTAATGACTTGACTTTCTTCTTGAACATATATCTAAAGATTATTTCCCTTTCTTTCCCAGAGAATAAACTTTCATTATGCATAGAGTTCCTGGAAATTTGATGCTTAGCATCAGGCTATAGTTACTACATCTATGAACAACACAAGTCAGGTTTCGCTGCTCATGGAGGATTTGGGTTTCATATCAAGGAGTATTAATTTACCAATCTCATTTCCACCACAAAACTCTGTGACAGATATGTTTTTAAGCTCAGTCTGAAATATACTAAGATTTGTAGCAATATTGAAATAAAATTAATTCTTTTTTTATTTAAATATATTTATTGATTATGCTATTACAGTTGTCCCATTTCCCCCCCACTCCACTCCATCCTGCCCACCCCCCTCCCTCCCACATTCCCCCCCCATAGTTCATGTCCATGGGTCATACTTATAAGTTCTTTGGCTTCTACATTTCCTACACTATTTTTACCCTCCCCCTGTCTATTTTCCACCTATCATCTATGCTACTTATTCTCTGTACCTTTGCCCCCCTCTCCCCCTCCCACTCCCTTATTGACAACCCTCATGTTCTAGTTGTTTGCCTAGTTTGCTCTCATTTTTGTTTTATGTGTGGCCGTTAATAACTGTGAGTTTGCTGTCATTTTTACTGTTCCTATTTTTGATCTTCTTTTTCTTAGGTAACTCCCTTTAACATTTCATATAATAAGGGCTTGGTGATGATGAGCTTCTTTAACTTGACCTTATCTGAGAAGCACTTTATCTTCCCTTCCATTCTAAGTGATAGCTTTGCTGGATACAGTAATCTTGGATGTAGGTCCTTGCGTTTAATCTTGGGTAATGTAATTATGATGTGCCTTGTTGTGTTCCTCCTTGGGTCTAGCTTCTTTGGGACTCTCTGAGCTTCCTGGACTTCCCGGAAGTCTATTTCCTTTGCCAGATCGGGGAAGTTCTCCATTATTTGATCAAATAAGTTTTCAATTTTTTGTTCTTCCTCTTCTCCTTCTGGCACCCCTATAATTCGGATGTTGGAACGTTTCAAGGTATCCTGGAGGTTCCTAAGCCTCTCCTCATTTTTCCAAGTTCTTGTTTCTTCATTCTTTTCTGGTTGGATGTTTGTTTCTTCCTTCTGGTCTATACCATTGATTTGAGTCCCAGTTTCCTTCTCATCACTATTGGTTCCCTGTACATTTTCCTTTGTTTCTCTTAGCATAGGCTTCATTTTTTCATGTTTTTCGAACAGATTCAACCAAGTCTGTGAGCATATTGATAACCAGTGCTTTGAACTGTGCATCCGATAGGCTGGCTATCTCTTCGTCGCTTAGTTGTATTTTTTCTGGAGCTTTGAAGTGTTCTGTCATTTGGGCCATTTTTTTTTGTTTGTTTGTCTGTCTTGGCGCGTCTGTTACTTTAAGGGGCGGAGCCTTAGGTGTTCACCGGGGGCGGGGTAATGCTGGTTGCCGTGCTGTGACGCTGTATGTGGGGGAGGGGCCGAGTGGGAGCAATGGTGCCCGCCTCACTGTCCTCTGGATTTCAATCTTTCACTCCGATACCCACAATCAAACTGGGCCACTCTGGTGCTGGTTCCCGAGTAAGTGGGCCTGTGCACACTCTAGGCCCCTGTGGGTCTCTCCAACAACCTCTCCTGTGAGGCTGGGAGTCTCTCCTGTTGCTGCCCCAACCCCCAGGGGCACTTTCAATCAGAGGTTTGAGGCTTTATTTCCCCGAGCTGGAGCCCTGGGTTGCAAGGTCTGCTTCGCTGCCCGCCATTCATCAGGTTTATCTGTGGGCGAATGTGGTGCCGCAGGGTGCTACCCGCCACTCTGCCTGCCCCACTCTCCGCCACTCTGAGTCCGGCCCTCTGAGTTTTTCTGTGCAAATGTGGGGCCGCAGGGTCTGCTAGTGCTCGGACTGCCTGTGCCATTTGTCCCACACTCCGCCAGTCTCAGTCCCGCCACAGCCACGTGAGTCCTCTCCACCCCGGTGCCCGTCTCCATCCCTCCTACCAGTCTGGATGTGTTTATTTTCTATTTCCTTGGTGTCGGTCCTCCTTGCTGTTCGATTCTCTGTCAGTTCTGGTTGTGCGAGGAGGCGCAGTGTGTCTACCTACGCCGCCATCTTGGTATAAAATTAATTCTTAAAAAGGTGTTTGTATTACTTATTGATTTCCATTTTTACAGCTATAGTGTTGGCTTTCATTATAGAATGAAAACAGAGACAAGCGTGGACTTCCTGTGCCAGGGTGCCCGTTGGAAGCTCACTTGTAAATAAGAAAATGCCAGACCCTTTACTGTCCAGGGAAAATTTCAGGCTTCTTGAGTTAAATCAAAGCAGAAAATTATCATAATTTTTCACTTCTATTCTAGGTGATATTGCTCATTGATCCCAACCAAGGCCATTTTTTTTTCTATTTGTTTCCTTTCTTTGAAGAAAAAGAATACCTTTTCAGAAACAAATCTGAAGTGATTCTAGCATCATCAGTGGGTCTAATTTGGTGGGAGGTTCATGCTTTAGGGAAGGGCCAGGACTTGGGAAGATCTCTAAGATTTCAAAGTCTGTCTAGATAATGCTTTGGTTCTTTATTCTTCAGATCTTCTCTAAAATATTAATTTCATTGGGTTGTTGCCTATATTGCTTACAGCACTCCACTAACTCCAATAGCTTAATGTGTGTCTGTAGTTTTACATCTACAATTAGTGAAATGACATAAACCTCAGTGATGAAATCAGATAAGTATATGTCTTCCCATTCACTGTTTTAGTTTATCCATTTACAAATCTGCATTGAAAAATGAGCAGTGCTTCCCAAGAGTAAAACAACAACAATAAATCCCTGATGCTTGATGAGCCTTGACAAAAGAAAGAAATCCTGCAACCGATCCTCTGGTTATAAGGCTAAGAAACCAGTATTATAAACAGTATGCAATTAAAAATACTCTTTGTAAGTAGTTTTTTTCTTAAACATATGGATTTCTCAGTTTCTCCTTCGACATTGATTTCATCAGTTCACTGAGGTTTCAAATTCCCTTAATAACCACATAAAACCATTATTTCTCAATTATAGGTAAGATTTCAAATGCAAATAGAGTGTGGGGTTGAATAACTCAAATTCACACTAACTATAACACCAGAGTCTGTCCGCAAAGCAGGGATTTTTTGCTCTTCACCACAAAGGCTTGTTATAGGAGCAACTATAAATCAACTTGGATCTGTTGTTCATCATGTCTTCTCTTTCTGTGTAACTGTTTATGTCTTGAATCAACTGATTGACTCTATGTGTCACCAATAGCCCAGTCATCACTTCTGCCTGCTATCTCCTGGCTTATGGATAGTGTGTGGAATTGGAATAATTACAATTCAGGCTGTTTTGTCATCGATTAAAAACATATGATTTGAGACAAACATACCTTTAGGAAACATTTGGAACTTTTTATCTTTGTAAGCACAGTTTTTTTGGGTTTTTTTTTTCAGAAGACAATCATATGGAATTCTAATGCAATGATGACCTAAGAGAGAGCAGTAAGGGGCTCAGTGCTTTTCCTTCCCCACAGCTTTCCTGGCCAGTGCCTGTGATCAGAGTGATTGGCAAGCTCCATAATTCTCAGGAAAACAAATGACCTCATAGGTGGAGTGGCTGCACATTACAAAGTGCAAGAGTTATGAGATGCAGTCACAGAGGGAAAGAAGTTTGTCTGTGTTTGAATGGCAACCTTTTGTTTCTAAGGGTCCTGCTCATAAATGCTGTTCCTATGGTCCTGGGGAGAAATGCTGGTCTCTTTTTTCCCTTCTCCTCTTGTTTAATTCTTTTTTTTTTTTTTTTTTTTGATCTGAGCTTTTGGCAGCACCTTCAAGTTATGTGATATACTTGAGCCTACCAGGTGAGAATGCCTTTTGGCCTGTATCTGATTCCAGGAAGTAGAGTTTCCTGGTTCCTGGCTCTTTGAGAATGTTCATTACTGTAGCCCCCTCAGTGGTTTGTAGCCATTTGTCTATGTTGAAGAGAGACTTATTGTTTCCAACATTGTTATAGGAATTCAACAAGAGCTTAGTACACCCTTCATATATTTTTCTCATATGCTCAGGAAGCTGTAGATGAGGGGGAGAGGAAGAGACCTTACCCTGGAGAAGGACTTGTTCTGTGACGGGACTCAGGACAGGAAGGAAAGGTCTCATCAGTCTCTCGGTCATCGGCACATCTGGTCAGCCTAGACAGAGTCATTTTTCTTCTCTACCCTTGTCTGCATGGCCCCTGGCAACCTAGATTCAGCTCTTATCTTTTAGGTGTAGAGCTCCTTCTGGCACAGAAGAGTGTGAACAGAAGACTCATCTTCTTCCATCTTTCCAGTTTCAAGCTCTAAGCCTATCCTGATTTTTCTCCTTTTAAAAAGACCTTATTTTTTAAGAAGAGTTTTCACAGCAAAATTGAGCAGAAGCTACAGAACTTCCACATATATTCCTTGCCCCCCCCGCCCCCCCTTACAACCTCCCACACTATCAATATCTTGCACCACAGTAGTACATTTGTTACAACTGAGAACCTGCAGTGATACCTCAGTGTCACCCAGATGCCAGAGTTCACACTGGGGTTCACTCATGGTGTTGTACATTCTGTGGGTTTGAACAAATGTATAATGATGTGTGTCCACCATTATAGTGTCATTCTAAATAGCTTCAGTGCCCTAAAATCCTCTGTGCTTTGCTTATTCATCGCTCCCTCCTGCCTAACCCCTCACAGCCACTGATCCTCTTACTGTCTCCATAATTTTACTTTTTCCAGAAGGTCATATTGTTGGTATCACACCATATGTAGCCTTTTCAGGCTGGCTTCTTTCACTTAGTTATATGGAATTACGCTTCCTCCATGTCTTTTAATGGCTTGATAGTGCATTCCTTTTTGGCACTGAATAAATATTTTATTGTCTAGATATACCGCATTTTATGCATCCATTCACCTCCTGAAGGATATCTAGGTTGCTTTCAAGTTTTCACAATTATGAATAAAGCTGCTATAAATATCCTTGTGCAGAGTTTTTTTGTTTGTTTTTGTTGGGTTTTTTTTTGGTGTGTGTGTGAACATAAATTTTAAACTCCTTTGGATAAATACTGAGGAGCGTGATTGCTGTATTGTATTGAGAGATTGTGTTTAGCCAAACTGTCTTTCAAGGTGGCTGTACTATTTTGCCTTCTACCAGGAATGAATGAATGTTCTTTTTGCTTCATATCCTCATCAGCATTTAGCAATGTCAGCCTTCCAAATTTTGGCCATTCTAATAGGTATGTAGTGGTATCTCATTTTTTAAAGTATATTTTATTGATTATGCTATTACAGTTGTCCCCTTTTTCTCCCCTTTATCTTCCTCCACCCTGAAACCCCCTCCCTCCAGCATTCCCCTACTCCCTGCCCTTAGTTCATGTCCATGGGTCATACATATAAGTTCTTTGGCTTCTCCATTTCCTACACTATTCTTAACTTTCCTTTGTCTATTTCGTGCCTACCAATTATTCTACTTATTCTCGGTACCTTTTTCCCCTCATTCTCCCCCACCCTCTGCCCACTGATAGCCTTCCATGTGATCTCCATTTCTCCAGCCCTGTTCTTATTCTCGTTGTTTGCTTAGTTTTTGGTTTGTTATTTTTCTTTTTGGTTCAGTTGTTGATAGTTGTGAGTTTGTTGTCATTTTACTATTCATAGTTTTTGATCTCTTATTTCTTAGATAAGTCCCTTTACCATTTCATTATAACAAGGGCTTAGTAACGATGAACTCCTTTAACTTGACCTTATTTGGGAAGCACTTTATCTGCCCTTCCATTCTAAATGATAGCTTTGCTAGATAGAGTAATCTTGGATGTGGATCCTTGCCTTTCATGACTTTGAATACTTCTTTCCAGCCCCTTCTTGCCTGCCAGGTTTCTTTTGAGAAATCAGCTGATAGTCTTATGGGCAGTCCTTCGTACTTAACTGTCTCCTTTTCTCTTGCTGCTTTTAAGATTCTCTCCTTATCTTTCATCTTGGGTAATGTAATTATGATGTGTCTTGGTGTGTGCTTCCTTGGGTCAACTTCTTTGGGACTCTCTGAGTGTCCTGGAATTGCATGTCTAGTTCCTCTGCCAGATTGGGGAAGTTCTCCTTCATTATTTGTTCAAATAAGTTTTCAATTTCTTGCTCTTCCTCTTCTCCTTCTGGCACCCCTATGATTCAGATGTTGGAATGTTTAAAGTTGTCCCAGAGGTTCCTCAGCCTCTCCTCATTTTTTTTGAATTCTTGTTTCTTCATTCTGTTCCGGTTGGATGTTTATTTCTTCCTTTTGTTCCAAATCATTGATTTGAGCCCCAGTTTCCTTCCCTTCACCTTCAGTTCCCTGTATACTTTCCTTTATTTCACTTAGTATAGCCTTCATTTATTTTCATATTTTGCAACCATACTAAATCATTTCTGTGAGCATCGTGATTACCAGTGTTTTGAACTCTGCATCTGATAGGTATATCTCATTGTCACTTAGTTCTTTTTCTGGAGTTTTGATTTGTTCTTTCATTTGGGCCATTTTTTTTTTTGTCTTGGTGCACCTGTAAAGGGGCAGAGCTTTAGGTATTCACCAGGGCGGGGCAACCCACTTTGCCATATTGTGGTGCTGTATGTGGGGGAGGAGTCCAAGAGGGAACAATACCACTTGCTCAGCTCTCGCCCCACTTCCAACATTTCTTTTGCTTCCCACGAGTGGATTGTACCCTCTCAGGTGCTGATTCCCCAGTGGGTGGGCTTCTGTATGTTCTAGGATCCATTGGGCCTCTCCAGTGGACTCTCCTGTGACACTAGGAGTTTCTCCCACCACTGCAACCTCCACAGGTTTTTACAGCCAGAGGTTCTGAGGCTTTAGTTTCCCATGCCAGAACCCTGGGTTGCACAGTTTGTCTTGCTCCCCAGTTGTTCCTCGGTCTTATCCACACCAAAATGTGGGACTGCCCGGTCCACTAACTGCCACCTTGTTGCATGTCCTCTCTGCCTCAGCTGCCTGTCTCCACACCTCCTACCAGTCTGGATGAATGTTTCTTCTTTAACTCCTTGGTTGTTGGACTTCCATACAGCTTGATTTTCTGGCAGTTCTGGTAGTTTTTTGTTTTTTCAATTCGTTGTTCTCCTTCTTTTGGCTGCATGAAGAAACAAAGCCTATCTACACCTCCATCTTGGCTGGAACTCCCGAAATCTTCATTGTTGTTTTAATTTTCAATGCCCTAATGACATATGATGTGGAACATCTTTTCACATGCTTATTTACTATCTGTATAGCTTTTTCTGTCAAAGTTTTTCTTCAGGTCTTTTGCCCATTTTTAAAATCAGATAGTTTATTTTTTTGTTAGTTTTAAGAGTTCTTTTTATATTTTGGCTAACAGTTCTTTATCACAGTTTTTGTTTTGAAAATATTTTCCCCCCAGTCTGCATCTTGTCTTCTTATTCTCTTTACAGAGTGTTTTGCAAATCAGAAGTTTTTAATTTTAATTAAGTCCAGCTTAGCAGTATTTCTTTAATGGATCAATCCTTTGGTGTTGTATCTAAAAAATCATCACCATACCCAAGATTATCTAGATTTTCTCCTGTTATCTTCTAAGGATTTTATAGTATTGTGTTTTACATTTAGACTATGATCCATTTTGAGTTAATTTCTGTGAAGGGTGTAATGTCAGTATGTATGTTTGTATGTATATATGTATGTATGTATGTATGTATGTATGTATGTACTGCATGTGAACATCCACTTGTTTCAGCACCATTTATTGAAAAGACATTTTTTTCTCCATTGTATTGCTTTTGTTCTTTTGGTAAGGATTGGTTGACTATATTTATGTGGGTCTATTTCTAGGTTCTCTATCCTGTTGCACTGACCTATGTGTCTGTTCTTTTGCCAATACTACACTGCCTTGATTACTCTGGTGTTATAGTAAGTCTTGAAGTTGGGTAGTATCAGTCCTCCAACTTTCTTTTCTTTTAATATTGTGTTGGATATTCTGGGTTTTTATGCCTCTCCATATAAACTTCAATCATTTTGTCAACATCTAAAAATAACTTGCTGGGATTTTGACTGGATCCATAGATCCATTAAATCTACAGGTCAAGTTAGGAAAAGCTGACACCTTAACAATATTAATCCTGATTATATTTTAACTTCAGGTTTGTTCAGCCAGGCACAATTTCATTTATACCTTACAGTAACCCTACAGAATGAGCAAACTGAAGAAACTGAGGCTCAGAGAAGCTGGGTAATTAGTTCAAGGTCACCTGGTGGGAAATGCAAGAAAGGATTTAAATGCAGATCTGCCAGGTCCAGAATGCTTCCTCTGAGCCAGTTTCCAAGACATTTCATCTGGCATGTCTGGAAAAATACCTGCTCATTGGTACAAAGAGAGCTTTGAACTAGTAGAGGTGTATCCGTGTGTTTAAGCAATATTTTTTATTCTACAGCTTTTCATTTGAAAGCTTTAAAATGAAGGAATGTCTGCAAAAGACAAATCTTATCTTAAAATGTCTCTAATAATAGAGATGACTCAGATGACAAATATTTTCCTGGATACAGAAGATTGTACACCAGAACTTGGGACCAGGGACAAAATAGAAAAGGAAAAGAATGCTACAGTTGAGAACCAGAGACAATAAAGATAATCTTTATTACTAAATACATAAGAGAAACATCATTAACAAAGCTAAATCTGGTGCTATTTCTAGATCTAGGACCAATGTCTCTCAACCTGTTTTTTTTATTTTTATTTTTTATTTTTTTATTTGCTTTTTTCAATTTTTCAATTATTTTATTGTTGTTCAATTACAGTTGTCTCCATTGTCTGTCAACCTGTTTTTTTATTATCACCTTTTTAAGGAGAAAACTAAATTAAAATTTAATCAAGTAATTAAACTAAAATTAAAATGAATTGAATTTCTCTCTAATGAAATAAATCAAAAATTAAACACTAAGAAATAATATTTTGTTCCAAATATTATTATCATAAATATTATTACAAACAATTATAATATCTAAGATTTTTTCACATTCACCACATGCCTCCAAACCAGTTATTGTCCCCTTGGGAGTGATAAAGCCTCAAGATGAAAAGGCGTAATCTAGACTATACTTGCCTCATCTCTTGTATGAATTATCATGATAGGTTCATAGCTGGACTTGAGGCCTTCAAAACTTAAATTGATCCATAGACCAAACGGACTTTGACAGAGGTTTATTTTTGATTTGAGTTTGGTAAAAGAGGATTAATTTAGGGATCTTCCTTGATATTTCCTTGACACTTTGTTCCTGGTTGGACCTTATACTTGTGTCTTCTTTTAGGCCTCTGTCAAGGGGCTGCTTGGTGTCTAGTTCCTCTGGCTTTACAGAACCCTATCTGTAATAGCCAAGCCTGTCAATTTACTTCCCTCCTTATCTACGTGTACCATAACTCTATTCATGATTCTTTTTTTAAATTAATTTATTTATTTTTATAAAGTTACAATTGTCTGCATTTTCTCCCCTTCCCTCCACCCCACCCCAGCCAGTCCCACCTCCCCCCCCCACCCTCCCTCTTGATTTTGTCCTTGTGTCCTTTATAGTAGCTCCTATAGACCCCTCTCCCCACTATGCCCTCCCCACTCCCCTGTGGCTATTGTTACAATGTTCTTAATTTCAATGTATCTGGTTATATTTTGTTTGCTTTTTTCTTTTGTTGATTATGTTCCAGTTAAAGGTGAGATCATATGGTATTTGTCCCTCACCGCCTGGCTTATTTCACTTAGCATAATGCTCTCCAGTTCCATCCATGCCATTGCAAAGGGTATAAGCTCCTTCTTTCTCTCTGCTGCGTAGAATTCCATTGTGTAAAGACTGGCCCTTCCAACAAAGAATTTACAGTCTGATTTGTAAAGCAACAGGCACCTATGTGAACTAGAAAGAAAGAACACACATGCACACATGTTGCCCAGGGTGAGATTGTGTAGCAGAGACTAAAGGCAATAGGCCTATTAAGAACTAAAAGGTGAATGGGGGCTGAATTACTCAAGAAATGATTCTTGAGTTGGTTGTTAATGGAAGATAGGCAGTTGTGTTGGCTAAAAGGATACAGAAGACTTTCTGAATAAATAGGAAAGCACTTTAAAAAAGAATCATGAATTCCATCCTGTGCACTTTTTTTGGCACCCCTGAGGCCCAGTTCCATGCTCCCAGCTCAGAGACCTTGCTGCTCTGGGGAGTTATATTGTAGACATGAATTAACCCTCAGCTAATAGGACATCTCAGTTAAAGAGAACATTCTGATTTCTAGATGATGCCTGTCACCTTAGCTATTACTATGTCACAAATATTTGAGCATTACTGCATAAAACTTTTAAAAAATTCTACAGTTATTACTTCCCTGTTTCTGAACATTTAGTGTGAACATTTTTATAGCAAAACAGAAAAAACTTTTTGTGGTTTTCTTGCCAACCTTCTGCAAGATTTTTTAAATTATGTTTTGTTTGTTTCAAAGGAAGAAAACATTACTGAATGCTTTAACTGTGTTCTATTTTGCAGTTAAATCTTATTGTTGAACAGGTAGTATGGCACTGTTTGAAGGGTGGGCAAAATAGCCTATTTAAGATAGAAAGTTATAGCAGATCTGGTATAGACTTAGTAAGGAGGTGTGCTATCGTGAAATGCGTACACAGGGGGGATTGCATCTATGAGAGGTGAGGGAGGGTGTAAAAGGAGGGGCACCCATGAATGTTGGGAGAGATCATCACTTTTATTGCAGGTTGTGAGAATGGTCACCTGGAAGAGGTTCGAGACCCATGATTCAGAAATTCCTTTAAGCACTCTGAGTTTTTTTTAAAGGAAGAATGGTGGTTGAAGTAAAGTGTGTTCCAGTTCAAATCCCTTGCTGCCTCTTATTATCAATGATTAATTTGTCTGTGACTCACTTTTCTCACCTGTAAAAATGCAACAGTAATACAAGTATCATCTGGGGTTGGCGGGAAGTCTTTGCTGTCGTTCAGGGATGCAGCCTGACAGAGGTTCTGTCATCGCTAAGATGTGGCTCTCACCCTGGCTGTGCTTGTCTCATCCCAGTTAGCAGGAAGCGGGGGAGCATTGACAGTTTCAATGAGTGAGACTTGGAAGGGCTCATACCACTTACACAGATACTCTGTTGGCTAGAACTCATCACAGGGCCACATGGAAACTAATTGCAAAGGAGGCTGCAAATTAGGGATTAGCTTTGTGTTCGGGGAGAAGAAGCGAGCAACAAAGATTTTGATAAAGATCGAACAGTCTCTAGTACCAGGTATAATAGCACTAAAGAGAGTGTTTTTGTTACTATGACCTCCCAGCTATATGTACTCTGTATCCTCAGAGAAGAGTCATTCATTTATTCATCTGTTCATTCATGCCACACATATTTGTTAAGACCTACTGTGTGCCATCATTATACTAGGTTTTGATAGTTAAAATGGAGATGACTTTGATTTTTTGTTTTGTAACAAAAGAAAAAACTCCCAAGTTTCAAAACACGTATGTGTTATGTTGCATCATAACCTATAATTAAAAGCATAAGTTCGTGAAATCCTTGTTTCTTGTGCATCAGTCTTATACATCTTCCAGATCTCTTTTCTGATTTGGCACAGTTCTGAGCACATAGTAAGCATTCAAATATATCTGTTGATTAACTGCATATTTATTTGATCAAGGAACAAGTGTGCCTGAAATCCATTAATAAATGTGAGTCACTCTCTCCAATATCTTGCCTAAAAGGATTTGAATCCTAAGAGAATATTTTGTTTTTTATTAGGGATTTTGGTTAAATTCATTGACCACTTCATTTAGTGCTGGGTAGACAGGACCTTCAGTTCTTGGGGTAATAGATCTTATGGGACCAATTATGTTTTATCCAGAAAAACAAATTTCCCTACTCTGAATGAGATCTGATTTTCATTAGATAGGTTAGCTACAAGATTATTTAGTGAAAGTAATGTCCAGAAGCTTCTGACTCAATTCAGATTTAACTTCTTCTTATTCACCTGCATCCCTGTGGTGCCTGAGTCTGCAAGCAGGCTGGGATTGCCATTTGAGAGGCTACCATTAACATAATTTGGACCCAAATCTTAGCTCTCCATGGAAAATGAATGAAAGGATGCTTGAGCATGGCTTTCCTTGGAAGAATAAATTAAGGATTAATATTTAAATAGAGTTGGGCAATGATTATTCTCTGCACCATGGTTTCTCAAATAACATAATCCTTGGGTGAATCACAGAAATAAAATAAAGAAAAGAAATAGACCAGCTTAGGGGCAAGTTTCATGGGAAAATATTCTGAACTACCTGAAGCATATTGTAATTAGCTGTAGTGGAGCAAACACTAGATTAACTAAGTTTTGGGATCAAGACACCTTGAAGCAGCTAGAGGGTTTGGGAAGGGGGATGAATAGCTTTGATTTTGTCCAAAGAAAACCATTATATAACACATCTGTTGGTGGTTAACAGATCTTCAACATGTCTAAAAGACTGAAAATATTGTAGAGTTAAGGAATGTAACTTTGAATTCTCTACTTTTTTATGAATTCAGTGGTAGAAAGGAAAACTTATTAGAAACAGGGCTTCTAGATTTACTTATGAGATTTTTAGAACTATTCTAAAGAAAAGGTTCCATTCATCTTCATGGCACCTGGAGGAAATCCAACAACCTAAGGACACTTTGAATATCGCCTCAGCCTAGGCACTCTGTAAGCAGAAGACTGTGTTTGGAATAACTGCAGTCAGAGTTGTTGAGCTTTGACTGCTCTCAATTCTGTATCTTGCACTTTCTCTTTTTATTTGGGCAATCATCTCTTTAGCAGATCTTACAGGAGATGGGAACTGGGGAACTGGGAAAAAACTTGTGTATGGATTGAAAGTGGGAGTGGGTGGTGACTCAGGAAAAGCTGGTCATTAGAGTAAAGAAGACTCCAGAAGCAATTTTCATAACTGTTGGGCTGCTGCCTCCAGCAACCCTGTAAACCACTGTGTGGTTGCTTATAGTTCAGTTGGGGGTTTTGGACATTGGAGGGTCCCTGGATGACATGCAGTGGTTCTCAAAGCTGGCTGCCTATTCTAATAAAGATGCTAAGATTTGCTCTCAAATATTTGATCCAATTGACTTGGGTTGGGGTCTACCCATGTGTATTTTAAAATGGTACTAAGGTGATGGTTGTGCAGTCAGTGTTGAAAACCATGGAGACAGAAGCAGCTCTATATTACCAAGCACCCAGGGGACAGTCACACCCTAGACAAGTTGCTTTCTCCAATAGTCACTTGCAGTTTGTCTTTTTCCAAACTCAATTTTCTGCCTTTACCACCGACTCTCCTATTACTAATGGGCATTTTGTTTAATAAACATAACATTATTTTTTAGTACTAGATTTTAACCAGGAATAGTTTGCATTTTTCAGCCTGTCTACATTGTTTGTAAAGTGCCACTTCCACTACTACAGTTAACTGGAGTAAACCACACTGGCCAACTGATTAGGACTAGGTTAATTTCTCTATAAGGCTTTGAATTACTTTATGGTTTATTTGGTTTACTGTCAGTACATGATATGCAAATAAAATTGGTATGTATTATACATAGTGTTTAATAGTAGAATTTGACATGTGTACTTCAGTGATTTTACAGTGAAAATATCCAAATCATATCTCAACCTAACCTTTTTCCCAGTTCACACCTCCATTTCTTTTAGGCTGAATGTACATGCTTGTTTATATGATATAATTTATGCAAACCATGGTTTGTGAATGAAGTTGGAATGGGCTCCTGTGCAGTGATAAATTAGCTTACAATTTTCATGTTAAGTTATAGTTTTAGCTTGTAGTTTTAGTTCCCTATAGACTAACTTGTAGTCCTAGTTAGTCAAACAGAGAGCCACTTCTTTGCTGAGGTAAGGGAAATATCCTTAAGAAAAGCCAGTTATAAATATCAATAATCAGCAATAACTTGGATAGATTGGGAACTTATTATTGTTTTGTTAAAGGGATTATCTAAGCTTTCTTTAGGGATCTGATTTAGGTCAGTATTTAAGTTGGGTCAGACTTAGAAGAAAATGATAGCTTATTGATTGTAGTCCACAAGGAATACCTTGTGACATTCCATGAGAAACTTTCATGCAATTTTACATAACACAACAAAGACTCATAAAGATATTTATCATGATGAGTAGGTAAAATGCTTGGCTAGTTTGTATCCTTCTAAAGACAGCACACCCGTGGAGGCTGGACATGGCGGAAAGCAAACCTAGATGGAGTAGGGAGTATCAGGGATGGCACTAGACTGGGAATAGGGGAGGCAATGTGGGCTTGATGAAATGGCCTGGCTGGGCTAAATTATACTTCAGATTATTTCCAGCCCTAACAGCCTACGTTTTTGTTCATTTTATTGACATATCTTTGTTTTTGTGTTTCAGGTGACTGCCCCAACGTGCTTAGGACCAGCATTTATATGGTATTAAGTGCAGATGACATTGAGGGCAGCACTTCTCATTTTCCATTTTAAGTTCGCTGATGGTTTTTAAAGGATTGTTGATACTTTTGTTTTTAATAAAAGCATGCTTCTTGCATTCTTCTCAGAACACCTTAGGATGGGCTGGTTGCTGAGTGACTTAGACAAGAGTGGTGTGGCAGGCTCTGTCAAAGACATGACAATGTTCATCAGAAGTGGCTGTGGGGTGTCTAGAGAAGATGTGGAAATGTGTGTGGAAGGTGGTAGGAGTGGCAGAGTTTCCATTTAAAGTTTTTTTTTTTACTTGCCTCTGTTGGCAGTTGAAATCCACACAGATGCCAAATCTGCATTATTATTATTGTTTAGAAAATGTTTATGAATTGTGGTTGTTTCTTTGAAGTGTTTTCCCAACCATTTGAAAATAAAGATTACTGAGAACAAATCTCCTAGAAGTTAATATACCTGAGTCCAATTGCCAGCTTGTGCCAACTGTCCAGGCTGTAAGTCTAGGCTGATATCAGATTGGAGCTCGGAGCGTAAACAAAGATTTCTGTTTTTCCGAATCCTTTCCTGGCCCTCCTGAGCCCTACCAAAGCCAAATTCAAGGAGGTCTTCGAGGATATGGCTCTGGACCTGGCCTGAATAAGGACTCCTTTGAAGTTTCTGTGGGCTTTTCCTATTGTTTCCATTCCACAGAGGTCCAGGTAAGAAAGGAGGTGAGCCCGTCAGTGAGAGAGCAGGTCTGGGATGGTGTCATCTGAAGTTCTATTAGGGTCGGGTTAATCATTTTCAGAAAACTGGAAAATCCTGTGTTACAGTGAGGTAGTCTGCCATTTGGGTTTCTTTTTTAAGCCCCTTTAGAACAACTACTTTATACGTGACTCTTGATTAGTTTGTTTTATGTTAATAAAACATAAAAACCATTGGATATGCTTAACAGGTTGAGGGGGTAGGGACTAATAAGGAACTTAATTTTGTTTTTCATTTTATTCCTTCCCTTTTGTTTACTGTCTGCTTCACTGGGCCAGACATCGTTCTCCCAGGTACCTGATGACTTCTGATGCTCTGAGACCCTTCACTGTCACCCATTCCTGGAACAGTGGGTCATACTCCTCAGTCTTTTCTTCTCTCCTTCACTCCACCTTCCAGTTTCTTATGAAACTTGCAGTACAATGTACCGTTTCCTCAGAGCTTGTTAGGAGAGCAGGCCAATCCTGTATGTTAATTCAGTATAAAGGATTAATGGACCACAATGGTCTAAAGCAAAGGCTGTCAAACTCTTTTTTTAAAGGGCTTGATAGTGAATATTTTAGGCTTTGCAGTCCATGCCTCTGTCATCACCACTTGACTCTGCCATTTTTGTGAGGAAGTAGCCATAGATAACACTTGAATAAATGTGCATAACTGTTTTCCAATAAAACATTATTCATGGAACACTGAACCATGAATTTCATATAATATTTACTTGCCAAAGAATATTTTTCTTGTTTTGAATTTTTCAACCTTTTACAAATATGAAAACCATTCTCAGCTCACGGACCACACAAAAATAGACAGTAGACTGAATTGGCCTGGGCAGGGCACAGTTGGCTGATCCCCAGCCAATAGGTAGGTTCTTCCAGATAATCTTGCCATATGTACTGGGATATTACATTTTTTTTTTAACAAAAGATGTAACTAGAAATTTCAGGCATTGTGTGTATGAGGGATAGGAAGAAAGCTTTCAATAGTTCTCAATTACAGCTCAGGAAGAGCTGCCTGTCTATTCCTTAAGACCAGCTCTGGAAAGAGCCCCATCATTCAAGAGCCTCTGGTCAATCCATATAGATGAGTTCCACTGTTGAATAGGTTTCACTCAATAAATACCGACTTTTCTTATTTACATTACAGAAGACAGAGTGAGTCAATCATGAAACTCTATGGCTTATTAAGCTCAATGTTGTAGGTACAGTGAGTTGTTGGGGTCGGGTTCAGGAAGATGTCTCTAATCCATTCAGTTGCTCAGGAACCCAGCCTTCTTTATCTGGTGGCTTTGTCATTCCCCAAGACTTTGGAGTATTTTACTGGACTCTCTGTACCTCAACAGCAGACAACAGAGTATATGGAAAATCTTGTGAAGGATGCTTTAGGGGCTAGGCTGGAAGCCCAGGTGAGGGTGCTGTCTATATGGACCTATCTGTGTAGTTGCTTGGATTTCCTCACATTATGGCAGCTGGACTCCACAGCAAATGCTCCAAAAAAATATGAATGAGAAACTGACAGTCTTTTAGGCCCTGAGCCTGGAAACCAGCCCAGCATTTCTTCTGTTGCATTGGTCAAGTAGTCACAGAGATGGTCCTGATTAAATAGAAGACTGAGATCTTATCTTTTCCATCAGAAGAGTTTCATAGAATTTGTAGCTACCTTAAATCTACTTGAGTGTTATGCTGAGAGTTGGTATGAGTGAGTGCATGAGGATGTCACTGACTCAGAAATCTACCTCTATTCATATCCACTGTGAATTATAGACCAGCCATTCTGGGCTTATTGGAGCTACATGTTGATAATATAAAGCAAGGCTCTGCAAGCTACAGCTTGTGAGTTGTATCTGGCCAGTGTAAATAAAGGTTTATTGAACTGTTATTACTTGTTATTTATTGAAACACAGTCATACTCAATTATGTATACATATTCTGTGGCTACAACAGCAAGATAGAACGAAAGGTATGGAAACCAGGAACAGACTGACAGTGACAAGAGGGGTGGGGGGAGGGGGATAAAGGGAGAAAGAAGGGGAAGGGTCAACAAGGAACAGGTATAAATAATCCATGGACATAGACGACAGTGTGGGAATTGACTGTGGGAGTGAAGGGTGGGCCCGGCAAGGGAGAGCAATGGGGGAAATTTGGAACAACTATAATAGAACAACGATAAAAAAGTAAAAAACAATAATAAACTCATATGTTAACATAAAAATAAATAAATAAATTAGCACAAAAAATTGTGATAGAGGCTGTATGGCTTATAAAGCCTAAAATACTCTCTGACCTTTACAGAAGAAGTTTGTTGATGTCTGCTCTAAAGTGACCCAGAAAGTCCCATCATTAGGGTTAAGTAAAGTCAGCTTGAAAAAACAGTATTTGCCTTTGTGATTGACGGGGGACAAGCACATTGCTGACAGTCATGAGTTGCTTTGGCTTTGATAAAAGAGCCCTTTAAAGGTGTGCATGTTGTGTCTTCTGCCATCCAATCAACCAAATCACTGGCAGAATGAAATTTTCTGGTAATTTGAGTGTGTTTGTCCTTGGCAACCCCTACCCAGAATCTGGCAGCAAGCTGTATGTTCCCTTTCACCTTTTCCCTCTGTTTCTTCCAACTCCATTGCTGCAATCATGGTTGCAGCTGGCAGGGCCTGGGGGATGTTTTTCCAGCCCAACTACTTTGCTTGGGGCTGCTTTGGGAAGCTTCTGGAGCTGAGCTGGTTCAGACTTTTCTGTGGGTCTTCTCAGACATTGTTTGCATTTTTATTGATGGAGAAAGATCTCTCACTGGACTCTTTTTCTAAAGCAGAGTTCCAAGCACTGGTCTGATGTTTTCATTTTCTTTCTTTCTTTCTTTTTTTTAAAGTCAATTCTAGATTATCTGTATTAGTGGCATATGTGTGTACATGCTGTAGGGATATATTAAAGATGGAGGATAATCTAATCATTCATTCAAAATTGATATTTGGAGTTCTCTTGTTTTCTCCCTCATTTTCTTCCTCTATGAAGCAGTATTCACAAGGAAGCACTGACAGAAAATCCACATTGCGAATTCACATATTAAAAACCTAACTGTAGGAAGCCTGAGTCACTTTTCTAAACTTCCTTTCCCTTCCTCTCCCTCCCTTTAGCCCTCTACCTCTCTTTGTTTCTCCCTCCCTCTTTCTTTTTTTGTGACAACGCGGATTGCTCGTGGTTACACAAATGGCTTGAAAACCTGAGAAGGATGCTTCAGATTACATGTACTGTGTTCCATTACATCTCAGGCCCCTTGGTTGACCTTTTGTCTAAAGGCATGTGGAGGAGGATCTTTACTTAGCCTCTACCTTAGCATCTCATCATTCAATACCAAGGAATAAACAGAAACCTAAAGATTTCATTTCCCAAGGAAGTCAGAGACTTAAAGGCATCCAGGACCCATGCTTTCTGCCTTCTTTAGATTCCACATCAACAGGAAATTATGTGTTATTCTTTATTATTAGTTATTATTATTTTGCAAATTCTATCTTTTGAATTTTATTCCTTTGACTTGTTTTAATCTGAAACAGGCTGTTAATCCAAAACAGCAGAACCATTCACTGATTTGATTCTTTAGTATTTTGTAAAGATTTTGCAGAAGCCAGAGTTGTAGAGATGATAATGAAATGACATTGTGTGCTAGGTAGGCCCCCTCATCCTACCCATCAAGTCAAGCCAGGTCAATATTATTAGCACATGCTGTCACTATGTTCTTACCCCAACATGCATTGAATTCTGTTAACCATATTGGAAACAGTAGAGGGGTTTCATTAGAAAAGGGAAGTGGCAGGGGAGAGGGGTGTAGGACTGAACAATTTGGGGACAAGGGTTTTGGAAAACACACTCTCTCCTCTAACATAAATGTGTATGTTCTCTTTTTTTTTTTAAATATATTTATTGATTATGCTATTACAGTTGTCCCATTCCCCCCCCCACTCCACTCCATCCTGCCCACCCCCCTCCCTCCCACATTCCCCCCCCATAGTTCATGTCCATGGGTCATACTTATAAGTTCTTTGGCTTCTACATTTCCTACACTATTTTTACCCTCCCCCTGTCTATTTTCCACCTATCATCTATGCTACTTATTCTCTGTACCTTTACCCCCCTCTCCCCCTCCCACTCCCTTATTGACAACCCTCATGTTCTAGTTGTTTGCCTAGTTTGCTCTCATTTTTGTTTTATGTGTTGTTGTTAATAACTGTGAGTTTGCTGTCATATTTACTGTTCCTATTTTTGATCTTCTTTTTCTTAGGTAACTCCCTTTAACATTTCATATAATAAGGGCTTGGTGATGATGAGCCTCTTCAACTTGACCTTATCTGAAAAGCACTTTATCCTCCCTTCCATTCTAAATGATAGCTTTGCTGGATACAGTAATCTTGGATGTAGGTCCTTGCGTTTAATCTTGGGTAATGTAATTATGATGTGCCTTGGTGTGTTCCTCCTTGGGTCCAGCTTCTTTGGGATTCTCTGAGCTTCCTGGACTTCCTGGAAGTCTATTTCCTTTGCCAGATCGGGGAAGTTCTCCATTATTTGTTCAAATAAGTTTTCAATTTTTTGTTCTTCCTCTTCTCCTTCTGGCACCCCTATAATTCGGATGTTGGAACGTTTCAAGGTGTCCTGGAGGTTCCCAAGCCTCTCCTCATTTTTCCAAGTTCTTGTTTCTTCATTCTTTTCTGGTTGGATGTTTGTTTCTTCCTTCTGGTCCATACCATTGATTTGAGTCCCAGTTTCCTTCTCATCACTATTGGTTCCCTGTACATTTTCCTTTGTTTCTCTTAGCATAGGCTTCATTTTTTCATCTGTTTTTCGAATAGATTCAACCAAGTCTGTGAGCATATTTATAACCAGTGCTTTGAACTGTGCATCCGATAGGTTGGCTATCTCTTCATCGCTTAGTTGTATTTTTTCTGGAGCTTTGAAGTGTTCTGTCATTTGGGCCATTTTTTTTTTTTTTTTTTTGTCTTGTGTCTTGGCGTGTCTGTTACTTTAAGGGGCGGAGCCTTAGGTGTTCACCAGGGCGGGGTAATGCTGGTCGCTGCACTGTGACGCTGTATGTGGGGGCGGGGCCGAGAGGGAGCAATGGCGCCCGCTTCACTCTCCTCCGGATTTCAGTCTTTCACTCCGCTACCCACAATCAAACTGGGCCCCTCTGGTGCTGGTTCCCGAGTAAGTGGGCCTGTGCACACTCTAGGCCCCTGTGGGTCTCTCCAACAACCTCTCCTGTGAGGCTGGGAGTCTCTCCTGCCGCCCCAACCCCCAGGGGCGCTTTCAATCAGAGGTTTGAGGCTTTATTTCCCCAAGCTGGAGCCCTGGGTTGCACAGCGGTCTGCTTCTCTGCCCGCCGTTCGTCCGGTTTATCTGTGGGCGAATGTGGTGCCGCAAGGTGCTACCCGCCGCTCTGCCTGCCCCACTCTCCGCCACTCTGAGTCTGGCCCTCTGGGTTTATCTGCGCAGATGTGGCGCCGCAGGGTCTGCTAGTGCTCGGACTGCCTGTGCCATTTGTCCCACACTCCGCCAGTCTCAGTCCCGCCACAGCCACGTGAGTCCTCTCCACCCCGGTGCCCGTCTCCGCCCCTCCTACCAGTCTGGATGAATGATTATTTTCTGTTTCCTTGGTGTCGGTCCCCCTTGCTGTTCGATTCTCTGTCAGTTCTGGTTGTGCGAGGAGGCGCAGTGTGTCTACCTACGCAGCCATCTTGGTTCTCGTGTATGTTCTCTTAACAGACTCCGAGAACATGCTGAAAGGTTCTTATAAGCAAACACAGGTACTAGATATGTTCATAATCAGGGAAGTGCCCTCCTTTACCTACAGATGTTTCCATCTTTCCCTCCATATGAAGCCAGCTTGACCAGCTAAATCAGTTTGGACCACTGGTGGGATGACCAATCATATATCCAAATTACCCTGACATTCACCCTCTGTCTAGGATGTTCTTTGTACATTAGTCCAGTTGAGATTGACTAATTAGTGCTCCACTGAAGTAAAAATAAACTGATGTCCCTTTCAAAATGTTGAATACATTACATAAAGTATTTCTGCTTTGGAGGAGTTGGTTTCATCCTTGGCACCTTTATCAGGGAGGTATGAATGCAAACTCAGTCAGTCCTGAGCATAACATTTTGCAGAAAAGGAAACAGGGCAGAGAGACCAATGGCAAATGCCTTGCCTGAGATCTCTGAGGAGGCCTTAACAGCCTCTGAGTCACAACATCCCTTTCTTCCTCTTCCCCACTCTTTCCCTCACTCCTTCCTTGATGGCTTTTTCTTCTTTTAATCCCTACCACACTCTGGGCCAACATCCATAACAGACCCATGGCCTTCAACTCTAGCTATTAAAGCTCCTTATACAAAGTTTCCTCTGCTGGGTTGTTCATGTATGTATATCAGAAAAGTTGTTCTCCTAGCAATGGTCAAGAGTCATTTGTCATAGGTAGATGCTCACTATTTTGGGGCCCTGGTGTTGGCTGGCATCAAGGTTTGAGAGAAGAGAACAAAGCTACTCTGTGCAAGGCAAAAAGAAATATGTGGAGGAAGGGGAGTGGAAGGCCATGGGATAGTGAAACACTGCACAGCACATGCCAAGACGCTCCCCTTGGTCAGTGAAGTTGTTAAACTCACACATCCTTTTGCAAGAATGGATTTCTTTGTGTAAGGAAGAAGAGACTGAGTTTGTGAATGGATTAGGATGGAGTGAAACATACAGTTTGCTCAACACTGAAGACAGAATCGGAAGAGACCTCATGGAAACATGTCCTAAGAAACGGTCAGAAACCACAGGAGGGTCTGAACTGTTGCTGGCCATGGAATTCAGGGCTCAGGTCAAGAGCCTATCAGTTCTTGAGGGTTGGGAAAGCCTCAGATGACATCTAGGGCACACAGATCAATCTGGCCAAAGCAAGGATGCTTTGATAACTATTGAACCAATACATATATAGAACCCTTTATTCCTCCAGTACAGAGGCTTGAATTTGAGAGGAAGAGGGACTAAATGTTCTCAACTATTTCTTTCTTGGAGATCAAGTTATGACATATTTAAGTGCAGTCAGCAGAGAGGGACATCTGACCGTCGTGTCCTACAAATGGATGTAGGGAACAAGGTCAGAACAGCTAAGTGGACATTTGGATAACTGGACTGTAATCTTCTGTGTGCCTTTTTTATTTCTCTCCCTCTTTCTTTCACAAGAAGGCTACTCAATATGGAGAAAGGGGGGTGGGTTGTAAAGTCATGATGGCCCCTGGGATGGCATTTTCCCTGGGCGGAGGAGGTGCCCCTCCTTTTCTATTCTCATCCCCCACCAAGGCTAAAATGCCTTGATCAATTATTAAAGGCTCCCATTCATCAAGGAGAAGTAAGGTCTAAAACAAGCACTTTTGAAGGAGGTTTCACCTTGATTTGAAATCACGCTGTAGATCAAGGCCAGTGTCAGGAGCTGGGATGGGGACCAGGTAGGAAGTTGAGGATGATGAGGGCTGGAATGCGAGAGGAAGGTAACAGTTATGGAGTGTCCACAGTTTTAGATACTTGTACCTTTTAATCCTTGTAAAAACTTCCTTAAAGATAATATTATTTCCTTTGGTTAACATATGGAAAGAACAAATCTTTTTGTACAAATAGGTAAACCAAGGCAGAGAAAGATTACATAGGTAGTGGCCAACCAAGATTCAGATATTTATGAGACCCACCACACTTTGTGGATACTGAGAGTGGGGAGCTGAGCTGGGGGAGAGAAGGTGTGTAAAAGGGAAAACAATGTGCTGAAGAACCAATTTTCCGATTTCACGGCCTGCTTTGAGCTGACTGTGATGTTTGTTGGGGTAAGGAGAGGAGAAGGGAAGAATTAAGTGAATTAGGGAGGAAGACTGATCAGACTTCGGTGGAGGGGTGGGGGGTGGGGAGGAGGGCTACACCAGATAGAGGAGAGAGAAAAAAGGAGCAAAGAAAGGGAAATGAGAAGTGTGAGAAAAGCTCAGCCTTGTGGCAGTAGACATTCATATCCATCCATGGTGAAATTTTCTTTGTGCTTTATCTGAACAAAATCAGTTCAATAGGATGTCATAATTGAAATTCAATAAAAATATTGTGCATGGTATGGAATTGGTTTTAAAAAATCAAAACAGTCTTGGAGAGATTTTTTTTTTTGATTAAAAAAAAGTTGCAGATAAATGTGCTTCTGATCAGAAGGGAAGCAAGGAGAGGGCACAGGGCCAAACATATGTAGGCAGGTGCTGTACAACTTCTCCACACAGCTCTGCCAAAGCACCCCACGGGTGACCTCGGCATATAATGGAAAATGTGTGTTTCTCTCTGCACACATTGGGAGGAGGATGAGACCTCCCAGCAGATCTGGATTTGATATCAAGATGATATTTGAGCACATCACTCCAAAAATGTCAGAAGGGGCAATTCCCTCTTTGTGTCTTGTCCCCACACCTCCACCCAAACTCACTCCAATGTCCTGAGTGTAGTTTATCCAGCAACAAAGGATGGAGGCCTTTTTATATTCTAAAGTAATGAAGCTGCTGAGCATCAATGTTGGTAAATTTTGAAGAAATAACAGAGAGTAAATTTGTCACCTAGCCCATACCCCTATCCTTAGAATGAGCATGATTTTTGCTTTTCCTCTTAACTTGTGGTTAGCAAAACAATGTCAGAGAAATGAAACATAATGATATGGAGGGAATACATATCATTTCAGAATAGGTTGGTGGAGGGATGCATATTCAGCCAAATTGGGTGTATTAGATTCCAGAGCTGTTCTAAAAGAAACTATAAATTGGGTAGCTTAAAACAACAAAAATTTATTCTCTTACAGTTCTGGAGGCAAGAAGTTCAAAATCAAAGTGTCACTTGCCACACTTCCTCAGTAGCTACTCTTTTCCTGTTTTGAATTCAGACTTAACCTTTTTTTAAAAGTGACCTTTATAGGCTTATTGAAATGATCTAGACTTTTGTCTTTGGACTGAGGGTCAGAACAAAGGGCTTCCTTTGTTGAGACAATACAGGGAGGGATTGCAGGAAGAAGCCTGGGGATGGAGTGACCTTCTCCCAGAAAACTGTTGATAATGGCTGGGTTGATTTAATTAGGAAGCAATCACTTTTGACACCAGACCTGAGGGAATGAGGGTTCAATTGAGGAGCTGGGGGCTGGGAAAAGGACCGTTAGCCATTTGTCTGTGTCCAACCCCAAGTCAAAAACTGGGAAAGAGAGGCTGGGGGATGGAGCTGAAAACGATCTTGAGAAAGAGCACAAGAAATATCAAAGACACACTATGTCTAGTTCTCAAGGGTCTAGAAGCAGCCTTTATTATACTCAGAGGGAATTAAAACCATCTAGTCTCTCTTCCTCCTCCAGACACCAAGCTGACTGGCTTCCCTGAAAGATATTAGGTTCCAAATAATGACATTGACAACAGAGATGCCGTTCCAGTTGTACCATTCCAGGGGCTCTGTGCCTGCTGTTCTGGAGGAATGGAAAGCACTTAGTTCCCAGTGGGTCTTTATGAGGGTCAGCCCTTGAAGGAGCTCATTCGATATTCCTCTTACATTTGTTGCCAGGCTTTTATTTGACCCAAAGGTAGTGCAGTCAAATGGAATGTTAAGTGAATCTGATTGTTTTTCACCAATGCCCAGGGGAAAAGGCTTTTCCTGTGGAGCTCTGTACGCTCTGAGTCAGTCAAATACACACAACGCTGTGAATACAGCTTTTCTGGGGAGCTGTGAGTCAGGTCACACAGTGATCATGGTCTAGGGCTTTCTGAGGAGCTCCAAAGCCTGTCTGCTGCTCTGGTGGCTCTGAGGCTAGTGGCTTTCATGGCTACTGCTATGAGTTGGGGGAGGGGAGAGGTAAATAGGAGAAACCGAAGTTAAAATGTCACAGTCCCTTGTCTTCTTACTGAGGTTTAGTAGTTTTTCTTGAATAAACTCTCTTCAGATTGTTGCAAGTCTTTGGTTAATTTCCAGTGTTCTAAAAGAGTTGATTTGGATAATTTTTGCCATTACTTATGGAGGACTGGGTTTATGGTGGTCCTGACTCTGCTATAGCAGTTTCATTTTATTTTATGTTTTGGTTGTTTCGCTCTTCATGGCAAAATGACCAGGAAGTTTCATTTCTCAATCCAATAAATTTAGATAACAATTCATATATAACTCTTGCCAAATACTCTGCGTGAAAATGGTTATAATTCCTAAAATGGTTGTAATACTATTATTCATAGTATATATCCTTGGGCTCAGAGATCTTTTGTTTTCTATGTCCAAGAATCTAAGAGTGGTAAACATTCCAAACATTCTGGATACTATTGAGCAATATCAAGTTGAACAGAAAGAATTTAAAACAAATACTGGTGGGAGGGAATCTAACATTTATCGAGCATTTAGTACAAGCCATTTCATTAAAAAAAATATTATCTTATGTCCCTAACACATAGTATTTAAGCATGAAAGTGCTTAGAGGCCACTTGAAGATATTACCTCCTCCTCAGTATAATTCTTGTTTATTTCTATTGTGTAGCTGGGAATGTTTTGTGTATAAATATTGCATAAATATTTATAAATATATTTCAAGTAATAAATATTGCATAAATATGTCACAACATATACATTTAAGATTTGCTTATTTTTGCTTTTATAGATGCTGGTAAATTTGTTTTTTGATCCCCTTTCTCTATTAGAACCTAAGCTACTTGCCTATTTCTTTTTATTTCATAAATATTGCTGGAACAGGTCCATTTCTATGTACAACACATGTTCAGAAATTTGCTGATATTTGGACTGTCCACTTCAAAACCCAATCTGAGGCTGGGGCATGCCATGTTTCCTTGAAAAAAATTCCATCCCAGTTCACACACAAAAATGAACTTTCTATAATTATTGTCTATAAAACTTGGCTTTGCATTACAGGCTGAGGCATCAGTGCCTGAAATCTGTCGAAGATGAAGCAAAGATGAAGGAAAGATTTTTGTACTTTGTTATTCATAGTAACCAAAATTGTATGTAAAAAGTTAAGGATATGTGGTTACCCAGAGGGAGAAAAAACTTCTAGTGTAGATTGAAGTTCTTTCTCTTTCTTATTCCCTTGATATTGCTTCCATTCCACTTCACCCTTTATTATTAAAGTTATACATCAAACAGACTATACAATACAGGCAAGGGGGTGGCTGTGGGTGGGACACTACAGAGGATTGGGGACATAGAATATTGAGGCAGACTGGTGCCCAAATGAAGCAGAGAGAGCAGAGAATTCTTGGGTTATTTACTCTCTCAAATATTCCTAAAGTATGTGACAGTCTTTACTATCTATCTTAGCAATGCAAGGGAACTTTAAAGAAAGTGCAGAGACAGATAACTTCTAGATCAAGTTCCTAGGTATCCTCTTTCTGAACTTACTGTCATATCTTGGTGACTTTAGGGATGGCTTTGAGATTTACCACTCTGAATATGAATATTTGGCTGGTAATTGCTGCTAAGTTACCTTAGAGCATGTATCAGATTCAAAGTCCTGTAAGCTATATCTACATTTAAAAGCCTCTGTTCTGAAAGGTTTTGAAGCCACTTTGGATGACCCTGGTCATATTCACTTTCTCTGGGTTGGAGATTAAAGGGCAGTCTCAAGTCTGGAACTTATGCAGATCAGCTCTGTTCTGTGCTGAAACCTGTTGCACAATCTATTACTTTAATTCTAGTCATCTTTAAGAATTGTCAGCCTAGGTGATAGAAAGTTTATAACTCATGAAGTCAAACTGAAATCCCATGTGAGCATTTGCATGGAAAATTTTAACTGGTTTCATATTAGGTAGTGTGATTCCTCCAACTTTGTTCTTTCTCAGGATCACTGTTGATATGCATGGCCTTTGGTGATTCTATATACATTTTTGAAATATTTGTTCTAGTTCTGTGAACCACATCATTGGAATCTTGATAGAAATAGCATTGAATTTATAGATTGCGTTGGGCAGTGTGGACATTTTAGTGGTGATAATTCTTTCTATCCATGGACATGGTATGTGCTTCCACTTATTTGTATCTTCTTCCTTTTCTTTCTTCAGTGTCTTTCTTCAGTCAGACCTGTACTGTATTTTACAAGTACAGGTCTTTTACATCCTTGATTAGGTTTATTCCTAGATATTTTATTCTTTTTGAAGCAACGGTGAATGGGATTGTTTTCTTAATGTCCCTTTCTGTTAGTTCATTATTGGCATATAAAAATGTAACTGATTTCTGGATATTAATTTTATATCCTGCTATTTTGCTGAATTCATTTATTAGTTCTAGTAGTTTCTTGGTAGAATCTTTGGGATTCTCTATGTACAGCATCAAGTCATCTCCAAGTGAAGTCAGTTTTACTTCTTCCTTTCTATTTTGGATGTCTTTTATTTCTTCTTCTTATATGATTGCTGTGGCTATGTTGACTAAGAGAGGTGAAAGTGGACATTCCTGACTTGTTCCCAATCTTAAGGGGAACACTTGTAGTTTTTTCCCATTGTGTTTGATGCTGGCAGTGGGTTTGTCATATATGGCCTTTATTATGTTTAGGTATGTTCCCTCTATTCCCACTTTGCTGAGAGTTTTTATCATAAAACAGTCCTGGATATTATCAAATGCTTTTTCTGAATCTGTTGATATGATCATGTGGTTTTTATCCTTCACTTTGTTTATGTGGTGAATCACATTTATTATACGTATTATAAGGCCATAGGAATCAAAACAGCATGGTACTGGCATAAAAATGTACACATAGATTGATGGAATAGAGTAGAGATCCCAGAAATAAACCCATATATCATAGTCAATTAATATTCAACAGAGGAAGCAAGCACATACAATGGGCTAAATATAGTTTATTCAATAAGTGGTTTTGGGAAACTAGACCTTGTATTTTTCACTAATTGCCTGATGTTTCCCATCATATTTTCCTGATCATCTTGCTAGGTACAGCAAAGTAGTATACATCCTTCATTATTCATTCTTTATTTACTAAGCTTTGTATTTGTACCACATGCAGGAAACTTTAACATGAGAGTTGGAGTTTTGTGGAATAAAGCTTATAAATCTAATGGATTAAGATATCAAATAGGCTAGCATTAATATTAACTTTTCTTTACAATTTTTTTTAATTGTTCAAGTACAGTGGTCTCCATCTTCCTCCCACCATTGCCCCCTACCCCAGTCATCCCCACCTCCCACCCTCGATCCTACCCCATTTGGCTTTGTCCATGTGTTCTTTATATATGTTCCTTGACAACCTTCTTTCCCTCATTATCCCTTCTCACCTCCCCTCTGGTTACTGTCAGTTTGTTCTTTATTTCAACATCAGAGGGTTCAGTGTCTTCCAATTTTGAATTTCAATCGACTGTAGAATGTAGGAGCTGTACATTGAAGAAAGACATGGTTTTACTTTATCAACAACTCAAGAGACCTCAGGTAGAGTGGAAGATTTTGTTTGTAGCACTTGAAGCCCATGGAAGCTGAAGCTCATACTTAAGGTCTAGAGCAGCTTTCTGTATTATGTAGAAAGTGTAAGAAATATGAACATGCAAATGAGCTGACAACTTAATGTTAATCTCCTGTCCTGACTATTTATAATTTAGTCTCATGACCTCTGCTAACCTTCACCAATGGATTAGTCTTTTCTCTTCACTCCCTGAGCATTTTTTACCATCTGTGTAATATCATTTACCACACATTAGGGTAACTTATCCACCTGCATGATCCTCTCCCCACTGTATATTTAACCTTCCCAAAGCAGGGCCTGGGTCTTAGTCAGCCCTTAACACAGAGCCAGGCCTCAAGAAGTGCCCAATAAATGTTTAGTGAGTGGAGTTGTATAGTGGCTGCCCACACATAAATAAATCTTCTTCCCTTCTGTCTTTGTTTTCTATTCTTCAGCCTGTCTGCCTGCCTGCCCTACAATGACTGTTGTTTTAATTATTCCATCTGAGTGACTGTTGGCAGTGATCACTTTTCTTGCTGATCTTTGCCTATTGTTTTCATTCCCATGGAAATGTAAAAATTAGAGCTGGAGATGGCTTACAAGTATCTAGATATTTCTCATTTTGCTTAAATCACTGATTAGAATTTTCAACTTTGGACTTTAATGCTTATTTGAACCATAC
The DNA here is from genome assembly GCF_022682495.2 of Desmodus rotundus. Lineage (NCBI taxonomy): Eukaryota > Metazoa > Chordata > Mammalia > Chiroptera > Phyllostomidae > Desmodus > Desmodus rotundus. The sequence continues at coordinate 41,769,873 of NC_071397.1, read as the reverse complement.
TCTCATTGTTCTTTCTGTCCAATCAGAACCAAGTATAGCATGTAACAAAACCCTATCTTCAGAATTCTCTGGGTTTGAGTGTGTGTATTTTAATGCCTTGTCATAAATGCCACAGTGCACAGATAGTAAGTAGCTACTCTAGATTATAAAGCCAATTCATAGCAAAGCCCTTAAAGCCAGTAGGCTTGCCAAGTCCCAGGTTAGTGTCTGGGACCCTAACAACCCCCTAATTATCCTTAGAAAGCTATAAGAAAGAAATAAAAAATGAAAGAGAGAATGAAAGAAAGAAAAGAGAGAAATCCAGAGATTTAACATCTTGGCTTTAAAGGTAGTATCAATTTTTATCTTCTGGTAAGCTGTCTACCAAACCTGAGGTTTATAAAGAGGAAAAGATCTTATTTCAGTGCTCTTTGAGACTGACAAATCTGGATGTTTCATTTTTGGGAGACCAGGAACTTTTGCTTCTGGTATCATATGTTTTACACCATCATGTTTTACAACCATATCCTTTTTGTATAAACATTAAGTCATTATTTGTGAAATTATTAAAATAGTACAATGCTATATTTTATATTTTTAGATGACATAAAAAATGCTACTAGTTGAGTATCAGTTTTCAATTTTTTCATTACTAAATGAAGTCTTAGCTGTAATTCATGTTTTGATGTGCTAAAAATTCATAAAATATTTTAATAGCCCACTTCATGTTTAAATAGCTTTTATCTTTTCGAAAGCCAATTTATTTACCGGGCTCTCTATAGGCAGTCAAATTATGAATTATAATAAAATAGTTTTCTTTACCTTTAGGGGGAAAAAGTGTCAGCATTGACCGCATAGCTCTTTAACCATAAGATCATTCAGGAATTTGCACTGTCACATTCATTTCAGCAAGGCGTGCAAACGGTCTCTTAGGATTTTAAACACTCTTGGTTATAAAAACAAATTTTCATCTTTATTTTTCCAAGCTGTCTCCTTACATATAACACTTCAGAAAACTCACCATTACTGGTTTTACTGCCTGATTGCTTAAGAGTTAATTGGTTCAGCACCTGGGCAGGAAACTATTTTGGCAGAAACTATGTTTTCTTCCAAGTTCTAGCCATAAAATTTTGGATAGTGGATTGTAATCAGGCACTGCTTTTTCACTACAGAGCACATAAGAATACTAATGTGTTAGCTGAAGAAATTGCAGAGCACTCATTTGGAATATGGAAACAGTTTCTTGGTTATAACTTGGCATTAAGGGAATACATTTCTTGCTGGGTCTTGGGTCTAGTTTTTTTTTTTTTTTTTATACTTAATTAAAACACATCAGTTAAACATATCTGTATGTTCTTGTCCCCACAAATCCTCCCTGAATGTATTATTTCATACCATTAGGTAAGAGAGGGGTTTGATGCTTTAAACTTTTTCTCTCTCTAATTTTCCTAAGTTGTTAAATTAGAGATGGGAGTGTGAGAAAATTGACCAGTATATTTTAAATAAAGCCACCCCTGAGAAGTTTCACACTTGTCTTCTCAGCACCTCAAGTCTTGTTTTATACCATCTTTTCATTAATTTATGATAGCAAAAATTTGTATGATGATAGTGTTCACAGCACACTTCTCTGTACCCCCAGTCATACAAAGAGAAGTCTAATTGTTAGCCCAATAATTGGCATGGGAGGAGCTGCAGGGGTGCAGGAAGGGGACAAGAGAGGCATGGAGATTTAGTAAGTGTTACTGAGAACTATGAGTTGGGATCCTCATTATGGTTTTGTAGAAATACAGAAAATAAAGGGGGAATTCCTTTTAAATTACTTTTGGCTATTGAACTGTATTTCTTGAATACGTTACAGCTTCAAGACTGAACCATTAGGGGCCATACAACTCTTTCATTAGAGTTGTATGTTTGTTTTAACAAAAGACAACTTCCTACATGTACTTAGCTTTCCCATAATTCTTTGTCCACCCAAGCCCTTCTCTGTTGTTCTATAAGAAGAACAGAGCAGTGGCAGGTTGCATTATAGGAATCCTGCAGAACTCTATGTGTTTATCTTACCTCCACCAGACCCCTTGTTTTCCCAGTTTATATAAAAGAATATTTCTCTTACCTTTGAAGTCCCCTGTATGCTGCTTTTTAATCTCATTGCCTTTCTTTCTCTTTCATGAGTGAACATAATTCTAAATTGTGTTTTCAGACTTTTGCTTTATAGTTTTATCACATTTTTGTGTTCCTAAACAATATACTTAATTTTGCATATTTTAGAGTTTTATATAAATATATCATGCTGTATAGCTTTTGTGACATATTTTTTCTACCCAACATTATGTTCCTGTGATACGTATGCTATTGCTTATAGCTGAAATTCATTCACCTTCACTAATGTATACTATTTATCTGTATGAATATACTATATATATTTATTAACATTTCTACTGTTCATGAGTTGGTCTAAGAAAGGGTATATGGGAGGTAAATATTCTGACACTAAGCATGATTAAAAATGTATTTACCCTTATCCCTGATTGACATTTGACTGGGTAAAGAATTTTAGTTTGGAAATAATTTTTTTCTCAGAATTGTAATGGCATTGCCATAGTTGTGTGAAATTCTAGTGATGTGAATTTTAGTGAATTCTAGAGACTTCTGATACCATTCAGGTTCTTCATCCTTTGAAGAAAACCTATATCAACTGCTGGAAAGCTTTAAGATTCCCTTTGATCACAAGGTTCATGATGATGTGTGTTGGTGGATTTATTTTCATCCATTGTGATAGGCACTTGGTGGGCTCTTGGAATTTGGAAACACATCTTTCAGTTCTGGGAAACCTTGAGTGCTTTTTTCATAGATTGCTTTTCTTTTTTTTCTCCTTGAAACTCCTATCATTTATGTGTAGGATTTTCTAGGACAGTCTTGAAACTGTTCTCTCTCTCTCTTTTTAATTTTTGCTATTTTTCATCTTTTTATATTTTTATATACTTTCTGTGAACTTTTTCTCAAATTTTCCTACAAGTCTATTATTGAGGCCTGTCATTTATACCACTCTGTTGTTAATTTCCAAGAGTTCTTTTCTTATTCTCTGAATGTTCTTTTTAAATGCAGTATCCTGTTCTTGTTTCATAGTAGTAATATCTTTTCTTATCATTGTAATGATAATTATAACAATATTTTTCCTTCTCTCTCTCTAGTCTTTATTTCCTCCTACTTGCTTTTGTCCTGTTAGTTTTGGGCCCTTAATTTAAAGCAAGTGTCCTTTTTCAGATGTTGCTTTATCTGTGTCTACCTACTCATATATAAGAGTGGGATCCTGAAAGGCCAATTGGAAACAGTGCTCATGAATGGGTCTGATTGATTGACTGTATCGCAGGATGACTATCTCTGGTGTTTCCTGTGGGACCCTGATATTTGTATCTTTAGATCTTTCCTCTTGAGATGTTTAGGTTCCCCAGGAAAGACTATTCCAGTCTCCAGTCTAGAGCCTATATACCTGGCTGCCAGTGTCTTACAAGGCAAGTGAAAAAACAGAGTAGGGATTTTCATTATTTAGTGTGTAAGATTTTGTTTAATCTCCCTGTTTTTATTCAGTATTATCTGCTATTAATTGTGCCTGGTGTTTCTAGGTCCAGAAAGTTCTGTTTTACTTTCTCCACTTAATAAAATTCTAGTCAACTGTTCACATGCAGGAAGAGATGGGAATAAATCACTTTTACAATGGACATTCAGCCGATACTTCAGTTTTTGCCCCCCAACCCTCATGTCACCATCCAGAAGTACCTGGTGTCTCCAACTCTTAAGTCTTTTAGGTGTTCCAGTGTAAACTGGTTTGAGTTAGAGATTTCCCATCAGGCTTAGACCTTTCCCAGGTCAATAACCTATCATGCCTCTGTTTTCTAACCTACAAATTTTTGTCACTGTTATTTGTCACCTTACCTTTTCCCTATTTTTTCCTCCTCTTCCTCTTCTTCCTCCTCCTGCTTCTTCTTCTTTCTTTCTCTTCTTCCTCCTCTTTCTAAATTTAATGGCAAAAGAATCACTAAGGGGGTCTTCCAACCAAGATGGAGGTGTAGGTAAATACACTTTGCCTCCTGACACAACCAATAGAAGGACACAACAAATTTAAAAACAAAAAATAACTAGAACTGCCAGAAAATCAAACATATGGAAGTCCAACAACCAAGGAGTTAAAGAAGAAACATTCACTCAGACTGGTAGGAGGGATGGAGATGGGCAGCCAGGGTGGAGAGGACTTGCAGCAAGATGGTGGCTGGAGGACCAGGCAGGTGAGGCTGCAGTGGGCAGGCATGGAGGTGGCTGGTGGACTAGGTGGTTCCACATTTGCTTGCAGATAAACCAGGAGGAACAACAGGGGAGTGAGACAGACCACACAACCCAGGGTTCCAGTACAGGGAAATAAAGCCTCAAAACCTTTGGCTGTAAAAACCTGTGAGAGTCGCTATAGTGGGAGAAACTCCCAGCCTCACGGGAGAGTTTGCTGGCAAGACCCACAGGGTCCTAGAATGTACACAAACTCACCACCCGGGAATCAACACAGGAAGGGCCCAATTTGATTGTGGGTAATGAGGGAAGTGACTGAAAGCTGGCCGAGAGCTGAGCAAGTGGCATTGTTCCCTCTCGGATCCCTCCCACACATACAGAGCCACAACACAGCCACATGAATTGCCCCACTTTGGTGAATACCTAGGGCTCTGCCTCTCACAAAGTAATAGGTGTACCAAGATAATATATATATCTCCCAAATGAAAGAACAGATCAAGGCTCCAAAAATAGCAATGTAGAAATAGACAGCCTATCAGATGCAAAGTTCAAAACACTGGTAATCAGGATGCTCACAGAAATGGTTGAGTATGGTCACAAAAGAAGAATAAGTGAAGGCTATGCAAAATGAAATAAAGAATAATATACAGGGAACCAACAGTGAAGGGAAGGAAGCCAGAACTCAAATCAATGATTTGGACCAGAAGGAAGAAATTAGCACTCAACCAGAACAGAATGAAGAAAGAAGAATTCAAAAAAAAAATGAGGAGAGGCTTAGGAACCTCTGGGACAACTTTAAACATTCCAACATCTGAATCACAGGGGTGGCAGAAGGAGAAGAGGAAGAGCAAGAAATTGAAAACTTATTTGAACAAATAATGAAGGAGAACTTCCCTAATCTAGCAAAGGAAATAGACTTCCAGGAAGCTCAGAGAGTCTCAAAGAAGATGGACTCAAGGAAGCACATACCAAGACACATAATTACATTACACAAGATGAAAGATAAGGAGAGAATCTTAAAAACAGCAAGAGGAAAGGAGACAGTTATGTACAAAGGACTGCCCATAAGACTATCAGCTGATTTCTCAAAAGAAACCTTGCAGGCAAGAAGGGCCTGGAAAGAAGTACACAGTCATGAAAGGCAAGGACCTACATCCAAGATTACTGTATCCAGCAAAGCTATCATTTAGAATGGAAGGGCAGATAAAGTGCTTCCCAGATAATGTCAAGTTAAAGGAGTTCATCATTACCAAGCCCTTATTGTATGAAATGTGAAAGGGACTTACGTAAGAAAAAGATGATAATCAAAAATATGAACAGTAAAATGACAACAAACTCACAATTATCAATAACTGAACCTAAAAAAAACCCCACAAAAACTAAGCAAATAACTAGAACAGGAACAGATTCACAGAAATAGAGATCACATGGAGGGTTATCAGCAGGGAGGTGTTGTGGGGAAGCTTTGCACGCTGAGAACTCCGTCCACCACGGATGAAAATAAGTCTACCAAGACATGATATGCTTGGGGAGGAAAGGTGGCTAGTCTCTCAAAAGAGAAGGGCCAGAAGCCTTTTCCTCAATGGGCTTTTATTGGGTTTAATTTGCATAGGAATACAGGTGTATATGTAAAGCTCAATCACTTTCAGGCAGTAATGATCAAACAATAGATAACATTCAAAGAACTATGAAGGCTTATTTAGAGTCAGGGTCAGATAGCTAAAGGTCCATAAAACTTTGGGGAAACAAACTCATTTCAGGCTTAGACCCTTATCATTTAAATTGAGGGTATTAGCAAAGAAGGATTCACAGGATTTTATGCATTCTTTCTTAGGCCTGATCACCCTGGGGAATCCACCCTTTCCAACACAGGGCTCTACCCACCTCTGGCATTATTTCAGGCTTTAGGCAGGCAGGGGAAGTAAGGCAGCCAAGAGATTAGGAGACTTCTTGCAGTCAGAATGAGGACTCAGGCTATGTCAAAGCTGAGGAGCAAGGGTCCGTCACCCCCTTTTTCCATAGCCCTCAAGTCCTTCCCTGAGGGCCTCTTTGTGACCATGCGTGTCTTAGGTCATCCCTCCCTTGAGGAATCTTACCCATCATTGGATAACCGGTCATGCACTGTGAGCCAAGCAGGGTGAAGTAAAGTAGGCAGAGGCGGTGCTCCTGCCAGGGAGATAAGCTCTGTCTCCTTAGTGGCTTAGGGTCCCAAGGTCTTTCACTCAGCCTTAGGCATGGGGGTTTACAGCTTCTGAAATGAGGCAGGGCAGTTCCCAACAAGGAGTAGGGGGGAGAATGGGGGAAAGGTACAGGGAGTAAGAAGTATAAATTGTAGGTAGAAATAGACAGAGGGAGGTTAAGAATAGTATAGGAAATGGAGAAGCCAAAGAACTTATATGTACGACCCATGGACATGAACTAAAGGGGTACAAATGCTGGTAGGAGGGTAGGTGCAGGGCAGAGGGGAATAAAGGGGAGGAAAAAATGGGACAACTGTAATAGCATAATCAATAAAATATATTTTAAAAACAAAAAGACAACAAAAGAATCAATGAAAAAAAAGGTTTCATAGAGAGGGGTATGGTTATTTGTTTACACCAGACTTAACAATATATTATCTCATGGACAAAATCAAGGGGGAAGGTGGAGGCAGGGGAGAGAGGTAGGGTTTGCTGGGGTGGGGTGGAGGGATGGGGGGAAAATGCAGACAACTGTAACTGAATAACAATAAAAATAAAAAAAAACCAATATATCATCTCATGTTGTCTTGGAGTTTTGGATTTAGAAGTCAAGTGATGGTAGTCAACATAGGTAATTTTGTTTCTTTTACTTTTGATGATGCTGATTAAAAACGGCAAAAAGGAAGGAGAGGAATAAACAAAGCTATAGTTAAATGCCATAAATAAGCAAAAACCAAAATTTATTGCTCTGAGTAATGCCTTTTTTAATGTGAACAGAAAAACAAATGAAACAAAGATTCTATCTTAGGCATTCAGCATAAAGAATGGTATCCATTTTTTAGTTTTCAAATTTTAAAGAAGGAATTTTAAAGGAGGAAAGTGTCCCGAGAGCCAAAGGAACAAATCCTGCATAATTTCAATTGAGGAGTGAGTAGGGTGGACATAGAGTAACCTCTGTAGTTGAAAAGCAGTTCTGAATAAAAGAATAAGAAAATTCTCTAGGGATCAAATCAGCTCTGGGCCAAATTTTAATCTCTATTCTTTTCCAAGTTGAGAAGTTCCCTGTTGCACATGTGCCTTAGATGTTAGAATTGAAATCCTTTCTTTGCCTGCCAAATTGCTGCCTGCCTGATTTTAATGATCAAGCTGTAGAGAAGCTCCAGTTATGATGGTTTTAAAAGAAAAGATGGAAAATGAGTAAAAAGATTTGCTAAGCAATGAAGGAGTCAGGAAGGGAAAGTTATTTTAACCTAACAGTAGATAGAAAATAAACCGTACACCTTGGGTTTTGGCTAGTTTTACAGCTGGTGAAAGGGTCTGGAATATTGTTGAAACAATGGGAGGTGATGTAGTGGGAAGCCCATGAAGTGAGTGAGGTACTCAAGGAACTTGGGGTCTTTCTCATGAATATGCTTCTCTTGAGTTCCTGCCAGGTGTGGAGATGTGTCTTTCACATCTAGTTCACTCAGTGGTCTGTGCCACTTTAGCAAACCAAGTGACAATATTGCCTCTTAGGTATCTCAGGCTGTCCAAACATGATATAAGAATGGGAAGATCCCAGCAATTCAGAATTTAGTACCTGAAATGGGAAATGGGTTTTAGAACATCTAGAATTGGTGCCTTGTACTATCACCTAGCTTTCTAACTCTCTAAGGGTTTTAGCCATGCTTCTGTATTGACATGGTTAGAAGCTTGAGTCACAAGTCACCCTTCATTCATGTGAGTATCATTTGTTGAGAATCAATGACATTGTAGTCACTTTACTAGTATGGAAGAATTTGAAGATGACTAGTACTGTCAAGAATCTTGGACTATAATTTTTAGTGTTTTATCATTTAAACATTTTCTTATACATTAACTATTAACTTATTTAAACTTCAATAACAGTCATGATAATACTGTTGGTTCTCATTATTTTTGGATTCCATATTTGCTAATTTGCCTACTTGCTAAGTTATTTTGGGGACCCCTCTCCCCAAATCAACAATCTCGGTGCTTTTGTAGATGTGTGTGAGCTAAGAGCAAGAAAAGATCTGAGTGCTCATCATGCTTATTTCCAGATGAGGTCAAACAAGAAGACTCTGCCTTCTGATTTAGCTTTCATGCTGTCAATGAGTGTTTGTTTTGAGGTCTAAGTAGTGCCATGTTTTTTACATTTTTGTGACTTTTATTGGTGATTTTGCTTTTACAAATGGCTCCCAAGTATAGTACTGAAGTGCTGTCTTATGTTCCTAAATGCAAGAAGGCTGTGATGCGCCTTATGAAGAAAGCACATATGTTGGATAAGATTTATTCAGGCATGAGTTACAGAACTGTCAGCTGTGAGTTCAATGTTCATGAATCAACAATATATATTAAATAAGGTTTCTTTAAGCAGAAACACACATAAACCAAGGTATATACTGAGGGGTTGACAAAAATGTCATGACCAGAGATTTGCTGAAATCTAACTCTGTGTTTCCCATAGGAACTATAACTTAGCACTTGCTAATTCAGTGATCGAAGGGATTTTTATGGAACATAATTACCATGAATAACAAGAATTGATTGCGGGTGTTACACTTATTCGCATTTTACAGATGCATTTTCCCCATTTCAATCGTCATCTCAGGGCTATTCTTAAAGGGAATGTCATTAAATAAGTAAAAGGTGGGGGCATATCATATTAGGTTGATAATACATTGGGCAGTTTTCTCAATGGATTAAAGATGCAAAGAGAGAGATTTTTGTCTTTACCCTCATTTGTTTTTACTCCAAAACATTAGATAGGATAACAGTTTTTCATAATGTAAGAAAATTTTAAGGACAAAACTTTTCTGGACACTAGAGTAGATTGTTAGATTAAATATTTTACCTTTGACTAAAGTATATGGAAGAGAGAACTGGTTTGTAAATGCCTTAAATATACTATGATCTTAAATCTAGTTCAAAAGAGAAATGGGATTTGGTTCTTTTCTTCCCTTCATCTAAAAACAAAAATGATTAAATCCCTTAATCTAGGCTTAGTGTAGAACCAAACCACACAGTGTAATCAAGAAGAGGAAATTCATCTATTTGGACACTTCTATGAGTCTTCTATTTTCAGTATTAAAAACAGACCTGCTCTCAATGAGCTATAGTGGACCTTTATTAGGGCAGATATTTCCAATTTGGCTAAAGCCTATCCCTGTGGTACTGAGAAACTCAAAGTGAATGCACAGACATAGTTAAAAAGCCATAGAAAGGTGAAAGTTAATTGAACTGTTTTGTGCATTAGCAAACTCAGTCATTTCCTGTTACTTCCTTTATTCAGCCATGTGTCTCTCATTGCTGCCTCTATATCAGGGTGTCAGTGGGGCCAGGCTTGATTAAGGAATGCATGAAATTCACAGCTCCCATAGGGAAGTCCAGATTTTAAAACTGAGGAAAATAAGTCAAAGTTTTGTCAATTAATCCATTGATCTTAGAGTCCCCTAAGGGCAGATATTTTTCTCTTGAAACAAAACTTTACCCATTATACAATTTCTAACTACAGCACTTAGTTGAGCATTTATGCCCAAACTAAAGCCTGGGACTGTCTTATGAAGATTTGAGTGCCGGCTTTAGATAGTTAAATATCGAAGGTCTTCCTCTCTCTTCTGGAAAGACAGCATATAAACAAGTGAGGAGATGGAGGGAAGGAAAGGGGGTGAAAGAAATAGGATAGTTTTCACTGATACATTATAAAACTCTTGCACAAGAACAATCATAAAAGAGCTCAAAAGGTTATTTGTCCCACTGTTAAAATGCCTGTCAAACTTCCAAATTTCATTTTCTCATTGTGTTATTTGAAAGGGAATTTGTGTTCTTTGAGAGGAACTTGTGTTCTTCAAGAGGTAATTTTTGCCATCTTGTCTTGCACGCCATGTTTTGGTCAGAAAATTGAACATGCAGGCATATAAGTTAAGATGGCAGCCTTTTAGGAAAGTTGGATGGCATGGAAAGTATGGATTTCTAAGGGGAGACGCCCCTTAGAAATATGGCAGGTTCAGTCCAGACCACTGCAATAAAATGAGCTGTAATCTTTCTGCTGGTGGAAGGTTGCGCCTTCAATTTATAAAAAAGGGAAAAATTGTGAAGTATAATAAGGCGAAGCACAATAAAATGAGGTATGCCTGTAATTGCAATTGGTTTGTTCTCAGTTTGCAAAATCTATCAATAAGTCCTAACAAACAACATCAGCATCAACACTGTTTTATAACTTTAACTCAGTCACCTTCAGTCTGTATGCCACTAAGACGGGTGTAAAAGCCACTGGCTCACTCAAAGCTTTGGTGTTCTTGTAAAATTCTGGGTGTTGTCATCTCTAAAGATCCCAAATGAATATGTGGGTTGCTCTTGTTATTATATTGGGATAAGATGTTTCTAGAAAATGTTCATATTGAACCCTTAAAAATTAAATGGAGAAGTCCCCAGAGTAACTTTAGAAAGTCTGTGTCCTTTGAATCTGTTCATTTTTCTTTCCTGAGGATTGCTACCAAAAATAGAGACCATATAGCAAATTACCAGAAGAGATTCCACATGGGACGCTGCCAATTTCACCATTCACCAAATTGCTTGATATTGGGAATGGCTCCACAGTGGATGGCAAGTGCCAGGCAGCATCACAAACATGCTCACCCCTCTGTCGAGGAAAAGGAGAGGAGCCAACTGAAAAGAAACTCTGCTTTAGGCCCTGGGGGATGTTATAATCTCTCAACAATAGCCTAGTTACATGATTGCCTAATTAGTGTCCACTCTATTCATAGAGAAAACAAGAATTTTTAAACCAAGATCATACTTCTTGAAAAGAGCCATGGAGTTTGAGACTCCCCAGCTCTGTGAAAGACTCAATGGGACTTGCATCACTGGCTCTTTATGCATGTCCTTTGAAGCCCTATGTTTGCAACAAAAAGATATGAAAATGTCTTAGAGGAGAACCTGAATGTTCTCCCAATGGATCCAAATCCAAATTCCTAATGGATCTGGTTCAATGACTTGTAGACTTATGTCATATTAACATAATTTTGTATTTTCCACCCAGGGCTAGAGAAGTTGAAATCCAAGAATACATCCTAAAATAATATTTTTCCTGTGTTGCAAATGAGTTTTCATTGTGTCTTTTAGATGGCCAGTCTAAAGCCATGGAAGAACACATTTAGAACATTTCCCCAGTTCCCAGACCCACCTCTCTTGATGTCCAACTAAAAGCTATGCATACTAACTATGCCTCAGAAGGTTTTCCTCACCCAGTGCAAGGGTAGGCTGCTTCCACCTGTCTTAGTGCATTTGTGGTTCTGCCAGCCCAGTGGCCATGTAGATAACGTTGACCACTGCCAGACGCACACTGCCAATTCTTTTTGCTGTCCATGCAGTTCCTTTGCACTGTGCTGTTTGTAAGATGCATTTAGAATTGACTTTCCTATTTGAGCTGACAGTAAAGGAGGATTTACATGGTGCTGGGTCTCTTTCTCCACTTCCATATCCTGTCTTAAGTGTGACTCATGGTCTCCAAATCCACACAAAGCACCCTTTTCCTGGGATTTGAATTGGACTTGTGGGTTCATTTTCTGTATTAAATTTATGTTCTGCCTGTTTCCTTGCTTCCACCCAAAGCCTGGAGATACATGAATGTTCAAAAAATACCTTTCCAGGAAAGATGCCAGCTTTCAGCTGTGTGTGTGTGTGTGTGTGTAGGGGAGTATTGCCTTTCTTGCCTGATGCTCAAAACCAGGTTCTTTTTTAAACTTTGTAGAAGGTGGATAGTGGTGGGAAGAAGATATATAGATTTTTACTCTTGTGAACACAAAAACTTCACACACTCTGTGCCAAGTTGCTGAGTCCTGAACCTATTGGGGGAGATGAGAAGAATAGAGATGAGAGGAATGGGAAGGGCTGAAGTGAACAGTCCTGCCCACCAAATGTCTCCCAGCCCATCTGCTAGATATACTCCATTTGCTCTTCTACCTCTCCTCTCCACCCTTCTCCAGCCTGCTTTCTGCCTGAAAACCTACCTGCATGGACTGCTCTGATGGACTCGGAAACTTCTGGCTTCCTTTGGGCTCAGCTGGTGGGGAACCCCAGCAGGAAATTGGAGGGAAGGGAGAAAGTGAGGTCATGGAGGTTAGTCCCTGACCCTGTCTCAGTTAGGATGTCTTGGACTGGCTTTTTCCTTGATGTAAGGTAACTTCTTCTCTCAAGAAAGCTGTTGCTCTGTGACTCTACTCATGGGTTCTGGTGCTCTCTTCATCCCTTTGTCTCCATGGGCCTGGGGTGGTGGCAGATTTGTTGTTTGCTCTGGGTTCTTGCATTATCCCTGGTGGTTGCCATTCACACACACTTGGGACTTTGTGATCAGTCTCTCTGTAAGTGGTTTTTCCTTGAATTTTCTTAATTGGAACACATTATCTGATCTCTTAGAGACCTGGCTAATATAACCCCTCTTTGAACTTACCAGTTAAATGATTTATGTGGTTAATGAGCTTTTCATTTACAAACCATATACAGTATATCCTGGTAAAGTGAAGCCTGTATTCACACTAGATTATAAATAGAAAATTAGGTTTTAAAGAATTTGAAACTTCTAACTTGGAGATCTGAAGGGAGAAAAAGGAAGGGAGGGTTTTTGAAATGGGGTCAGGGAGCATATGGGAAGGTAGAAAAGCAAAATGTGAACTGCAGTGTTTACCCCTGCTCATCACTGACCATCTTCTATGGCATGATGAGGGGGATGGAGAGTGGCTGTTGTTGCCCTACATAAAAGCTTTCCTCAGTACACGTGGATGCTCCTGGGTGTACCCCATCAGTGTGTGTGCCATGCCCCTTCAGTAAGCAGACTAAGCAGCCTGTCCAAGTGCACACAGTTAGGAAGTAGCCAAGTCGGGGCTTCAACCCAAGGAGTCCAACTTCAGAGACCAGACTCTTAACTACTAAATGTAAGTCTTTAACAGTGAGTGACCTTTCGTGGCCTTTATGTGTCCAGGCCACAAAGTAAATGGAGACACCCTTCCTTTGGTAGGAACCTTGGGGTTTCAAGTATATCAATCTGGCTGGGCTGGAGAGTTTAGAAACATATGAAAACTACAGAGACTTACAAGAAAGCAGAACAAAATCCACTTGGAATTTGTGACCAGTGTTCGAATGTTCCTCAGAGGCATTTTTATCATCTTGCAGTTGTGAGACTTCTTGTGAAGGGAGCTAGGGAGGGAACCAGAAACCACAGGTAATGATCAGGCCAGAGAAGACATATAAGAAGGTAATGATGACTTTCACACTCACCATCAACCAGGATTTTCACTCACTATCAACCCACTTTGTCACTGAATCAGACACCTAGAGCCAAAAAAAGTTTTTATCCTACTAGTAATCCTCTAAGCCATGTGAGCACTGGATTTAAATATTTTTCAGCTGTTTTCCAGCCAGGCTGTGTCCAAAGTGGTTTTGAGGTGGAGGTAGTGGGTGTTAATATTCGAGTGAGTGGCACTTCTGAGCATACTGTCTGCATAAACCTGAACTCATGGTTTTAGGTTAGAGCTCACATTTGAGCAGTCAGGCAGGAAGAGCCTCTCCTGCACAAAGTGCTCATTTCAATGGTCTAGGTGCTGCCTTGGCTGTTGGCATTATCAGCTGAGTCTACAAATCTTGTTGAGGTGAGCAGAGCACAGACCTCTTATGCTTCCCTCACACCTATCAGAATATTAATGCTGTGAAGAAGAAGGACTAGAACTAAAGAAGCAGCTGGGTTATGAAGCAGACTTATACAGGTGATGGTTGAAAAGGTGATACACACAGTGTGTTTAGTCCCACAATTGTGAATTTGAGATTTAATTTTAATTGAAACCCAATGATACATTAACTAGAGAATTTATTAGCTGTAACAGAGAGCAACTCTTCCACTCCATTGAAACTCTCCCACTCTGACATGCTTTAAAGACAACAGCTGGTTTATTAATTCAGTTAACTTACGTGAAGTTTAATCACACCTCAGCTCTCCAAAGGACCTTAAAACTAAATGCACAAAAATAATGAATAAGCACAGTAACTGTTGGTGTTTTTACAGTGGATTTTTGTGTTGAATGTCAGAACTAATTGGTTTCCAAAAAAACAAAACAAAGGAACAGAAAAACCCAAACCTCACTGCATTCTGATTATGTTCATTCCCAGAAGTAAGGCATAAAAATTATTTAATCAAAGACCAGCAAAATGAGGAGACCTGTTAACTTACTGTGTATCTTTTAACCTAATTGGTGAATTTAAAGGTGAAAGTTTATCCTTTAACAAATTCTCCAAGTCTTTGAAGTTAGAATCTAAAAGTGGCTAAAGAACATGTGAAAAGAAAGGTTTTTGGGCCTTATCTCTTATCTTTTTATTTTTTCCTTATCTATTTTTTAACCATTAAAACTATATTTCAGTCTACTGTGTTTCTTCATATAATAAATGTTATTAATTTAGACTTTTCTAGATTAGATATTGTAGCATTCTGGACACAGTGATTCTGACACCTTGTTTGCAGTATTTATGAAGAAAGAGATTTGTTAAAAGAATAAAGAGTGCTCCCTGGCTAATGTGGCTCAGTGGATTAAGTGCTGGCCTATGAACTGCAAAGTCGAAGGTTCAATTCCTGGTCAGGACACGTGCCTAGGTTACAGGCTAGGTCCCAGTTGGGGGGTGTGTGAGAGGCAACCAATCGATCTTTCTCTCAATTGATGTTTCTGTCTATTGATGTTTCTCTCACATGTTTCTTTCCCACTCTTTCTCCCTCCCTTCCTCTCTCTCCTAAAATAAATAAAATAAAAAAAAGAATAAAGAGTACAAATATGATTTCCTAGGAGGGTTTTAAAATTCCCTTTCAGATTTCTTACATTAACTGTAAGCTACTAGGGACAACTGAATCTTACATTGCACTAGGCAATGAAATAATGAACTGTTTGCAGAATTTGGCACATTAATTAATCACATGTTTTCTTTAAAGCAATCTCATTTGACTTCTTGGACAATGTTTGTTATCATTGGTACAGCATTTTAGTACAGTTCACACATTTTAAACTTGAGCTCTGTGATTACAATGTTCCACTTAAACTCTTAATCACTGATGGGAGACAAATGACTCATTGACATTCCTAGATAACTCTAAAGTGCATCCAAAAAGACAGTTATGTAGGTGCTGGCTCTGCAGTGATGATGACAGAACAGTGTGTAATGGGGAAGACCCACAGCCAAAGCATAATGATTCCACGGGGTGGTAGATGCTCCCACTCAGAGGAAGACAAAATGCATTCAAGTTCATGATCAGGGCACCCCACCAGTCTGGGGTGAGGATCAAGTGTCTGCAGTGGCTTCATGGAGGACATGATGTTGGACTGGGTCTTCAGGAACTGATCACTGTGTTCCTTTCAAATGCCTGTGCTGCTTTGGATTTGAGAATGTGGTGAGCTGGCCACAAGATCACAGAGTCCTCACATCTTCATAAATTCCCCACAGCTTCAACATTACAACTGTGCAGCAGCTTTGCCAGGAGGTAGGTGATGTATATGTGTGACTTCTTAAACTTTAGGTGGGAAAAAAATGCTTTCTGTAACACCCCATACTCCTAACTGGCCAGATTTCATGGAGCTCTAAATCTGCAGGGATTATCATTCAACGTTCTTCACCTGACACGGGAATTTGGTGATTTACTGACATGGACCAGACATCCACTTTTGGGTAATATTTCTGATGAGCAAGTAGTTCAGGGGCCGCGTAGGCAGGGCCTCTGCACTGAGTGCTTAACTGCTCCTGAGAAAGACCCTCCAACTTCGAGTTGTTACTCAAGCCAAAGCCTGAAAGATTTACAAACGGACATACCAAAAAGTTCACCTCTAGCTGAGAACACTTTAATTTTTCTTAGCAATAGTTGGATAAAGAGAGTCTATGAATAACTTGATAAAATACTCAGTAAAAACATATTTTATAATAGCAATTCTCATGGGGATAAGGATGCTTTACAATAACAGGGTAAGGCATTGTCGTTATGTAAAATCACTTGTTTTTTTTATTTTAATTCTTGGTTTAAAAGAAATTTTTTTTGCCAGCTCTCTAGGAATGGTTTCTTTAGCTGGTGCCTGGCATTTCATAACTTGTTAACCTGCCTTCCACTATAGTATTGTCAAGTTTCTTTTTTGACAACGACCACATGGAGGCCAAGTAGTATTTGGCCTTTTAATCCAAACATTACCCTTCAGTCAGCTACTCACCATTCCCTGTTGCCTTGGGAACCTGGCCCACTTTACTGTTTCTTTTCCCCCCTAACTTGCCTAGGATTGTAATCCAAGTTCTACTTCTCTGCGCCTCAATTTCCTCATCTGTAAAATGGGATAATATTAGTGTTTACCTCCTGAGGTTTTATATGGATTTAAAAAGTTAATATGGGTTAAGGTGTTACAGCACATCATAAGTGCTCCATTGCTATCAGTTATTGCTGTTATTGTAATCATTTGTGTTATTATTATTATTTGCACAATTTGTTTCTACAAAGCAAGGAAGTAGAACAGCTTTTGTAGATCATAGCATGTGATGGGAGTGGATAGTGCCTGCTTTGGGGCAACTGAGGCTCAGCAGGGAAAAGCTGTCTCCCAGCTCCACCTGGACAGCCAAGGTTCCAGGAAGGGCAGATGGAGAGACAGGTCCACAGGGTTTCCCCTAGAGACAAGGGAAGGGTGGAGAGAAATGGAGCTTTGCTACCTGGGATGTTGGTCTCTGTGAGACTCATCCTCAGTCAGCATGACTGGCCTGGAAGGACTCAGGGCTGGGGTCCCTGCTGTGAAAGCTATAAACCATCAGTGAGTCTCACAAGACTGAGGAGACTGACTGGCCAGTCTCCATGCTTCTCTCAGACACTACACTGGAGACCTTTCAGCTGTAACAATGCAGGTGATTTTCAGGATTTTATTACCTCAGTGAGAATTGCTCTGAATTTAGTTAGTAATTCTTGAAAAGTAACAAAAAACAGTAAGTGTAGGATTTTTTCTGTCCAGATTATTTAGTCAGGCTTATTTGGAATAAAATAACATTTTGAGAGAAATCACAGAATAGTTTCACCAACAACAGAATGTGTATTTATGTCACTGTACTCATACTTATAAAATGCTGAATTTAGATTTTTACTTGCATCTATACAACATTTTAAATGAGACATCATTTAAATTAATATACCACATGATAGGTTAATATGATAAGAGATTCTGCTTGTGCATATCATACATTTTTATCTATGCTTCAACTATTTAGTTTCAACTATGTAAGTTTGCACTACATTTTGAAATAATACTCTCTCTACCTGGAGAAAATGCCATTAACTCTTAGTGCTGCTTCCTGAGGTTCTTTTTGCCTGTGTTTCAAAGATTAAAGTCATCACCACCAGTTAATGAAACAGATTTAGACATCTATATGTACCAACAGTTTTTATTTTGTTGTATCATCCAGAAAAAAATTCTAATCTTTAAGTCCTTAAATAAACCAATAAAAGTGAAATTATATATTAGCATTAGTGTTTTATGTTTTAAAACATTACAGCTATATATTAAAAAATATTTTTTTTTTGTTGACTTGAGGCTTAAAAGTGATAATTAATTATTATTTTTTTTAATTTCCAGGAAAAAAAAAACCCACTAGCAATCAGAGCAAAATTCTTTCAGCTTACTGTTCCTAGCTTTGACTTGACATTGACAGGCTGCTCATTTGGAAATTATCTGTCTCATTTTAACATAGGGAACTTATGGAGAAATGAATGATAAGTAGTCTTTATAGGAATCATTAAGAAATTGACCAGACAAATGGAGCTTTTCCTTTTCCAACCAAGCTACAGTTGTGAAAAAAAAAGCAATTAAAAATCACTAAATGCCTCTGAGGTGACCAGCCAGGATTTTGTATAAATGAAGCATTATTTTCTGGGTTGTCTCTTACAGGTGTGGAACTCAGGAGGGATCAAGCAGAGCACTCTCTTCCTGCCCCATATTGTAGACAGGTGAAATTTGGTTAAAATTGAATGAACACCCTGAGTATCTGCGAAGGCTCTCCTCAGTAGTCTGTGTGGAAGGAGTTAGGAGAACAGTTTTCAAATATAGTTGAAGCCACAGTTTTTGGTCTTTTAAAGGGCAAACTAATTAAAAAATAAAACAAAACTTCTAATTTTTTCTCACTCAGTCATTGTTTGAATCTTATAACAGGGCAGAGTCCCCTCTGCATGGTCCCAAAGGAAGACACTGAATTTGCAGTGCCCTTGGGGAAGACACCCATGAAGGCATGGCCAAGTCCAGATATCCTTCATAGTGCTCCACAAGAGTGTTGAGGCCGTTAAATGACACAATAGGTCTGTATATTCACCACTATGTACAAAGATGGTGTATGTAGTATCTTAACAAATAAGCAGAAAGAAGAGGTCAAGGCAGGGCTTAAAACAAACACTGACAACATGATACACACTGTGACCTTGCAGGGAAGAGCAGCAGAGCCTCCTGCTTCCTTCAGTCAGGCTGTGTTTACACAGCCAAACGGTTTTGAGTGATGACAAGTTTAATAGCCATTGAGCAATTAAACAAGTCAACAAATTGTTTGCTTAAAGAATAACCAGTTATGCAGGAGTTTGTCAGAAACCTTCCCCCCTGTATGACTTGTTTGGATGAGTATCTTCAGCTTCTTTCCAATTTTAAGCCCCATTCCTGGAATTTCTCCCATGAAAAAGCCCGTCTATTAGTGCACTTTGTGTGCTATGGAAAAGGATCACGTCTCTAGGAGTGCCAGGATGACTGGAAATGAAAAACGATAGCACTAAGTTATAGGATGACTTGAAATCCTCTTCTAGCCTCTGGAATTCCACTGAAAAGGGGAGTTTGAAGACAGTGATGTGGGATGAGCTATGCACAGTCTAGTGTATTAGAGATCTTGGGAACAATTAACTATAATCTTTTCCAAATCATGAGACATTTTCATAAGGCATTTATAAACCTGAGTAGATAGGAGCATAGGCACATTGTAAACTAGCTAACATCATAGGCTGGCCTCAAGAAGAGTTTCCTTCAAATAATTAAACCCACAGACATTTGCAGGGATCCCTCCCACATTGATCAGTGCCACATTCTGTTACTTTGATATATTTCGTTCATAAGAAGATAGGAAAGTCTCCATCTAAACTACAGTCAGTCACAATGTTCACATAAACACAGTTACTTATGAGCTCAGACTGAACACTGGGAAGGAGAAGAAGAGATGGTTAACTGTTGCATCAACCCTGTTCTTCCATGGGTATATGGGCTGGTGCTCCTTTTCTCACCATGGCACACCCAGTGGCAAGTGCATCAGGGATACTGATCTTCCCTGTGGCTGCACTCAGTGCCTGTGCTGGGCTCCCTATCAGTGATTGACATGGCAAAGGTTCTGTGACCATGGGGGCTTTTGGTGGCTTTTCTCTCTCAGAGGAAGAAATAGTATCTTACCTGTGTATGATTTTGTGCCAGTGCAGATGCCCCACAGTAGACAGGGTCTGCCTGGAGAACATCTTCACTTCCGGTTCTCTTAGTTTGTTTTGGTCCCAGTCCGGTCCAGAAGGTCACCACCAATGCATAGCTTTATCACTATGTAATAAGAGTTGTCTGCCTCCAGGGTTTCATACAGCTGGGTGATGTTAGTGTGTTTAAACATTTGCTGGATCCAAGACTTGTGCTTTATATTCTTTAGAGCATAGGAGTCTTGCCTGACTCTCTTCTTGTTCATGACTTTGGTAGCTACTTAAATCATCGGGGATGTAAGTGATGCTCAGTGAAGGTTAACTAATAAAAACAGCCAAAACAGGCTCAGTTAAAGAAAAATGCACAAGGCAAGGAGAATACATCATGACAAAAATTTTGTAATGTAATCTTGTTAAATTAAGACATGAATAAAACAGAATATTCTTGTATATATCTAAAGCTAAATTTTAGTAAGTCAGAATTGATTGTACACTAAAATGAGTTATATTTAATAATTTATTAACTGTGTTTTGTATACTTTTATGACATAGCTATCAGCAAAGCTGATAGTTTCCTTTTATTGTAATAAAGCATACTTATCAATTAAAAAAGTAAGAAATGGGTTACGTCTTAGAATCCATATCAGCCACACCCCAAAGATGTAGTTTGTTCAGATATAAAAATAATTAAATATGAAAAGAAATCCTATATGCCAATAAAATTAGCTACAATATATTGCAGGGAAACTCATTAAAATTGCCCCTAATTCTTATTTTTATAGTTAGACAGTAAAATTTCTCCCTTTGTTTTTACTAGGAGCAGATAAAGAGGCATTTTATTTGAATAAGAAAAGTAAATAAAAGTTTCAATGTAAAATTTTTTATCTTGTTTCTTTCAATTTATCTCTTGTGAAAATAAATTAATTTTAAGATATATTAACATGCTTAATTGGACCACACACACATTTCTGGACTAACAGATCATCCAAGCCTCAAGATTATCATTGACTTCAAATAATTTGAGCCTTCTCAGGGAATCTCAATTGTAGAATAAGTTGTGCAAATGGAAACTGGTCCTTTTCCTGCTCCACAGCACTTAATGGACAAGCATCAGTATTGGATAAATCTATCAGCATGCACTTCCTTTTTCATCCTTGGAAGATGCAGTTATTCTATCACTTTGGCAAAAAAGGCATTCTTGATCATTTTGCCCACTGACTATGTCCTAACTTGGTTGGCATGGGGGAAGGTCTTCTCCAGGTCATGGGAGAGCTTCCTGAAACACTCAGGTGTCTGGAAATTCCTTTGCTTCCTCTCCAGGGCTGGCAGTGCCCTGCCCAGGTGACTGGTGCTGGTGACCTAAGTATGCACTGTTGTGTTCACTGTTGCAGGCATCGCCCCTTACACCCTACTCTTCAGAGCAGATCGGTCCTGTGGTCCTGCAGAGGTGACTTATGACCACTATCAGTTGTTGCTATTGATTCTTGCAGATATTTCTGAAATTCCTGGGTAATGCAAGTACCAACTCCTGCTCTCTTTTCCCCTGCCTTCTGTTCCTGATCTGTGTGCTCAGACATTAACCTGATTATTCACCTAACCAGATATGGTGCTGAATGGCTCGAAGTTCCCTTGATATCCCATCCCAGGCCTTGTACAAGATAAACATTTTTCTTCATGGAACAGAGCGTCACACCAAGTGTTAATCACCTTATCAGGGAAAAATCAGCTAAATTAAAACTTAGACCACATGTTGTGTTTTTTTTGAAGTGTCTTTATATTTTAGAACTGAAAAATTGGACAGTACTGAGTTCCCATATGTCCGACTCTCCTATACACAGTTTCTCCTGTCACATCTTGCATTAATGTGGTACATTTGTTACAATTAATGAACAATACATATTGATACATTATTATTAAAGTGAGTAGTTTACACCGAGTTTCATTCTTTATGTTGTACAGTTTTATGGGTTTTCACAAATACATGATGCCATGAGTCCACCATTACAACATCATGTGGAACAGTTTGACTGCCCTAAAGATCTGTGTTCACCTGTTTGCCTCCACTCTCCAAACTTTTGGCAGATGCTGATCTTTATACTGTCTCTGTAGGGAGATGCCTTTTCTCTAATGTCATATAATTAGAAACAAACAGGATATAGATTTTTTCCATCTAACTTTTTCTACTTAATTATATGCATTAAGTTTTCTCCAGATCTTTGTGTGGCTTGAGAGTTAATTTCTTTTTAGTGCTGAATAATATTCTGTTGTCTGGATGTACCGTAATTTATTTATTCATTCACCTACTGAAGGACATCTTGGTTGCTTCCAAGTTTTGCAATTATGAATAAAGCTTCTATAAACAGCCATGTGAAAGTTTTTATGTGAACATAAGTTTTCAGCTCAATTGGGTAAATGCCTAGGAGCATAAATGTTGGATCTTATGGTAAGACAGACTATGCTTACCTTTGTAAGAAACAGCTTCCAAAGTGGTTGCACCATTTCACGTTCCCACCAGAAATGAAAGAAAATTCCTGTTGCTGTTTAGCCTCATCAACATTTGGGATTGTCAATGTTTGGATTTTAATCATTCTAGTAAGCATGGGAGTGGCACCCTCCCGTTACTTTAATTTGCAGTTCCCTAGTGACATATGGTGTCCAGCATACTTTCGTGTTCATGTGTGCCATGTCTATGTCTTTTGGAGGGAAGTTTCCAGGTCTTTTGTCCATTGTTAACTGGGTTGTTTATCATCTTATGCTGAGTTTTATGAGTACTTTTCATATTTTGACTACAGATCCTTTATCAAATATGTGTTTTGCAAATATTTTCTTCCAGAACAGCTTTTGCAGTGCTGGAAAGAGTGCTTTCTTCTTAAAAAGACATCATCCTGCATACATAGGTCAATGAAGTGCAATTAGCTACCAGCTTGTGCTAAGAGCTTTAAAAGTGCTGAAGGTACATTAATGCCTGAAAACATATAACTTACCTTAATGCCTTTTATTGTAGTAAAGCAATTATTTTTTAGAGTCTTTTCTGGAAATACTTATTTTATGGTTAAGCTGACTTGAGCTCCAGCTAAAAGTTGGTTAGATTTTACATCTTAAAGGTCCTTAATGTAAACAGGATAAAGCTTACTATACACTTAAATTCCAAATGGAAACTGATATTCACTGTTTAAAGGCCAAAGACTCTTTCTCCTAATGATAGTCTAAATAACAGATTGTATGGTGCAAATCCTTGTTATCACTTTAAAGTGTTGCCGGTCTCACAGCCAGTGGCATGTCATGCTTGAAATGACTTCTTACCTTGTGTAGGTAGTTGGGGGCTCCATGGTGGCTCAGATCTCAGGTTGGATCATATACTGCCTCATCTGGGCATTAGAGCTTCCAAGACCTGTGCTCAGTTCTGCTACCTCTGATGCATTAGTGAGGATTCCTACTTCTCGTACTCAAGGAAAACTCTGTATATGTAGAATGCTCTTACTGAGAAAGTGAATGATGCTTGAGGGTTTTTTTTTTTTTTTTTAGTTACAGAAGCTTGTAACTTTTTAAAAAAAATATATTTATTGATTATGGTTGTCCCATTTACCCCCCACTCCACTCCATCCTGCCCACCCCCTCCCTCCCACATTACCCCCCTATAGTTCATGTCCATGGGTCATACTTATAAGTTCTTCGGCTTCTACATTTCCTACACTATTCTTACCCTCCCCCTGTCTATTTTCCACCTATCATCTATGCTACTTATTCTCTGTACCTTTCCCCCCCTCTCCCCCTCCCACTCCCCTACTGACAACCCTCCATGTGATCTCCATCTCTATGGTTCTGTTCCTGTTCTAGTTGTTTGCCTAGTTTGCTCTTGTTTTTGTTTTAGGTGTGGTCGTTAATAACTGTGAGTTTGCTGTCATTTTTACTGTTCCTATTTTTTATCTTCTTTTTCTTAGGTAACCCCCTTTAACATTTCATATAATAAGGGCTTGGTGATGATGAACTTCTTTAACTTGACCTTATCTGAGAAGCACTTTATCTTCCCTTCCATTCTAAATGATAGCTTTTCTGGATACAGAAATCTTGGATGTAGGTCCTTGCGTTTAATCTTGGGTAATGTAATAATGGTGTGCCTTGGTGTGTTCCTCCTTGGGTCCAGCTTCTTTGGGACTCTCTGAGCTTCCTGGACTTCCTGGAAGTCTATTTCCTTTGCCAGATTAGGGAAGTTTTCCTTCATTATTTGTTCAAATAAGTTTTCAATTTTCTGCTCTCCTCTTCTCCTTCTGGAATCCCTATAATTCAGATGTTGGAACGTTTCAAGATGTTCTGGAGGTTCCTAAGCCTCTCCTCATTTTCCTGAATTCTTGTTTCTTCATTCTTTTCTGGTTGGATGTTTCTTTCTTCCTTCTGGTCCACACCGTTGATTTGAGTCCCAGTTTCCTTCGCATCACTATTGGTTCCCTGTACATTTTCCTTTGTTTCTTTCAGCATAGGCTTCATTTTTTCATCTAGTTTTCAAACAGATTCAACCAATTCTGTGAGCATCTTGATAACCAGTGTTTTGAATGGTGCATCCAATAGGTTGGCTATCTCTTCCTCACTTAGTTGTATTTTTTCTGGAGCTTTGAAGTGTTCTGTCATTTGGGCCATTTTTTTTTTTTTTTTTTTGTCTTGGCACGTCTGTTACTTTAAGGGGCGGAGCCTTAGGTGTTCACCAGGGCGGGGTAATGCTGGTTGCTGTGCTGTGACGCTGTATGTGGGGGAGGGGCCGAGAGGGAGCAATGGCGCCTGCTTCACTCTCCTCCGGATTTCGGTCTTTCACTCTGATACCCACAATTAAACTGGGCCCCGGGGGTGCTGGTTGCCGAGTGGGTGGGCCTGTGCACACTCTAGGCCCCTGTGGGTCTCTCCAACGACCTCTCCCGTGAGGCTGGGAGTCTCTCCTGCTGCCACCCCAACCCCCACGGGCGCTTTCAGTAAGAGGTTTGAGGCTTTATTTCCCTGCTCTGGAGCCCTGGGTTGCATGGTCTGCTTCGCTCCCCGCCGTTGGTCTGGTTTATCTATGCGCGAATGTGGGGCCGCGGGGTGCTACCCACTGCTCTGCCTGCCCTGTTCTCTGCCACTCTGAGTCCGGCCCTCTTGGTTTATCTGTGCGCGAATGTGGGGCCGCAGGGTCTACTAGTGCTCGGACTGCCTGTGCCGTTTGTCCCACACTCTGCCAGTCTCGGTCCCGCCACAGCCACCCTGGTGCCTGTCTCTGCCCCTCCTACCAGTTTGGATGAATGTTTATTTTTTATTTCCTTGGTGTCGGACCCCGTTGACGTTCGATTCTCTGTCAGTTCTGGTTGTGCGAGGAGGCGCAGTGTGTCTATTTACACCGCCATCTTGGTTCTCGAAGCTTGTAACTTATTTTGAGTGAAGAAAACCAGATTAGTTAATTTTTTAAGTTTTTGTCTAGAACAGTCAGCATTTGCCATTTTTT
Source organism: Desmodus rotundus (assembly GCF_022682495.2). Lineage (NCBI taxonomy): Eukaryota > Metazoa > Chordata > Mammalia > Chiroptera > Phyllostomidae > Desmodus > Desmodus rotundus. The sequence goes on along the minus strand of NC_071397.1, from coordinate 41,744,492 downwards.
AAATTTATCTTACCATAAACCTGCTCAGGAGATGATTAATTTTGATAAAGTTTGGTGAATAGTTACCCAAATAAAATTTGATGTTTGCTTTGTGGGATGGTGGAAAAACATGACATCTTCAAAAAGTGAGTCACATCTCAGGAGGAAATAAATTTGAGGAAAGAATATCATAAAGGCAAGGAAGTATTTTCCTGGAAGGGTTAGAAAGGGTACTTGGTATATGCCTTGAAATTAGGGACTTTATGAAATGAAGAAATCAATTTTAATGACTACAACTTGATGTTTATAAAGGTCTTTAAATCACAGAGTTGAGGGCTATACTCTGTTGAAGTCTAAGCAGCCAGTCCTATTACATATTAATGATTTTTATTATAGGGAGAAACATAACTTAGTAATTTTCCAAGCATGAAATATTAGTCAGGACAAGCTAGCTGCTATAATAAACAAATCTTGTCTTAATGGATTAACACAGTAAAAATTTACTTCTTGCTTATATCATGGTGTCCTGTGGGCTAGAGGGAGGGTGAGGTAGGCACTACTTCTTATAGTCATTAAGGCCATGGCTCATTCATTTAAAGAGTCCCCCATCCCTAGGCCTTTGGAATTCTTTTCTAGAAACTCTGCATTTAGTTTTCAATGAGAGAGGAGAAGGTGAGGGTTTCTTATGGGTCAGGCTTGGACATGGTAAACATCTTCTCTGCCCACACTCCCTTGGCCAGTCATGTACCCCACCTATTCAGTGGGAGAGGCTGGGAAAGGCAGTCTCACCTTAGGCCCATGAGGAAAATAAACTGGGATTTAATGACTCAAAAATAGCCTCAGCTACTTATGACTACATCACAGAACAAAACAAAACCCAAAACACTGTGTGAAGAAAAATATGAGAAACTATGAGAAACTTCAAAATCAAATGAAATTTATAATTACATTTATCATTTAGCTTCTTTTTATACTTTTAGGAAGAATTGACTTCATGAACTTATTCTTGTATTTCTGGAAGCCAAAAACTCAAACCTAAACCTTTCTCCTGAATAAATGGTCATGACTAAATGAATGAATGAGTAGAAAGAATGACATTGTTTTCATTTGACAGTATTCATGAACAGTGGGAAAAATTTATTTCATCCTCCAGGAATAAAGATATAAACAATGTTTTATTATTTGTTTTCTATAAACATCATTTCAACTTAGTATTGCTTTGTAACAAATAGCCCTCAAACTTAGTGGCTTTAAAGAGTGACAATTATGTCTTTGTTCTCTCACAATTTGGAAATTTGGTAGTGGCTCAGCTGAGTGGTTCTGTTCTAGATTGCCTGTCATATGATGGCCATCAGATGGTGGCTGGATTTGTAATATTAGGATGCTGAAGAAGCTGGATGTAGAGAAAGACCATATGGAGAGATGCTATTCATGTAAGCTTAGTTATCTTTCCACATGTCTTCTTAGCGTGGTTTAGTTTGGGCTTCCTGTCAAAATGGTGGCCTTAAGGTGCTCAGGCTGCTTATACAGATGCTGAAGTCTTCAAAAGATATCTTTCTGCCTTAAAATCCTCTTAGCCAGGTTATTATATATATGTGTACATACAAGGATCTGGCACAAATAACGCCCCTTTTAATTATAAAATCTTCTATTACAAAATCATAACCATGTATTTCTATAACATAACAATATCACAGTTAAGCAAACCATATGGCATTTTAGGTGAAATGTTCAAATTAAAATTATAAATTATTACACCCATATTATTACCCTACCAACCACACTCAAGCAGGTGTTACTTCTGCTGGACCCTATAAATACAAATATATAAATATGTATACATATATAACTTTCAGTGTTGCTTCCAGTGAAAATTTTACTAAACCTTCTACCTCTATGTAACAAGGTTTCCCTTTCCTACCGCTTCCAGTAACATTGCCTTACTTTCCTTGAAGCTCTCACTGTCTGTCTCTTCAAGAGCCTTCAGGCTTCTGCTAACGTTTTCCCTAAGGCCCTGTGCGCTTTCACTCACAGCTTCCTTCCAGCTCTTCTACCTTCCACTCACTTCCTAGACCCAAAGCCAATGTCACATGGTCTAGCTTTTTCTAACAATACCACCTTACTCCATGCTCTAATATCTGTTTCATTTATATCTTTCTGCATAATGAAGTACCACAAAAGTTATTGGCTTAAAAGAACAACAATTCCTCTATTAGCTCACACAGTTTCTATAGACCAGGAGTCTGGGAAGGTCTCAGATGGCCAATCCTGGATCAGAACCTCCTGCAGTTGCAGTCAAGTCATAGCGGAGCTGGGACCACAGTTGGCAAGCTCAGCAGGTTATTCTGAGAATTAAATGAGATGCTCATAAAGTGCTTAGTGCTATATTCGTCATGCCATTAGTGTTGAAAATACACTAGCTCTCATTTATTTTTGTGTTCTTTATGAAACCTAGCTAGTGTTTTGCATGCAATTTTCTTTCATGTTGATTTTTAAAATAAAGTAAGAAAAGAATGGAGTTTCAGGAATCATACTTCTCATTTCATTGTGAATTTCCAAGAATATTTTGCATTGAATTTATTGATCAGAAGTGAGAAAAAATCACCAAATGCCACAGGCAGCGATGAAGATATTGCATTTCTCTTACCTAGGCCTTTATTCCCCTCTCTGTAAGCCTAACCTCTATTTCTAAAAAAGTGTAACTTGCTATGGTGTTTTACCAGGAAGTTCACATCTCAGAACTAACTCATCCCACAGATTAGAACCTCCAATTCTCATTATTTTTAGTTCTGCCTCTATCCAGGTCCTCCTCTGAGAAAGAAAATAGAACTTCCTGCGGATTTTCAAGATTGGCCCTTCCTATGTTTGGTGAGATTGATTTTTAATTATCTTAGAAGAATGGCATTCTATTGGATCTACCCAGATCAAATTGTCAATTTTAAGGACAATCAGGGGGAACTGCAAGATTTGAAAGGTCAAAGCAAGATGCCCCCTGAGTGTTGTCCCATGGTGCTGGATGGTTCCTATTCACCCCTGCCTTCTGTGACTGGCTTTTGAGATGGTGGTAGAGAGAGGAGAGAGACAGAGATGCGAGATTTGTAATTGAAAAGCATAACAATGAACGTGAACTAGTGTTTACTTTTGGCATATGCTTGAAGGAAGAGAGAACAAAAACACTCTTAAAAATGCCACACACTTTAAAACCTGACATCTGACTAACCTATGGATTGCTATTATTGGGGATCAGCCCAAATTGACACCTTGAAAACATTCTGGGGTCAAGAAACTTCCAAAAACATTTCTTGGAGTAATTCTCTTGGCACCTCATACTCTTTTCAGAAAAGGAAATTTGCTCAGAGCAGCTTTTTTTTTATTTGAAAGTCAGTTCTCAAATATGAAAGCAGCTGCAGGCCCTGGGAGGCCGTTTTTCTTCTGGCTGGATTTGCAGCTTGTGTTTTAATGTCCTGCTACACTGAAAAGGTATAGGAGAAAGTTACAGATGCAACATTCATGAATGGTTTCCAGCCAATGGAGAATAAATAGACTTCAGGAGAGTGGGAGAATTCAGAAAGTCTCAGTGTTCACCATAGCAGTTTCTGTTCAGAAAACCACCATGCCCAAGTCATGCTTCTGGAATTCTGCTGCCCTCTTAATTTTCCTTATATTGGGTGGATATTTCTGTAAAGAGTGAAATGAACTGGAAAAGTGTGTGCCGTTTCAGAAATAAAATCAGGTTTGGATCTGGATGTAAAAAGAGTAAATGAGGACTTGCACTTCATAAAAAGTAACACCCCCCCTTTGTAATCCATTTAGAAAAAGCTAGCCTGAAAATGGACAACATTGAAACAACTGGAATAGTTGGTGATAAGTATTAGTCCCCACCATTTACAAAATGGAAAAACAAAGTTAATTCTCTCTTTTTAGTAAATGTAAGAATTAACTTATAACAGCTGTCAGGATTTGGAATTTGCATCTATTAGTAATGATTAGAAAGCTTCACAAGATATATGGAGATATTTTTCTAACTGATAAATTTGGAATACTAGGGGATTGAGAATTTGCATTTGGTTTTCAAAATCATATTTGTATATAATTTGATGTGCAATTAACTAGATTGTAAAGCTTTTTTCTGCTGCTTCTTTTTCTTCTTCTTTTTTGTAATGGCTTATCCCCCTGGGTCTGTTGTTAAGTGGATTTGTGACTTCAACGGACTATACAGAGTCCTGTATTTTAGGGGTCAGACTTCTATTGTATTCTCAGGTTATCCATTGAAAACATCAAGTGCTGGCAATTCCAAGATTATATGGGGTACCTTCAAATAGGTCCCAAGGATTATGAAAAGTTCTAGAACTTTGAATTCTCAACTATGAATCTGGAAGATGTGGCTATAAGTGTATGTATGTTTGGATGTGTGGTTGCCATTCCCCATTTCAGTATTCCCAAGATGGACCACAGAATGAAACATGAGGAAGGGGTTTCTGTTTGAGGGGGAAACTTTTGAAAACTTATGAAAAACATATAAAGTTAATAATGCTGCTTATGGTGATCTGGGTCCTGCTTGGATTGTGGGAAGGCTTGGACTTTGGTCTTAGACTTCCCTCTTAATTGTACCAAGGTGTTCCACTTTATGGCTTAAGTCATGTCCTATCGTGTATAATTTCTTACTTTTTATACACCTCTTGGCAAGAACATAGTTTATTTTAAGAGTTACTGGTTTGTAAGTGCAAGCTTAGTAGTTTTATAGGCTTTCTTTTGGGGGGAGTGGGGGTATAATCCATGAATAATGTGTAAATTTTTGACCTTTTTGATCTACTAAGCCCCTTCTCCATGAATCAATGGCAAACAGTAATGAGAACATGAACCACAAAATAATAAGAATTTTCTCAGCCATTGGAATGTTGGAAAAATTAGTTAAACAAGGCTGACTTGCAATGCAGAGCAGTGTGCAAAATTCTAGGCAGTTTCTGGGTGATTCTGGCTTATGTAGCACTACTTGAGAGTCATAATCTTGATAAGATCTGTGCTTATGCTCATTTTTAAGTTTTAGGTTAAAATTAGAAAGCCACAAAGCCATGTTATAACCATTTAGTGACATTCAAGGTTGCTCTTCAAAATTGATGGAAAAGGTTGAAACTGAAAACTGTCAAATAGTTGACAGTTTCTTCCTGGGGCCTTCAGGTTGTGCCACCAGGAAATACCTGCACAGAGAACTCCATATTCCAGTGAGACATTTTCCCTTTCCCTTTAGCATTCATTTTGGAGCTGGCCCGATAAATAGTAACCCTGCCAATCAGTGACAAAGCCAATTTTTCTTATTACTTTGAAGATTACAGGGAAAGAAACAATTTCTGAGGTGGGACAAAGCAGTTTGTGTATGCCCATGTGTTTGTGTGTAGCTGTAGGTTTCAACAGTCCCCGCTAAGTATTTGATCTAAAGATGGTAGTCCTTCTGTTGCATCGCACAACTAATGTGTGATTATGCTAAGGAAATAGGCTTCTAATATTTCTTACTCATGTTCAGAGGATAAAAATTGGATTTTCAAAGCACCCTTGTGGTTGTATAGGTAAAGAGTGCGTTTGCCTCTCCTTCTAAGGCGAAAGCAGAGTCAAGGCCAGCACAAGTGAATTCGGGGACTGTTTGGCTTTACATCCATGGTCTGTCTTGGTTTTCTAAACTGCCCTCTTCTCCACTACTCCCATCTCTAAATCACCTGCTTTGAGGTCAGTCCTTATGAAAGGATCCCTTCCTACTCCAAAAACACAGAACTTTCATTATGCATATTTTGTTATGTACCCTCAGAAATCCGAACTTTCTCATGCTGCATCTGTAGTGCCAGAAAATAAAAAATACTGTGCTTTCCACAGTGTGTGCATTCTGTCAATCAAACCCAAATAACCACCTCAATAACCTGTAATTATCACTGACAGTATAGTTCACACCTAACATGTAATCATCACAGACACTGGTTTCATAATTAGCCCCCTGACTACCCTGGGCGAGAAGTACAACAATGGAGAGGCTTGTGTCGTATAGACCAGTTGCGAATGCTACAGGCAAGTTGATCCACCCTTCCTTGGCTCAGAGAGGAAGATTCTGGCTCCTCGAATCCCCCACTAATAAAACATGCATCTGCAAGTGTTCACATAGGTCATGACTGTTTCAGTGCCTAAAGAATAGTCATCTCTGGTGATTCTTTGAGGAGGGAGCATTCCCGTGGTACAAAGTGAATGCAGCAAATCACAGGATGTAGGGCCAATTTGGAAGTGAGAATAAGAGCATCAAAGTTGTACATTCTAATTACCTTTAGAGTGACAAGTTAATTTTAAATGTGTAGACATCATCTTGGATAAAGTAGGCCAAGAGCTTCCCCCAGAACCTCCTGTCATTTCTAATGGCAGCTATTCTCAGGTTGGAGTCATGTTGCCCTGGTGCCCATCAGCATGGGGAGCACTGGGCTGACAAGGAGGCTGTGGACAAAGGCTGTGGAGATGAGTGGCCAGTTGTGCCAGACTCAGGGGTTAGAATCTCTGACACTGTTGCTCAAGGTTTCTTTTGACCGGGAACATATTCCGGCAGAACTGGGTCCTAGATTTTCCCTAGGGGCCTTCCATATCTGTCCTTACCCTCCTGGGCTGCTCTGTCCTATAAATATATAGAATTCTAATAATATGGAATTCTTTATCTTCTCTCTCTTCCTCTCATTAATCTACCCTTCCATTCAAGATATATTTGCTTAGCTACCAACTAGACCTGTGCTAGGGAGTAGGGACACGAAGATGGCAGGGTACAGCCTCTGCCTTCAAGGAGTTCATGCAGGCAGGGGATATGTAAAACAATAATGTCAACACACAATAAAAAAAAAGCTATAGAGGAGACATAAGACTGATGACTGTGGAGCAACAGCCGGGACATGATAACTTTTCCTGGCAGAGTTGTGGGGGGTAGGGGTAGCTTGGGGAAAGAGTTAATGTTTGAGATGTGTCATGAAGCAAGGTAGAAATATGCCTGGCTGAGAAAAAGGAACACTAAGGTGCTCATTTAATAAAGTTTAGATTTTATGTGTAGGCAACACAAATCTACCTTAAGCAGGGAAGAGAGATGATTAGGCTCTTAAGATAACTTTAGCAGTAGAGAGCTTCTTGTGGTACTCTAAAACAAAGAGACAATGAGGAGGAAGATCCTGTAGTCTGGCAGGCAAAAGTGAGGGCTTGGAATAAGGTAGTAGTTCTATGAGTACATAAGACAGTGAATAAAAGATTTCTCGGAGGTGGACTTGATGGGTATTGGTGATGGATGGGGTAGGGACGCCATGGCTTTTAATTCTTGTGTCTGGGTAGATGTTGTACTTATTCTTTCATTCAACAAATACTTCTTAAGCACTTGACATGTATACCACATAAGGATAATCTAGATAAAATTACTCTCCTCAAGGCCAGAAATTCCTGAGTCATCTGGGAGATTTAAAAAATCCCAATGCTCAGGCTGCACCTCAGACCAATTCAGTTAGATGCTTAGGGGAGAGGGTTGTACGTGGGGGGAATGGATTCAGAATTTGTAGTTTTAAAAGTTCCCCAGGTGATTCCAAAGTATAGCCAGGGCTCCAAGACATCACAAGCTGGTTCCTCCACATAATGTTGCAAAAAACAGTGTGACAAGAACTCTACCAGAAACCGGGATGTGGTCCCTGGCAGTGGAGAGAGGGGCCTGTTAGCTCTGCTCTCCAGTCAGGAAGGCCATCCTAGAGGAGGCACTGCCTCAGCTGAGGCTGGGAGAATGGGAGTGTGTGTCCAGGAGTGACGATGGAGCAGGCCCTCTACTCCAGGGGGCAGATCCTACAAAGAAGTGTGCTAATGCGAGATGAGTCGAGGAGGAGCAGGGTAAGCGAAAACGAGGGAAACAATGCGTTCTAGATTTGGAGGAATATGGGCCCGTGGGACAGCCAGGTAGAAGTGTCAGCCTCAGTTGGATACATGAATACGGACTCTAGAAGAAGTAAGGTCTGACGATGTGGATTTAGGACTCTTGGGCATGGCTGAGGCCACGGGAGTGAGTGAGATAACTCAGGAGCATTGTGGGGAGTGTGTGCGGCCTCAGTGAGCAGGGGTGCTGACTTGGGGCAGGCTCACAAGAAGAGCTGTGCTAAGGAGAAGGAACAGGGAGGAGGGGCCCTCCCTTTTGAAGACAGTTTCCATCCTGCAGCCTTGGTCTTGTGAGTAAGTCTGGTCATTGCCAGACAATAGCAGTTACATAAATTTCAAGTTCTCAGAAACCTTGTTAATGGGCAAATCACCAGCAAAAGTCGCTGACTTATTATTATCATTTCCATTATGAAAATAACACCATTTGTTCAGAAAAAGTTTTACCATTTTACAAGACAGGGAGGGGTGTATACCTTCCTTGCCTTTAGGGTCTCATAAACGTCAAGCATAAGATATACCTATGTTTCTTAACCACCAGTTGAGGAAGTGGAAGCCATTCAGATATAAAGTATCTTTTTCTCAAATATTTGTCTTCATTTTCAGTCTCTTTCCACAGGTTAGGAAGTCTTTAGTTTACGGAAATGAATTTGAAACAGTAAATGGAGGAGAAGAAAGAATGGAGTTAAGAAGGATAGTGATATTTTTTTTTAGTATAGGAGGTGCTCTTTTGATTAATATAACATCTACATATTAAACATTGACTATTTGGCCACCAGAGAATACATTCCTTGGTGGCAGGGAAGCAGTTTATGTTCCTTACTGAGTCCCTGGGCCAGTGTCTGGCACAGAGTTTATGCTCAAATAAATGAACACACACACACACACACAACACAAATTGGCCTGGTTGCTACTTTGACTAGAGAAGGAAAGTCAAATCCAACACACACTTTGCTCTCTAGCATTTACAGCTTAATGAAGATAAGGGAATAAGAAGTCCCCAGACTGTTATAACACGGATTGGAACATAATGAAATCCTTGGGGTTGATATAAACTCATTTAGGGCAATTCAGAGAAGACAAGTGTATATTTGATTGGTGAACTTAGGGAAAATCAATAAATACATGATGGAGGAAGAAGTGTTTAAGATGTTCCTTAAAGATGAATAAGACTTAGACAAGTAGAAATATATTAGGAAAGAATATGTTGCATAAAGGCAAACTGCAGTATATTCAGAAAAGAACAGATATTTGAAAAACTTTGTGGAACTTAAGGCTGGAGAGTTAGGTTAAGGGTCATTGGTCATGAAAACAGTCGCCTGCTTTCCCTGAACACATGTTCTCCCATGGCTTGGGCAGGCAGCAGCCCTCTGCTCCTCTTGGTCCTGCACTGGTTACAACCATGTCCCACAGAGATGAATCATACCTCAGAAGGTGCAGAGGGGTAAAGGCATGTCCCAGAAAGATAAGTCATCCAACTCCAGTTGGGGCAAAGACGAAAAGAGGGAACTTGCATGGTAGTCCCTTCAACTCTCCCTCCAAAGTACCTTTTCCCCTCCCCTGCCTGTCCCATGAGCCCTGAGGAAAGCAGAGTGGGGCACCAATCTGGGTCTGGATGGAGGATGGAGGTGAAGGTTGTGGGCTAATGTGGATGTATCACTGCCCTTTAATATTGTGATTATCTCATTTAGCTTTGTGTCTTCCCATGGAGTCTAACATATAAAAGAGCTTCAATAAATATTTGTTGAATGAATGTATGTTAATGAAGTTCAATACATCTTTATATTTTACTTTTGGAGTCCCCTTATAATGTAATGAAGTTAAAGAAGGCTTCTGTTAGACAGATACAGTATTCATTTCTGTGAAGTAAAAATGCTGAAAAATTTGACCAGGGTGCTTTGTGATGCTTGTGCGTCTGTGGGAATGAACCAGACAGCATTCTGGGTTCAGCGTTCTTTTTAATTATCCTGAAAATCATATCAGGTGATGATAAATCTACTGCAGTCCACCTAAAAGCTTTAATTACATTTTCAAAAATTGTTATCATTTGCTGAACATCTTTCCAAGCTGACTTTACCTTAAAAAAATAAAGTTTCCATTAGTAAACATGAGGAATTTTTAAATTTTCAATGTTTTACCATGAGTAGCTATAACTTCTATTACATATTATCAAGTATAAATTTTAGTAATAGTACTTTAATTATTTTAAAGTTCTTGAAACTCAGGCATTTAGATAGATAATGAGCACTTTCATTAATTACGTTAAACCTCAATCATTCAGAGTCTATTCATTGTAAGCCAAATGGTATAAAATGTGAGTGTTTAGGATAGCATATTGCTATCTTAAGTATGGCCAGACATATTCTGATTAAACAGGATGACAAGCAAACTGATTCTAAGATGCTGGGGCACTCTAAATACTGACACTAAGAGCAGTAACAAAAGAGTTCTTTCTTTTGTTAGAGCAGCTCTAGGCCCTCTGAGTAAGAGGTCTTGCACACTGAGGAACAGTGTGCTCTTCGGCTACGAGAATGGTGGGCACAGAATGGTTGGGAGGCCTGCTTCATGGTCCTCAGGCTTGACCTTCCCAGGTCTCCCAGGTCAGGTCCCTGGAGGGATGGCACAGGCTGGAGCTGGAAGCCTGGGGGCATTGCTCCCAAAGCAGCCCTGTAGTCACAGTGGCCAAAACAGAAAGATCTCTGCAAGAATGAATGGAGCTGAGACCTGTCTCTTCCCTCCCAGGGACACCCTCTCATCATGAGGGAGCTGGGGAGTAATATTTGGCCTGATCTGAGCAAGATTGCTAATCCGCACTGATACTGAATTTGCTTTCCTTTCATCCTTGTTCAATAGAATAAGATTTTCTTTCTTTAAAAGCTTATAATGATTTTGAAGTCAGGTTGCCCTCCCCAACTGTCCCCAAACAATAGCTCTTGTTAAAATTTAATAAATCAGATGAATTTTTTATTCTCTTCACTGAAAAAAAGAAGTACCCTCAACTTTAGCTGAATTCTTCGTTCTGTTCTGGCAACTTCTGTGGAGACCTTGGAACTTTTCTTTCCAAAATGACCCTATAATCAAAGGCAGAGACCCCCATAAGGGAGAGGGAAGCCCCACACTTGGTGAGGAGCCCTGTGAACAGACTGGAATCCTGTCTCCAGGATGTGAGCTGTGAGAATCTGCTCATACGAATTGCTTTAGGGCAATGGCAGTTTTCAGATCTTGCATTTCTCTTAATGCTATTCTAGGATATGGATTTATTTGCAAATGTTTTTATTGGATTCTCCTGAGAACCATCTAATAATTTAAAAAATAACCAACATTTCTGTGGTTATAAAACAAGTGTCAGAATGTTTGTCAGTTTATTTCTTTGTGTTATTTCTACTCTTTTTCCTAGACCCAAATGGAACTCAACTTCATAATCAAGTATTTGTTATTAAATATAAAAAGATTTCCAGAAAAACACATATCTTGAAAATGTCTCCCAAATCTGACCAAAATCAATTAAGTACTGTGGATGACAGATGGACTCTTAACTAGCATTTCGTAACTGTAAAGAATGCAGTACATCATTCCCAGAAGAAAGGCCTTGACTCTAATTTTATATGGATGAGGCAACTGATATTTGGGGCGATGAACTGGTTTGCCAAGGTTACTAGAGATATAGCTGTTGAATTTTCTTTTGTGTTTCTTTTCTGCTTCTCATTTTTCACCTATGAATATTCTCCTCTGTTATGATTTACAATTATTTCCGGTTCCCTTCCTCCCTACCACATGCCTGGGGGGATTTCCCTATCCTTACCTTTAAGTCTGAGCCCTTAGGAACTCCTCTTGTCCCATGTAGAGGTCATTGTATCTAAATATGCTGTTCTGCTGCTTTCTTTAGCTCTCTTTTAAATCAAGGGGACTCAAAAGCATTTTATAGATCTTTCAAATTTGGTTACATTGGTGATCATTGAGATCACCAGCTCTATTCATCTTGGACTGTTTCTCCACTGGTAAGAAAAATCTTCCACTCACTTCTGTTTGTCATTTATGGCAACAGCAGACTCTTTTTGAGAAATGTGACTTTCTGCTTTAGGCTTGGGACTAATGAAGCCTTCCTTAGGCCTTGCCTCTTGAGTTTCCTGATGCATTTTCCACCTCCTGGATAATATTTCAAGTGTTCTGTTTTTTGTTGTTGTTGTTGCCTCATGAGTGGATGGCCTGAGTGTTCATGGGACTGGCCTGCTCCGGCCACAGTGAATATTTCAGTGAGGCTCCCAGTGTCTACTTTCTTCCCCTTGGCCTAAAATAACATAGATCTTCATTTTAGGGTTAGAACTTCTCTGTGGGATTGTGGCACATTTCTGAGCCATGTAATTCATGTTTACTAAAAAAGAAATTCTCCTCCCCCAGTGGGAGGCGCTGGACTGTATCTCCATTAGTCAACACTTTTGGATTTTAATCACGACGTCTCTGCTATGAGGTTTCGGTGGGTGTCCTGGAGAGATGTTGAAAATTTTCCCAGGTGTCCACCCTGACTTTGCTTCTGAGAGCTTCATAGCCCCTCAGCCACAAGGACAACTTCAGGGATGGGCTGTGATGCAAAAACAGTCAACAAGATGCAATGAGACCTTTCCTGGGGCTCCTGGGAAACACACAGGTGCTGTCCTCTTGGAGGTGTGAAGAGAGAAGGCAGACCTGTTGTGGGCCTCCTGTACCTATCTGGAGCCAAATTTGGAGCAGTGCCATGGAAAGAGCACTGAGGGATTGAGAAATTGGTCCCTGATGACATCACTGGAGCCTTGAATCAAGCTATGTGGAGATGGTCTTCTTTGTTACACCAGTCAATAAATGATCTTTTCTTAAAGTGGTTTGAATGTGACGTTTGGTCACTTGCAACCAGAGCCCTGTCTGATCAACTCAGTACAGTAGTCAAGAAATGGTGTGTGTCTTTTTCTTTTTCTTTTTCAGAAATAGAAAAAAAGGGTGAGGGACTCACCTATTCAAGAAATGCTCATCAGCAGATTAAACTTTTATTTAAAATGATAAAATAGAATTAGTAAATTTTATAGAAGCTCTGTGAGAAAATAGAAAATAAAAAGAAAATAAAGACTTCTAGGTACAAAGATCACTTAAGACCACAGCAAGAGGTCAGGTTTCACATATTTGTGTCTTTTAATTACTCTTACCCACAGGTTATTTCAGGTCATTTCCTATGTCAGCTATTAAATCATTTGGTACAAAATACAGTTTGGTTTGTTAAGTGGACTGTGTTTTCAAACGTGGTTAGTTCTTTGACCTTGGGCAAGTTTCTTCATCTCAACCTTTTAGGGACTCATTATGGAACAGTGTATGTGAAGTGCCAAGACTGGGACCTGGAATAAAGTAGGCGTCAAAAAGAGGAGTAGTTGCCACTTCTTATCACTACTCTGCCTCTGGCCACTTGCTAGAAACCTGAGTATCCCTCCATGAGTTCCCATTTTCACTCATCCTACTCAGGGAGCTGCCTCTGGCCTGCCTCCCTCCTCTGTTCTTGGTCTCTCCTGATTACATGGCATTTTAGTTGCCTTTCATGTTGATTGTAACTACCCACAAAGTGGTCACTCCTGGAATTCTGTATTTCTCTTCACCTATTATCTCTGAGCTTCTGTTTTTTATTACAAACAAGGAAGAACATTAAATAGAATTACTTAAGGCAGAACTCAGGGATAAAACAACAGAAAGGGAGGGATTACAACTCAGCTCTGGACAAACAGGTATGCCCATAATCCTCAAGTTTTATTTTGCTGGGAAGCACTAAAACATCTAAAATTGTGCAATAGTTCAGTAAAATTATTTTATTATAAGTTACCCTAAGAATGGCAAATAAAAGGTTGGGCTATCTCCCAACCTCCCATCAATAGCAGCCTTGTTTCACTGGAGCCTGAGCTGGAATTCAGGGTTCTTCTCAACCCAGTGCACGCAGCAGGCACCACTGATGCAATATTAGTGTCTGAGCTGAAAACTCTTCCCTCTTCATGCTTAAGTTTCTGCATTCTGAGATTTTATTGAAGCAACTTACATATTTTGACATATTTAAATTTTTGGCATAATTCTCTTCATACTTTGGATTTTAATAGAAGAAGAGATTATTTGTACAGCCATGGAACAGGAAGTATCTGGCCCCATGATTCAGTTTCTTCTTTAGTGGAAAGGAATGATCTTTTTGGGATTGCCTTCTATTTTTGGCCAACAGATGAGAACAACAGAAACAAATCAACCATATAAAATAGGTAAACAAAAAAAGAATATTAACATAAAAAAGTAATAAAGGCAGATAAGAAGCTGAGAGAAGACAAGGAAGAGATGTCATAACCCCAAATCCTAGACTCAGTTTGGATTTATCAGTAAATATGGTTTGGGACACCTGCTATGTGAAGCACTGGGTGCAGAAATGAGTAAGAATAGTTCTTGCCTCTGAGGAGCTCACAGTGTGGTTGGGAAGACAAAACACAGATCACAATTACCAAGCACTGTGGTGAAGCTATCATGTGTATGAGCTGAGTGAGGTTGTAGGATGAGGTCTGAGTTGACCTGATTACACCAAGTCACTGGGCCCCTGCTGACGCTGCCTCACATCTCTTGTTTCAAAGCCCAAAGACCGGGTGGTAACAAACAGGTGAGTTGTTGCTTGACTTGCTCTTGTCCTGTGTGAAGCTCTAGTGTTCTAGACAAGTCTGAGGAACCAACTATGATGAAAAGTAAAAAAAAACACAGGCTCTGGAATCAGATAGTCCCGGCTTCGAATCCTAACCTGTTGCTTACTTGTTGTGTGACCTTGGGAAGGTTAAAAGCCACTCTCAGCTCCTGACTCAGTGAGCTGCTGTGGCAGTTGAAATGGAGAATGTCTCTAAAGTACCTGTGGCACATGAGATGATAAGTAAATAAAATTTTATGATTATTGATTAATTTGTGTGGTTATTATCAGGTCAAGAACATTGAACACTGATTCAACATTTGTTTTATTTGTCTACTTCCAACTAGAAGTTTGTTTCAAATCCTAAAGCAGAAGAGGGACCCAACTTGGGACAAAGAAACAAAGGGTGAGGACTTTGGTGATACTGGGGGGGATTTCTGGACTTTGTGTTCAGGGTGGGAAGATATAGATCCTCATTGAAGGAGGAGAACAGAGTTGAGGACAGCAACAGTCCAGAGAAGACTGACCTCAGCGTGGGGTTAAGGGATGGAGGAAATTGACATGGAGAAAAGTATGGCCCCTAAGTGTTCTCCAGAGGACCAGAGAAAACTATCTGAGGGTTTGGGAACAGTTTTGTTGATGTGTTGACAGCAAAGGTTAGAGTGGCATTTCCTTTTGAAAATTCCAAGTGGGTAGAAAATGAGTTCTTGCTGAATATTTTAGTTTCAGTTTAACTTCTTCCTACATAACCAAACTCATGCGTGCATGTGTGTCTTTGTGTCCTGAATTAGGGAAGTCTGACAGGACAGAAGAAATGATGCAGCAGGGAGCAGAAAACCACAAGAACAGTTTTATATTTGTTTTATGTGCAAGTGATAGAGTTAGTTGATGGGAAGA
The DNA here is from genome assembly GCF_022682495.2 of Desmodus rotundus. NCBI lineage: Eukaryota > Metazoa > Chordata > Mammalia > Chiroptera > Phyllostomidae > Desmodus > Desmodus rotundus. The sequence continues at coordinate 41,729,038 of NC_071397.1, read as the reverse complement.
GCAAGTGTGGCAGAAGTTGCTATACTGCAGTCAGTGTTCTCAGAATGTGGCACCATCTCCCTCCTGGTGATAGCAATTTGGGGTTGGGTAAAAAAACCTAACAACAATAGGTGGTCACAAAAAGCCATCTAAAACTTGAAAAATTCCAAATAAGTGATTGGAGGAAGCATTAAGCAGGGACATTTTCACTTAAACTTAAGCTGTAAAAATACCAATTTACCAAACAAGTGCATTAGGTGGAAATATAAAAATAGTAGTTAATATACCGTCTGTTTTAATACATAAATGACTGATTTTGGTATTATTATCTTCATTTTACAGGCTCTGAGGGTTTGAGTAGCTTGCTCAAAGTTACCATCTGGTCAGCGACAAAGCTTGGACTGGAACTGGGTTGAACTGTACCAGAGAACAAACTCTCAACCACTGAGCTTTGCCACCTTACAAGATGATTCGCTAAACACATATACACAAACAACAGATTAGGAGTTGGCAACTAAAATGAGATTAAAAAAATCTTTTAAAGATTATATCTATTATGCAGAATAAATGCCACACTTTCTACAGTGTACTTTTTCACTGGGACATATGGTGAAAGGGCTCATTTTAACTAGTCTTTCAGATACAGGGTGGTATTGTTGGTACAACAGCAATAACTCCCCAAATGAGTTTCTCTGTTGCTAAAATCCATTTGAGCAACTCAGGTCATAGTGACTCTATGTGGCAGGGAAGAAGCTAAATTCTTTCTTATGGGTGACTTGATTGATGGGAATACCATTCCCAGGTGCACTCACTGGTGTAAGGTTAGATGTCCTGGCAGCAGCTATGTCTGCAAAATGAAGAGTAGTTTGCTTGTGAGAAGGGAGACTGTGCTAACCCTTGGGTGGTTTGTCATTGTACAAAGTGTTAGAGGAAGCAGTGTATATTATAGGGAAGCAAGGAGAATTTTAAAAAGCGGGTTTTGTAACATCTATTAATGATCTCTTTAAAAAGTCTTGGTAGAGCAAAGTTTTCTTTAAAAGTCAAAAAATTGAAGGATAAGAGCAAATGAGTGCCCCAGATTCTTCTTAAATGTACTGATTGTGCAGAATGCCTCTTCAGTACATCTCTGAATCAGTGGCCAGTGCAGTGGGTTCTGAGGAGTGGTAGGCAGCTGAGAGCACATGCCATTTCCAGGTTCTGACAGCCACCAAAGACCTGGGATGAAGACAGGAGTCAGGACCTGCAGTGAGGGGGCACAAAGCTGGAATGCAGGACAGCTACTGTTCTTTTTGCCTCTGGACACAGTATGGCTTTTCTGACCAGGTCAGCTGGAACTGCAGATGATGGCAGCAAGGGACCTATTCTCAGGCTTAGATTTGAGCCCAGAGCTGAAGAGGTAAAATGCTCTAGAAGAAGTTCAACCCTTGTGTCTTCAGAGAACTCTGGAGGACAGCTGAGGTCTGCAGGCAGACTCTAAAGCAGTAACTGCATGTGCTGTCTTACTGAAGCTGCCTTCCTGCCACATCTTCTCCCCAAACTAAGCCCCTACGTGAGAGGCAAGCCACAAATATTATGGATCCTTTAAGAACCTTATGTGCGCTTTGTCCTTCCTCTATGGCAATTCATCAGTTTAGTGTAGATGTAAAAAACTCTTAAAGCAACCTTTTTATTGTTTACTCTGCTTATACTTAACTTTTACACATCACATCGTTGGCGTGTGTGTGTATATATATGTATATAGACACAAGTGAATATAAACATGTGATTGCATTTAATCCCCATAACTTTATAAAATAATACTATATAATACATATTTGCATAGATAATAACTTTATAAAATAGCACATCTTTTTTATTAAAGAGGAAACTGGGACTCGGAAAAGTTGACTGGCAAACCTGAATGTTGGAGCTAATGAGATGCACAGTCTGGGTGAGAACACAAGGCTTCTGACTGAGTCCGAGGGCCTTTAGGCTCCCCCACAGTTTTGACTCAATGTGAAGCCCACTGACTGCCCCAGGCATGCTTGAGTCAGGACTTTCCTGGGATAGTTAGCCACCTAGCACAGTCATCAAAGTAAGAAAGGGAGAGTGCCATAATAACATATGCAAAAAGTGTGCCCCACACCCATGGTGTCTGATTTCACCATGCTGGACTTCATTTCCATAGGACTTGGGTTAGGCTCCCACTGACTGGCCTTCCCAAGTGGGGAGTTTAACACCACAACAAGTGTAGTGAAAAGAGTGGGGAGTTCAAAGCTAAACTGACCTGGGGTGGAATCCTGGCTCTAGCACTTATGTGACACACATAAGTTGTGGGGGGGCCCTGCCCGCAGAGCCCCCCTGTCCACCACAGATGAGAATAAGTCTACCAAGACATGATCTGCTTGGGGAGGAAGGTGGACAACCTCTCAAAGGAGAAGGGCCCAGAGCCTTTTCCTCAATGGGCTTTCATTGGGTTCATTTTGCACAGGAATACAGGTAAAGCTCATCAATCATTGTCAGGCAGTAAGGATCAAACAATAGATAACATACCAAGAACTCTGAGGGCTTATTCTGAGTCAGGGTCAGTTAGCTAAAGGGCTATAAAACTTTGGGAAACAAACTCATTTCATGCTTGGACCCTTACCAGAAAACTGAGGACATTCTTAGCAAAGCAGGTTTCACAGGGTTTTATGTATCCTTTCGTAGGCCTGATCGCCCTGGGGAACCCACCATTTCCAGCACAGGGCTGGATCATCCTCTGTCATTGTCTCAGGCTTAAGTCAGGCAGGGGAAGTAAGGCAGCCAAGAGATTAGGGCACTTCTTGCAGACAGAATGAGGACTCTGGCTATGTCAAAGCTGAGGGGCGAGGGTCCATCATCCCCTTTTTCTATAGCCCCCCAAGTCCTTCCCTGTGGGCCTCTTCGTGACCATGCCTGTCTTAGGTCGTCCCTCCCTTGAGGAATCTTACCCGTCATTGGCTAACTGGTCAGGCTCAGGGCCAAGCAGGGTAGAGTAAAGTGGGCAGAGGTGGCACCCCTGCCAGGGAGATAAGCTTTGTCTCCTTAGTGGCTTATGGTCCCAAGGTCTCTGACTCAGCCTTAGCCATGGGGGTTTATAGCTTCTGAAACCAGGCAGGGCGGTTCCCAACAATAAGTCTTTTGCAAATTACTTCACTTTGTGAACTCGATTTTCTAACTGTGAAGTGAGGACGGCAATACCTCTCAGAGTTAAGGTGGTATGGTAAGGTGCTTCGTATAGTGGCAGATGACAATGGATGCTATTATTACTGTTACCAGAGACACAAGTGGTCCAAGAAGTGGAGGGTGGGGTCCTGCAAAGCCATTGCCTAAGGGTCTCAATGACCAATTTTGGGGGTCCAGAATGGCAAGGATCTGAGTGTTTCTTCTGTCCCTCTTCACCTTGCAGCCTCTGGACCTCTCTGCCCCCCTTTCCATTCTGCTAATTGGGTTATTGGGGAGATGAAATAGCTATGAGGCTCTGAAGAGTTTTTCCAGAGTTCCTCTGCTGCTTCAGGACTCTAAAACTGTGTTACCCAAAATGTGCATGTCACTTGTGTGGGCTATCCTTGGAGAATTTGAACAGTGGCTTATGGACATCACAGACCAGTGTCTCTGTCATAGAAACAGGACTTCCAGTCACCCCACCAGCTCTTGGGACTCACTCTGGGGAACAAGCTTCCACAAGGTCCTGGTGTACTGTGTCTTGGCAGACAGCAGAGGGCACCTCTCGCATGGCCTGGAAATGCAGGCAGTCCCCAGAGCTCAGAGATGTGAAATAACACATCGCCTTGGTGGCCACGCTGATTGCTGCTCCCTCCACTCTCTTCTTATTTTAAAACACTGCATTTATTTAATCAGTGGTTGTTCCTGACTCCATTGCCTCCTGTGTCTGCTGGGGACAGCCCATTGCTCTTTCACAACTTCTGAGTGAAGAGGGAGCTTTGGACCCAGAGGGGGTGGTTCACCTGGAAAGCTTGGGGCCAGCTGGCAGTAACTCCTCCAGGCCTTTGTTGAGAGAGGCCTTCTAGTCATGTGCGGATCTTTGGTTTATTAAATCTGATGAGTTCTATATTTCTGCCACATGTCACAGATCACCCACGTTGTCTGAGCCCTGCCAGAGCTGGGCTGCTGTTACTCTGAAATGAAGCCAGATTTTTTAAGTGGGTGGGGATAATTTCAGTTTGGTGCAGTAAATCATATGGTTCTGTCTGATTTGCTTTGCTCTGGGCTGAGAGAACTCATGATGGAACATATCTTGTAATGTGTGTGTGTCTGGGGGCAGTGGGCAGGAGTGAGGGCTTGGAGGGAAGGAAGAGAGAATCACAATTTTCTATAGTGAATGGCTGTAGAGTAGATACTAACATAGCCCCTGGCTTTTCTTTTCCATCCTCTCTCTCACCTCAGTCTTTCCTTTCTGTTTTATGCTTTTGAAACTTGGGGGTGGCTTTCTAAGGCTCCAGGAAGAAATATAGGGACTCAAGTTAACCATGAAAAGTACCAGAATTTCTTGTACTCCTATACACTTCCCTGTCACAAAAGGAAACCCTGGGGACTTACAATACCAAAAAATAGGCCCTTTAGATGTTTTTTTGTTTACCTTTTTTAAGGTTAAAGTGGGGTTAGTTTTCCCAGGAAGATTAGCATGGGACCATGTAGGTAAGAAAATAAGGTTAAATCTTATCTTTCTCTTAATTCTCTCTTTCTCTAAATCATCTGGACTTTAGAAGCAGAGGGCTAGAATATAAAGTATATTTATTCCTCCCTGCACTCTCTAGTGATGTGCAGGGACGACTAAAGTTGAAAATCTGTCAAATCCTGACTCAGCCCAGTTCCCAGTCTCTTGAGGATTCACTTTGATAATCTGAAAAAATGGAAATAAAATCCACCTCACAAGACTCTCATGAGTTTAGGTGAGAAAATATGGGTGAATCCCACCGTGACATTCAGAGAATTCAATAAGCATTTGTTTTTTAGTTTCAACACAGTTTTGAGGGCAGATTCAGGCTGTTGTCAGGGACCTAGAACCATTTACCTTCTGTGACTTTTCTTTGAAAGGGCAGGACCGAGAGCATTCAGACCCAACAGCGTGACTTTTTATAGAAAAGCCTACATAGCTAAGAAGGATTTTGTGGAGGAACTAGGAACCACATTTGGAAGACACTCTGCATTTTTAAATGTGTGCTTCATTTATTTTCAAAACAAATAGATTTAAGTAAGCTCAAGACTGTATTCCTTATTCAGGATCATTGTGCATATAAGTTTGGAACTTTACAAATAAAGTTTAAAAAAAATTCAGTGAGATCCCAAAAGTATCAGAAAAGTTCCTAAGTGAATAAAATACTCTCCCTCACCCAGTTCAGAGAATTCTAAGATATATATTTTATAAAAATTTGCTTCAAAAATCATATTATTGTTAAATCTTAGCTGACCAGAGTGGTGAAAACATCTTTCTCATTGTAACACTTATTTGCCTTTGTACCCACTTGGGGTTGAGTTGAGTTGAAGGTGGCTACATCAGAAAGATAGACAGAAATCTTGGGCTTTCTTTTCTGCTATTACAGGACTTGTTGAATACTTGGACTCTGGTGCGAATCATTGCTATCCAAATAAAAATAGATTGACTTTCTTCACTGATCTCTGCACTGTATTGTAGAGAGTAAGTAAGTTCTCTGCTTTCTGGGTGGCACCTAAACACCTATCTTAGGTTAATACAAATTATTAACATTTCTGCCTCTTATAACCTTGTGGTTAAAAAGCTTAAGCAAATTTTAAAAAAGTTGCTAGATTAAAGAAAAGATTTACAGTTCTTTGGAAATCAAAGTATTGAGCTGGCAGAATTTACTCATGATTGCCTGAGGTTGCTCTATTGGAGAAACATCATCTTTGCTTACACCTACGTGGTTCCCACGCTCAGCTGGGCAGCTGTTCCCCCACAACCAATCCATTACACTCCCTGACCCAGGTACCAATAAACACTCTGTTCCTTCATGTTCTCTGCCTGGGCTTAGGTAACATTGTTCTCTCCTCTGGCTGTGCATGCAGAGGGATGACAGATCTTGCTGTGATTTCCTAAGCACTGACCATACTTCTGTAATGGTCCCTTCATTTACTAACTTAAAAAAACAGATTTCATTTATTTTCAGAGAAAGGGTAAGGGAAGGAGAAAGAGAAGGAAAGAACATTGATGCAAGCGAGAAAAACCGACCAGTTGCCTCTCATAAGCACTGATCAAGGACTGAACCCATAACCCAGGCATGTGCTCTGACCAAGAGTTAAACCAGCAGCCTTTTGTTTTGCCAGATGGTGCCCAACCTACTGAGCCACACTGGTCAAGGCATTGCTAAGGCTTCTGAGTGCCATCATCCTGCATCTTGCTAGGACTCTTATTAACATTGGAGGCTTTCTAGATGCAAAACCAGCAATAACAGCAACAGAACAGCAGTAAGCAGGGAGGTGAGGGCAGGAATAAGCTCGGGCAAACCCAGTCAGACAAGAAGGAAGAAGTAAGTGAGTGGGGGGTATCACACAAGCCAAGTTTGAAGAAGATTATAGAGGCTGGGTAGGAAAAAACATCAAATATTGAGATGTTTGGAGACCTCTGAAAAAGAGAAGTCACAGGAGGTTGTTGGATAAAGAAGTCATATGATGAAATAATGTAGAAAAAAATCAGTCTGGTGGTTGGGTGGATTAGAACAGAAAGAGGAGAGACTGGTGGTAAGGGAATGGTTTGGGAAGCTATGACAGAAATGCTGGAATTCTTGCTGAGGGAGTGTCTTGGTTTGTCATGTACATAGAAAACACCCTTGAGAACTTGAGGTTCTGACCCTACAGACACCTTTGCATCTGAAGAGGTCACAGCTGAGGTAACAGGTGAGACTCCCAATATACATACACATAGAAAATAAACACTGGATTTTGGGTGGTGACTATGGGCATTAGAGAGCTCCTTAGCAGCTGGTAATACACCTTTGCACAGTGAAAACAACTAAACAAATGACCCAGGGACTTTGTGCAAGAAACGTTTTGAAGGGGACATGTTTTCAGCTTAGTGATATGTTTTGAATTAGTGATCCAAATATTACATTTCTTATAGATGTTGGAAGAGCATCTGCATTTCCCTGATTGGTTTCTGGTGACTGCAGCTGTGCCCCATGTTAAGTTGACATCAGGGAGTCCCAGAATTTGGATGATGCAAGTGATGAAGCTGTGAGGTTGTTGGCCCTCTATGAGCAAAGCTGGCTGGAGAGTATGAGGATGTTTCAGAGGTGGGTCTTGATTTTCCTGATAGAGTCTATTTTGAAATCCCAAAGGCAGAGATGATACAGAAAAGATCTCCAATAATAGTTGTGGTTCTTCCTCCATTTTTTGTGTGCATAGATGGACTTTAATATTGTGTAGTTCTAATTATAAAAACAAGATGCATAAAGATGCTAAGAGCAGGGTTTCTCAATAGTGGCACTATTGATATTTTGGACCAGGTGCTTCTTTGTAGTGGTGATGGTGGGAGGTGTCCTTTGTACTGTAGGAGGGTAGTGGCGTCCTTGTATTCCACCCACTAGAAGTCAGTAGCCCTCTATCCCTCCCTTCCAGTTGTGACAACTAAAAACATCTCTGGACATTTATAAATATTTCTTGAGGGCAAAAATCATACCTCATTGAGAACCACTGCTAAGAAAAAGCAAGAATAAAATTACTGTCTTTGGTAAGTTAAAATAATTCTTTGCAAGTGACCAGTGAGTGATGCACATTTGCAAGCAACTGATAGAGGTAAGAACTTTGGTGTGATCCAAATAAAACAGAGGAAAATTGACTGACCTCAGCCACTCCAGCACTATGCTCTCATTGCCTAATCAATCAGCTAAAGACAAAGGCAAACAATACATTTTCTAGCTATGTGGTATAGCAGTAGAGCTGATTATCAACCAGGCCATCTATGACTATTTCACTTAAGTTTGGGACTTCCTTATTCACATCACCATGGAGACTATTGAATTACCTGATGTTATTCTATTGTGTAGTCTTGGAGTGTGATTATTCATTTAGGGCAGGAAAATGAATCCAGACTTCTCTATCCTTACAAGATTTTGGAGATCCTCCAGTAGGTAGAAATGTCTAGGAACTTCTAAATTAATGTTTGTCAATATTGCCTCCTTAGTTGGTTGTGTTCTATTTGTAGGTAATAAAATCATTAGTGGGCCATGATCAGCATTAAAAAAAATTAAATGAACTTAAATTGGATATATTAGATTGCATACACAAAGTATGGATAAATAGTAAATTCAATGCTATGATTTCTTACAATGAGTCATAGTGAAATTGTGCACAACACTCCTCTATAAGCATGATGAAACAGAAGTGCTGATGAATTATTACTGGCAAATCATTTGGTTTGGAATCACTGGATGAAATAACCTTTGGCTTAATCTATAATTCAACCACTTTGCTTTAATGTATTTCAAAGTAAAGTGATAAAATATTTGATGACTATGAACAAGGCATGATATGATGGCAGTGACTTTAAGGAGTTTAAAGAAGAGACTATAATTCATGCCTTCAAAATTTAACAAATACAAATTTCACATATTGGCTCATGATGGTGATGAAGCTTTGCAAGCATTAGTTGACAAATGTGTGGAATATATATGAGCTGTTGTATAACTTCAGAGATGTATGAAGGCTGGGATTGCTGGTGAAAGCTGCATGTGGAAAAAAGGGCTTGGCTGTGCCTGAGCCTATAACCAGAAGGAGATATATGAGTTTGTGAGGAAAGGGGAGGAGGCAGCAGTTCAGGCTCGTGGTAGAATATGGTGGGACATTGTATGTGGACTAGTTGGCCAGGGCATCTTTTTCTAGGTAGTTTAGGATAAAAATCTAAAGATGTGTGGGGGCTCAATCTGGAGGAAATTCTAAGGGGTTTCTTAGAATTTCTTAGTCCATACAAACTCATGGAAGGTTTTGGGCCAGGGGATTCCAAAGTGAGCAGGGTATTTAATTTATTCATTCACTGAACAGTAGTTATCAATCACTTATATAAAAAGAAGGTATGAGTGAGGCAAAAAGTTGCATAATATGTGATTCTTTACTCAAATTTCTTGAAGTCTAGAAAGATAAGAATACATATAAGTACCCTCTGGGGGCAGTACAGATAAAGGGCTACTCTACTTTTTGGAGGAAGGAGTGGAAGGAGACATTGGTTTTTGCCTGATTCTTTAAGAATTAATGATAGAGATGGGCAAGGACTTCATGAGCAGTCAGAAGTAGGAAAGAGGAAGAAGTCGTTGATCGGGTTGGGCTGGGGCCTATGCATGGGAAAGAGAATGGTTGAGGATAAGACTGGTGAGGATGATGGGAGACCATTTGGCATGTGTTCTCCTGTTGTCAGGCAGGGGCATCTGCCAAGACTCTGTCAACCTGGAGATGTGCAGAGTCCCTCTTTCATGCAAGCAGTCTGGAGGTCATGTGCAGAATGGATTAGATTGAGAAAGACTGGATTACATAGCATTGTACTATGAACTTTTACTGTGCCTCATTCCTCCTCTTACCCTTCATCCTATGAAGCCTAGGGGGAGCCAAACTTGTGTGTACAAGGGACTGAGGATACCAGGTGAGCATCAGCAAGTTAATAAGAAATAACAAACCATGTTGGTTGCTGCTCAGTGTATTGTTCCTTGAATAACAAACAATAAAATAATTTTTTTTGTATAACTCTTTCATCTTTGACCTATATTTTTTCTTTAAATGTTGAAAAAAAAAAACCAATAAAAGGGCAACATTCAAACAGCTCCTAAAACATGACATCAAATCCCCACTTTATTTCTAGGACTCATAGCCCTGGAGAGCAGCTTGTACAATGCCAGATTTCTAAAGTCTTTGTATTTCTTTTCCTCTGTGGATCAATAAATTAACTAACACGTCAATACTAAGATAGCAGATGAACATCTGTCAGGGAGAACTGGTCCTGGGGGCTTTGTGCTCTGGTATGGAAATTGTTTGATCTCGGTGTGCCTTCATAAAAGATGGGAGGGAGTTTATTATCTTTTATGATCCTGACTTACTAACAATACTGACAGCGTGATTGTGTCTCGGCCTCTAGTTGGAACTTGGGATGTTCTTATTGGCTTGTGCCTGTGTGAGGCCCAGAATTTGCTGGTGAAACATCAAAACAAGCTATAATCTGGCAACGGGATTCAGAACAGCTGCAAGGCTTTCTCCTATAGGGGGCTGGCAGGAAGAAGAAAAATGAAAGTACAGCAATCAATCTCTATAGCATTCTATATATTAATAATGTTTGCCAGCTCCAGACATTGCCTAATCAATACTTAATGCAGGGCTTTGCAATGGTTTGTAATACATACTTGGTATACCTTGTCAAAATAGCCTGAATCTATGGCCTGGGGTAGGGGGTGTCCACAAATGCTCATACTGTGTGAACTCTTGTGTCTGGGCAGGAAAGTGTTCTAAGACCTGAAACTTAATTAGAAAAAGATTAGATCTCTCACACTCAGCAAGCTAATTTTTTATGTTTCCTCATAGGGACCAATTCTGAAAGAGACAGCACAGCCACTGTTATCTTCTTGTCTTTCTCACACTCCTTGTTGCTGCAATGAATGAACATGAAGCAGGGATACTCCCACGAGACCAGCAGAGAGGTAGGGTGCACCACCAGGGGGAGCCCCTTGGGCACGGCGCACAGGATGCTCTGAGCCTCTGAGACCCAGAAGAAAAACATTGATTCCATAGAGTTCTGGGATTCAAGATGATTGTAAATACTTGGGAGACTTACTGAGTGCACACATTTGTAATGACAGTAAAAGTATGAACAAAAGTCATCTAATGCCATTGATGAATGTCATTTAGTGAAGTTTGAATGGCATGGGCAAAGAGAAGGAGTTTCCTCTTTGGAAGGTTTAACTGCTGGAAGACAGTGGTGATCCACCTATTCTTTCTAGCAGGGAAAGTAGAATGAAGCTCAGCTAGGGGTGAAGTGAGAGAGGCATTGCAGTTTTCATTTAAAAGTTCAGTATAATAAGTGGGTTTGTTTTGCTGCAGTCAGCAGTCATTTTTTTCAGGCCCCCGAATCTATGAGTGTGTCCAAATGTGCACTAATTTAAAAAAATCACCAAGTATTCTCTGCAAGCAAAAACAAAAAAAGCAAAACTAACCAAAGTTCAGCCTTTTTACTTACAACTCCCCTTCCCCCTCGCCCCCCATACAACATACTTTGGCAACATCATTTAAAGACTGAATCTGCTGACAGGCTGCCAAGAAGTGTGCATGCACACATGCATCTAACAAGCTGAAAACCAAAGTGGAGGTGGCAATTTGCTCATAAACCAGATAATTAAGGATGTGCCAAACTACCTGTGGGGGACCTGGATTTATCAGTGGGTTTTATTTACTGTTTAATAGTATAGCATGTTACATAAACCTTTAAGTAAAACAATTTGATTATTAAAAAACATAGCCTTTTCAAAGTCACAGCACCTCCCCTACAGAGTTCTAAAATCAGTGGAAAATGGGCAGCATCAATAAACACAGGATTTATGTCAATAAATGTTCTGCCCACCCGGGTACCTTGTTATGCAAGAGGTGCATAAGGGCCAAGGTCTACGTATGAAGATGTTTGCCAATCTTCTTCTTCTACACCTTGGATTTTAAAAATGTGAGTGTCTTTATGCATATATTTGAAAACTTCTTTTTTCAACGTATCTACTTTAAGGTTGTCCTTTCTACTGTATATTTCTAATTGAAGTATTTTCTTATTTTTTAAGGTTGATTTTTGTTAATGGGACTTGTGCAGTGGGTCTGAAACTTGGCTGCGCATCTGGATAAGTTTAAGAAGTACTGATGCCTGGATTCCAACCCTAGAGGTTTTGATATAATTGGCCAAGGATTTGGTCCCAGTGTTAGTATTTTTAATAAGCCCCCCAGCTTTAATGTGCATAGTGATGACCCGGAACTCCTTGTAGGATCTGACTCAGTAGGTGCGTAGAGGGGGTGGGTGTCTGCATTTTTAACAAGCTCCTGGGTGATGCTGCTACTGCTGTGTGAGCACACCAAGCAGTGAGTGGCTAGAGGAAGTGTTTCTGGTATGAACTTGTTTTGCTGAAACAAGTAATTTTTGAATTATGAAGGTTGATGTGGAAGGGAGATAGAAGGTGGGGTGGAAGGCTCTTTCCACTGTTCTCATAAGTTTTACCCAAGGGGAATTTCTGGGCCCATTGGCCTGAATCTTTTCATGATTCTTAGTGTAGGTAAATCTTATCTTTTAATAAGGCTAAGGTGTTCCTAGGGATGGCTAGAGGCAGGAAATAGATGAGGAAGCATATAATTTAAACTTGGTTGAACACTTACTATGTGCCAGGTACTATGCCAAGTGCTTTACACACATTCTATTATAAAATTTGTCAAGGTGAGATTATTGTCCCCTTTTTGCATATGCAGAAACCAAGGCTAAAGGGAAGAAGTTACTTGACCAGGAATAGAATTACACTTGGGGGAGAATGACGCCTCTGTGCTGCCCATCCCTGTTTTTTGAGTCCCAACTTCACTCCTGCCCCCACTGGAGTGCCCACCCCTCTTTGAGAGCTCAGCTTGTCTTGTTTGGATGTCCTAATCTCATTCTTTTTCAAGACTATAAAGTCTTCTCTTTTGCTGGGTCACAGCTACTCCGATAAACAAAGTTATTTTCACATATTAATGGGTTTTGTTGGCTACTCTCATTGTCCTGTGACATAATTATTAAGTGTTTCCCCTTTTATCTTCATTTTAAAATGATAAAGTTCTTCTGATTGAGTTTCTCTGTTCTCCTCATGGCTCTTAAGTGGTGCCAAAGTAACCAGTCCATTCATTAAGAAAATAAATCTGGCAAGTGGTGTGTTTGAGGTCTTGTGGAACAAGTAACTGCTTGACTGACAATGTTGTTTTCTTTCCTCGGGTTTGGTTGGCATCGGATGGACCCAACCACAGAATCTTAAGTACTTATTTTTAACAACCTACCACTGACTTGCATTCAGTCCAGTGGCTTTCTCGGGGCACACAGTAACACCATTCATCACTGCTGACTCTAAGGAGGACACAGGATGGTGGGGGTTCTAGAGCCTGCAGTTTCCTGTGGGCCCTCCCACTCTCAGCCTGACCCTACATTTCCCCCTGCTTCATCCCTCTGATTTCTAGAGCTTCCTTTTGGGAGCAAGAGGGGGATTTTTCTCTCCTTTTTCCCTATTAAGACTTTCCAAAGCTGGGGGCACCTACTGTACAGAGTATTTGTGCCAGGGAGAGAATAGTGGTTCTTACGGGACGCATGAAACAGGTAGCAAGGGCTTCAGCTGCCACTCTCCACCCGATGCTGCCTCTCCCAACAGCTGTAACTGCTAAAACAATCTTGTTCTTTTGTTTTCCACACTTAAAGAAAGGCCTTCAGCCAAACTGTCACCCCTGACCTTGTTTTATATTTCCAACGTGCATTTTATTAACTCCTTTTTCATATGGTACATATGGAGCCTGCCACCAGATGAGAAGGAGGTGCAGTTTGCATTTCTGATAGAAAGAGCAGCAGTGAGCAACGAGAGGCACTCTGAACAATTTTTTTCTAGCAAATGTATCTCTTGTGTGGATTTGAGTTCTATTTGGGTACATGAGCTCCACCCACAGGTGACGAAAATGAATTTAAGTTGTGTGAGTCACTTAATCAAGAAACAAATACAAATAACACCCAGCATTAGCCGTCTATTCAAACTCTTCTTCGAAAAGGAAGAAGTGGTTTTCGACTAGAAGATATCAAAGAACTAAACAATAGGCCCTCTTGTGGTGGTGGAGTTTTTATCTGATTCTTCAATTTGGCAATCACGATGGCTAAATTAGGAAGAAGTTAAAGTACTGCACAGCCTTGAAAAACAAGTCCAAATAAAAATTCATCTTGCATACACTTCCATTGATTTCTCACAGTCCTCTTCTTTACAGAACAACAGCCGGGAAAATAATTTCTGTCTATGGAGGAATGATATACTGCTTCTTTTTTGTTTTTTTTCCCAAAACCAAAGTTAAACTTTTCCCCCCATTTTTCCCCCCGAGTGTGTGCCTGTGTGCAGGGGTGTCTATCTAATTGGCCACAAGAGGGAATTAAACTAAATAAAATCACTATCCATGGGGGCCTCTAAATATGCCTTTTTAATTTGAAAATTTTTGTGGGTTATAGTGTAATTCAAGCTTTTCAAGGTTTATTAGTGCATAGTTGTTGGCGGAGCTCACAGAGCTCAAGCCTCCCGGTCTGATACGCCTGCTGCTGCTCATAGAGAAAGCAAAAGAGCCTTTCATCTGCCCGACGCATAAAGTGACATAACCTTCAAAAAAGGCCTCCCTCAATAAAACACATATTAATAAAAGTGACTGAAGGGAGTTGAAGTTAGTAATTTGTGCTGCTGACTTGACACTGTGTTCGTCATTCCCAGTCTGAGGAATTCTGACAATTCACTACTTAGAGGACTCGGGGCTGACGATAAAGACGTTGCTTGCAGATAGGAGTAAATGCCCATGACTTTCCGCGTTCACTGCCGTTGGAGTCAAAACACGCCACCCTGTGTAATTAATTGCTGCAAGAGGAAACGGACCAATGGCGCCTTCTGCTGTGAAACTGTTAATGGAGAACTTATGGAGAGAAAGCCAAGTCCTCCCATCCAAATTGGAATGTGAAAGAAATCTGTTGGAAGGTGATGACAGAAATGAAGTAAAACAGTTGTTTCCTGATCCGCGTGCCAGGTGTGTCTCATACTGTGATAAATAAGATCTGCGTCTTACACTCCAGAAATCGGGGGATATTACAAGCGTTTATTATGGTGAGGCACACACAAAAAATGCACTTGAAATGCTTTGTTTCTCCTGGCACCAAACAGGGAGCAGTTATTGCACAATGCCTGAAGCTGCTAATTCCTTTGTTTAGGTTCAAGCCAACATGGCCTATTAAAAGCTTCAATTCAATTTTATTGTTAAGGTATTTATTAACTGATTATGAAAAGACATTAAAGGACTCATAATTAAGCTACTAAGTTGCTCCTTACCTTGATTAATTCTCCCCCTTTCTCACAAACTAGAAACTGTCCTTGGGTTTTCACATAACTGTCCACTACCCAAGCATTATTTGTCTGAGCTCTCACCTCTGCTCCAGCCAGAGCCCTAAATGAAAGGTATCTGTGGGTTATGGTTACAAGCATTTCCTCACAGCTTCACTTGTGTGCTGTGCTTATTTGCACTTTAAAGCCATTGCCATGTTTTCCCTGCGGGGCATGTGTGAATGACTCCTGACAAGTTCCTAAAGTACCTTACTGACTTCTTACTTGGGAGGAGGCTGCTGCTAAAACGTTCATGTGCACATATGTGAATGTGCACATACGAAAGGGAACAGAGTGCATGATGTTTCACCAAGGTACTCATGGATCTTTTATTTGTGTTTTGACTTGGGATATTCATGTAAAAATGGTTAGTTTATTGAAGTGACTTTTCCTTGTTTTTTAAAGTTTTCAAGAATTTCGATGTATTTCATTGACCAGTTGCTTTCTCTAAAAACTTTGACGATGCATATACAATGTTTTCTTCTGGAGGTCAAAAGAAAAAAATTTAAAAACATTACTGGAGGTCCTGATCATAAATTATGATCTTTTTGACTATATAAAGCATAAATTTATTAAAAAATATAAAAAGATATCTTTGACAATGAAACTTTCTTATTTAAACTGTTTTTAAAAAAGTTTTTCAATAGCAATAATTAATCCTTGGATAAATCTCAGTAATCAAAACAGGGAACTGTAATAACTTTGAAAACACAAAAATATCTATTTATTGTTAAATCATATATTTTATTAAAATCTTTGATTTCAGTACCACATCCCCTGCTACTGCTCAACCACTTAAAATTGGTTTAAAAGACAAAGAAGCCTAATTCTTAAAGAGTCCCTGTAAGCATAGCAAAGAAATTAAATACACTTAGGGATAATTGCTCGAATAATGATTATAACTTAAAAATTATAAAATTAAAAATTACAAATATGCTTCTCTCAAGGATTAACTATACTTTATGTACTCATGTGTATCATCAGGAATTTATAGAACTAGTACTAAAATTTTGAAAAAAGATCTCATTCTTTTTATAAAAATAATAAGTACGGACCAATTTGAAACAATTTAAACTTAGTGTTGTTTGACTTTTATTTTATTTTATTTTATTTTTTAAGGTTTTTTATTTATTTATGTTTTTATATTTTAGAGAGAGGGGAAGAGAGAGAGAAGGACAGGGAGAGAAACATCAATGTGTGGTTGCCTCTCACGTGGCCCCCACTGGGGACCTGGCCTGAAACCCAGGCATATGACCTGACTGGGAATTGAACCAGTGATCTTTTAGTTTGCAGCCTGTGATCAATCCACTGAGCCATGACAGCCAAGGCAGACCCATTCTTTTTTTTTCCCTCCTATTTTATTTTATTTTATTTTTTAATATATTTATTGATTATGCTATTACAGTTGTCCCATTTCACCGCCTTCACTCTACTCCATCCTGCCTACCCCCTCCCTCCCACATTCCCCCCCATAGTTCATGTCCTTGGGTCATACTTATAAGTTCTTTGGCTTCTACATTTCCTACACTATTCTTACCCTCCCCCTGTCTATTTTCTACCTACCATTTATGCTACTTATTCTCTGTACTTTTCCCCCCTCTCTCCCCCTCCCACACCCCTATTGATAACCCTTCATGTGATCTCCATTTCTGTGGTTCTGTTCCTGTTCTAGTTGTTTGCTTAGTTTGCTTTTGTTTTTGTTTTAGGTGTGGTCATTAATAACTGTGAGTTTGCTGTCATTTTTACTGTTCATATTGTTTATCTTCTTTTTCTTAGGTAACTCCCTTTAACATTTCATAGAATAAGGGCTTGGTGATGATGAACTCCTTGAACTTGACCTTATCTGAGAAGCACTTTATCTTCCCTTCCATTCTAAATGATAGCTTTGCTGGATACAGGAATCTTGGATGTAGGTCCTTGCCTTTCATGACTTGGAATACTTCTTGCCAGCCCCTTCTTGCCTGGAAGGTCTCTTTGGAGAAATCAGCTGACAGTCTTATGGGAACTCCTTTGTAGGTAACTGTCTCCTTTTCTCTTGCTGCTTCTAAGATTCTCTCCTTCTGTTTAGTCTTGGATAACGTAATTATGATGTGCCTTGGTGTGTTCCTCCTTGGGTCCAGCTTCTTTGGGACTCTCTGAGCTCCCTGGACTTCCTGGAAGTCTATTTCCTTTGCCAGATTAGGGAAGTTCTCCTTCATTATTTGTTCAAATAAGTTTTCAATTTTTTGTTCTTCCTCTTCTCCTTCTGGCACCCCTATAACGTTAGGATGTTGGAACGTTTCAAGATGTCCTGTAGGTTCGTAAGCCTCTCATTTTTTAGAGTTCTTGTTTCTTCATTCTTTTCTGGTTGGATGTTTCTTTCTTCCTTCTGGATCACACCGTTGATTTGAGTCCGTTTCCTTCCCATCAGTATTGGTTCCCTGTACATTTTCCTTTGTTTCTCTTAGCATAGCCTTCATTTTTTCACCTAATTTGCAACCAAATTCAACCAATTGTGTGAGCATCCTGACTACCAGTGTTTTGAACTGTGCATCTCTGATAGGTTGGCTATCTGTTTGCTGGTTAGTTGTATTGTTTCTGGAGCTTTGATGTGTTCTTTCATTTGGGCCATTTTTTTTTTTTTTTGTCTTGATGCATCTGTTATGTAAAGGGACAGAGCCTTAGGTGTTCATCGGGGCGGGGTAATGCTGGTTGCTGCGCTGTGACTCTGTAGGTGGGGGAGGGGCCAAGAGGGAGCAATGGCGCTTGCTCCATTCTCTGCTGGTTTTCAGTCACTGCCTCCGCTACCCACAATCAAACTGGGCCCCTCTGGTGCTGATTCCCGAGTGGGTGGATGGGCTTCTGCATGCTCTAGGCCCCTGTGGGTCTCTCCAACGAACTGTCCTGTGAGGCTGGGAGTTTCTCCCACTGCCGCCTCAACCCTCAGGGGTGTTTTCAATCAGAGGTTTGAGGCTTTATTTCCCCTGAGCTGGAGCCCTGTGTTGCTCAGTCTGTTTCGCTCCCCGCCATTCCTCCCAGTTTATCTATGTACGAATGTGGCACCGCTGGGTCTGCTAATTGCACTGCCTGCCCCGCTCCACAATCCCACCACCTCGCTGGGTCCGCCATCCGCCACCTTGCCACAAGTACTCTCCCTCTTCCCCGGCTGCCCATCTCCACCCCTCCTACCTGTCCGGATGAATGTTTCTTCTTTATCTCCTTGGTTGTCAGACTTCCATGCAGTTCAATTTTCTGTCAGTTCTGGTTGTTTTTTGTTTTTAAATTGTTGTTGTCCTTCTTTTGGTTGTGTGAGAGGTGCAGTGTGTCTACCTATGCCTCCATCTTGGTCAGAAGCCCCAGACCCATTCTTTATTCTTCCCCTGAAAGGCAGGTGTGACCTCCACAGATTATATTTCTCAGGTTCACTTGAGAGATGACTTCCTGCTGGGTTTAGCCAGAAGGAGACTGGAGGGGGGATGAAGAAAAAAAACAGGGTATTTCTCCTGCTTCAGCAGTGTCCTGGCAACAGCTGTGCCTACTTCCAGCTCCAGTGCCCGCTGTGGGTCCAGGTTCTGCCAGACTCTGGGTTCCAGGGACACCATCTTTTCCCTCTAAACTTAGTGTTGTTTGACTTTTTAAAAAATATCAAGTTACTTTAGTGAGCATTTATTTTAAATTTCAGAAATTAAAAAAAATGCTCAATGAAAATAATGTTCTTGTCCTGCACAGTAGTCTCAATGAGTCTAAAAATAGTCTCAGGAGTCTCAAAATAAATGTTGTTGTTTGCCAGTTAAGGTTGTTTATTTCATAAATACATGTACTTGAGAGATGAAATCGGTATTTTTGAAGTATAAACAGTTTTCTTACTAGTTTCTCATAATAATATTTTAAATGGTATTCTTTGTGCAACATGTATTTAGGGAAAATGAGAATTCTTTTATATGGATTATTCTCATTGGAATTAATTTACCAGCCATTTTTCTTCATTAATAAAAACATAAAAATGGGATTTTATAGTTATCATGCATCTTGAATATGTAATAGTAACCTGTTTATTTCAAATTCTTTCAATAGGGTATTTTATTCATTCATTCATTCACTCATTCATTCACTCACTCACTCGTTTGACAAGGATTGAGTGGCTATAATGGGCACTTTCAGTCCTTATCTTTGAAAATCTCAGTGGAATTGAGGACTGGATAAAAAAGAGGATGGGAAAAAATGTGATCCAATCACCATTTTATTATTTTAAATTAACTTTTCAATTATAGTTGATGTAGAATATTATATTACTTTGAGGTGTAGAACGTAATGTTAGACATTTATACACCTTTCGGAGTGATCACCCCCCCCCCCCCACTACCCATTTTAATTCTTCATACTTTGAGTGGGGGAATCAGAGAAAAATAATCTACAATTACTTTAGCTTTGACTGTGGATAAAACCATCAGATAGAAATGCTCATTGTCATTGAAATGAGCTGAGGGAAGAACATTTCATTGTCTCCTCTTTCATCCCACTGATGGGTCTGTAGGCCTCTGTTCTCTGTCTTGTCTACGGTCCAGTTTCCAACTCTCACTACAAGCACCAATACACACACAGCCCACAGCCCTTCATTGATCGTTCCAGATATCCAACCAGTGTCAAATCACAGACTCTCTGTCTCTGGATGGTTTGCTTTGGGCAGAAGAAAGCACAGTTCTCACAAAGTGGTATATGTATTTCTGTGACCTTCCCTACTGGATCCGTGTTGTGTTCCAGGCTTAAAGAAGGCTTTTAAGCAAAGTAGGCAACTGAAGAATAACTCCCACTTCACCTCAGAAATCCTCCCAGTCCCGGGGGTCCAAATGGGAACATGATGAGGCCATGAAGGATCTGTCTTTTTATAAGAGCTCCTCCTCCTCACTACCCAAAGCCAACAGAACTGGCCAGGCAAATATCATCTGGTGCTGGCTGCAGCCAGCATACCTCCCACTGCCTGAGTCAAGGCCTGTTGGCAGCTACAGAAGTGAGGTGTTACTGACTGACACATAATTATGGCGGACAGAAAAATGGAGACGTGTTAGCAAAGTCAATATTATGGAGACCTCTGTCTTTCCCAAATATGGTAAGTAAAAGATATTTCTAGGGTATAGCCAATTACATTCTCTATTTTTACGACCAGTCACAAATGTATTTTTTATTAGCTGGTGTGTTCAATGTTTTGAATGCATAGCCCTTATTTCAATCTCATTTTAGTTTGTCGTAAGTGCAAACGGATTTTTGCTGACTTGAAATAGCGAAGCTGCTCCCTTTTAACTGAATGGCAGGGCCTGTGGCCCTGAGAGTTTATTCCACAGCCTTCCACTCTTGCCTGTAAATTAGTCTGTGAAGTGGTGTTTATTGCTGTACCAGGAGGTTAAGACAGCCTAATTATATGTTTGTGCAGAAGAAAACACCATGCCCCACTGTGCATAATTATCCTGTCCGTCTCTCATAGTTTAATCTAGCTCCAGCTAAGAAGAATGAGGAGATGGCCTGTCTTCACCGCAGTCTTTGCTACCACACATTTTCAGAGTTAATTAGAAATTTTGTTCACTGGAAGGATGACTTCTTAGCATAATTCAGTCTTCAGCCAAGGGGAGGGCACCTGGTAAGGCGCTTGAGGTGTCTGTGGATTAGGTCTCTAATTCCACCCACAGGACAACACACAGGTGGGACTCTTGCCATGCTCTCAACTTCATTGCATGATGACATTTTGCCTTCTTCAGCCATTTAAAGCTCTATATAGCAGTAGAGAGACTGTTAGGATACTGGGGTTCTGTGTAGTTTTTCTTCTTTTTTCTTTTTTCTCTTCTTTTCTTTTCTTTTTTAAGAAATCAAAATCCTGCTTATCCTTAGGACTTATTCTTATGTTAAGGAGGATGCAGGGAATGAAAACCAGAACGAGATCAACAGGTCAATGTCTTTAAAGTTGGTCATAAAATGTATCACAACAAAAAATCCATAGCATAGGAATGGCCTGCCGAAATACCTCTGTCTTTGTTCTTGGACACTTCTCTGTCACAAGGGCAGCATACTTCTGTTTCTTTTCAAAAGCATTTGGCTCATAATTTTCATACACAGGCACATGCTGATGTCTTACAATGCATAGGTTCAATTTCCTCTTAGGAAAATAAAAGATGCCCTTCATGTCTTCTCGCACTCAACTAGAAATGCTCATTGTCATTGAAACGAGCTGAGGGAAGAACCAGTTTTCTAAGAAGCAGCATCTCAAGCATGGTCCAGTCTGATCTGAAACAAAGGGTTGCCTCTAGGGAAATAGACTTCTCATTACTACCAAATTTCCAAGCTATCACTCAGGTTTTTTTCCATCTTTATCCCATTTCTATGAGTTTTGTTTCTAAGATAAAATAACATATCTCTTCTGTTTTACTTTTTTTCCCTTTCAGCTCTCAACTTTCTTTGATTCTTAAGCAAGGCTTACACAAGACCCCCTTTCCTTATTGGCTAACACTTCTGGGTTCTTTGTTAGATTAACTTAGTTCCTCTCTTTTTCACAGCTTATTTACACACTGTGCTGGAGGTACAGGAAAGAGAAGCTGAAAGCAAAAAGGAGAGGAGGTTGAATGCTTTCCCACTCCATTTATTTAAGAACCTTAAATATTCTCTCCATGTTGCAGGGCAGCCAAGCACTCTAGGATGATTTTTTGATGGTATAGTCATCTATCCCTCCTTCCCAGTCTTTTTCCTGCCTGTCAAGGGAAAAACGATGGGGGTGAGTGGAAGCTGGCAGAACTGTTTCTAGTTTCTTCATTATTTTTAACTTATTTTGAAAAACTGATTGAAAGATCATTATTTACCAAATGGAGTCATATCAGGACCCCCTAAACCTTCTTCTCCTTCTCCTCCAACCCAGTAACTTTTTTCCAGCTGAAAACTACTGATCTTTTGGCTGGCTTATCATATTGCTCATTCATTTAACGAAAATTTGTTAAGCATCTACTATGTGCCGGGCCTTATTCACATAAATGGTGTGTGCCATGCTGCTGACTTCTTAGGCTTTTAATACTCTCCTAGAGCACATCTTTGCTTTTAAATATTAATTTTTTCCATTTGAATCCAAATGTATTTGAAATAAGCAGTTTTAATTCCATAAAGCAGCATTCTATTTTAACCCTTCACTTGCCAAAGTGAGATAGAGATTGACTTCCCTAGAGGTCTATGGATTTATTAAGGAATCTGATGCCGGTGATCTGAGGGGCTGGGGGCAGGGGACAGTGCAGTGGCAGGAGTCCCTAGAGAGGCTCTGTGACTCTTTAAACCATGACTACCTTTGACATACATTCTGCTTTAACTTTCTCCCTATGTGAGGGAGCCACATGAAAATGAGAGGAGAAGTTTTTTTCAATGGGAATATCTTTATTTTCTAATTAATAAATTTGAGAGGATCTACTTTGAGTTTGGGAGCTCAAAATTTAGTCTGGCTGCAGAAAGTACAAGTTGAGTCTCTGCACTGTATCTTTTCTCTGAAGGCTAGAGAGTTTAAAACGTGAAGTCCAAGGTCACACACATGGTTAGTGGCAGATTAGGGCTAGAACACAGGGTTCCTGAATTCCCCTTTAGCACTCAAGCCACACAGCCCATGGGGTAACTGGACATGGAGCCCAAGGTACCATTTATCATATTAGTCACCATCTCCTAGCCTTGACTTTGTTCAATGGTCAATATTCTTCAGAAAGTTTTCAAAAGAATTCTAAGAACGTTCTTCTCTAAGTTTATTTGGGAACAGAAATAAACCTTGAGATAAAATTCCATACCCTACTGTATTAAATTCTGGCTCAATTTAGCTTTATTCTTGCCTTACATTTCAGCTTTGGCAGGTTTCTTGATGTTAATACTTAAAAACTAGCTGACTGTCTTACACAAAAATTGCAGCTGCTATGCTTGTATTGGAGTCAAGGAGAGAGAGAGTTAGCATTCCTCTGCTAAAGAGTAGGTGGAACAAGATGGTTGCAACTTCAGACCTCAAGAATTTCTAGGAAATCCGTCCTGGATAGGAAGACCACTTTGCTATATGATGACTTGGTGGACTGGAGTAAAGACTTGAGGCCTGGCTTTGGGAGGTAGGGTAAGGAAGACACGAGCGATGCCACCACAATGCATGGTGGAAAGGACATGGGCATCATGGGCAGCGAGACTCAGGTTTGGATATGGACTCTGAAAACTAGCTGTGTGCTTTGGGGGCAGTTTTCTAGCCTTTCTGAGCCTATTTTTACATCTTTAAAATGGGATAATAGTGCTAAACTCATGGTAAATAATGACTGGAGAAGGAAGGGATGGGCTATGCACAATACATAAAACACTGTGCCTAGGATGCTTGCTACAGGCCCTGGCCCCTTTGCTCTTGCAGGCAGGTGGCATGCTCACTGATCCCCTCCATCCAAGATGCTTAATAACATGGCTTAACTAGTGGTTTTCACACTGTAGTGTGCATCTCATTAGTGAGCTGAAAAATCAACTTAGTGTTCATAGCTGTGGTAAACTAAATAATGATCCTCCCCCCTGCCCCCGAAAAGATGTCCACATCCCAACCTCCGGATCTTATGAATATGTTACTTTACATGGCAAAAGGGACTTTGCAAATGTGATTAAGGATCTTCAGCTAGAGCAATTACCCTGGATCATCTGGGTGGGTCCGGTATAACCACAAGTGTTCATGGAAGAAGGAGGCAAGAGGATCAAAGGAGAAGTAGGAGATGTGACAGCAGAAGCAAGAAGTTGTTAAGTTATGTGAGGAAAGGGCCATGAACTGAGGAATGCCGATAACCTCTACAAGCTGGAAAAGGTCAGGAAATGGATTCTTCCTTCAGAGCCTCCAAAGAGAGCCAGCTCTGCTGATGCCTTGACCATAGCCCAGTGACACTTGATTTTGGGATTCTGATCTTCAGACCTGTAAGATACTAAAGTTATATGGTTTTTGAGCCACTAAGTTTTTGGCCATTTGTTACAGCAGCCACAAGAAACTAATACAATGGCCAACATGTTTTAACAAATGAAATAGAATAGCAAATGCAAGTACAGTTTCAGTTTGTGTGTGTGTATACATTCCCACACACATGTGTGTATAGCTGCGTGTGCACTGGATTGCCATGGTGTCACACAGTATTTCTTACTGTGGCCTGTGGTTAGAAGAGAGTGAAGGCCACTGGCCAGGCAGCTGCTGCCTCCCTGGGTGTTGCTGGATCGACACCTGTGGCTCCTCTGGACTGTGCTAACAGCTTGGGGAATCCTTGCTCTCAAGAGTGGATGAATTGGCAAAACCATCTTGCCTTTCCAAACCTTAATTATTCTTCACAGCCAAAGCCAAATCAAAGTCTGGCTTATAGGAGACGTATGGAGAAAGTGCTGATTTGGGCTGGAGAACAACATATGAGCTCATCTACAAATCAGGTTGTGCCTGACAGTGATCCATATTAAAGTTGGGAGTGGTTTTTCTGTTGGTGATGTGAGCCAAATGTGAGGTAAACTGAGGTACGGTGGGAATCAGCTGCAGTTGGAGGAGCTATATACATATGCATTTGGCTAATGTTAGGTGTGTTGCTGATATATGCTTTTAGGAACTAGACTAAAAAAATATTAGGACCAATAGTAACTGCACTTTGTATTTGCAGGTGCAGTCTGTGAACTCAGAATGAGTTCTCTTCAGAATGCGGACAGGACTTCACTTGAAACAAAAATGTAACTCCTGAGAGTGTAGTAAATCTAACCCCAATGACAGCAATGGCCAGCTAGCCAAGTCCTTAATGACAGACTTTCAATATCCAACCCAATTTTAGGGCACATTCTGTCAATGACACCTCTGATGTCTTTAGCATCCAGTGGTGGGCAAAACTTTCCAATAACAACATCTGCAGGGATGTGGAGAGTGGGCCCCAGTCCCACCTGAACTTGTAAAGCATCAAGAGAATCTCTGTCATTCTGCTTTAATGAAGACATGTAATGGATTCTCCTAGATCCTCCCTTACACACACACATCATCTCCCCTCTCTCTACTAACTAGTTAATTATGATGCTCCTGGTCATTTCTGGTGACTCGATCTTTAGGAAGCAATATAATACAAAGGTTAAGCAACTAGGTTTTGGCATTAGTTTGCATGGGTTACATCACTAATTAACCATAGTCATGTAGAATTACTAATCTTTTCGAAGCTTCAGCTTCTTTGCCTCTATAGTAAAGATAGTAACAGTACCTTCTTCATTGGGTTTTCGTAAAGATTAAGTGAAACATTATAGGAAATGCTTGGTGTAAGGTAGCTGTAATTAGTATTTTCCTCTTATGCTGTTAGGATCATGGAAGAATAAAATTATCCATAAAATTATTTTTATTATATATATATATATATATAAAGGGACTGAAGGTAGAAATATCCTATACTGTTGAGTTCTTCTCCTCAAGTTTAAGAGATAGAAAAATGACAACTCAGACGGAGCCCTACAGAGCCTCATGACCTTGGGATTTCCTCTGAGAAAGGGGAAGTAAAGGATTACTATTAGTGCAATTTAATTCTTCCTTTATCTAAGAAACACAAGCCCAGTATGAGGAAGTAAAACTTCCTGTAATTACAAAAAGAATCCTTGATAATTGCTGCTTCACTTTGAAATCATGAGATAACCAGGGAATTGGGATTTTATAATATCTCCATTTTGTGGTCAGGCCAAATTACCACATCTGTGCCTTGAAGAACTTGGAACAACAATACACCTATGCTCAACACCAGCTCAAAGCATATTTTGCACCTACATATTTTTCACCTATAAATCTTGTTATCAGTGTGGCCAAATACTAACTAGTGAAATCCATCCTGAACTTTAAAACAAAAAACCTGTATTCTGCAAAGACAGCAAGCATTTTCTTAGGAAAAAAGTTGATAGCAGCTGGGGAACAAACAAACCGGAAGTTTGTATCAACAGTGGTGGTCACTTTAAAAATTGCTTCCCAATGCATGGTAACTGAAATATCCTTACCTTGCTAGGATTATCATAGTAATAAATCAAATATATTAGTAGTGTTTTAAATAATACTTGTTCCCTAGACAATAAACCTTTTGTTCCATATACAGAAATATATATATGTAACCTTCCATACATACTGAATTCTCTGGTTTCCTCTTCAAAATTTTGACAAATGGAAAATGAAAGAGGTATCAGAATAATTGAGATAAGAGTAAAATACCCTAATTTTCAAAATGGGGAAATGGGATGACTCAAATAAAATAATATACTTCTGGAAAAATTCTAGATTAGCTAATTAAGCAGATCACTTGTAAATAGAATGGGAAACAATGACTAATTAAGAGAAAGAGTTAAATAAAAATAAGTTTTGCAAAACTAAACTGTTTAAAAATATTTTTATTGTTATTCAGTTACAGTTGTATGCCTTTCTCCACATCCCTCCACCCCACCCCAGCTGAACCCACCTCCCTCCCCCACCTCCACACTCCCCCTTGATTTTGTCCATGTATCCTTTATAGTAGTTCCTGTAATACCCTCACCTCACTGTCCCATCCCCAATCCCCCCTAGCTATGGTTAGATTGTTCTTAACTTCAATGTCTCTGGCTATATTTTGTTTCTTTTTTTCTTTTGTTGATTATATTCCAGTTAAAGGTGAGATCATATGGTATTTGTCCCTCACAGCCTGGCTTACTTCACTTAGCATAATGCTCTCCAGTTCCATCCATGCTGTTGCAAAGGGTATAAGCTCCTTCTTTCTCTCTGCTGGGTAGAATTCCATTGTGTAAATGTACCATGGTTTTTTGATCCACTTATTTGGTCATAGGCACTTAGGTTGCTTCCAGTACTTGGCTATTGTAAATTGTGTTGCTATGAACATTGGGGTGCACAGGCTCTTTTGGATTGGTGTTTCAGGATTCTTAGGCTATAATCCCAGCAGTGGAATTGCAGGGTCAAAGGGCAGTTCCATTTTCAGTTTTCTGAGGAAATTCCATACTGTTTTCCACAGTGGCCGCACCAGTCTGCATTCCCACCAACAGTGCACTAGGGTTCCCTTTTCTCCGCATCCTCTCCAACATTTGTTTGCTGATTTGTTTATGTTGGCCACTCTGACTGGTGTGAGATGGTACCTCATTGTGGTTTTAATTTGCATCTCTCTGATGGCTAGTGATGCCAAGCAACCTTTCGTGTGTCTATGGGCCCTCTGTATGTCATCCTTGGAGAAGTGTCTGTTCAAGTGTTTAGCCCATTTTTTAATTGGGTTGTTTGTCTTCCTGGAGTGCAGTTGTGTGAGTTCTTTATATATTTTGGAGATCAGGCCCTTGTCTGAGGTATCATTGGCAAATATGTTTTCCCATACTGTTGGTTCTCTTTGTAATTTGGTGCTGTTTTCTTTAGCCATGCAGAAGATTTTTATGTGGATGAGGTCCCATTTATTTATTCTTTCCTTTATGTCCCTTGCTTTAGGGGACGTGTGTGTGAGGATGAAGCTGCGTGGAATGTCTGAGATTTTCTGGCCAATGTTTTCCTCGAGGATTTTATGGTGTTAAGACTTATATTTAAGTCTTTTATCCACCTTGAGTTTATTTTTGTGTATGGCATAAGTTGGTGATCGAGTTTCATTTTTTTGCACATAGCTGTCCAGATCTCCCAACACCATTTGTTGAAGAGGCTATTTTTGATCCATTTTATGCTTCTACCTCCTTTGTCAAATATTAATTGACTGTTGAGACTTGGGTTTATTTCTTGGCTCTCTGTTCTGTTCCATTGGTCTATGTGCCTATTTTTATGCCAATACCAGGCTGTTTTGATTACAGTGGCCTTGTAATACAGTTTGACATCAGGTATTGTGATCCCTCCTGCTTTGTTCTTCTTTCTAAAAATTGCTGCAGCTATTCGGGGTCATTTATGGTTCCATATGAATTTCTGAAATGTTCGTTCTATATCTATGAAATATGTCATGGGTACTTTAATAGGGATTGCATTGAATCTATAAATTGCTTTGGGTAGTATGGCCATTTCGATGATGTGAATTCTTCCAATCCTTGAGCATGGTACATGCTTCCACTTGTTTGTATCTTAATTATTTTTCTTCAGTGTTGTGTAGTTTTCTGAGTACAGGTCTTTTACCTCCTTGGTTAGGTTTATTCCTAGGTACTTTATTTTTGTTGTTGCTATATCAAATGGGATTTTTTTCCTGATTTCTGTTTCTGCAGTTTCATTGTTGGTATACAGGAGTGCCCTTGATTTCTGAGTATTGACTTTGTATCCAGCTGTTCTGCCAAATTCATTTAACTTGTCGAGTGGTTTTTTGGTGGAGTCCATAGGATTTGCCTTGTAGACTATTATGTTATCTGCAGACAGTGACAGTTGCATTTCCTCCTTTCCAATTTGGATGCCTTTTATTGCTTTTTCTTGTCTGATTGCTGTGGCTAGGACTTCCAATACTATGTTGAATAGGAGTGGTGAGAGAGGGCATCCTTGTCTTGTTCCTGATCTTAGTGGGAAAGCTCTACGATTTTGTCCATTGTGTATGATGTTGGCTGTAGGTCTACCATATATGGCCTTTCTTATGTTGAGGAATGCTCCCTCTATTCCCATGTTGCTGAGTGTTTTTACCGTAAATGGGTGCTGTATCTTATCAAATGCTTTTTCGGCATCTATTGATATGATCATGTGATTTTTGTCTTTGCTGTTGTTTATGTAATGTATTATGTTTATTGATTTGTGAATATTGTACCATCCTTGCATCCCTGGGGTGAATCCTACTTGGTCATGGTGGATGATCTTTCTAATGTACTGCTGAATGTGGTTTGCCAATATTTAGTTGAGAATTTTAGCGTCTAGGTTCATCAGCGATATTGGCCTGAAGTTTTCTTTCTTCGTTGTGTCTTTATCTGATTTTGGGAGTAGGATGATGCTGGCTTCATAAAAAGAGTTTGGGAGTCTTCCATCAGTTTGGAGTTTTTCGAATAGTC
The DNA here is from genome assembly GCF_022682495.2 of Desmodus rotundus. Classification (NCBI taxonomy): domain Eukaryota; kingdom Metazoa; phylum Chordata; class Mammalia; order Chiroptera; family Phyllostomidae; genus Desmodus; species Desmodus rotundus. The sequence continues at coordinate 41,699,999 of NC_071397.1, read as the reverse complement.
TGTGAAGGATAGGGGTTAGCTCTTCCTTAAAAGCTTTGTAGAATTCTCCTGTGAAACCATCTGGTCCAGGGCTTTTGTGTGTTGGGAGTTTTTTGATGACTGCTTCAATTTCGTCTGCTGGTATCGGTCTGTTCAGGCTTTCTGCTTCTTCTTCATTCAGTTTTGGAAGATTATATTTTTCTAGAAATGTGTGCATTTCACCTAGGTTTTCAAATTTCTTGGCATACAGTTCTTTGTAGTAATTTCTTACAATCCTTTGTATTTCTATGGTATCAGTTGTAATCTCTCCTCTTTCATTTCTAATTGTGTTTATTTGGATCCTCTCTCTTTTTTTCTTGATGAGCCTACTTAAAGGCTTGTCATTTTTGTTTATCTTTTCAAAGAAACAGCTCCTGGGTTCATTGATCCTGAGAATTGTGCTTTTAGTCTCTATATCATTTAATTCTGCTCTGATCTTGGTTATTTCCTTCCTTGTACTTGCTCTGGGGTGTCTTTGTTGTTGTTCCTCCAGTTTTTGTAGGTGTAGGGTTAGGTTGTTTGTTTGAAATGTTTCTATCTCTTTAAGGTAGGCCTGTATTGCTGTGAACTTCCCTCTCAGGACTGCCTTTGCTGTGTCCCATAGGCTTTGGGTTGTTGTGATTTCATTTTCATTTGTTTCCAGAAAGTTTTTGATTTCTTCCCTAATCTCATTCTTGACCCATTCATTGTTTAACAGCATGCTATTCAATCTCCATGTGTTTGAGTGTTTTGGGTTTTTTCCTTTGGGGTTGGTTTCTACTTTCAGTCCCTTGTGGTCAGAGAAAATGCTTGATATGATTTCAACTTTCTTGAATTTGTTGAGGCTTGCATTGTGTCCTATCACGTTGTCTATCTTTGAAAAAGTTCCAGGTACACTTGAAAAGAATGTGTATTTTGCTTGTTTGGGATGAAAACCTCTCTATATATCAGTTAATAATTCCATTTCATCTAGGGTATTGTGCAGTGACACAATATCCTTGTTGATATTTTGTTTGGAAGACCTGTCCATTTTTGACAGTGGGGTGTTAAAGTCCCCTACTATAATTGTGTTGCTGTCAATATCTTTCTTGAAATCCTCCAAGATTTTCTTTATGTATTTGGGTGCTCCTCTGTTGGGTCCATATATATTTACAATGTTTATGTCTTCTTGGTGGATTCTTCCTTTGAGTATTATGAAGTGACCTTCTTGGTCTCTCTTTATGGCCCTTCTTTGGAAGTCTATTTTTTTCTGATATGAGTATTGCTACCCCTGCTTTTTCTTCCTCTCCGTTTGCTTGGAAAATTTGTTTCCAGCCCTTCACTTTCAGTCTGTGTAGGTCTTTTGTCCTGAGATGGGTGTCTTGTAGGCAGCATATGTGTGGGTCATGTTTTCTTATCCAGTCAGCTATTCTATGTCTTTTGATTGGAACATTTAATCCATTTACATTTAAGGTTATTATCGATAGGTAGTTATTCACTGACATTTTTTCCTACTTGTGTTCCTCTGTCTTTCTCTTTTCCTTCCTTTCCTTAAAGCAGACCCTTTAGCATCTCTTGCAGAGGTGGTTTGGTGGAAGTGTATTCTTTAGACGTTTTTTGTCAGGGAAACTCTTTATTTGGCCTTCTATCTTAATTGAGACCCTTGCTGAGTAAAGTAGTCCTGGTTGCAGGCCTCTGGTTCTCATACTTGGAATATTTTTGCCATTCTCTTCTGGCTTGGACCATTTCCACTGAGAAGTCAGCTGCTAACCTTATTGGGGCTGCCTTGTATGTTACTTCCTGTTTCTCCCTTGCTGCCTTTAAGATCCTCTCTTTGTCTTGGATTTTGCCATTTTAATTATGATGTGTCTTGCAGTGGGCCTCTTTGGGTTCGTGTTGCTTGGGACTCTCTGTGTTTCCTGGATTTGTGTGACTTTTTCTCTCATCAAATTAGGGAAATTTTCCATCATTACTTTTTCAGACAGGTTTTCTATCCCTTGCTCTTCTTCTCCTTCTGGTATTCCTATTATACGGATATTGTTACGTTTCATGTTGTCCTGCATTTCCCTTATTGCCTCTTCATTCTTTCTGAGCCTCTTTTCTTTGTGTTGCTCTTTCTGGGTTTTTTTTTTCTACTTTGTCCTCTTGGTTGCTAATCTGATGCTCTGCTTCATCAAGTCTGCTTTAGATTCCTTCTACTGTGTTCTTCAGTTCAGACATTGTATTCTTCATTTCCTCTTGGCCCTTGTTGATAGTTTGTATTTCCTTTTTCATGTTGATATAGTTTGCAGTGAGTTTATTGTACTTTCCCTGCAGTTTCTGGTAGTTCTTTGTGAGCTCAGTGAGCTTCCTGATAACTATTGCTTTGAACTCTGTGTCTGATAGTTGACTTGCCTTTATTTTATTTAGCATTGTTTCTGAAGCTTCCTGCTGTTCTTTCATTTGGGGATTGTTTCTTTATGTTTCCTTTGTTTGTGAGACTCTTCTTGTTAGCTTCTGCTTCTTAAATTGATCTGTTCTGACCCTGTGGGTTTATGGTATGAACTTCAATGGTAGAATGCCAGTGGGATTCAGTGGTGCTGTCTTCTTAATCTCCTGAGCTCACTGTTCTTGAGCTGTCATTTATGGTTCTAACAGGGTCTAACTCTGATCTTTTCAGAGCTCTAGGTTTTATTATCTCACCTGTGGGAAAAGGAGAAAGAAGAAAAAAGAAGCTGAAAGGAAGGAAGGAAAAAGGAATAGGAAAGAAATGAAAGGAAGGAAGGAAGGAAGGCAGGAAGGAAAAAAAAATAATGTAGGAAAGGTAAGAAGAAGGAATTTGAACAAAAATTAAAATAAAAAATATATATAAATAACACAGGAAGAAGGAATAAAAAAGTAAAGGATGGAAGGAAGAAGGAATAAAAAAAGAAAGAAGGACAGAAAGGAAGAAGGAATTTAGGGGGAAAGGAGAGAGAAAAAAAAAGTCTTCTGCTGGCTTTAAACTGGTCAGGTTAGTTCTGCTGGTCTTCCTGTCTGTGCAATGGGACGGGGTGGTTGGAGAGATTGTTTTCACTTTTCTCTCTTCCTGAGCCACACTCTTTGCTGTTGTCCAGCCTCCATTCCAGTTCCTCAGGGTCCTTCTGCTCCCCCCTAGACCTTCAGTCACCAGTTATGCTGTGCTTGAGGTGCACCAATTAGGGGCAACTCACACTCCACCTTCTTGCTCTTTGCTGTCTTCGATGCTAGGGGCTCTTGGTGCTCCTTCAGGGTAGTTCTGTCCCCTACTGGGTGAAGTCTTTCGGGGACTGTAGTCTCCCCTAGCCCTGCAGCTCCCTTCTGCTGGGCATTCTGCCTTCCTCCTAGAGAGTGAGTATGCCCTGCAGGGCTCTGTGTGCAGGGGCTAAGTGGGAGTCGTTCAGAACCGCTGCTTCAGGTGTGGTTGCCCACAGGCAGCCAGGCTTTTATTGGGTTGAGCGCCAATCCCAGGCTTTGGGCTGGTGTGCTTGGGGAGCCGGGGCGCTGATCGAGGTGCTTGCCCACCTGGGGTTTCAGGTGTGGGCGCCCAGTCCACTGATCTGGGTGTTCACCAATGGAGCTTCAGGTGTGTGCTGGGACTGCTTATGTGGCATTCACAGTCCAGGGGCTGAGGGGTTAGGGGCGTAAGAACCCATGGCTGCTGCAGAGAGTTCTCTAAGTGGCCACTCAGTGCCTCTATTTTCTCTTTTTCTTTTTAAGAATTCTTCCTATTCAAGCCCCCCTAGTCCAAACAAGCACCTGGCCTCTCACACAGCCCAGCCTGGCTATCTCTCAAGAATCCTGCAGCAGACCCTGTGCCCCAGCTGCGGGCTTCAGCCGCTCTGGTCCCAGCGCTGGTCCCAGGGACTTTACTGTCCTTAAGCACTCTTCTGATCTTTGAATGACCTCTATCTTTGGTCTCTGATCTTCATATATGCTGGAATACCATTGGCTGTTCGCTCTGCTCCTCAACTAATTTGTTTTGTATAGTGTGGTTAATACATTTTTCTTAACTTCATTTGATTGAACCATTTTTTCAAATTGTTAGGATCTTAACTACTCAGGGGTTGTCTGCCCATAATAGTATTCTTGCAGCTCTCAATAACTAGCTTGATCCCTAAGCTAAGAGACGAGGAATTTCAGCAAATCTTTGGAGATTTCCTCATGTACAATATGGAGAAATGTAGGTAAATGATTGTTTATTTTGGTCCATGGTATTTGTTTGAACTGCTTCCAAAGAGGGCTGATTAAGGATCATCGGCAACCAAGAGAGGAATGGCCCGTGCAGTACCAGGAGTTCTGTCCCAGCCCTGGCTGTGAAGCCATTGAAGTTGCTGCTCTAACCTGTGGCAAGCAAAGAGCTGGAATGTTGCACCACTGCCAAGGGAGAATAAATGCCAAGTACCACTCTAGAAAAAGGGGCCAAAACCATGCATTAAAATTTAACAACGAACAGTTTTTCTTATTTTTTTATTGTTGTTCAATTACAGTTGTCTCCATTGTTCCCCCATTACTCTCCTCTGCCCTACCCACCCCCACCTCCCACATTAAATCCCCCCTACCCAGTTGTCTTTGTACATGGGTCCTTTATATATGTTCCTTGACTTGACCCTTCCCCTTCATTTCCTGTTATCCCTTCCCCCCTCCTTTCTGGTCATTGTCAGTTTGTTCTTTATTTCCATGTCTCTGGTTCTATTTTGCTCACTTGTTTGTTTTGTTGATTAGGTTCTACTTATAGGTGAGATCATATGGTATTTGTCCCTCACCGCCTGGCTTATTTCACTTAGCATAATGCTCTCCAGTTCCATCCATGCTGTCTCTAAGGGTAGGAGTTCCTTCTTTATTTCTGCTGCATAGAATTCCATTGTGTAAATGTACCACAGGTTTTTGATCCACTCATCTGCTGATGGGCACTTAGGTTGTTTCCAGCACTTGGCTATTGTAAATTGCACTGCTATGAACATTGGGGTGCATAGGATATTTTGATTTGGTATTTTGGGATCCTTAGGGTATAATCCCAGCAGTGGAACTGCCAGGTCAAAAAGCAGTTCCATTTTTAGTTTTTTGAGGAAATTCCATAATGTTTTCCACAGTTGGTGTACCAGTCTGTTGAGATTGTGGAGAAAAGGGAACAATGAACAGTTTTTTATTTGTGTTCTAAAGTCAATAACACAATTACTGAATGATGGCACTTTGCTTGAGAACAGATAATAATAAAAATAATAATAGGCCACAATAGCACATAAAATAATATAAAAATAACATCAGTAACAACATATGCTTGCTAAATGCTGTCAATTTGCAAACACTCTTAAATGCTTGCAAGTATTCCCCTGGTACTCGTGGAAAAGATCCATGCATGATCAAAAAGTAAATACAACGAGATTTTACAGATAGAGTTGTCCAGACAAGAAGTGAGTCCCATTGCACTCTGCACTGACAACCCAACAACTATCTAATCCAGTCTAATTCTGGGTGCCAGATTTTAAGAAGGGCATTGTTAAGAAGAAGGTCTGAGGGAGTTATTTAAAGAGTGCCTTTGGTTGAAGAGAAAGGACCACTTTGGCTCGAAGCCAAGGTGGCTCAGCAGCTGGCTCCCCCTTCTTGAGTGAGAGAAAAAGTGGAAGAAAGAGGGTAAGAGTACACCACAATGTAGAAGAAAATGTGAGGAAGACTCTTGTCTTTCTAATAAACAGCTGTGTGGCTACAGCACATGACACTCCATGAAAACTCAGCATTCTGGAAGGACAAAGATTCAAACTGAGTTGAATGACCATTAAACAAAATTTATGTTGTATATAAGATCAGAAAATTAAATGGGAAAATTCTATCTATCTATCTATCTATCATCTATCTATCATCTATCATCTCTCTATCTAGCTATCTTACATCTATAGTGCTTCATGGATTTCAAAACATTCATCAATATAATCTTACTTTATATAAGTTAAAAAAAAAACTCTGCAAAGCTTTAATGTTAAGTTCCCTGTGGATGATGATGTTGAAATTCTCTGCCCCTCCTCTTGCCCTTCTTTCTTCTCCACTGAGGTAAAAGTATGGGGACGAGGTCTTTCTTGTGTTCAGAGAAAAGCATAATCATGGAGTCAGGCTGAGGGGGAATTCTTTCCTGATGATCTCAGTATAATCAAAGGGGCTGTTATGGTGGCAATTATGCTTCTAGGTCATTTACTCTTCTTTGTCTTTGTTCCACAATTCAATCCCATAACTGCTTAGAAAGGGGCTTCCTCATGCTTTTGCCTGAATATATTAAGAAATATGCATGTTTTTCTCTTAAGGAAACACCCAGCCCTGGCATCGCATGTAATGAGCATATTATGATTATTGTAAATTCATTGGAAAATGTGTGGAAGCCAAAAAAGTCATTGAGACTCTGTTATGAATACCTGACTATTAACAGCAACAAAAGTTGGTGCTAGTCACGAGCTGTTTGCTTTCAAATCTATTTTCTGCCTTTCTGACTCTGCTCTGTACTGTGAGGGGCAGACTACTGAAAACTATCTTTCTCATGCTCTCTGGACAACTGACATCTGGGAGGTTCAGCTGATGAGAGGCACTGAAGGGTGAGCCAGCAGTAGGAGGAAAGACAAGTCAAGGCATTTATTTCCCTTCTCTTTGTTTCAGGTGACCTCTGCAGCAGTGCTTCTGTTCTTGCCATAGTTCCAGCTCCTGCTTGACATACCTTCCCTTCACAGTGTCAGCTCCTACTGGGCAGCCTTCACCATGGTGCTGCTTTTTGCTGGGCAGCTCTCTCTCCCTTTCCTGGGGCCCTCCAGCCCTCAAGCTGTTGTGGCTTCTTGCTTTGGTACTGACAAGGTTCTCTCACCATAGGCTGTTAGGCTTTTCAGTTCTTCCAATGCATTTGTAACCATGTCCTGATATTAAATCCTTCCTACACACTGCCTACGAGGGGCTCTAATGTCTTGACTGGGCTCTGACCAATGCAATGTTTAAACATGGTTGGTCAGAGACATTTTTGGTGTTCAGTGAAACAGAACTTTGGCTTACAAGATTATTTTCATGGAGGAGCATTCTTTTTTTTCTGTAAATGTATAAATATATATAAATTAAAAGCCTTTTTAATTCAAATAAATATTTCCATTTCAATTGGAGACCAATATATATAAACCTTTGTCTGATCCTATAAACCCTACCTTCAGCATGTAGCATTCTTTTTACAAATTTAAATCATTAGCAAGGATAAAAATATTTTGTTTCTTTTAAAATTTATAGTTTATGAAAGTGAGTTTTAAAAATATTTCTTTTTTTAGTTTTCATACAGTTTGCATTCAACACTTTTGTATTAGTTTCAGGTGTACAGCCCAGCAGCTAGACATTCATATAGATTCCAAAGTGTTTTCTCCTATAATTCAAATGCCCACCTGGCAACATACATAGTTATTAAAGTATTGGTAACTATATTCTTTGTGCTGTACTTTATATTTCCCTGGCTATTTTGTAACTACCAATTGGTATTTCTTAATTCCATCACCTTTTTTTTTTTCTTATCCCCATGGAGAAGCTTTCTGTGTAGATGTGAGGCTGGATCTTGAGAAGGAAGGGGCCCTGGATATTCCTGGAATCCATGGCTGATAAAGGACTTTATCTATCATGGAAGCAAAGAATGTCAGGTACAAAAACCTAACTAAAGTGGCTCAAATCAAATAGGACTTTCTTACATAACAAGTGTGGAGGTTGGCAATTGCTGTTCCTTGTCCAGCAGCTTCACAACATCAGGGTTTGGGGTTGGCATCTTTCTGGTCCTCCAAAGAACACCAGTTCTTTCCCTCATGCTCACAAGGCCGCTGAGGCCACATTTGTCTTGAGGTTCAGATCAGGAAGCAAGGAACAAGAAGGCAGGGCAGGGAAGGTGGGGATGCTAGCTGCATCTTTTACTTTTTATCAGGAAAGTAAAAGCACCATAGCAGATTCTTCTTATGTCCCTTTGGCCAAAACTGCATGACAAAGTCACCGTTAGCTACAAGGGACATTAGGAAAGTGCAGAACAGGAGTGTCTTGGTGGATGTGAGGACAGACAACTGCTGTGGGAAGTGGTGTAGATGCTTCCTCTCCTGTTTTTATTCTGTTCCTGGATTCAGTTCTCTTATTGTGGGTCTCTAATATGTAAACTCCAATGGTATTCTTGAATGAGTGAACAAGTCAGAACTTAGTCTTGTCTCTTTTCTTAGGCAAATGTCAACATTAAAGAATTTCTTTAGTGCGCTTTCCTAATAGTGCAGCTATTGAAGAAACAAGAGCTATCTTTTTGCCTGCCCTCTAAAATGGTAGGAGGCAGTTTGCCCCAGGGAAGTCTGCTTGGTCGTGTTGAGGAGAGCTCATGGAACCTGGGTGGAGGGGTTTGAATGTCTTCCTCCAGGATAACCAAATATCCACATGGAATGAAAAGTCTAAGCTTGGGCAGGGAAGCCAAGTTCTGTGTGACATGGAAGCCGATCATTTGGGTGGGAGCATAAATAAAAAGTTGTGCCCTTTGATCAGGGAAAGATCTGCTGCCTAGCCAATAACGCAAGATGTTTATGAAAAGTAACCAAACATTAAACCAAAATCAACCAATAATTACAATGAGTTTAAAAATTGATTTCTACAGCCTCCCTCATAGTCCTTTTAACTCCTCTGTGAGCAGCTGTTAACCGAATGCAGCCATGGTTGCCAAGATGCCGTTTCTGGGTGAATGTGGCTCATCTGCTCTGGAGGGAGGGGGCAGTGCACTTTTTAAAATGTAGTTTTTCTTCGAAGTCACAATTATGGGGAATCTTTAAAAAAACCCAAATTGCTTAACAATTACAATGGAAAAAAATCAAGGCCTTTTACATTTTGTAAACAATGAAAGATATTTGTGCTTAAAACATCAAATGTAGAGGACTTCTGGTTTTAAATCCAACTGATGCATTAGTACCACTGTGGGTTCCTTGCCACAGAACTCCAACAAGATGGCAGTGTACAGGGACAGAAAACTACGGTGTCCTTGTGGTCTCTCTAGAGAATTGATGTCTTTGATGAGAAAAAAGATCCTGCCAGCAAATGGGCCTAAGTTGGTCGTGTTGTACCAAGACCTGCTTTCTAAGCTATTAGTATTGATGACCTTTTATGATACCCTTGGACCAAAGGTAGAATTTTAGAGATGAAGTAGATTTTAGAAGCCATTTAATCCAATTTTTTTCAATAGCCTTTTAACTGGTACCCCTGTTTCTACTCTGATTCCCCACAATCCATTTCCTCACATTGCAAACCTTTCTCACATTGCTTTCCACTGCACTTTGAATAAAATCCAGACATCTTTCTATGGTCTATAAGAACTTTTGAAACAATCCCATCTTGCCCTCAGCTTTATCAGCTTTATCTTGTGTTTATTTCTTCCTTACTCAATCACACTGGATTCTTTTTCTTCTTGAAACATGCCTGCTTCATCCCACCCAAAGGCCTCTGTGTTTGCTCTTCTCTCTCCCTGGGATGCTTTAACACCCATATACCTTCACATGGTGAAATTAATTCACAAGAGTGAAATTATAACATGAGCAGACAAGTGGACTTAATGCCCATGGAAGCATGTGCTCCTAAATGTGCATCCAATGGAGACAGGAAAAGCTGAAGTAATGAACTGCTCTCAAGAATTCTGTTCCTTCTGTCACTCAGAAATCAGCTCCAGTGACACCTTCTCAGGAAGCCTTTTTCTGACTGTTCCATCTAAGGATCCCTATCCCACCATATCTTATCATAGCATAGAAAGATTTTTCACAGTCATGGCCCCTCTCATTGGCTGAAATTATGTTTTCCATAATTTATTTACTAGTTTATCATTTGTCTCCCCTTTCTAGAATGGGAGACTGATGAGAACACCAGTGTCATCTAGCTGATGCACTAAAATATATCCCCACTGCCCATGATAGGAACTAGTACAAATAGGCTTCTGGTTGTAGATCCACGTGAAGAGGGACTAAGAGTCTTGGGAAGAGACTTTGGAATTATGTGGGCTTACTCAAGAAAGAATGAGTGAAGGTATAGAGGGACATCTTGAACAGATGGTGCTGTTGCCACAACTATACTCTTTTACAACTGAGAATTCAACTGAACTACTTTCTGACAATGGTGTTTGGAGCTGAGATCAAATATAAACTAATCACAGTTGATCAGAATGCACTTGTCATGCTTCATGGCAGATTTTGCTCATGCTCTATTTGAACAGGAATAATAATGGATCATTTGGTGTTTTTCAGTGGGGTTGCCCTGGCATTTTGGGATGGACATTAGTTAGTTGTGCCTGACTTTCCTGAGTATAAGTAGGACATTTATCATCTTTGGCCCCTACCCACTAACTGTGACAACCAATTAATACTCTCATATCTGCAAATGTCTCTGAGAGGACTGGTGGTACTAAAACTGGTTGAAAATCTTAGCTAGAAGGTATTAGTAGTGTGATATTAAACAATCTGAACTAATTAAGGCACCAGGAAACACTCCTCATGTTAGGTGCATTTTAGTAAGGTGCTTCTTCATCCTCCCCTCTTCCTGCAGGGCCATCGTGAAGACCACTAGGAAAGCACAGCGTGAGGCAGGCAAGCCTGGGAAATTGGCCTCTGTTGGGGAAAGTCTGATTCCCATACTGGGAAGAAATCAAGTATCTTATGTATTTTCTCCCAAGTGGACCTTATTGGGCCTTATTTATACCCCAAATGACTTTATCTCCCAGAACTCAGAGGGCTATTGCTCTTCCGTGGTCCCTCTTTCAGTATTCTGTTTCTCTATTTCCTCCATCTATGCTGTGCATGCTCACACACCTCTGATGTCTGCCCTCATACACTGTGAGGATATCAGGGTTGGGGCAATGCCTATTATCTACTTTTGGTATTTTGTCTTACCTGCCTTGTGTCTAGTCTGGTGCTCACCTCACAGTAGAATTATAAGACAAATTATTAGCATGGTGTTCTCAATAAATATTGTTCCCAAACCATCTTTGTTATAGAATGTGCTCTTGGTGGTAACTACATTGCATTGATTTCTCCTTTGGAGAAGTGAAGCAACCAGATTGGAGTATGTTCCCCAGGATAGGCGAAGATGATGATGACAATGATAGAGACTAAATAATGGCCAAATTTACTGAGTATTAATTATGTATCTGACACAATTCTTAACAATATATATGTTTCAAGTGATTTAATTTTCATAACAACCCAATAGGTGAATGTTAAACCCCATTTTGTATAAAAAAAGAAAGAAAAACAAAACTGAGGCACAAGGAAGGTAATGACAGTGCCCACACTGGGAAGTTGTGGAGGTAAATGGGTACAAGGCAGACAACATGAATGAGAGAAGCAGACAAGTCAGGGCCAGGAGGTAAGCAGGGCAATTGGGATGGTGGGGTGTGAAATACATATTTTCTGCTAAGGGGCAGACACCTCTGTGGCCAAACCATTGGACTTCTTTTCAAGGCATGCAGGCAATCTGCAAAATCTCTCAATCTCTCAATTTCAATCTTTAAAAGATTGACTGAGTTTTAAAAAATATTCTATGACCTGTATAAAATACTGATTTCAGCTATAGGAGAACTCCATGTTTTTTTACCATAAATTTTTCCTATCAAAATTATGCTTATGTCAAAACTAAAACTCCAGATTTCAGGTAATTAATAAAATGGGGTTTGCCGGATTTGCTCCATTCTCTTTTGGTTCCAGGAATGTTCCCTTTTTGTTTCCTCAAGTCACAAACATCTGTTTATGGCCATTCAGTTAATTTGGCTCCATTTAGTGTTTTAATGAGGGCAGAGTGAGCAAGCAAGTGGATTTAATGCCCATTGAAATGCATGTTTCTAATTGTGCATTCAGTGAAGGTGGAAAGGTTAAGGTAATGAGCTGCTCTCAAGAGTTCTGGCCAAGAGAGAGGGCTTTGTGGTTTCACATTCCATCTTTATTATTGTCACTGAAATGTGTACTTATTTCCACCATGGCATTGATTGCCAAGAGGCTCTGCTATTACATTTCATTATCATGCCATTTCTGAAGAAGGAGAGTCTGTTCTTACTAAACAATGACAGTGTGCAGGCAACCATAATCACCCCTCTCTCGGCTGCAGTTCCCAACATCTTGTATACAGCTGTGAACAGCTGTATTAGTGCCAATTAATCTGGGGTAGGTTTACTGAAGGAGGAGGTGCTGTACTGTACAAAAAAATAGTCCTTGAGTTTTCCAAGTGGCCTTTCTAAAGCAGGAATTGTAACTGAAGAGAGCAGATGGACGGGGAGGCTGTGAGTTTTGTGTTTCAGCAGGAGATTGACATCTCTTAACTGTTCCTGTCATACTGCATTCCCAAGTCCATGGAGGCAGGGTCCAAATCAAAAGGCTGAACTTAGAGTCTCTAATCCAAGGGACTAAGGCTCAAGCCCTATGGTTGTTTGAAGATGTTATGAAGACCTGCTGTGGTTGAGTCTCACTCAGTTAATTTATTAACCATTGGTGATAAAGATGGGTGGCCACTTGGGGAATGAATGGTTTCCTTTGGGAGACTAAAGTGTTTGAGCCTGGGGACCCAGGATATTTGGGTGTGGTAGGGAAAAACTGTTATTTTCAATATTGATGAATAACTTACATTTTCAGTTTGTCACAAAATAAATGAATAAAATCATTGCTTCTGTTTCAGAATTTGAAGTTTTGACTGTTAAAGAAGAATTTTCCCCATTATAGAGAAGCCAAAGAACTTATATGTACAACCCATGGACATGAACTAAGGGAGGGGAGATGTGGATACACTTATAATAGCATAATCAATAAAATATATTTAAAAGAAAGAAGGAAGAATTTCCCCATTATGCTCATTTTTGCCACCCTCACCGATCACATTGTGTAAGCAGTGTCTCCTTAAAGTTAACACTTTGAAGATTAATTATCTCATTTAGATGGTTTGGTGTTAAAATATAATTTAATGCTGCCCTGGCCAGGTGGCTCAGTTGGTTGGAGCATTGTCCAATACACCAAAAGGTCATGAGTTCCATCCTTGGTCAGGCACGTACCTATGTGGCAAGTCTGATCCCAGGTCACGCATGTAGGGAAGCAACTGATCAATGTTTCTCTCTCTCTTTTTCTCTCCGTTTCTCTCTTTCTGAAATCAATAAACATATACTTGAGTGAGTATTAAAACATTTATATATATGTATATATGTGTATATATATGTGTGTGTGTATATATGTATATGTATAAACATTTATATATGCATATATATGTGTATACATGTATTTGTGTGTATACACAAATACACAAATACATAATTTAAAACCTGGCATTTGACTATATTTTAAAATATTAGGAAAATGAGATGAAACCCCAAACCCCTATCTTAGCTGATGACAAGGCACAGCCTGACTGGGTACCTGCTTAGCTAACTCCTCAATGCTCTCTTTGCCCCTCTTGCTCGCTTTTAACCACATGGTCTTCTTTAGTTTCTTGACATTTTAATATTTCTGCCTCGGAGACACATTTTCTTCCAAAGTACTTCCATCCCCAAATCATTGCTTAGAGGTTTCCTCTTACTTGCTCGACCACAGCTTCAATGTCACCTCTTCATAGAAGCCTCCTCTGACCATTTCATTGATGAGCATTTTACCCCCATGCCTTCCAATATCTGCATCTAAGCACATTAATTTCTTCACAACATTTATAACAAAAACTTTGTTTTCTCTGTTTTTGTAAGATTTCACAAGAATTAAAATTCTCTCATTCCCTCTATCTCTAGTACCTGGCTCCTAGTAGGTTCTCCATAATATTAAAGTACTATGTGGTGTTTCATTTTGAAATACTGAACAACTACTTTTTATGCCAGATTAGCTAGAGGACTCCTGTACCAGGTGTTAATCCTCCTGAACAGGTAGATTTTACTGTTGGTTAGTGCCTTTTTCCTGGGTTGTCAGAGCTAAATATAAGAGCCCAAACAGACAAACAAAAACCCAACAAAAATAAAACTGAATCAAAAAGTTAACCTTTCTAGTGGCAAATCAACGTGTATTATTTGTAAAAAACAAACAAACAAACAAACCCAAAACAGAGAATAATAGAGCCCTTGCAATTTGAGACAAGTCCACGGTATGGTGGTCTGAGTTATTTTATTGGAATACCACAATTTTTTATTATATTTTATTGATTATGCTATACAGTTGTCCCATTTTTTCCCATATGTCCCCCTCTACCCAGCACCCCCCACTCCTTCAGGCAACCCCCACACTACTGTTCATGTCCATGGGTCATGTGTATAAGTTCTTTGGCTACTCCATTTCCTATACTGTTCTTTACATCCTACTCCCCTCACCTCTTCACCCATTCCCCCATACCTCCCTACCATTTGGCAACCATCAAAATGCTTTACATATTCATGATTCTATTTCTATTCTTCTTGTTTGCTTAGCTTGCTTTTTAGATTCAATTGTTATAGATATGTATTTACTGACATTTTACTGTTCATAGTTTTGATCTTTTTCTTCAATAAGTCCCTTTAACATTTCATACAATAATGGTTTGGTGGTGAGGAACTCTTTTAACCTTACCTTGTTTGGGAAGCTCTTTATCTGCCCTTTGATTCTAAATGATATCTTTGCTGAGTACAGCAATCTTGGCTGTAGGCTCCTATTTTTCATGACTTTGAATATTTCTTGCCAATCCCTTCTAGCATGCAATTTTTTTTTTTTGAGATATCAGCTGAGAGTCTTATGCGAGCTTCCCTTCAGGTAAATAACTGCTTTTCTCTTGCTGCTTTTAAGATTCTCTCTTTATATTTAACCTTTGGCATTTTAATTATGATGTATCTTGAAGTGGGCCTCTTTGCATCCATTTTGTTTTGGACACTGTGATTCTTGGACTTGTATGTCTATTTCCTTCACCAAAGTAAGGAAGTGTTCTTTCATTATTTTTTTCAGATAGATTTCCAATTTCTTGCTCTTTCTCTTCTCCTTCTGGCACCCCTATGGTGTGAATGTTGGAATGCTTGAAGTTCTGTTTTTTGAGTTAAGTAGCACTGATGAAACCTCAGAAACATTTCTTCCTTTAGCTGGTACAGAAACGCATTTTTGTATACACGGGTATATATATATTTTCATATATACATGTATAAAAGACACTTAATTATACAAAAAGTGAAGGAAAACAGAATGTACTTTCTTTTTCTGTATGCTCATGGAGAGTTGGAAAATTTTTACACCAAGCCTGATCCTCTGTCTAGCTACCGGTACTAGCATTATATAACACTCACACAGGGCTGCTTCTTGTGTGTGAAATCTTTTCTTTTTTAACTTTAAAAAAAAAATTTAATTTTGTATTGTTACTCAATTAGAGTTGTGTGCCTTTTCTCCCCATCCCTCCCCCCACCCCAGCTGAACCCTCCTCCCTCCCCTACCTCTACCCTCCCCCTTGATTTTGTCCATGTGTCCTTTATAGTAGTTCCTGTAACCCCTCTATTCACTGTCCCCTCCCCACTCCCCCCTGCCCATTGTTAGATTGTTCTTAACTTCAATGTGTCTGGTTATATTTTGTTTCCTTTTTTCTTCTATTTATTATGTTCCAGTTAAAGGTGAGATCATATGGTATTTGCCCCTCACCACCTGGCTTATTTCACTAAGCATAATGCTCTCCAGTTCCATCCATGCTGTTGCAAAGGGTATAAGCTCCTTCTTTCTCTCTGCTGCATAGAATTCCATTGTGTAAATATACCATAGTTTTTGGATCCACTCATTTGCTGATGGGCACTTACGTTGCCTCCAGTACTTGGCTATTGTAAATGTGCTGCTGTGAACATTGGGGTGCATAGGTTCTTTCGGATTGGTGTGTCAGGGTTCCTAGGGTATGATCTCAGCAGCGGAATTGCTGGGTCAAAGGGCAGTTCCATTTTCAGTTTTCTGAGGAAATTCCATACTGTTTTCCACAGTGGCCTCACAAGTCTGCATTCCCACCAACAGTGCACTAGGGTTCCCTTTTCTCCGCATCCTCTCCAACATTTGTTTGTTTATGTTGGCCACTCTGACTGGTGTGAGATGGTACCTCATTGTAGCTTTAAGCTGCATCTCTCTGATGGCTAGTGATGCCAAGCAACCTTTCGTGTGTCTATGGGCCCTCTGGATGTCCTTCTTGGAGAAGTGTCTGTTCAAGTCCTTTGCCCATTTTTTAATTGGTTTGTTTGTCTTTCTGGAGTGGAGTCGTGTGAGTTCTTTATATATTTTGGAGATCAGGCCCTTGTCTGAGGTATCATTGGCAAATATGTTTTCCCATACTGTTGGTTCTCTTTGTAATTTGGTGCTGTTTTCTTTAGCCATGCAGAAGCTTTATATTTGGATGAGGTCCCATTTGTTTATTCTGTCCTTTATGTCTCTTGCTTTAGGGGACATGTCTGTGAGGATGAAGCTGCGTGGAATGTCTGAGATTTTCTGGCCAATGTTTTCCTCGAGGAATTTATGGTGTTACAACTTACATTTAAGTCTTTTATCCATCTTGAGTTTATTTTTGTATATGGCGTAGGTCGGTGATCGAGTTTCATTTTTTTGCACATAGCTGTCCAGATCTCCCAACACCATGTGTTGAAGAGGCTGTTTTTGATCCATTTTATGCTCCTGCCTCCTTTGTCAAATATTAATTGACTGTAAAGGCTTGAGTTTATTTCTGGGCTCTCTGTTCTGTTCCATTGGTCCATGTGCCTGTTTTAATGTAAGTACCAGGCTGTTTTGATTACAGTGGCCTTGTAATACAGTTTGAATCAGGTATTGTGATCCCTCCCACTTTGTTCTTCTTTCTCAAAATTGCTGCAGCTATTCGGGGTCGTTTATGGTTCCATATAAATTTCTGAAATGTTTGTTCTATATCTGTGAAATATGTCATGGGTACTCTAATAGGGATTGCATTGAATCTATAAATTGCTTTGGGTAGTATGGCCATTTCGATGATGTGAATTCTTCCAATCCATGAGCATGGTACATGCTTCCATTTGTTTGTGTCTTAATTTCTTTCTTCAGTGTTGTGTAGTTTTCTGAGTACAGGTCTTTTACCTCCTTGGTTAGGTTTATTCCTAGGTACTTTATTTTTGTTGTTGCTATATCAAATGGGATTTTTTTCCTGATTTCTGTTTCTGCAGTTTCATTGTTGGTATACAGGAGTGCCCTTGATTTCTGAGTATTGACTTTGTATCCAGCTGTTCTGCCAAATTCATTTATTAGGTCGATGTGGTTTTTCGTGGAGTCTATAGGATTTTCCATGTACACTATCATGTCATCTGCAACCAGTGACAGTTGCATTTCCTCCTTTCCAATTTGGATGCCTTTTATTGCTTTTTCTTGTCTGATTGCTGTGGCTAGGACTTCCAATACTATGTTGAATAGGAGTGGCGAGAGAGGGCATCCTTGTCTTGTTCCTGATCTTAGTGGGAAAGCTCTACGATTTTGTCCATTGTGTATGATGTTGGCTGTAGGTCTACCATATATGGCCTTTCTTATGTTGAGGAATGCTCCCTCTATTCCCATGTTGCTGAGTGTTTTTACCGTAAATGGGTGCTGTATCTTATCAAATGCTTTTTCGGCATCTATTGATATGATCATGTGATTTTTGTCTTTGCTGTTGTTTATGTAATGTATTATGTTTATTGATTTGTGAATATTGTACCATCCTTGCATCCCTGGGATGAATCCCCCTTGGTCATGGTGGATGATCTTTTTAATGTACTGCTGAATGTGGTTTGCCAATATTTAGTTGAGAATTTTAGCGTCTAGGTTCATCAGCGATATTGGCCTGAAGTTTTCTTTCTTTGTTGTGTATTTATCTGATTTTGGGAGTAGGATGATGCTGGCTTCATAAAAAGAGTTTGGGAGTCTTCCGTCAGTTTGGAGTTTTTCGAATAGTCTGTGAAGGATAGGGGTTAGCTCTTCCTTAAAAGCTTTGTAGAATTCTCCTGTGAAACCATCTGGTCCAGGGCTTTTGTGTGTTGGGAGTTTTTTGATGACTGCTTCAATTTCGTCTGCTGGTATCGGTCTGTTCAGGCTTTCTGCTTCTTCTTCATTCAGTTTTGGAAGATTATATTTTTCTAGAAATGTGTGCATTTCACCTAGGTTTTCAAATTTCTTGGCATACAGTTCTTTGTAGTAATTTCTTACAATCCTTTGTATTTCTATGGTATCAGTTGTAATCTCTCCTCTTTCATTTCTAATTGTGTTTATTTGGATCCTCTCTCTTTTTTTCTTGATGATCCTACTTAAAGGCTTGTCATTTTTGTTTATCTTTTCAAAGAAACAGCTCCTGGATTCATTGATCCTGAGAATTGTGCTTTTAGTCTCTATATCATTTAATTCTGCTCTGATCTTGGTTATTTCCTTCCTTGTACTTGCTCTGGGGTGTCTTTGTTGTTGTTCCTCCAGTTTTTGTAGGTGTAGGGTTAGGTTGTTTGTTTGAAATGTTTCTATCTTTTTAAGGTAGGCCTGTATTGCTGTGAACTTCCCTCTCAGGACTGCCTTTGCTGTGTCCCATAGGCTTTGGGTTGTTGTGATTTCATTTTCATTTGTTTCCAGAAAGTTTTTGATTTCTTCCCTAATCTCGTTCTTGACCCATTCATTGTTTAATAGCATGCTATTCAATCTCCATGAGTTTGAGTGTTTTGGGTTTTTTCCTCTGGGGTTGGTTTCTACTTTCAGTCCCTTGTGGTCAGAGAAAATGCTTGATATGATTTCAACTTTCTTGAATTTGTTGAGGCTTGCATTGTGTCCTATCACGTTGTCTATCTTTGAAAAAGTTCCAGGTACACTTGAAAAGAATGTGTATTTTGCTTGTTTGGGATGAAAACCTCTCTATATATCAGTTAATAATTCCATTTCATCTAGGGTATTGTGCAGTGACACAATATCCTTGTTGATATTTTGTTTGGAAGACCTGTCCATTTTTGACAGTGGGGTGTTAAAGTCCCCTACTATAATTGTGTTACTGTCAACATCTTTCTTGAAATCCTCCAAGATTTTCTTTATGTATTTGGGTGCTCCTATGTTGGGCACATATATATTTACAATGTTTATGTCTTCTTGGTGGATTCTTCCTTTGAGTATTATGAAGTGACCTTCTGGGTCTCTCTTTATTGCCCTTCTTTTGAACTCTATTTTTTCTGATATGAGTATTGCTACCCCTGCTTTTTCTTCCTCTCCGTTTGCTTGGAAAATTTGTTTCCAGCCCTTCACTTTCAGTCTGTGTAGGTCTTTTGTCCTGAGATGGGTGTCTTGTAGGCAGCATATGTGTGGGTCATGTTTTCTTACCCATTCAGCTATTCTATGTCTTTTGATTGGAGCATTTTGATCCATTTATGTTTAAGGTTATTATCGATAGGTAGTTATTCACTGACATTTTTTCCTACTTGTGTTCCTCTGTCTTTCTATTTTCCTTCCTTTCCTTAAAGCAGACCCTTTAGCATCTCTTGCAGAGCTGGTTTGGTGGAAGTGTATTCTTTTAGACTTCTTTTTTTCTGGGAAGCTCTTTATTTGGCCTTCTATGTTGATTGAGAGCCTTGCTGGGTAAAGTAGCCTTGGTTGCAGGCCTCTGGTTCTCATTACTTGGAATATTTTTTTGCCATTCTCTTCTGGCTTGGATCGTTTCCATTGAGAAGTCAGCTGCTAACCTTATTGGGGCTGCCTTGTATGTTACTTCCTGTTTCTCCCTTGCTGCCTTTAAGATCCTCTCTTTGTCTTGGATTTTGCCATTTTAATTATGATGTGTTTTGCAGTGGGCCTCTTTGGGTTCGTGTTGCTTGGGACTCTCTGTGTTTCCTGGATTTGTGTGACTTTTTCTCTCATCAAATTAGGGGAATTTTCCATCATTACTTTTTCAAACAGGTTTTCTATCCCTTGCTCTTCTTCTTCTCCTTCTGGTATTCCTATTATACGGATATTGTTACGTTTTATGTTGTCCTGCATTTTCCTTAATCCCTCTTCATTCTTTTTGAGCCTCCTTTCATTTTCTTGCTCTTTCTGGGTGTTTTTTTCTACTTTGTCCTACAGCTTGCTGATCCGATCCTCTGCTTTATCAAGTCTGCTTTTCATTCCTTCTACTGTGTTCTTCAATTAAGAAATTATATTCTTCATTTCCTCTTGGCCCTTGTTGATAGTTTCTATTTCCTTTTTCATGTTGATACAGTTTGTAGTGAGTTCATTGTAGTTTCCCTGTAGCTTCTGGTAGTTCTCTGTGAGCTCAGTGAGCTCAGTGAGCTTCCTAATAACCATTGCTTTGAACTCAGTATCTGATTGTTGAGTTGCCTCTTTTTCAGTTAGCATTCCTTCTGAGGCTTCCTCCTTTCCTTTCATTTGGTGATTCTTTCTTTGTCTTCCCATTGTTTGTGGGACTCTTCTTGTTAGCCTCTGCTTCTTAAATTGATCTGTTCTGACTCCCTGGGTTTATGATGTGAACTTCTATGGTAGAATGCCAATGGGATTCAGTGGTGCTGTCTCCTTAATCTCCTGTGCTCACTGGTCTGGAGCTGACGTTTATGGATGTAACACCGTCTAACTCTGGTCTTTTCAGCACTGCGGTTTTTATTGTCTCACCTGTGGGAAAAAGGGAAAGGTTGGGGAGAAAGAAGAAGAAAAATGGGAAGGAGTGAAGAAGGGAATAGAAAAGGAAAGGAAGGAAGGGAGAAGGAATAAAGAAAGATTGGAGGTAAGATAAGAAGGAATTGTAACAAAAATTAAAACAAATGAATAAATAAAAGAAGGCAGGAAGAAGGAATAAAAAAGGTAAAGGATGGAAGGAAGAAGGAATAAAAAAAGAAAGAAGGACAGAAAGGAAGAAGGAATTCAGGGGGAAAGGACGAAAGAAAAAAAAAGTCTTTTGCTGGCTTTAAACTGGTCAGATTAGTTCTGCTGGTCTTCCTGTCTGTGAAAGGGGAGAGGGTGTTTGGAGGGATTGGTTTCACTTTTCTCTCTTCCTGAGCCACACTCTTTGCTGTTGTCCAGCCTCCATTCCAGTTCCTCAGGGTCCTTCTGCTACCCCCTAGACCTTCAGTTCACCAGTTATGCTGTGCTTGAGGTGCACCAATTAGGGGCAACTCACACTCCACCTTCTTGCTCTTTGCTGTCTTCGATGCTAGGGGCTCTTGGTGCTCCTTCAGAGTAGTTCAGCCCCCTACTGGGTCAAGTCTTTCTGGGGACTGCAGTCTCCCCTAGCCCTGCAGCTCCCCTCTGCTGGGCTTTCTGCCCTCCTCCTAGAGAGCCAGTAGGGCCTGCAGGGCTCTGTGCTCATGGGCTAGGTAGGAGTTATTCAGAACCAGTGTGTTTAGGTGTGGTCCCTTGCAGGCAGCCAGGCTGTTGATCAACCGATCTGCTGCTTTGGGCCTCGGTCGCGCTAGGCAGGCTGGTCTACCGCTCTGGGCCTAAGTCGTGCGCAGCCAGCTGGTCTGCTGCTTTGGGCCTGAGTAGCCGGGCACGTCAGTCTGCCACCTTGGGCCTGTGCGTGGGGCAGCTAGCCTCTGCTGCCCGTGCGCACCCAGCCGGGGTTTCAGGTGTGGGCCCCCAGTCCGCTAATCTGGGTGCGCACAACTGGGCTTAAGGCGAGTGCGGGGGCTGCGTATCCCCGGTTCACAGTCCAGGGGCTGAGGGGGGGAGGTGCGCCAGAGGCCGCAGCTGCTGTGGAGAGTTCTCTAACTAGCCGCTGAGTACCTCTATTTTCTTTTTGTTTTTGAGAAATTCTTCCTATGCAAGCCCCCCTGGTCCAAACAAGCACCTGGCTGCTCACAGAGCTCAGCCTGGCTCTCTCCCAAGAATCCTGCAGCAGACCCTGCGCCCGGGCGGGGGCTTCAGGGGCCCTGTTCCCCACGCGGGTCCCAGGGACCTTATTGTCCTTAAGCAGTCTTCTTACTGTCAGATCTTTCAATGTCCTCTATCTTTGCTCTCCGATCTTCATATATGCTGGAATACCGTTGGCTGTTTGCTCTGCTCCTCAGATCAGCTAGGTGTTTCACTGGTGTTGAGGGGAAGTGGACTCCGTTCCCACCTATCTTGCTGCCATCTTAGCATGTGTGAAATCTTTGTAGTGTACAAGGCACATTGCTCAGATGGGCCTGTGCTTGGTTTAATACTCTGTTGTTGCAGCCTTTAAGTTCTCATTGATTTTGTTCTTGAACTTGTGTTTTCTTAAGTGAAGTCTGAAAGTCAATGAAACATGCCAACAGAGGAGATAAGTGCACTGTGCATGTCTGCCATGCCATTCCTTGCTGCTCCCATTCTTCTATAGTGCTTGCCAAGCCCCATAAGCACAGACTTCTGATGGACCTATGATACATGGGAGTTGAGTAATACTCAAAACACGTACAAGGTAAGTGTGTTATGTCTTTGACCAAGTAAGCCAGGATACCAATAGCTTTAAGTGCCATGCTTTCTATTTTAACTAGAACTTGCTTTGTAAGCAGAAAAAGGTAATGGCATTCTAAGAAGAATGAATAACCCAAGGACTCTATTATATTCTTTCTTACCATTGTTTCTTCCCTGTGTTTTTCCCATGTTCACAACTGTAAACCTACTTTTTCTCCACTCTGTACTTTTTCTTAACCACCTAATTTTAGTGTATCTCTGCACTAACTGTCCTAGTGTTCTTTGGATTAACTCTGTTTTATCATCTCTGGAGGGTAAACTTTTGTTTTTTTCTATGGTAAGGAGTAGCAGTCACCTGGTTGGCTCTTGGTATTAGAATAGATATTTGAAAATCTCAGGCAGACTGTCAATCAATACTCTTGTTATAGCTCTACATTTACCCCTATCTCCAAAAGTCCTGGGTGCTGCCAACTCCTGAGCCTGTTGGGGTTCTATGGTATAAATCTTGTTTCTTGCCTTTCTCTACTGATGGTTAGTAGTTAGCTTTATAGGGTCTGCTAAGTCTGTTGCACTCAATCATTTGCTTTCTTGGATCCAGAATTTTGTTGCTTCTATCTTCTATATTCCCCTGGTCTTTGGGGTTTATGACTAAATAAATCTCTTTGCTGTCAGTATAGTAGACTTTTTAGAGGAAACCAAGATAATACAACAAGCTTCTATCCCTAACCAGGAGTAAATACACAAAATCCTTGATCTTCACATTTCTCTGAAGTTTCCTTGAAGTATTTTAATTGAAAGCAGATTGATTCCAGTATTCACTCCATTCTTTAAATGATAAATTTCTTCTATTTAATGTCATAATTAAAATTTCAATGTCTACAGTTTGTAAATTTCCTCTGTAAATGTGGGAATTACTGTGGGAAACACAATACATTGACCAAATTATAGATTGACGTTAGTGAGAACACAGCAAGAGAAGCTGTGTATCTTGTGCCCAGTAGCATTTTTTTCTTTTTCTTTTTGTGGTGAAAAACAGTAAAGGCTTGGATCTCTATCTTGCTTCTGCTACTTAGTATCAAAACAATCCCTTTGAGGTCACTATAAAACAAGCACAAAAATTAATACTGCATTTAACTGAGGTCAAGACTTAGTAGGGGATGGTTGTAGGGTTGTAGGGTAGCCACCAGTATGTAGCACATGTCTACTCATAGCGGAAATTAACTCTATTCTGTGGCATCAGAGGAAAGTGGTAAGAAGAGGAAGACAAAACAGGAAGGGACTAGGAGATGCCCTCCCACCACATTCCTAAGTCCCTCGACTAATTTTTGGGACCCATGCTCCATGCTCCTTATGTTTTCTGCTATAGTAAAGAATTCAGGAAAGAGAGAACCAAGATGGCGGCGTAGGTAGACACACTGCGCCTCCTCACACAACCAGAACTGACAGAAAATTGAACATCAAGGAAGTCCGACACCAAGGAAACAAAAAATAAACATTCATCCAGACTGGTAGGAGGGGCAGAGATGGGCAGCCAGGGCAGAGAGGACTCGTGTTGCCATGGCAGGACCAAGACTGGCAGATGTGGGATGAACAGGGCAGGCAGTCTGACCACTGGCAGACACTGCGGCCCCACATTCGGGCAGATAAACCGAGAGGGCCGGACTCAGAGTGGCGGAGAGTGGGGCAGGCAGAGCAGCTGGTAGCATCCCGTGGCCCCATATTCCCGCACAGATAAACCAGACAAACGGCAGGGAGAGAAGCAGACCGCGCAACCCAGGGCTCCAGCGTGGGGAAATAAAGCCTCAAACCTCTGATTGAAAATGCCCGTGGGGGTTGGGGCGGCAGCAGGAGAGACTCCCAGCCTCACAGAAGAGGTTGTTGGAGAGACCCACAGGGCCCTAGAGTGTGCACAAGCCCACCCACTCAGGAACCAGCACCAGAGGGGCCCAGTTTGATTCTGTGTATCAGAGTGAAAGATTGAAATCCGGCGGAGAGGGGAGCTGGTGCCAATGCTCCCTCTCGGCCCCTCCCGCAGGTACAGTGTCACAGCATATCCACCAGCGTCACCCAGCCCCGGGAACACCTAAGGCTCCACCCCTTTAAGTAACAGATGCGCCAAGACCAAAAAAAAAAAAAAAAAAAAAAGGCCCAAATGACAGAACACTTCAAAGCTCCAGAAAAAATACAACTAAGCAAGGAAGAGATAGAAAACCTATCGGATGCACAGTTCAAAACAATGGTTATCAAGATGCTCACAGAATTGGTTGAATTTGTTCGAAAACCAGATGAAAACATGAAGCCTATGCTAAGAGAAACAAAGGAAAATGTACAGGGAACCAATAGTGATGAGAAGGAAACTGGGACTCAAATCAATGGTGTGGACCAGAAGGAAGAAACAAACATCCAACTAGAAAAGAATGAAGAAACAATAACTCGGAAAAATGAGGAGAGGCTTAGGAACCTCCAGGACACCTTGAAACGTTCCAACATCCGAATTATAGGGGTGCCAGAAGGAGAAGAGGAAGAACAAAAAATTGAAAACTTATTTGAACAAATAATGAAGGGGAACTTCCCTAATATGGCACAGGGAATAGACTTCCAGGAAGTCCAGGAAGCTCAGAGAATCCCAAAGAAGCTAGACCCAAGGAGGAACACACCAAGGCACATCATAATTACATTACCTAAGATGAAACAGAAGGAGAGAATCTTAGAAGCAGCAAGAGAAAAGGAGACAGTTACCTACAAAGGAGTTCCCATAAGACTGTCAGCTGATTTCTCCAAAGAGACCTTCCAGGCAAGAAGGGGCTGGCAAGAAGTATTCCAAGTCATGAAAGGCAAGGACCTACATCCAAGATTCCTGTATCCAGCAAAGCTATCATTTAGAATGGAAGGGAAGATAAAGTGCTTCTCAGATAAGGTCAAGTTCAAGGAGTTCATCATCACCAAGCCCTTATTCTATGAAATGTTAAAGGGAGTTACCTAAGAAAAAGAAGATAAACAATATGAACAGTAAAAATGACAGCAAACTCACAGTTATTAATGACCACACCTAAAACAAAAACAAAAGCAAACTAAGCAAACAACTAGAACAGGAACAGAACCACAGAAATGGAGATCACATGAAGGGTTATCAATAGGGGTGTGGGAGGGGGAGAGAGGGGGGAAAAGTACAGAGAATAAGTAGCATAAATGGTAGGTAGAAAATAGACAGGGGGAGGGTAAGAATAGTGTAGGAAATGTAGAAGCCAAAGAACTTATAAGTATGACCCAAGGACATGAACTATAGGGGGGGATGTGGGAGGGAGGGGGTGGGAAGGATGGAGTGGAGTGAGGGGGAGGAATGGGACAACTGTAATAGCATAATCAATAAATATATTTAAAAAATGTTATTGTGAAAAATATCATAAATAAGAGTGTGCATAAGATATATGTACAACCTGAAGAAGACTAATAACATGAACACTCATTTACTCACCACTTAGCTCAAGGAGCACAATATTATTAGTCCTTTTGAAACCTTCTGGGTTCCTCTCTGATCCCATCCTCCTGTCTCCCATCAAAGGTAACACAGCTTGAATTTTGAGTGAATCATTCCTATGATTTTCTTTATATTTTAACACATATTTGTATTTCCAAACAATGTACTGTCTTTGATTTGGTTTTGAACTTTAAATAAATGGAATTCTAATGTATGAATACTCCTGTGAGTCTTTTTATCCACTCAGTTTTGAATTGGTGTCATTCATGTTATGCATAGCTACAGTTTGTTCATTTTCATCATGGTATAATATTCCATTTTTGGGGTATACAATAATTTACTCACTCTACTATTCATAGGCATTTGCATTTGTTTTTACTCTGACAGTCAGTGTTCTCTGAACATCTTCACACATGTCTTATAGTAAAATTTTGAGGAGAATTGCTGGCTGGTAAGGTACATGTGCATGTTTAGCTTTTCTATGTAACCCCAATTTTTTCTTTTTTAAAAAATTTTTATTGTTATTCAATTACAGTTGTATGCCTTTTCTCCCCATTCCTACACCCCACCCCAGATGACCCCACCTCCCTCCCCTACCTTGACCCTCCCCCTTGATGTTGTCCATGTGTCCTTTATAGTAGTTCCTGTGATACCCTCCTCTCACTGTCCCTTCCCCACTCCCCCCGGACTATTGTTAGATTGTTCTTAACTTCAAAGTCTCTGGTTATATTTTGTTTGCTTTTTTATTCTGTTGATTATGTTCCAGTTGAAGGTGAGATCATATGGTATTTGTCCCCCACTGCCTGGCTTATTTCACTTAGCATAATGCTCTCCAGTTCCATCCATGCTGTAGCAAAGTGTATGAGCTCCTTCTATCTCTCTGCTGCGTAGAATTCCATTGTGTAAATATACCATAGTTTTTGGATCCACTTATTTGCTGATGGGCACTTGGGTTGCTTCCAGTACTTGGCTATTGTAAATTGTGCTGCTATGAACATTGGGGTGCACAGGTTCTTTCGGATTGGTGTCAGGGTTCCTAGGGTATAATCCCAGCAGCGGAATTGCTGGGTCAAAGGGCAGTTCCATTTTCAGTTTTCTGAGGAAATTCCATACTGTTTTCCACAGTGGCCTCACAAGTCTGCATTCTCACCAACAGTGGACTAGGGTTCCCTTTTCTCCTCATCCTCTCCAACATTTGTTTGTTGATTTGTTTATGTTGGCCACCCTGTCTGGTGTGAGATGGTACCTCATTGTGGTTTTAATTTGCATCTCTCTGATGGCTAGTGATGCTGAGCATCTTTTCATATGTCTCTGGGCCCTCTGTATGTCTTCCTTGGAGAAGTGTTTGTTCAAGTCCTTTGCCCATTTTTTAATTGGCTTGTTTCTCATTCTGGAGTGGAGTCATGTGAGTACTTTGTATATTTTGGAGATCAGGCCCTTGTCTGAGGTATCATTGGCAAATATGTTTTCCCATACTGTTGGTTCTCTTTGTAATTTGGTGCTGTTTTCTTTAGCCATGCAGAAGCTTTTTATTTGGATGAGGTCCCATTTGTTTATTCTTTCCTTTATGTCCCTTGCTTTAGGGGATGTGTCTGTGAGGATGTTGCTGCGTGGAATGTCTGAGATTTTCCTGCCAATGTTTTCCTCAAGGACTTTTATGGTGTTACAACTTATATTTAAGTCTTTTATCCATCTTGAGTTTATTTTTGTGTATGGCGTAAGTTGGTGATCGAGTTTCATTTTTTTGCATGTAGCTGTCCAGATCTCCCAACACCATTTGTTGAAGAGGCTTTTTTTTTTTTTTCTCCATTTTATGCTTCTGCCTCCTTTGTCAAATATTAATTGACCATAGAAACTTGGGTTTATTTCTGGGTTCTCTGTTCTGTTCCATTGGTCTATGTGCCTGTTTTTATGGCAGTACCAGGCTGTTCTGATTACAGTGGCCTTGTAATACAGTTTGATATCAGGTATTGTGATCCCTCCTGCTTTGTTCTTCTTTCTCAAAATTGCTGCAGCTATTTGGGATCATTTATGGTTCCATATAAATTTCTGAACTGTTTGTCCTATATTTGTGAAATATGTCATTGGTACTTTAATAAGTATTGCATTGAATCTATAAGTTTCTTTGGGTAGTATGGCCATTTTGATGATGTTAATTTTTCTAATCCATGAGCATGGTACATGCCTCCATTTGTTTGTGTCTTCCTTAATTTCTTTCTTCAGTGTTGTATAGTTTTGTGAGTACAGGTCTTTTACCTCCTTGGTTAGGTTTATTCCTAGGTACTTTATCTTTCTTGTTGCTATATCAAATGGGATTTTTTTTCCTGATTTCTGTTTCTGATGTTTCGTTGTTAGTGTACAAGAATGCCTTTGATTTCTGAGTATTGACTCTGTATCCAGCTGTTTTGTCAAATTCGTTTATTAGGTCAAGTAGTTTTTTGGTGGTGTCTATAGGATTTTCCATGTACATTATCATATCATCGGCAAACAATCACAGCTTTACGTCCTCCTTTCCAATTTGGATGCCTTTCATTTCTTTTTCTTGTCTGATTGTTGTGGCTAGGACTTCCAATACTATGTTGAATAGGAGTGGTGAGAGAGGGCATCCTTCTCTTGTTCCTGATCTTATTGGGAAAGCTCTACGTTTTTGTCTATTGAGTATGATTTTGGCTGTAGGTCTACCATATATGGCCTTTTTATGTTGAGGAATGCTCCCTCTATTCTCACTTTGCTGAGTGTTTTTATCAGAAATGGGTGCTCTACCTTATCAAATGCTTTTTCGGCATCTATTGATATGATCATGTGATTTTGTCTTTGCTTTTGTTTATGTAGTGTATTATGTTTATTGATTTGTGATATTGTACCATCCTTGCATCCCTGGGATGAATCCCGCTTGATCATGGTGTATGATCTTTTTAATGTAGTGCTGGATGCAGGTTGCCAATATTTTGTTGAGGATTTTAGCATTTATGTTCATCAGTGATACTGGCCTGAAGGTTTCTTTCTTTGTTGTGTCTTTATCTGGTTTTGGGAGTAGGATGATGCTGGCTTCATAAAAAGAGTTTGGGAGTCTTTACATTTTATTCTCTAAGAGCTTGTTATTAAATTGAGTTTTAAAATTTGATTTTGTACACTGCAACCATAATAAACTCTCTTATTAATTAAAAAAAGTCTTTGTATTTATCTTTTGAATTTCTTGCATACACTATTATGACCTGTAAATTTTACCAATTTTGCTTCTTTCTTTTTAGTACACATAAAATTTAAAAAATATGCATTTTTTGCTATACTGTTTTGGCTAGGATGTCCAATATAAATGGCAATTAGAAGTAGTGGTAGCCAACAGCCTTGTCATAATTAGAAGGCCAATGTTTCATTTCAGTTTTGTTGTGGGCTTGTTTGGGGTTTGTTGTAGGCTAAAGAAGTTCTTTTTTATTTCTAATTTAGTAAGATTTTTCATCATATATTTTAAAAATTAATTCATATTCTGCATGTACTGAAATAAATGTACATTTTCTATACATTTCTGGGTTTGTTTTTTAGATATTTTGCTTAGGTTCTTTAGTTTCTTGTCCTGTCTTTGGTTTTGTTATCTATACTGTAGTAGCTTTATAAGATAAATAGAAAAAGTTTCCTTTTTTTTTGTTCCCTGAGTTTATAAAAATGGAAATGTCTTATTCTTTCAGCATTTTCAAAAATGATATTTAAATCTTTTGTGTGTGATGTTTGAAACTATAGACTTAGTTTCTTTAATTATTAGAGGACAAATCAGGATTTCTAGATTTTCTTGCATTACTGTGTTAATTCATATATTTTAAAAGAATATTTCTTTGACTACTGGCCAAGATGGAAGCATAGGTAGATACATTTTGCCTCCAACACAATCAAAAGTAGGACAACAACAAATTTAAAAACAAAAAATAACCAGAACTGCCAGAAAATTTGGAAGTCTGTCAATGAAGGAGTTAAAGAAGAAACATTCATCCAGACTGGTAGGAGTGGGTGGAGATGGGCAGCCTGGGTGGAGAGAACATGCGACAAGGCAGTGGTTGGAGGACTGGGTGGTCCCACATTTGCTGATAAACTGGGAAGAACAACTGGGGAGTGAGAAAGACAGCACAATCCAGGCTTCCAGTGCGGGAAAAAGAAAGCCTCAAAAACTCTGACTGAAAAAACCTATGGGGGTTCAGTTGGCTGGAGAAACACCCATCCTCACAGGAGAATTCACTGGAGAGACCCACAGGGGCCTAGAATATACACAAACTCACTCACCTGGGAATCAGCAATAGAAGGGCCCAATTTGCTTGCGGGTAGCAGGGGGAAATGACTGAAAGCTGGCAGAGGGCCAAGCAAGCGACATTGTTCCCTCTCTAACCCCTCCCTCACATACAGCCCCACATCACAGCTATGTGGGTTGCCCCACCCTGGTGAATACCTAGGTCTCCACCCCTTACAATGTAACAGGTGCACTGAGGCAAATAAATGGCCCAAATGAAAGAACAGATCAAGGCTCCAAAAATAGAACTAAGCAATGAAGAGATAGCCAACCTATCAGATGCAGAATTCAAAACACTGGTAATCAGGATGCTCACAGAAACAGTTAAGTATGGTCGCAAAATAGAGGAAAAAGTGAAAGCTATGTGAAATGAAATAAAGAAAAATATACAGGGGACAGTGAAGGGAAGGAAACTGGGACTCAAATCAATGATTTGGAGCAGAAGAAATAAACATTCAACCAGAACAGAATGAAGAAACAAGAACTCAAAAAACCAAGGAGAGGCTTAGTAACCTCTGGGATGACTTTAAATGTTATAACATCCGACTCATAGGGGTACCAGAAGGAGAAGAGAAAGAGCAAGAAATTGAAAACTTATTTGAGAAAGTAATGAAGTAGAACTTTCCCAATCTGACAAAGGAAATGGACTTCCTGGAAGTCCAGGGGATTCATAGAATCCCAAAGAAGCTGGACCTAAGGAGGAACACACCAAGGCACATCATCATTAAGTTACCCAAGATTAAAGATAAGGAGAGAATCTTAAAAGCAGCAAGAGAAAAAGAGACAGTTACCTATAAAGGAGTTCCCTTAACACTATCAGCTGATTTCTCAAAAGAAACCTTGCAGGCAAGATGGGGCTGGAAAGAAGTATTCAAAGCCATGAAAGGCAAGGACCTACATCCAAGATTACTCTATCCTGCAAAGCTATCATTTAGAATGGAAGGGCAGATAAAGTGCTTCTCAGATAAGGTCAAGTTAAAGGAGTTCATCATCACCAAGTCCTTATTATATGAAATGTTAAAAGGACTTATGTAAGAAAAAGAAGATAAAAAATATGAACAGTAAAAAACAACCACACCTAAAATAGTAAAATGACAACAAACTCACAATTATTAACAACTGAACCTAAAAACAAACAAACAAACTAAGCAAACAACTGGAACAGGAACAGAATCACAGAAATGGAGATCACATGGAGGATTATTAGCAGGGAGGAGGAGTGGGGAGAATGGGGGAAAAGTACAGGGAATAAGAAGCCTAAATGGTTAAGTACCAATAGACAGAGGGAGGTTAAGAATAGTATGGGAAATGGAGAGGCCAAAAAACTTATATGTATGACCCATGGACATGAACTAAGATGGGGGGGGATGCCAATGGGAGGGGGATTTCAGGGCAGAGAGGAGTAAAGGGGAGAAAAAAATGGGACAACTGTAACAGCATAATCAATAACATATACTTTAAAAAAATGAAAGAATGTTTCCTTTTCACTACATTTTAAGTAGTCTGTTTACTATAGATCTTGTGCAGTGTGTTTTTAAGTTTTGCTGACCTAACAGTTGTTTAATTTTTATAAATAGAAAAAATTGCTTTTATAACATTGTTTTTACTATTTAATATATGCTACAAACATGGAGTTGCAATCTTCTTAATTCTTAATACTGTTTATTTGTGCCTTCTGTATTATGTTCTTGATAAGTCTTGTGTGAGTTGTATCCATTTCACTAGATTTAACAAAAAAAAGCCAACTTTTAGTTCTGTTGCTTATCTCTAATGTATCTTTTTAATATTTCATTAATTTCTGTTCTTATATTTATTTCATTCCTTCTATTTTCTTTGGATTTACTATTTTTTTCTTCTTTTCTAGCTTTTTAAGTTAGATGTGTAGGTCATTTATCTTCCACCTTCTTTTTTTTTTAATATAAATATATAAGGCTTAAATTTCTTTCCAAATATTTGTAGATAGCTCCAAAATGTTGGATAAGAAGTGTTTTTCATGACCATTCACTTTTAAGTATTTTAAAATTTCTTTGATCTATGTTGTATTTCAAAGTATGTTTTTCAATTTCCCAATGCATGTGCCTTTTTAAGGTACATTTTCTTCTTAATTTCTAACTTAATTGTGTTGTCATATAATGTGATTATCAGGCTCTAGATTCTTTGAAATTTGTTGACTACTGTTGGGCCTACTATTTGCTTAATTTTTGTAAATGTTTTTTGCGTGCTTTCAAAGAATGTGTATTTTTTAGTTGTGGGTATCATTTTCTATATATATCTATTGGCTCAATTAGTATTTGAGTGGTTCACGTATTGTATCATGTTACTATATGTTCAATATGTTTCTTTTCTGTTTTTAAAATATTTTATTTATTTATTTTCTGAGAGAGGGGAAAGAGGGGAAGGGAGGGAGAAAGAGAGGGAGAGAAACATCAATGTGTGGTTGCCTCTCACATGCCTCCAACCAGGGACCTGGCCTATAACCCAGGTATGTGCCCTGACTGGGAATTGAACCTGTGACCTTTCGCTTTGCCGGGTGATGCCCAAACCACTAAGCCATACCAGTCGGGACAGTTCAACATGTTTCTAATGTCCTGATTGCGAGCTTTGGTGTAACCTCTATGCCTGTTTGTAACTGCGTTCCTCCTGGGCAGTCCTTCCTTAGCCTCTGGTGAGCACATTAACACCTGAGACCATTTTAAACTACATCTTTGATTAGTAGTTTGTTTGCTTGCTTTTACCACATAGATGGAATAATTTCAGGTCCCTACTTCTGGTTCTTAGTGAGTGTGCCTTGAGGTTAGGATTTCCCAGTGGAGAAGCAGAGAAAGGCATATATTGATATTGGTTCACTCCTTGGCATGGGTTTTATACTACTTCACCCACTGAGAAAACTGCTTCC
Source organism: Desmodus rotundus (assembly GCF_022682495.2). Classification (NCBI taxonomy): domain Eukaryota; kingdom Metazoa; phylum Chordata; class Mammalia; order Chiroptera; family Phyllostomidae; genus Desmodus; species Desmodus rotundus. The sequence goes on along the minus strand of NC_071397.1, from coordinate 41,667,045 downwards.
CCCCAAGATTCTGGCTTTTAACTTGGTGTCTGTGACCTGACTCCTGCCCTGCTCAGAGCACTAACAGTTGGCATTCATCTCCCAGAGAAATGCTGGCTCCAGCATTTACTCATCCTTGAGGATTTGTGCTTTCTTACCATTTCTGACAGTTGAGGAATTCCCTTACTCTCTGGCCAGCTTATCTAGGCATTAAAATCATAACTTTATATTTTAACTGTCATTTTTATTTGTGCAATACTTGGAGGGGGTTCCACATTGCTAGAAAGATAAGTCTATAATATAATTTGGGAACTAAAAAAAAGTTAGAGCAATCCAGCATCAAATTATGATTTCAGGTGAAAGTGGATTTAATTTTTCAACTGAACTGTTCTGGAGCATAGGAGGAAATAGTGCAATGAAAAGGATGAATGGAAAAGAGAAATACAGAGCATGGAAGTGTTCTCATTGTAAGCTGTTTTCTATCTGCCAAGCCAATGCAAAAGTTTCTACTGCCTCTCTTCGAGTTTCTATAACTGTAATAATATAAATATTGCTTCTTTCCAGATGTGTGAAGCTTTAGTAAGGGAATAGACACAAATACTTTACATGGGATTTTGCATACAGCAAGCACTCAGTAAACGTGGGGTGAAGTTGACTCTGAGCCTTCTAATAGGACTTTGATAGATGCTTCCCAGAGTTTGCTTAGAGACATATTCAATGCCCAGGTGTGTGACAGTCTCAAAATGAGGACTCAGACTAAATCAAATAGAATGACAAAAGGCAATTGTAGGGGCAAAATCACTCTGAAGAAGACATTCCAATAGGTGTTCTTTTTACAGAGGTCTCAAAGAATTCCCACAAATTTCCAAGGAACGTGAACTCTTCAAGCCTGATAGATTTTAGGAATCAGCCTGTTACTTTGATTCTCAACAGGGCTGCTCATTTGTAACTGTGGTAAATGTGGGACACTTCCTTGGACCACAGAATCAAGGATAAAATGTGCTAACTTACTTCCTGTATTCTTACACAGTTTTTTTCACGTGTAATTTTTTTCTACAGAGTGAGTTTTAATTGCTGAAAGTCAGAAAATGACCTAGGGTCATTTGGGTATACAGATTGGGAATCTCAGGTTGCCTTAGTATCAGGCAAAATGTAGAGGCTTCGACTTGGCTCACTCAGGGTGAGTGCAGATTATCTTTGATATTTACTGAATGAGGACATTCTTGCCACAGGAATGAAGTGTTTTCCAGTTTATGTTAAACTGAGAACTCCAATGCACTGTGGTTTGGCAGAGTTAGTTGCCATTAAAATCTTCCCCATCTTGAATGAAACTTAAAATGACTCTTTGAGACCAGTAAGAAGGAAATGTTGACAATGTAGCCCTTGGCACTGCTGCCCTATGAGTCATAGCAGAGGAGAGACATCAAGGGTTTCCGTCACTGTATGTCTCAAAGACCTTGAATGGCGTGGGGAATGGACTCCAACTGGTCACCTGGACATGACCATGGCTTTCTCTCTGGCTATTGGGCTGCTTCTCCTGTGACTTAACCAAGGCTGCAGAAAAAAATATCTTCAGCGTATACCACTCTCATATCCTTTATAATATGTACACACAAGCATATTGAAAAGGGCAACGAAAACAAAAGAATAAAGAGAAATAAACTATTTTTACCAATGGTTAGAAAAGTTTAAAGCAGAGAAAAAAAGAATAGTGTAGCTCAAATAAATTGCTAGGGGAAAGACAAAGTTCATCAAAAAACGTGTTATGATTTTACCTGCACTGTTTTTTGCATCTGGGCATTTAAGGGTGAATTAATAAGCTTATGATGTATACTATACAATATTAGGCTCTTACTAAGTCTTGTCATCTAAATAGCTTACATTAGGTTGAGTTATAAGTATGCTTTATTTTCAGATGACAAAATGAGTACCCGAGAATACTTTCATTTACATTTATTGCTTCATTATAAATACAATAACAATTATTCCTATGATATATTTGGCTAGAATACTGGCAATAAAAAATTAATTATTAAATTATTAAGGGTCCATGTTACCCTTCCCCATCAAGAACACAAAGCAGGCCCTGTATCAAGCATTTTTGTCCTCTGAAGTGAGATTCTTTTCCTCTGAGAACATAATAAACACTTAATAAAGTTTAGTTCCCCATGGAATTAAATTTGATTCTATCTTCATATTAAGCATTAAATATTTTATTAATTGATGAAAATTAGATGTAGTCTATGTAAAAACTAGAGAAAATTTTTATCCTTTTTACATATAGTTTACCCCATTAGGCAAGGCCATGAACCCCCTGAAATGTGCAAAATTTTGTGTGTCAGAAATAGAGAGAGAGAGAGAGAGAAAGGAGGGAGCTGGTGTTGTGAATGTCATTTTTTTTTCTGGGACAAAGGTCTGCAGCTTTCATCAGATTCTCAAAAAAAGTCCATGATTAAGGACTCCTGACCAAAGGTAAGGATACTTTTTCAGGTGAGCTATAAGAGCCTTCATTTTGCAGATGGTAGCAGATTGTGTTATATTTCCGACATAGTCTTTTCTAATAACATTTATCATAAAAAATCTTAATACTTGAGAAGTTAAAACATGCAATTATGAACACAGACACTAAAGAAGTCATGGTCATGGAAAACAGTGGTGACTGTGGGAGGAGGAGAAATGTCGGGGGAGGGGAAGGATATAGGGGGCATAAATGGTGATGAACACAAAATACTGTGTACAGATAATGTGTTGTAGAACTGTGCACCTGAACCCTGTATAATTTTGTTAACCAGTGTCACCCCAATAAGTTCAATTAAAAAAGCTCTTTGGAGCTCCCCAGGATTTTACAATATTCTGCAACTATGTTCTGTTTTCCTGAAGCATTAATAAGCAAGATATATGATCCTATTTGACTTGACATCTTAGGGCTTATAATTTAGTTGTTTGATTTTACTTTGTTATTTGCCAAGTGTTCACATTCATAACTCTTCAACAGTGCACTTCAATTATGAGGTGATTGGAACTTTAGGATAGCATTCAAATAATCTTACTCCCTCCCATTTTCCCTCCTTTCTTCTTTTGCTTTCTTCCCTTCCTTTTCCTGTTTTATTCATTTTATTTACTTTTAGAACTCTAAAAGTGAATGTGTTTTGCAAAGAATCCTGTGCAATATTATAAATAATAGTAATAACAATAACAACAATAAATCTTGACTATTTATTGCTTATGATTTCTTTAAGAAGTTTTTAAAAAGCTTCTACCTTATTAAGTAGGGAAAAAATAGCTATCCTCATTAAATTAACATCTGATCTACTGTAGTTCTGACTTTCATTTCAAAGCATTAGTAACTTGTCATTTGTAGAAATACTTTGAAAAGTATAAGGTTCCTGATTGACTGCAGGGCTGTAAATCAGTCACCAGCCTCTACTGACATCGCAATTCCCGGGGGGCTTTAGGAAAGGCAGCTAAGTCCCCAGCCTGAATTACAGGCCTGTTACTCAATCTGGAGCCACACTTTGTTATTTATAGTACATAGAAAAAGAGTGTGGACTTTTTGAAAGAGGAAAACAATAAATCAAACTAACAAGATGACCAGCTCTAATATTAAAATGCAAAACTCTATGATGCAGAGGTAGAAAGATTAATGAGCATATGATGCAGGGTTATTAAAGGTGTGATGGGCAGGAGAGGGAATGGATTATGAGGAAATTAAATGAAGTATTTCACTGGAAGGCAATCAAGTTCCATGGAAGTTTTTAAATGACCAGCTAATAGACCTGGTCTTATTACCATAGTGACCTAACCCAAACCCACAGAACTTCCTCTAATACTTTTTCTCTTAAAATGCTAAGTCTTGCTGTGACATACAATCACAATGGAGTGCAAACACTATTAATAGTTACAGCATTGCTACTGATGTTTTCTTGCAGTTATTGTTCTCCTGGGATGGGTAGTCATGACATTGGGGAAGGCCTGAACCAACAGCAGAATAAAGTGATGGTTTTCAAGAATGATCACCAAGTAATAAATTTACTATTCAAATATATTAATATGGGTTTGAGGAATGAAAAGAAAAACATATTTTTCTGATGGTTTTTCTTGGGGTAGTATGCCAATTAAGATATTTATGAGTTAATATCAGAGGATTCCAGGTTATTGGCTCCTGTTTCTGTGTAGCAGAATCAGTCACTAAAACCAGTTTCTCAGCACACTCCCTTTAACCTTTGCTGTGGTGTTTTTGAAATCCATTTACCTGATCCTTCTTTCCCCTCTCCTTCATCATCCCTTCAATACTTTAAGCCTCATTTCCTGTGTAGCAGTTAATAAAAGAAAAATGTCACCCTTATAACCCTTACCCAGGCCACCTTCCCTTTCCTGCAAATTTATAAGTCTTTGCCTTACATTTAGTTTTTTCACCTTTGTTTAAAGTGTGTCAGCCTGTCAAACCCAGCAAGCCCAAATGTTCAGAAATCTGCAAGCTGACACTCAATACAACAGTTGGAGTGTCATTTGTTTAAATTCAAATTCCTGAGCCATTATCAGTGGAATCCCTGTGAAGTAGGAGAAAGGAAGAGAAATTTGGTTAAAACAAACACAAACAATGAAAACACCCAGCTAGATATAGTTTATCAATTTTTTTTCAGAGTATATGAGTCTCACTGGAGCTCCAGCAGAACCAATAGGTCTTCACCCTCTTCTGCATCTGCTGTGGCTTCATCACCTTGAATGCTTTCTGTTCCTTCAGTCACTTGAATGGCGTTTGAGAGGAACCTGACACCCTGCTAAATTTCACTCCAGAATGTATTGAAGTAAAATTTCAGGAACCATTTAATATAGTTGCTTATAGAGAAACAAATGCTTCAAAATTTGTTCCCTTGAAGGTAGGTCTTACTACTGAGCAATTGGAGCCTTAAATTAAAAAAAAAATTTTTTTAATAGGGGAATGTTAAGAATAGCATAGGAAATGGAGAAGTCAAAGAATTTATATGGATGACCCATGGACACGAACTAAGAAGGGGATTGCTGGAGGGAAGGGGGGGTACCAGGTGGAGAGGAGCAAAGAGGGGAAAATTAGGACAACTGTAATAGCATAATTGATAAAATACATTTAAAAAAAGAAAAAAATCATTATAGGACTTAGTTTGCTAGTGTTAATTGTTTGAGAAGTGACATGATAAACACATTTTTAAAACACTTATATTGTTACTTAGAGTATATTATATTTTTACTTCCCTTGAGGGAAGAGATGATCTCAGAATTGTACAACTGAAGGAGACCTAAGTTCAGTATCTCTATTAGTTTGCTAGGGCTGCCATAACAAAGTACTACAGATTATTTCCTCATAGTTCTGGAGGTTAGAAGTCCAAGATCAAGGTGTTGGCAGGTTTAGTTTGTCTTGGGGCCTCTTCCCTTGGCTTATAGATGGCTTCCTTCTTGTATGTTCTTACATGGTCTTTTGTCTGTGCCTCTCCATGTCCTAATCTCCTCTTATAAGAATACTGGTCAGGGGATAACCAAGATGGCGGCATAGGTAGACACACTGCGCCTCCTCGCACAACCAGAACTGACAGAGAATCGAACAGCAAGGGGGACCGACACCAAGGAAATAGAAAATAAACATTCATCCAGACTGGTAGGAGGGATGGAGATGGGCACCGGGGTGGAGAGGACTTGCGTGGCTGTGGCGGGAATGAGACTGGCAGAGTGTGGGACAAATGGCGCAGGCAGTCTGAGCACTAGCAGACTCTGTGGCCCCACATTTGCACAGATAAACCAAGAGGGCCGGACTCAGAGTGGCGGAGAATGGGGCAGGCAGAGCAGCGGGTAGCACCCCGCGGCACCACATTCGCCCACAGATAAACCGGACTAATGGCGGGGAGTGAAGCAGACCTAGCAACCCAGGGCTCGAGCACGGGGGAAATAAAGCCTCAAACCTCTGATTGAAAATGCCCGTGGGCATTGGGGTGGCAGCAGCAGAGACTCCCAGCCTCACAGGAGAGGTCACTGGAGAGACCCACAGGGGCCTAGAGTGTGCACAAGCCCACTTACTCGGGAACCAGCACCAGAGTGGCGCAGTTTGATTGTGGGTATCGGAGTGAAAGATCGAAAGCCAGAGGAGAGTGAGGCGGGCATCATTGCTCCCACTCAGCCCCTCCCTCACGTACAGCGTCACAGTGCAGGGACCAGCATTACCCCGCCCCGGTGAACACCTAAGGCTCTGCCCCTTAAAGTAACAGACACGCCAAGACAAAAAAAAAAAAAAAAAAGGCCCAAATGACAGAACACTTCAAAGCTCCAGAAAAAATACAACTAAGCAAGGAAGAGATAGCCAACCTATCGGATGCACAGTTCAAAACACTGGTTATCAAGATGCTCACAGACTTGGTTGAATCTGTTCGAAAAACAGATGAAAAAATGAAGCCTATGCTAAGAGAAACAAAGGAAAATGTACAGGGAACCAATAGTGATGAGAAGGAAACTGGGACTCAAATCAATGGTATGGACCAGAAGGAAGAAACAAACATACAACCAGAAAAGAATGAAGAAACAAGAACTTGGAAAAATGAGAGGTTTAGGAACCTCCAGGACACCTTGAAACGTTCCAACATCCGAATTATAGGGGTGCCAGAAGGAGAAGAGGAAGAACAAAAAATTGAAAACTTATTTGAACAAATAATGAAGGAGAACTTCCCTAATCTGGCAAAGGAAATAGACTTCCAGGAAGTCCAGGAAGCTCAGAGAGTTCCAAAGAAGCTGGACCCAAGGAGGAACACACCAAGGTACATCATAATTACATTAGCCAAGATTAAAAAATAAGGAGAGAATCTTAGAAGCAGCAAGAGAAAAGGAGACAGTTACTTACAAAGGTCTTCCCATAAGACTGTCAGCTGATTTCTCCAAAGAGACCTTCCAGGCAAGAAGGGGCTGGCAAGAAGTATTCCAAGTCATGAAAGGCAAGTGCCCACATCCAAGATTACTGTATCCAGCAAAGCTATCAATTTAGAATGGAAGGGAAGATAAAGTGCTTCTCAGATAAGGTCAAGTTAAAGAAGTTCATCATCACCAAGCCCTTATTATATGAAATGTTAAAGGGAGTTACCTAAGAAAAAGAAGATCAAAAATAGGAACAGCAAAAATGACAGCAAACTCACAGTTATTAATGACCACACCTAAAACAAAAACAAGATCAAACTAGGCAAGCAACTAGAACAGGAACAGAACCATAGAGATGGAGATCACATGGAGGGTTGTCAATAGGGGAGTGTGGGGGGGGAAGGTACAGAGAATAAGTAGCATAGATGATGGGTGGAAAATAGACAGGGGGAGGGTAAGAATAGTGTAGGAAATGTAGAAGCCAAAGAACTTATAAGTATGACCCATAGACATGAACTATAGGGGGGGAATGTGGGAGGGAGGAGGGTGGGCAGGATGGAGTGGAATGGGGGGGAAATGGGACAACTGTAATAGCATAATCAATAAATATATTTTTAAAAAAATTAAAAAAAAAAGAATACTGGTCAGCTCCGGTTAGGACCCATCCTGAGGGCCTCATTTTAAATTAATTATCTCTTTAAAGGACCTATCTCCAAATACAGTCACATTCTGAGGTACCAGGGGTTAGAGCTTTGACACATGAATTTTGCAGGGGAGCACAATTCAGCCCATTAATAGTATCATGGTCTTTATTTTGACAAGGAAAAACCTGAGACCTGGAAAGATAAAGTAAATTACCCAAGGTCACACAGCTAATTATTGGCATACCCGATATCAGGGTTGGAGCTAAGATGTTGTAATTATTAATGTCTAATTGGCTAATGTTTAAACAAAAAAAGTAAAAGTTAATAGAGAACACTGTGATGTCCCAGCATTTGGCAAATAGTAGACATTTAATAAATATCGGTTGAAAGATTCACAGCCTCTCTTTAATTAGAAATAATGGCTTGTTACAATTTTGGTGGCTTTTAAAATATGTATGGAGATGATAAATACATAGAGAAGCAAACATAGGACAGAGAGACAGAAAGGATTGGCCTACAACTATGTATAAGGAATTGTACTTCATGTCTCAACTCTACAGGTGTACTATGTTCTAAGGGGTTCCTTTTGTCTTCATTTTACTTGCCTCCAAACACACACTGATGGAGGCAGAGAAGTGAGTTGCTGGGGGCAGGGGCAGGGTGAGTACAAAACGAGGAGTCCCAGGGAAAACAGGAGACAGAGTCAATATTCCCACTAATAGGTGAGCAGGTAAAGATGCTCTTGCAGATGAACTCCCCCTTCCACTGCTGGGCTCCCATGGCTTTCCCAGTAACAGAGGCCAACTTTTTAGATCTGCCACTCAAGTAGGAGTGGAAGCGCAATGAAAGCAGGTGGTAAGATCTTGGCACTTGACACAGACATAGAATGCAAGGAATCAATGAGTGAAAGAATAGTCATCAAGCACTGAGTTATGACATCCATCAAATCTAAAGATTAAAACAATTCCTCACAGAAACCCCCAGCTTATATCAGAGATGCAGAAACTACTCAGAAGACAAGATACATATGCTACTTACTGCTGAACTGGGAAAAGGACTTCATGAATTATTTTTCTGACCACTTTGTTCCTCACCTTTTTCTACTCACCATTGAAATGCCTTTTCTATGGCCTACTTGCTAGTTATCTCATACAGCAATTTAAGCATTTATTGGATAGCCTGTATATGTGTGGATCTATTTATTTTATTTTTAAAAATATTGATATATTCTTCTCTAAGTAAGATTGCATGATTTTCTGAGAGAGTTTTAGTACATTATAATTAGGCACATCACAAACCTATTTGGAAAATTATATGAGCACCTGTAGAAGACATAGGTTGGGCACCAGTCTCCTTTCTTTTTTGACTCTGCTGTCTTCTCTGATCTTTGGTCAATTGCCCTCCCTCTCTGTGTCTCTTATTTAGAGTTTGATCACTAGAAATGGTAACTATATTTCTTTGCTAGTGTTCAGAAATGATTAAAAATTGGAGATTTCCTGAGAGGGAGTCTGAAATAAGAGGGTGTGAATTACAGAAACCAAAGTGGTAGTTTTGATCATCATTACAACATTCTCCTTTAAAAGTTAAGTCTCTTTATATATTCTGATATACCTCTTTTCCCATTTATTTAGGACAATCTTTCCTATCCTTTCCATGTCATTGAATAACTCTTAGTGACTTTCAGATTTTATAAATAAAATCGTACTTCAAGCTGTTAAAAGAGGTGCCATTAGACAATTGAAGGTGAGAAGCTTCTACTAAGAAACACATCAACACATTATTAACAAGCCCAAACTGTGATCTTTCTCCTGCCCATACTGGGCAGAATAATGTCACATCCTTCCCCCTTCCCCTCCTCAGACCTTGTCCTCTTCTCCCCCATTCCTCCCCTTGTGAGGCAGCTTGGTTGTAAAAAGTGTAAGCCCTGGAGACAGGAAGAGAGCAATAAAGAGCTTGCCTAGACTTCCAAATGGTGTCCCAATGAGAAGAACTTCAGGTAATGGCACACACAATGACATTTTGGAAAACAACCTAAGAGAAAAGCAAAATCATAAGATTTATATCTTTTCATTGAAAAGAAATGGTGCTCTGACTCAAGTCATTCAAATCCTCATGGGCTACTTTCAAGCTGAGCTAGTGCAATTTATTCACTACTTTGTGACACAGCAGGTCCCCTTCCTTCTCTTTCCAGTCTGGGTAAGTCTGAAGTTGGCAGTGAGAAGGAATGTTGATTATTGTACAAAGGGAGTTGGGTGGGAATGTTGAGAGGCGCACACATGAGTTTTGTTGAGAGCTAAGGAATAACCTTCCCTACCCTCCCTATTCTCTTAAAATTGTCTGGAGCATGTATGATCATACTCCCTAAATTTAAATATTCCAGGACCCAAGTGAAACAAATTACTCTCTAGTGGATTTGTTGACTCTCAGAAAGGTAGAGACAGCCTGTCTGGAGGGCAGGTAATGTCAATAATTTGTAATTTTCCCACCAACAGTTATTTCTCTCCTATGAACTCCTTAGTATCTTCAGTTTCACATTAAATAATCCGAGGTCTTGAACTGCACTCTCATTGTTTCTCTGGCATGGCTCTTGCCTCTCCCACAGGTTCCAAACTCTAATGTCAGGATCAAGACATATACTTCTTTTCTCCTAAAGCATCAAACTTAGCACTCAGTAAATATGATTTAATTGATAAAAGAGAAGGAACAAATAATTTGACAGACAAGTTAAGAGGCAGAGAAAAAACTTAGAAAGTTTTATAACATTTGAAAGTGTCAGTGTCCTCTCATGTTTTCACATTATATGGATGTGGACCTATTTGTAATGTCTCAGGGCATTCACAGGAGCCCCAAGGATGGCCCCAAAAGCTGTTTCTGCAAAAGCCGTTTCTAATCAATCATGGTACTTCAAAGTAGACAATGACATGAAACTGCTTATGTGACCATGTTTTCTGGACTGTTTGGTCTTCTGATGAATGGGTTTTACCTATCTGAAATGAAGAGCTAATGATGCCCAACATTCATTGACTGATAGACAGTATCAGACATGTTTGTCATGCTTCATGTAATTATTATGATGATTCTATATGGAAGGTACAGGGATCTTATCTCAGGGATGAGAAAGTTGACCTTTAGAGAGCTTAAGCAACTTGTGGAGATCACATGGCTCAGAAATGATCAGCTTTTACTTGTTTCACTCGGAGGCCTGAAACCCTTCTCCAACTACAAGCACTGCTTCTTAAGTTAAGGTGGTTATTTTCATTATTTTTGTTGCTTTTTGTGCAAAGGTAGGATGTGGAAATGCATTTAAAAGAATAAGGAAAAGGAGAAACATAACACATCCCTGGAAAAATATTTGGAAGAATTTAATAAGAAGTAACTCTCTTAAAAAACTTCTATTGATAAAGATATTTGTATGGTAGAAGAGTAAAAATAATTTGAGGAATAAATTGATGTAAGAAACTGTTCTATAGAACAGTAAAATCCTTTATTTCTTTAAAAATAGATTTCTTAAAAAGAAAATAATAATCCAGAAGGGAATTTCTGAAGGAGTGGTTTTGTTTTGCTTCTTCAGACATGAACTATGTCAAAAGATTACATGTTGTACATGTTTTATATTCAACAATGTCTGTGTGCACATTCTAGAGATAGAATTAAGACAGGGCAGTTATTTCCAATAATATGAATAATAAATTCCTTTTTACAGTGGAAAAGCTATCTTCATCCGGAAATTTACTGAAAGATAATTTTCCTTACTTTTAGTCATTTAGTGTACTGTTAGCTATGATTTTTCTTTTTCCAAATTTTTATTTTCGGACTGAGTCTGGAAAGTTATAAGAACTTATTTATTTCTGTATATTCTTTTTACCTGTGGTTTAGGAAAAGACACATTTCCTGACTATTACTATCTTAGTGGATGAAATTCACAGATGTCCTGTATATTAGTATAGCCACTAATACCCAGAATATGTGTGAATTTGATGAAAAAAATATGATCATATCCCCAGCAGAAATTGTTTAAAATAGGCTTTGAAACTGTTTAGTCTAGGAAGACTCAAGAGAATGTAGTGGTAGAAAGACCAAGATCTTAAGACTCAGACCTAACTGGGATCTAATTTCCAGCTGTGTCCTTAAGTAAATTATGGGACTCTGAGCCTTAATTTTCTCTCTGTATGATAAATATTTCCCTAAATTTAAATGAGATTATATATGCAGAGTACCTGGCTCTTGGTGGGCACATAATACTTTAAGTTTTTTTTCTTTTCACCAAGCTTATTTCCTATCCAAAGACAGAATTCTGGTGAACTACAAAGACACTTACCTAGGAACAAGGTTCAAGACTGATTGCTATTACTTAATAAATTCATTGGTTATTCCTACTAACCTGAATCCATCAATATCCCTGTGAAATCCTGCCAGGGGTCCATTGGAGGATGGCATTGGCAACTGAGAGGATTGGAAATTAGCCAATGGTCATAAATTACAAAGCCTTTTACAATCAAAACATAATGGAACTACATGCCATTTTGGGGGTGATTTGAAAAGCACATGGTTTGGAGTCAATTTGATGGATTAAGTATTTTCCCTGAATCATCTAGTTCAGAAGATTAAAACTTGATTATAAAATACCCAAATGTTTTTAGATGTAGAAATAGTTGAGCATAAATCAAATAGTACAGGTTCATGAGAGAATAATCAAGAGACCAAGTGATATGGTATTCCTTTAGGTCTGATATTGGAACTAAGAAACATTACAATAGTTTATTGTTCATAAAATAATATATTCTTGCAGAATTGTTTTGGAATGCAGGCATTACCCAGAGTTGATTGGTGCTTGGCAACATACCAAAATAATCCCTATGATGAAGGAAAGTTATGAGAATGCAAACATTTTTTCCAATGCCTTATGTCTCTTTGACTTCAAACCCAGATAGAAGTGGTTTTGTAACTTTTCTATGGTTGAAAGGCATTCCAGGATAGAAGCTCTCTGTCAGAAAAAATTACCAGATTGTCTAGAGCAGCTAGGTTTAACTTTTTGGGTCACAGGTCCCTTTAAACAAATTTTGTGGAAACACAAGATCTACATAATAATATGAAGCCTCCCCAAAATAACTAGAAGGTGCCCTTATAGGTTCTTGGCAGTTATAACCAGTCTTAGTGGGACTTGCAATATGATGGGAGAAATCCTCACCCTTGTCCCCAAGCAGTTCTCCTATTCTCTTCAACAGCTGTTCCTTAACGTATTCTTATTTTCCATAGTTTTTGCTTACATGCAGTCTCAGCTGAGCTCCTCTCTCCTTTCATTAAAAATTAGAAGATGCTATGGTAAAGAAATACCTTAACATCCTCCCTACTCAGCTCTCACATTTCTCCCTCCTTTGCTCCTTCTCAAATGCATACATCCATGCTCCAAACCCTAAGTCCATTCTGGTTCTTCTAAGACATTGCTGAAAGATCTTCCCTTTACCATTGTCATTAACCTCACCTTTGCTTTTCTAGTGGCTATCTGTACCCCTGAAATGCACTCTCAACTCTACCTGAAGTTATTCTAAGAAAACTGAAAACAGGAAAGCCCTATTTTTATGCATTATAGAAGGTATCAGAGGGAAAATGGTGAGACCTCTACCTAAGCATCTAAAATGGTAACAGCAGAGAGAAAAGATAGGGCTACAGTTGGGCAGATCTGAGGAGAATTTCATGGCCATTTCCAAGAACCAGAATTTGCTTAGATGGTGAAGGCTAGCCCTGGAGATGGAGTGAATTAATGTCCTAGGAAAGGTGTTGCCAAAGTAAGACTCAGAATGAAGCTCCAGAAATGGGGGAGGGTGAGCAGAAGAACGTGAGCAACACCAAGACCCTGTATGCCAGCCCAAGAATAAAATGAAATACCTCTGGTTGTGAATGAGGCAAATAGGTGATGCAGACTGAAGTCAGCAGAAATTCTCAGTGTCTCCAGGCATTCCATCGATGGAAAATTTAGGATATGTTATAGAATATGATGTTTTTGGTCCACAAGACTTCTGAATATGTCTTTGTGGTATGAATGTTAATTCAGTATTTCAGGTGTTCCCAGGAGTACTGGAAAAGAGGTCAGACTAGGAGGGAGAGGGCTTTGGACAGTGGCTTACTTGGAACTACAAATAAGATCTCACTCAATTAAAGAGAGGTGTATGTAACAAATACATGGATTAAAGGATGTTTGTCAAGTAATTGGCTAAAACAAAGACCCACCTACTGAATCTTCTGCAATAATTCAACTAAAATTATATACTCCAAATGCCTTAAAGTAAGAGATGCGCTCTTATGCTTATAGAAATATGTTTTCATTTATCATGCCAATTAAGTGGGTAAGTGATGATGAATATTTAATTGTTCCTCATTCATGGCTGAGAAAATTGTTGACTAGAGCAATTAAGTGGCTTAATCAAGGAGGGAAAAAGAGAATTGAATCCCAGATACCTACCTAGACTTCTACTCTCTAAAGCCCAACCTCCTTGCTGCAACCAAATTATGTCATGACACAATTTGACATGGTCTCTGGATACCACAGAGTCTGTAGGGGATTATAGTACTCTCCCCTCCCTTGAGAGCTGAGGAGAAAGTGGCAGCATCACATGGCCCTGCTGCTATCAAAGATCAACCTCTTTCCCTTTGCCTTTTAAGGAGTACTTGGTGTTCTCTCTCTTTATAAGCTTTAATTAGGTTTTGGTTATGGAGGACTTATTAGAATAGTTTTATTGATGCTTTAACACATTTTCTTAGCTGGAAGTTAGTTTAGGAGCCTGTTTGAGAAGCTTGTAAATCAGAACTGCAAGAAGTGGTCTTTCCCTAACTAATTCTGACCAATTGGCTTCCTACTGTTACATGAGTTTTTGTCATTTTCCTGGGAGACTTTTCTTTCCTGATGAATCCAAGCCATGTTATCTCACAGAAGAAGGATAAATTGGAAAAGAGAGCATATGGGAAATAATTGTTTGCACAGCTCTTTGAAGTCTTCCAGCCCTGAGCCATGCATTGTCTAAGTGCATGAGGGTTGCACTGATCCACTGTCAAAGGTCTAGTACCTCGAGGGTGGAAATACACCAGGATGTGCAAGAGCCCCATCCCCATGAGAGTAGGACCTGCAGGAATGGGGTACTGCACCCTCCTTTCCCAGGCCTGGCGGCCCATGATATAATTTTTCTTAAATAAACTACTTATTTTAGAAGAGTTGTAGATTTATAGGGTAATTGCCAAGATAGTGCAAAGAGTTCTAATATATTCCCCACCCAGTTACTCCTTTGCTTCACATCTTACAGGAATATGGTACATGTGTTGTAATTAATGGACCAAGGTTGACACAGTATTGTTACTATTAACTAAAGTCCACAGTTATTTAAATTTCCATAGTTTTTCCCTAATGTCCCTTTTCTGTTCCAAGATCCCACCCAGAATCCCACATTACATGTACTCTTCATGTCTGTCTCCTTAGGCTCCTTTTGGCTATGACAGTTTCTCAGACTTTCCTTGTTTTTGTGGGTTTTTTTTTTTTTTTACGATGTTGACAGTTTTGAGGAATACCAGTGAGATATTTTGTACAATGTTCCTCGGTTGGGATGTGTTTCTCATAATTCGACTGGGGTTATGGGTTTTGGGGAGGAAGATCACAGAGGTAAAGTGCCATCCTTACTTATCATGTCATAGCAAGGGTATGGGATTATCAATATTAATGTTGATGTTAATCTTGATCACCTGGCTGATGTCATGTTTGCCAGGTTTCTCCACTGTGAACTTGCTTTTCTCCCATCTTTCTGTGCTGTACTCTTTGGGAAGAAGTCACTTTGTGCAGTCTACACATGAGTGGAAAATTATGGTCCAGCTCCTTGAGGGCAGAGTAGCTACGTCAATTATTTGAAATTCTTTCACATGGGACATTTCATTTGTCTCGTATTTCCCAATTATTTATATATTCAGTCATTTATATCAATAAGGACTCATAGATATTTACTTTTTACTTTGAGTAATAATCTAATATACTTTATTTTTTTGTTCAAATTTTTCTAGCTTTGGCCATTGGATGCACTTTCATTTGGTTCCAATTTCCTTTTAACATATCCTCATTATTATGGGTTTACATTTTTTTTAGCCTTTCCTTACTTTCTTGCACTACAAGATGCTCCAGGCACATATTATATATGTTCTGCCCCAGTCTTAGAATCAGCTATTTATCTCAGGGTCCTGGTTCCTTTCATTGGAGAAGGATGTTAGAAACCAGGATTTGGGTGCTAGGTATGCAGGTTGCTTCAGGCATGTAATCGTTTCTAGGCTTTGTCAGCTGGAGGAGCAGGGATATATGTCTGTGTAAACCAACTCATGTATATAGACATACTTATAGATATTTACATAGGTAACCATTTATATCTGTAATAAGCTAAACAAGAGTTTACACTGTCTTTAACTCTAGAGACTGGAGACTTAATTTTTACATGTAATAGTAGGTTGTCTGAAAGTTTTCACCTTCTCCTAGTTTTAACCCAGAGACTGGAGGGAGAGCAGATAGCCGGGAAAGAGCCAAAGAAATGTGGATGCTCAACTACAGCATGAGAAACAACAGGGGAAAGCAGAGGTAACTGTAGATTATAGAAATAGAAGAAATAACCAGAACAATATCACTTTCTGGGTGCCTCTGGTGTAGGGACAACAGTTTTATCATCCTCACTGTAGTCACATAGATGGAAATGCCAAAAAAAGAGAGTAAGAACTATCACAGATTAAAACAGTTTAGAAGTGTGGGGCCCCTTAGAGAAACGATCAATGATGCCTCAAACTTGACAGAATCACTGCTGTTTAAGGCAGTGGCCTTGGCCACCAAGAAAAGGTGTGACATGTTCATTCTGTTTATCATGACTGGGGACATGTAATACATTTTAAAAGGATTTCCACTAAAATAGTTAAAAATTGTTTTGGTGCTTGAAGCATTATTGGGTTTAAGTTTTCTGCTCTAGAATATACATTTGCTAGGCCCAGATTGCTAAATCCAAGGCCTCCCACTGAGACTTCTAGAAGCCCCAATTTTGTTAAAAAATTGAGCTGCCTATAAGGGGATTTGAATTTAATGAATTCCTGGACAAGGCCCTCTGAAGTCCCCTTTAAGCTGCTGTGTTACCCTGACATGCTTTGCCTTGGCCCTTGGCCCATGGCAGCCAGAACTCCCCTGTTCCCAGGCCTGGGGAAGACTGTTGCTAAATGAAGCTTGAGGAAACTCCTTCCAGTTAGGCAGCAAGTCTGAATACCTTGCACTCCAAAAGGTTTCTTCGGGGATCAGAGCAGTGTGTTGTGTACCTCAGCCACTTAGCCCCTTACCCTACTATGTTTCTAAACAGTCAGGTTTAGGGGCAGCAATACTGAGAGGCTGAGGGAAGACATAGGATGGAGGTGTTGTATCTTTCCCCCCTCTCCCTCTTTTCCTCTCCCCACCTCCTCCCTGCCCTTTCTTCCCTTCCACCCTCTCTCTCACTGTTCAACAATCCATTTGGCAGCCTTAACATGTGCCTGGCACAGTGCTGGCCCTGAGCATGGAGCAGCTTCCAAAGGAGGCATGGTTTTTATAGCTCAGAAAACAGACATTACACAACATGCTCAGTAACTCAGTGATTCCACTGCAGTTGTTAGGTGGCAACAACAGTGGGATTTCACCTATTTGGTGGAGGTGGGTTGAGGCTTCCCAGCTGGGTGAGGTCCGAGGGATTCTGGTGGTCACTTTACATAACTATACTAATGTTCCCAGAGCACTTCTCTATGTCAGGGCTGGTGCTAAACACTCTGCTATGCTGTCCTGTGTTGTCCACATGATGCCTACTATTCTTATCCTCATTTTGTAGTTGCGGATCCTGAGCTTCAACAAGGCTAAGTCACTTGCCCAACTATACAGACCAATTAGGGGAGTGTGCCAGGTCTTGTCTCCTAGGTGAATCTGGACCCGGAGCCTGTGCTTATAACTACCTGGTATCCTACCTGTCCCCATGTTTGGCTAGTTTCACAGTGGAAATAATTGATCAAATAATGAGTAAAGATGTCCCATGATCAACAGTAAAGTCACCATTCCACTCATTTCACCAGATGCCATTGAACAATGTTTAGTTTTCATTATTAAAAAAAAATGCTGACTGAAGATTTTCCTTTTCAAACCACACAGGTAAATGACGGTCCTTGTTTGGGCCTTTCAGGGATGGATTTGAATGGAGAAGTCTGCCTGTCCCAACCACCTGCTGTTATGATGCCACAAAGATGGTTCATTGAATATATATGACAAAGCTTGTTCCTTTTTTAATTTGATTTCTTTTAAAAAATTTTATTGTTATTCAATTACAGTTGCATACCTTTTCTCCCCATCACTCCACCCAACCACCTCCCTCCCCCACCTCCAACCTACCCCTTCGTTTTCTCCATGTGTCCTCCATAGTAGTTCTTGAAATCCCCTCTCTTCACTGTCCCCTCCCCACTCCCCCCTGCCCATTGTTAGATTGTTCTTAACTTCAATGTCTCTGGTTATATTTTGTTTCCTTTTTTCTTCTATTTATTATGTTCCAGTTAAAGGTGAGATCATATGGTAGTTGTCCCTCACCACCTGGCTTATTTCACTTAGCATAATGCTCAGTTCCATCCATGCTGTTGCAAAGGGTATAAGCTCCTTCTTTCTCTCTGCTGCATAGAATTCCATTGTGTAAATATACCATAGTTTTTGGATCCACTCGTTTGCTGATGGGCACTTAGGTTGCTTCCAGTACTTGGCTATTGTAAATTGCGCTGCTATGAACATTGGGGTGCATCGGTTCTTTTGGATTGGTATGTCAGGGTTCCTAGAGTATAATCTCAGCAGTGGAATTGCTGGGTCAAAGGGCAGTTCCATTTTCAGTTTTCTGAGGAAATTCCATACTGTTTTCCACAGTGGCCTCACCAGTCTGCATTCCCACCAACAGTGCACTAGGGTTCCCTTTACTCCACATCTTCTCCAACATTTGTTTGTTGATTTGTTTATGTTGGCCACTCTGACTGGTGTGAGATGGTACCTCATTGTGGTTTTAATTTGCATCTCTCTGATGGCTAGTGATGCTGAGCATCTTTTCATATGTCTCTGGGCCCTCTGTATGTCTTCCTTGGAGAAGTGTCTGTTCAAGTGTTTAGCCCATTTTTTAATTGGGTTGTTTGTCTTCCTGGAGTGCAGTTGTTTGAGTTCTTTATATATTTTGGAGATCAGGCCCTTGTCTGAGGTATCATTGGCAAATATGTTTTCCCATACTGTTGGTTCTCTTTGTAATTTGGTGCTGTTTTCTTTAGCCACGCAGAAGCTTTTTATTTGGATGAGGTCCCATTTGTTTATTCTTTTCTTTATGTCCCTTGCTTTAGGGGACATGTCTGTGAGGATATTGCTGCGTGGATGTCTCAAATTTTCCTGCCAATGTTTTCCTCTAGGACTTTTATGGTGTTACGACTTATATTTAAGTCCTTTATCCACCTTGAATTTATTTTTGTGTATGGTGTAAGTTGGTGATTGAGTTTCATTTTTTTGCACATAGCTGTCCAGATCTCCCAACACCATTTGTTAGAAAAGAGGCTATTTTTGCTCCATTTTATGCTTCTACCTCCTTTGTCAAACATTAATTCACCATAAAGACTTGGGTTTATTTCTGGGCTCTCTGTTCTGTTCCATTTGTGTATGTGCCTGCTTTTACGCTAGTACCAGGCTGTTTTGATTACAGTGGCCTTGTAATACAGTTTGATATCAGGTATTGTGATCCCTCCTGCTTTCTTCTTCTTTCTCAAAATTGCTGCAACTATTTGGGGTCGTTTATGGTTCCATATGAATTTCTGAAATATTTGTTCTATATCTGTGAAATATGTCATGGGTACTTTAATAGGGATTGCAATGAATCTATAAATCGCTTTGGGTAGTATGGCCATTTCGATGATGTGAATTCTTCCAATCCATGAGCATGGTACATGCTTCCATTTGTTTGTGTCGTTCTTAATTTCTTCAGTGTTGTGTAGTTTTGTGAGTACAGGTCTTTTACCTCCTTGGTTAGGTTTATTCCTAGGTACTTTATCTTTCTTGTTGCTATATCAAATGGGATTTTTCCCCCTCATTTCTGTTTCTGCTGTTTCATTATTGATATACAGGAGTGCCTTTGATTTCTGAGTATCCAGCTGTTCTGCCAAACAAATTTAACTTGTCGAGTGGTTTTTTGGTGGAGTCTATAGGATTTGCCATGTACACTATCATGTCATCTGCAAACAGTGACAGTTTCATTTCCCCCTTTCCAATTTGGATGCCTTTTATTTCTTTGTCTTGTCTGATTGCTGTGTCTAGGACTTCCAATACTATGTTGAATAGGAGTGATGAGAGAGGGCATCATGGTCTTCTTCCTGATCTTAGGGGGAAAGCTCTAAGTTTTTGTCCATTGAGTATGATTTTGGCTGTAGGTCTCTCATATATGGCCTTTCTTATGTTGAGGAATGCTCCCTCTATTCCCACTTTGCTGAGTGTTTTTACCATAAATGGGTGCTGTATCTTATCAAATGCTTTTTCTGCATCTATTGATATGATCATGTGATTTTTGTCTTTGCTGTTGTTTATGTAGTGTATTATGTGTATTGATTTGTGAATATTGTACCATCCTTGCATCCCTGGGGTGAATCCTACTTGGTCATGGTGTATGATCTTTTTAATGTACTGGTGAATGTGGTTTGCCAATATTTAGTTGAGAATTTTAGCGTCTAGGTTCATCAGCGATATTGGCCTGAAGTTTTCTTTCTTCGTTGTGTCTTTATCTGATTTTGGGAGTAGGATGATGCTGGCTTCATAAAAAGAGTTTGGGAGTCTTCCATCAGTTTGGAGTTTTTCGAATAGTCTGTGAAGGATAGGGGTTAGCTCTTCCTTAAAAGCTTTGTAGAATTCTCCTGTGAAACCATCTGGTCCAGGGCTTTTGTGTGTTGGGAGTTTTTTGATGACTGCTTCAATTTCGTCTGCTGGTATCGGTCTGTTCAGGCTTTCTGCTTCTTCTTCATTCAGTTTTGGAAGATTATATTTTTCTAGAAATGTGTGCATTTCACCTAGGTTTTCAAATTTCTTGGCATACAGTTCTTTGTAGTAATTTCTTACAATCCTTTGTATTTCTATGGTATCAGTTGTAATCTCTCCTCTTTCATTTCTAATTGTGTTTATTTGGATCCTCTCTCTTTTTTTCTTGATGAGCCTACTTAAAGGCTTGTCGATTTTGTTTATCTTTTCAAAGAACCAGCTCCTGGATTCATTGATCCTTACAATTGTGCTTTTAGTCTCTATGTCATTTAACTCTGTTCTGATCTTGGTTATTTCCTTCCTTCTGCTTGCTCTGGCTGTCTTTGTTGTTGTTCCTCCACTTCTTGTAGGCATAGGGTTAGGTTGTTTGTTTGAACTGTTTCTATCTTTTTAAGGCAGGCATGTATTGCTATGAATTTTCCTCTGAGGACTGCCTTTGCTGTGTCCCAGAGGTTTGGGGTTGTTGTGAGTTCATTTTCATTTGTTTCCAGGAAGTTTTTGATTTCTTCCCTAATCTCGTTCTTGACCCATTCATTGTTTAATAGCATGCTATTCAATCTCCATGAGTTTGAGTGTTTTGGGTTTTTTCCTCTGGGGTTGGTTTCTACTTTCAGTCCCTTGTGGTCAGAGAAAATGCTTGATATGATTTCTAGTTTCCTGAATTTGTTGAGGCTTTCTTTGTGTCCTATCATGTGGTCTATCTTTGAAAAAGTTCCATGGACATTTGAAAAGAATGTGTATTTTGCTTGTTTGGGATGAAAACCTCTCTATATATCAGTTAATTCCATTTCATCTAGGGTATTGTGCAGTGACACAATATCCTTGTTGATATTTTGTTTGGAAGACCTGTCCATTTTTGACAGTGGGGTGTTAAAGTCCCCTAGTATAATTCTGTTGCTTTCAATATCTTTTTTGAAGTCCTCCAAGATTGTCTTTATGTATTTGGGTGCTCCTATGTTGGGTGCATACATATTTACAATGTTTATGTCTTCTTGGTGGATTCTTCCTTTGAGTATTATGAAGTGACCTTCTGGGTCTCTCTTTATGGCCCTTCTTTGGAAGTCTATTTTGTCTGATATGAGTATTGCTACCCCTGCTTTTTTTTTCCTGTCCGTTTGCTTGGAAAATTTGTTTCCAGCCCTTCACTTTCAGTCTGTGTAGGTCTTTTGTCCTGAGATGGGTGTCTTGTAGGCAGCATATGTGTGGGTCATGTTTTCTTATCCAGTCAGCTATTCTATGTCTTTTCATTGGCACATTTAATCCATTTATGTTTAAGGTTATTATCGATAGGTAGTTATTCATTGCCATTTTTTCCTACCTGTTCCTCTCTCTTCCTCTTTTCCTTCCTTTCCTTAAAGCAGTCCCTTTAGCATCTATTGCAGAGCTGGTTTGGTGGAAGTGTATTCTTTTAGACTTCTTTTTTCTGGGAAGCTCTTGATTTGGCTTTCTATCTTGATTGAGAGCCTTGCTGGGTAAAGTAGTCTTGGTTGCAGGCTTCTGGTTCTCATTACTTGGCATATTTTTTTGCCCATTCTCTTCTGGCTTGGACCATTTCCACTGAGAAGTCAGCTGCTAACCTTATTGGGGCTCACTTGTATATTACTTCCAGTTTCTCCCCTGCTGCTTGTAAGATCCTGTCTTTGTCTTGGAAATTTGCCATTTTAATTATGATGTGTCTTGCAGTGGGCCTCTTTGGGTTCCTGTTGCTTGGGACTCTCTGTTTCCTGGATTTTGGTGACTTTTTCTCTCATCACATTTGGGAAATTTCCCATCACTACCTTTTCAAACAAGTTTTCTATCCCTTGCTCTTCTTCTTCTGCTTCTGGTATCCCTATTATACGGATATTATTACGTTTCATGTTGTGCTGCATTTCCCTTAATCCCTCTTCATTCTTTCTGAGCCTCTTTTCCTTCTTTTGCCCTTTCTGGGTGTTTTGTTCTACTTTGTCCTCTTGGTTGCTAATCCGATGCTCTGCTTCATCAAGTCTGCTTTAGATTCCTTCTACTGTGTTCTTCAGTTCAGGCATTGTATTCTTCATTTCCTCTTGGCCCTTGTTGATAGTTTCTATTTCCTTTTTCATGTTGATATAGTTTGCAGTGAGTTCATTACAGTTTCCCTGTAGTCTCTGGTAGTTCTCTGTGAGCTCAGTGAACCTCCCGATAACCATTGCTTTGAACTCAGTATATGATAGTTGACTTGCCTCTTTTTCAGTTTGCATTGTTTCTGAGGCTTCCTCCTTTCCTTTCATTTGGGGATTGTTTCTTTGTCTTCCCATTGTTTGTAAGACTGTTCTTGTTTGCCTCTGCTTCTTAAATTAATCTGTTTTGACTCCCTAGGCTTATGGTATGGACTTCTATGGTAGAATGCCAATGGTATTCAGTGGTGCCGTCTCTTTAATCTCCTGAGCTCACTGATCTTGAGCTGCCATTTATGGTTCTAACAGGGTCTAACTCTGGTCTTTTCAGAGCTCCAGGTTTTATTGTCTCACCTGTGGGAAAATAGAAAGAAGAAAAATAGAAAAAGAAGAAAGGAAGGAAGGAAAAAGGAATAGAAAAGGAATGGAAGGAATAGAGGGAGGACGGAAGAAGGAATAAAAAAAATTGGAGGAAGGATAAGAAGGAATTTTAACAAACATTGAAAAAATAAAAGAAGGCAGGAAGAAGGAATAAAAAAAGAAAGAAGGACAGAAAGGAAGAAGGAATTTAGGGGGAAGGGAGAAAAAAAAAAGAAGAAGTCTTTTGTTGTCTTTAAACTGCTCAGATTAGTTCTGCTGGTCTTCCTGTTTGTGAAAGGAGAGGGTTTGGGTGGAGTAATTGGTTTCACTTTTCTCCCTTCCTGCGCCACACTCTTCACTGTTGTCCATCCTCCAGTCCAGTTCCTCAGGGTCCTTGTGCTCCCCTCTATGCCTTCAGTTCACCAGTTATGCTGTCCTTGAGGTGCATCAATTAGGGGCAACTAACACTCCACCTTCTTGCTTTTTGCTGTCTTTGATGCTAGGGCCTCTTGGTGCTCCTTCAGGGTAGTTTTGCCCCCTACTGGGTCATCTTCCTGGGGACTTCAGTCTCCCCCAGCCCTGCAGCTCCCTTCTGCTGGGCATTCTGCCTTCCTCCTAGAGAGTGAGTAGGCCCTGCAGGGCTCTGTGTGCAGGGGCTAGGTGGGAGTTGTTCAGAAGCCATGTGGTTGTCCTTGGGCCACCAGGCCGTTGATTGGGCTGCAAACAGATCCCCAGCTTTGGGTCTGTGCGCTGGGGCAGCCGGCCACTGATCTGGGTGTGCACCCACTGGAAGTTTCAGGTGTTGCGGCCACTTGTTGTTTCAGATATGTGCGCCCAGGCCGCTTGCTGATCGAGGTGCTTGCCCACCCAGGCGATTTGGGCCTGTGCGCCCAGACAGCCAGGCTGCTGATTTGCATGGACACTGATCCCTGGCTTTGGGTTTGTGCGCCGGGGCAGCTGATCTGCAGATCAGGGTGTGTGCCCACCTGGGTTTTCAGTTGTGGGTGCCCAGGCCTCTGATTGGTGTGCATGCCCTTGTAGGGTTTCAGGTGTGGGCGCCCAGTCCGCTGATCTGGGTGTGTGCCAACTGGGATTCAGGTGTGTGCTGGGGCTGCTTATCTGACTTTCACAGTCCAGGGGCTGAGGGTGTAGGGGTGCAAGAGTCCATGGCTGCTGCTGAGAGTTCTCTAACTAGCCACTGAGTGCCTCTATTTTCTCTTTTTCTTTTTGAGAAATTCCTCCTATTCAAGCCCCCCTGGTCCAAACAAGCACCTGGCCTCTCACACAGCCCAGCCTGGCTCTCTCCCAAGAATCCTGCAGCAGACCCTGCGCCCGGGCCAGGGGCTTCAGCCGCCCTGGTCCCCGGGCAGGTCCCAGGGACCTTATTGTCCTTAAGCACTCTTCTTACTGTCTGATCTTTCAATGTCCTCTATCTTTGGCCTCCGATCTTCATATATGCTGAAATACCATTGGCTGTTCACTCTGTTCCTCAGATCAGCTAGGCGTTTCACTGGTGCCGAGTGGAAGTCAATTTGATTTCCTTAAGACTTTGAACCCTCCTCTCCATCCCCATGGCCACTGCCTTTTCTTTTCCTTTTCTCTGATTCATTACCTCTCCCTTAGACCATTGCAATAGAATCTTGCAATGGCTTGCAGTTGGCTTCTCTGCCCATCTCTTTTCAATCTATTTTCTATGTGTTACTTCTTTCTGCTTAAAACCCTTCAGTGAATCCCCATTGCTGACAGAATGGAAACCAGCATGACCTGCTGACACCTGCTCTTCCTCCATCTTCAGCTTCATCTCCACCATAGATTTGATCTTCAACTGCTCAACTCCCATTCCCTAGCCATTCTCCAAAGGGCTCCATTGATATCCTCCAACATTTTACCTGTTGACCCTCTTGCCTTTACTGTTCACCTGACTGGCCCTCTACTCATCAACACATGGCTCGGGCACTCCCTGCCCTGGGAGGACACTCCTTGGTTGTTCATCCCTTTCTCTGTGGACTGTTTAATGTTGAATATATCTGTATTATTGTATTCATCTCACTGCATTGCAGCAGTCAGCAAACTTTTTCTGTAAAGGGCCAGAGAGTAAATATTTTTGGTTTTGAAAAAACACTGAGATCTGTGATTATAATTGAACAGCAGCCATAGATACTATTTAAAGGAATGGGTGTGTGTATGTTCCTACACAATGTTACATATAGTGTAGGCAGTGACTGGATTTATACCATGAGCTGTAGTTTGCTAACCCCTGATGTATTCAAATCAATACTTGTCCCTTTCTTTGCTAGCCTGTGTGTTTCCTAAATGAGAGTTGGTCTTGTCTATCTTTCTATTTTCACCATCTAATCTGGGCCTGACACATAGTAGCTGCTTAATGATGCTACACAGATAAATATGTGAATGAATAAATGAATTAATATCAAGTTGGGAACTGAGCATTTAATGGCATTAAAAAGAGTCTTGACTAAGTGAATCACAGTGAAAGTAGAAACATATAAAATCTGCAAAGTGGATGAACAATTTCATGTGGTGGGAGAATTTATAGGCTTTCTAAGTAAGGTCTACATTTTAAGTAAGCTCTCTGGAAAATTCACTTACTTTGTATACCCTGTTCCCTGATAAAGCCAGATAATGGAGAAATCGGCATGCTTCCTAAGGAAAGCCAGTCACCTCGTGTTTGGTCTTCAAAATACATTTTTTAAAAGAACTTATTGATGTTACATACATATTTTTGAGCCAAGGCAAAGACATAAAGAGTTGTCTTGAGTGTGGCACTTTGGTATTGAATTTTGATTTGGTGGGAGAGAGAAAAACTAAGGATATACAGTACATTTAGAAAAATTTTTTCCTTACGTAAAACAGAACAGAAAAACACAGGAGGAAAACTTGGTTTGGAAAAAGGAGCAAAAATGACCTATACTT
The DNA here is from genome assembly GCF_022682495.2 of Desmodus rotundus. Lineage (NCBI taxonomy): Eukaryota > Metazoa > Chordata > Mammalia > Chiroptera > Phyllostomidae > Desmodus > Desmodus rotundus. Next base: position 41,641,069 of record NC_071397.1, on the reverse strand, counting down.
AACCGAATTGGATTGATTTTCTTTGTTACTGAATATTTTCCTCTATTTTGTTCCATTTCAGTTTGCTTTGCACTAGCAAGTCTAACTTCTACTATAAGATTTCATATGATGAAGAAAGGAAAAGTAGGGAGCCAGTTTTGTAAAAATCCAAAAACATTGTATGATAAACCTGGCCCATAGGTAGATTTCCTATAATATTTTTAGTTCAAATGTACAGACTTTCAAAATTCTATAAAGCTGAACATAAAAAAAGTAGCCAACATTCAGCCTTTCAGTTGCACTCAACAAAGATTTGATGGGTGTCTCTTTCATGCCCTGAGTAACATGCAGTAAACTAGGGAACACAATGATGACTGAACTTCTCCAGGAGCCCACAGTCTGGGTAGGAAGTTTTTCAGTTATCAATTATTGAGTAACAAACTACCCCAGACTTGGTGACATGAAACAAATATCACTTTGCTTGCAGATTCTGTGGCTCAGTAATTCAAACAGGACACAGTGGAGTTGGTTTATCTTTGCTCCACAACATCTGGGAACTCAGCTTGGAAGGCTCCAATGGCTGGGAGGGACATGAATGGCCAGGGCTGGAATCACCTGAAGGTTTCCTTGCTCCCTTGTCTGGTACCTGGGTTGGGATAACTTGAAGTCTGAGTTTGGCCAGGGTTGTTAATGGGAACATTTACACATGGCAGATGTTCCACATAGCTTCAGTTTCTTCTAGCATGGCAGCTGGGTTGGAAATGAGCACCTGAGGGGAAATATCCAAAAAGAGAGCTTTCATCCAAAGAGAGAACTTTCCAAGAGACTAAGGTGATGCTGAAAGAGCTCTTTCAAACTAACCTTGAAGTCATGCAGTGTTACTTCTTCCACATTCTGTGGCTGTAAGAAAGTAGCTGTGGCCCCTTAAATTCAAGCAGAGAGGAATTAGACTCCACCTCTTGAAGGTGGAATAACAGAAGACATAAGTAAAGCATGAGAGATGTGTTGCAATCATTTGAAAAATCTAATCTTCCCCAGGTATATACATGTACACATGTAACTATAATACACAATATTAAATGTTTCAGTTACCTATCACTGGGAATAATCCACCACATAACTGATGGCCTTAGGACAGCAATTAGAAGTTATACACTGGGTGGTTCTATGTCACATGTGTTAAGTGGGGTCACTCATGTGACTGCATTTTACTAGAAACATAGAATGTCCAAGATGGCTTCACTCATGCCTGGGGCCTCAGATAGGGTGGCAAGGAATTGTTGGGGGCCCCTTAGTTATCCTCCTTGTTAGTCATAGTCCAAGTTTCTTATATGAGATCTGTTTCTTCTAAGGCCTACAGTGACACAGGGTTGGTTCCTTCCACTGGCCTCTGTTCAAGTTACAAGGTCAGCCAGAATCCAAGGAGTGGGAGACACACTGGAGGAATGGCCTGTACATACAAGAATGGGGGATGTTATTAGTAACCATCTTTGGAGATAATTCACCACATTAAAGGTACCATAAAAGTGCTCTAAAATTTCAGATAAAGAATCAGACAGTTTTGCCAGGTTGTCTTTGAGGGTTTCTGTGTCAGGCTGTGGGGAAGAGTGAGTTTAGATTGGGATATGGTTGGTAATGGGTTTTCTAGGGAAGATGTAACATTTGAAATCAGAGTATTCTAGGTAGACAAGATGTAGGCAAAGGAAATTGCCTGAGCAAGGACAAGGAGGCTATAAAATGCATGGGGAATAGAGACAGGTGCAGTGTAGCTACAGCACTTATATTCTCCAAATATATATGTATTTGGGGGTGGGGATGTGGTAGAATTAGGTAGAAGGAAGGCCAGGTAATCAGCCTACACTGAGGATTGTTTGTGAAGGACTTTCTGGGTTCTGCTGATGTGTTTGGACTACATTGTATTAGGAAAATAGTTGGGGTTTTTTTTTTTTTTGACTTTTTCATAGATGTTACTTTAATGGCCAACTCTTTTAACCTGCGCAGGGTCGGACTCTCGATGTGTCCCGGAGACACGGTGCTCAGAAGAGCTGCAGATGAGAGCCCAGGAAAATAGTTTTTAAAAGGTGGAATCATAAAAGATAAGTTCAAGGGACTGGATATTAGGCATAGGGAGAACAGTTGTGATGATATCGCAACAGCTCAAATGAGCTCTAATGAAGATTTGTGTCATAGACAAAATGGAGAGAAACTTCTGTGGGGCAAGATATAGAGAAAAGGCAAAACCATTTGTGCAGGGAAACTAGGCAGATAGGGCCAGTGTTATATATTATGTAATCTGGGGGCCATTGGTAAGTTTACCTACCAATGTCCTCTTCTACATATTACAATTCTGGAACTCTGCCATTACAACAATACATTGTACTAAGACTTTAGTCCCCAAAGCAGACCTTGGGGTCCATGACTATATCAGAACTATTTCTTTGAAACAGAAAACCCAAATCAGAGTACAATTGCATGGAGTTTCTGGACTGCTGCCTGTGTGCACTGACATTAAGGTAAGGTGTGTCTGATCTAACAATACTAGAGGAGTTTTGTTCCTGTATAGGTTCAAACTTCTTGCCACTGTAGAGGTGTTTACAGTAGAACGGACTACTTTGACCTGAGTTTGTCTTCTCCTAAGCAAAGTATGAATGCATTTTGTGGCATCTCAGACCACAGACTTGTCTGCACTTACCACACTATTAACTTGGGCAATCACTTATCATTAACAAGCAAGTTGTTCCAAGAGACTGAGCATAGAAGAGACAGTAGGTCGCCTCCCAGAGAAAGAGAGAGTCATGCTCAATAGTTGGGACCCAAAGTTTTGTGGGGTTTTTGTGCTTATGAAAATTTTGACATTTGAAGAGTATGATCATCCTCATTGTACATTTGTTTCTATTCCATTTGTTTCATTTTTAACATCCATAAACTGCCATGCCTTTTGTCACTGAAATTAATCTCCAACAACTACTTGATAGGAGGCATTTTTGCCATGAGAGAATGTGTTTCCAATCACTGCCATTTCTAATATTGTCAGCAGGTACAGCAAAGAGACCTAGGAGCTGAGTGCCACAGTGAATTAGATAGGTACATTCTGGGGTTGTATTTAGACAGGCACTTCAAGGATTCCAAGCCTTGCCATTAATAAAACTTGGGAGGGCTACATTCTGAGGTTAATATCTCTCAAAGTATGTCTGAATATTCTTCTTATAGTAAACTTTCTGTTTATCAGAATTCTGTTAGCTGGCACTGGCATGCAGTTGTAACACAATATTTCTCGATAACTATGGTGACTATAAGGCCCAGAAATATCTTGAAGAACCTTTAGCTGACTCATCAAGGAAAGGTTGTGTTCTAGTACTCAGTATTGAGTGTACTTTATTGTTGTCTAATTGCTAATTTACATATGGAATGTATGATAACCCTCTATTCACCAGAGCATCTCCCTCTGCAACCAGGCAAGATAACTAATAATTTATGATGAAGTCTTCTAAACTCAAATTATTGAACTTTCTTTCTTAGCCTACTTGTTTTTATTTTTTTTTGATCATGTTTTTGCTCAATCATGTGTACAACACTCTTCATGACTTAAATGGTAAAAAATTGTCCACAGTTTATCTCAAACTCAAACAGCTATTGTCTTTACATTTTCATTAATATGTATTAAAGTTGGCAACACAATTTTGCTGCTGGTGTGAGTGCGTGCTGGTGTGTGTGTGGTATTTGCATAGGCACATGCACATAATTCTTCTCAGAGAGACAGTTGTTGGCAGATAGAAAAATGGCCTGAGTAGCACATATATAATCTCATTTTTTTCCTGGGTAGTTTACAATTTGGATTTAGGCTTAAAGGATTAAGTATTTTAGCTTATGATGATTTCATATGATGCCAATTGCCCAGAACTTCTAATCTGTACCCTTAAACTATAGCAATTGCTAATTATAGAAATTACAGAGGATATTGTGAGCCCATCCTACTACAATGGGAAGGAGTATGCTGCTTATATTTTTGGAACACTACTAGAACCTTTGAAACACTTAATACTTGCTTTAAATAGTTTGTTCCTCAACAGGAATACTTGGGAAGCTGTAGTGGCTGGAGTTTCCTTTTTCTGGCATTTGCTCTAAGTTCATTTTTGCTGGTTCTGAGGGTAGGGTCCTCATGAATGAGATAAAGCCCTGATAAAAGAGACCCCAGGGAGGTCTCCAGGCCCTTTCACTAGGTGAGGACACAACAAGAAGGCACCAGCTATGAACCAGAAAGAGAACCTTCACTGAACCATGTTGGTGCCATGAACTCAGACTTCCAGTCTCCAGAACCATAAGCAATAAATTCTTATTGTTTATAAGATACCTGTCTATGGTATTTTGTTATAGCAGCCCAAACTGACTAAGACATATGCCTCTGAGACTCCTGACTTGTACAACTGAAAGGAAGTTGCCACCAACTGAGATGGAAAAACTGGGGATGATTTGGTTTCAGTGAAAAGACCAGGAGTTAGTGTTGAATATAAGTCTGAAATGTTTTTAGATGTTCTTGTACAGTGGGGACTATGATGAATCCATGTCACCTCTTGTGTCACTTAGTGATCCACTGAAAATATCCCAGTTTGGAAATAAACTCCACAAGCAAACCATGGTTTGCATCATAGATAGGTCAAAGCCAAAACTTCATTTAACCTGCTAGTTACATTTTCCTTCAGCAAAACCTTCTAACTTTACTTCCTCTTCAAAAGTCCTAATGATTGGGTCTCCTCTCCCTGTGCAGTGTCTTGTGGAGTTGCATTTGAACAATAAGGAGATCCCGAATCAGTTCTGGTGAATTAGAGTGGATCCTCTGGGGCTGGAGTCGCCAAGAAGAGAAAATAAATGCACAATAAATGCACAATGTGTTTCTGCTCTCTCAACTGCTCACTGTTGAAACTCCAATTTAGTATTTCTCTCCTACACTTCCCTGTGTCCAGACATTCTGTTGTCTCCCAGTTTTCCCTCCATAAACAAATGCCTCAAACCAGTGAGTGCTGGGTTAGTTCGGACCAACGCATGGTGGTTATGCCCCACTGCCCTCCCTGGGTGATGCAGTAGCTGGCATTTGATGGAAAACTCCTTCTGGTCTATAGAGTCCCCTTTAGTAACCCAAATTCACTGAACAAATTGTAAAATAATGGGCTTAACCATGGAGGATTAAATTTTGGTTAAAAAATTGTACTTATGCTTTTAGTAATTTTCTTCAAGAAATATTTTTCTGGTACTATGCAAATTTCTTTTGCCAATTTCCCTTACTTTCAGTCCAGGTTAAAACTGTACTTTAACTTGTAATTTTCTGGGTCCAAGCCTTCTCAATATAAGTTTTGAGACCAGTAGTCTTTAGCTCAATATGTTCTCTTGTCGTTATGCAGGGCCACCATCACCAATGTCCTCCTTCAAACCAGATCTCAGGCATGAGGAAGTCTCAGGGCTATAAATTGTTTCAGTTGTTCTTCACTTTCATCCAAATATTTTAATTTTAGAATTTATTTAACAGAAGACAATGATATAAAAGGTATGGAGTATTGCCCTGGCTGCTGTAGCTCAGTGGATTGAGGGTGGGCCTGTGAACCAAAGCGTCGCCAGTTTGATTCCCAGTCAGGGTACCTGCCTGGGTTGCAGGCCATATCCCCAGCAGGGGGTGCACTAGAGGCCACCAAACATTGATGTTTCACTCCCCTTCTTCTTCCCTCCCTTCCTCTGTCTCTAAAAATAAATTAATAAAATCTTTAAAAAAAATTATGTGCCCTGGCTGGTGTAGCTCAGTGGATTGAGCGCGGGCCATGAACTAAAGGGTCGCTGGTTCCATTCCCAGCCAGAACACATGCCTGGGTTGTGGGCCAGGTCCCCAGTGGGGGCACATGAGAGGCAACCACACATTGATGTTTCTCTCCTTCTCTTTCTCCCTCCCTTCCTCTCTCTCTAAAAATAAATAAATAAATCTTTAAAAATATTATGGAGTATTAATGACTCAGAGAATATTTATGATGCAACTGTTACTCATTTGGGGGATACACAGTCAATAATATGGATAATATGGGCCCCCTAAAACTTCCTGTTCTTGCATAGTCTTCATTCTAATGGTAGAAGATATAAAATTAATGAAATATGTAAGTAAAATACATATTCCATCTGTTGGTGGTGAGAACTATAAAAAATAATGTAGTAAAAATGTATGGAGAATGTTGGGGGGCAGAAGAAGTGTTGCAATTTTAAAAAGAAGGTTGTGGGAAATTTTAAAAATATACTTAAACAAAGATCTTAAGGAGGTATAAGAGACCACATAGATATGAGGCCAAATGTTTCAGGCATGAGAACGGTAAGTGCAAAGGCCCTGAGGCAGGAGAAAGCCTGGCATGTTAAAGAAAAGAAAACAAACCAGGTGGCTTAGAGTGAAGAAAACAAAGATGAGAATAGTGGGAGGTGAGTCCAGAGAGACAATGGGGACCTTTTAGGCTGGCATGCTAACTTGGGCTTTTGCTAATAGTGGGGTGGAAGGCATTGAAGGGTTTTGAGCAAAAAATGACACAATCTGACATCTGTCAGACAACATCACTGACTGCTGTGTTGTGAATGGCCTTGAGAGGGTAAGAGATGAAGTGGGGTAAGCAATAAAGAATCTTTTGTAATATTCTAGATAAGAGATTATCAGGGAGGCAGCAGAATCTGTCTGGTGGGCAGATTCTGGATATGTTTTGAAAGCAGTCAGCAGAATTTACTAATGGGTTAGATGTGGGGTTTGAGAAAAGGGAATTAAGGGTGACCCTATGGTTTGAGAGAAAAGATCAGGAGTTCAATTTGGGGCATGAAAGTTTTCAGATACCTATTAGTTATCCCCATGGAGAAGCTGACTAGGCAGTTTAGAGTTGAGAAGAAGAGGCTGGAGTTGGTGACATAAATTTGGGAGTTGTCTGTGCAGATGTCTATGTAGAAACTGTGAAACTGGATGAAATGACGGGGTGTGGGTGTGGTCAGAGAAAAGAAGGCGCTGAGGGGACAAGTTCTGGCAAGTTCTGGGGTTTCTATCACTAGGAGATGAACTCGTTTTGCTCACAACACTTCTGACAACAAATATGTAGGGCTTTCCCACACCAGCAACCAGTTCTCGTACTCTCCAGACACCAGCGGGTGTCCTACAACTCAACTCAATTCTGACACTAACCACTTGTAGTTAGCATCAGACTCCATGGGTTTAAAGGCTCAGTCCCACAAGGCTGCCCCTCACTTCAGAGGCCAGTCATAAGCATTGAGTCTGCAGGTTACCCACATTTCTGTCTTACTTGACTAAATACCGGGAGTTCTCACAACTCTTGCCTCTCAGGTTCAGTCATTTGCTAGAAAGGCTCGCAGAACTCTGGAAATACTCTCCTTATGTTTTCCAGCTTATTACAAAGGACACATTTCAGGAACAGTCAAGTGAAAGAGATGCAAGGTATTGGGTAAGGGGGATAGAACTTCCATGCCCCTTCTAAGCAAGTCACCACCCTCCCGGATATGTTTACCAAGGAAGCTCTCCAAAATCCATCATTTAGGTGTTTTAATGGAGGTTTCCTCATATAGACGTGATTGATGAAATCATTGGCCATTGGTGGTTAAGTCAGTCTCCTCCAGCCCTTCTTCCCTCCCTCGAGGTCAGGGCATGGGGCTGACAGTTTGAAGCCTCTAATCATGCCTTGGTCTTTCTGGATAACAGCCTTATCATGAATCTACCCAGTGGCTCCCAGATACCAGTCATCTCATGGATCATACACTCCTATGGAGATTCAGGTGTTTTAGGACCTGTGCACCAGGAACCAGAGACAAAGACCAAATCTCTGTTTCCATTTGTACCATAGGAGGTGATAGAGGTAAAGAGGATGGGATAAGGAGACTGATATGGAGTAGCCAGCACAATAGGAGGAGCAGAGTGTTGAGGTAAGAATCTTTTATTATAAAGCATTCCTGCTCCACTGTGTCCACTCATGGCTGTTAATGCTGATCTGGTTTTATAGTTTAGATGATTGGGGCTATTATCTCAATTAGAGCCCTGAGAAAGATTCCATTCTACTTGTATTACATGAAGGTTCTTCAGTTATATGAGAAGTTTTCACTTCATTGAAGGTACATTGAAGAGCTGAGAGAACACGATAAAATCACTGACCACAAACTGGCAGCCTAAGGGCTGGAGCCAAGCAAACAGTCTATCATTGAAAAAACTGTTGATTGTGAACAAAAAGTCAGAGTGCCTGTGAACCATGGGGGGGATGACCTGGTGGGCTGCTGAGAGCCAGGTAACTGAATGGCGTGGTTTTCTGTCTTTGTATAGGAATATCATTCACATGCTTAAATGTAGTTTCCAAATCATTGATTACAATGTGGAGATCTGCACAGAACAGGATGGATTACAATGGAACATTTGAACTCCCTTCATTTTCCCTGGAGCCAGATCAACACCTGGTCACTCCCACCCATGCCTCCCCAAGTCAAGCAGCAGACACCAATGGCTGGACAGGCATATTTCTAAAGGTCTGTCTTGTTCCCTGCCGGGTCCCCAGTGTTTAGTGCAATGTGAGGTACATCGTGGCCACTCACTGCACTCTTGGTGAATGAATGAATGTTGAATGAACTCCTCAGTCTCATAGACTTGCAGGAAAAAGTTCATCAACTCTATATGACAGGTGAAGACTACTCTCACATTTATGCATCTATTGGGCTAGAAATCATGCCCCTAATAAATTTGTTTAGCAGCTCTTGGGAAAGCCATTTCAGGTGATAGAAGGAGCACAGGGCTGGGAGTCTGGATCCCTGGATTCTAGTGCTAGCTCAACCATCTCAAGATGTGTGACTTAGAAGTTATATGTGGTACATAGACTCTGGAAATTTCAGTTTCCTCCAAGGAAAAATTAGAGAACAGTATCAATTAATATTTCATAGATTGTCTATTTTTTTCTATTCTTTGTGGAGGAAATGGGCCTCACTGGAATTCAAAGGCAAGTTTCCTTCTGATAATAAATATCCTATTTGGTCCAGTTCCTATCATCTTAGTAAAACTAAAATAAATCATTTTGGATTTGAAATTTTTTTAAAGATGTGTAATGAGTAAGAATTCTCCATGTAATTTATCTTTAATGTGTTGACTTTCTTTTGTGTTACATATGAAATCTAACACTTTTCAAGTGATTACTGCTCCGCGAAGCATCCTCTCATCCTCCTGACCAGCAGTGACCTTCCCCCGGGGGTTCAAGTAATCATCTGTTCCTTTCTGATGGGACAAATGGTCTATCTCACAGCTGTTTCCACCCTTGTCTTACTTCCATTACAGATTCTTAGGTATCAAGAACCTGGGTCATTGGGAAATCTCCTGAAGGTGTCTCCAGCACAGTTTTAATATTTGTTGAATTCAATTTTATGAGCAAATTATTCATAGGATGCATTTACATTGTAAATTATACAACACAATATGGCAAATGTACATAATATAAAAATTTTAAGTTCCTATTGAAAGTAAACTGCATTTAAAAATAAATAAAGGGAAAAGTTTTAAGTTTTTTACTGGAAAAGCAAATTATAATTTATTTCCCAGTTTTATTTAAAATTGAGATTACTTAAGTGAAGCAATCAATTAAATGTGACCCTCTTTTTATACAGTTCAGTGAAGGAAATAGTTCAATGAAGAGGAACCAAGAAAGTGAATGGATATTTAATTCCAACTATAAGCAAGTAAGCAGAATTATTTATAATGAAGAAAACTGGAAGCAATTTAGTTGTTCAATAGGTTAAATAAATTAATGTACTTCTATAAAATGTGATACTATGTAACCATTAACAATGTTGCAAAAGTATTTTTATTCCTGTAGAAAGATGATTGATATTTTATCTACATATAACAAAGATACATGTATTATTTTACAGATCTGTAAAAAATATGTGTCCAAACACATTCACATACATACATATTTCAAATGTTATCAATGGGGATTATGGTAATTTTCTTTCTCTTTTTTATTTTGTATTCTACAATTTTTTCATAATTAACAATGTATTTTGCACATAGAATATATGCACCAAAGCTATGGGAAAGAGGATTATGTCCTTTTAATAATGTATGAATGAAACTCATAAATACAGTCCACATGATTTTATTTTACTCCCAAACATCTTATTTTTTTTTCTTAAGTTCTACAATGAAACACTTGAGTATACAGTTCTGGGAAGATACAGAAATGAAGTTCAGTGATGCAGACCACAGATTTGAAAGCTGATCCATTCAGACATTATCTGCCTAAATGACCATTGGCAAATTATTTGGTTTCTTGTGCCTGGAATCACATCTATAAAATGTCAAGAATATGGACTTGTCCTGAATAGGTAAATTTTGAGAAAGGGACTTTGGAAAACTTGATTTACAAGTACAGCTTCCTATGAGCTACCCAACCTTAGTACAGTGTGTGGAATAGTGCAAACTATAAGACTTTCTCATCTAACTAGCCACGCTGAAGTACTGTGGTTGACATAACTGTATCTGTTGTCCAAGCTGGATGTGGAAAAACCATCTGCTAGACTGGAAATGGATGAATGCACATGTTCTCTATTGCTCCCTCATGATGGGCTATGATATGAATGAATTCTCCTGGAAGAAAAGGAGGACCACTGCATCTGCAGGACATCAGCAAAGATGGCCAGTTTCTCATTCACAGGTCGAGACTTTGGGCAAAGGAAGACTGAGTGGTGGGCCTTGTGCTTGGGGCACACCTTTTAAACACCTGTTGGTAGAATTCCCTCTGTTCTTGTCTCCTCAGTCACAAGTTTTTCCCCCACCATGTGAGAAGGTGGCAGAGAGTCATATTTCCAGAAAGCTGAGTGTGGTGCTAGAAAAGTCTCTCTTCCTTATCCTCATATGCAACAGGTCCATCAGCCCTGTTGTTGAGATTTCCATGAATTTTTTACCCTCCCATTTCTACTATCTTACTATTTCTCATCATAACTAACTTCTAAGTCCTATCTTCTAAGTTCTATCTTCAGCAAGTCTTTCTCTTCTGATCCATTTCTCTGAGCCTGCATGAAGTTCCCCAAATGCATGATCTGTGTTCTTGTTCTCTTGTCAAACCTTCTCTTGCAGGGTCATTCAGGGTTAGTCTTTGTGTGCACACCACCTTGTGTTTATCTCATATCATACTCTATGAGTAGTGCTGACTTGCTGGTCTTCTCCACTGCAGTTAGAGCTCCTACAGGCAAGAACAGATTCCTTCTCCTCTTAATCCTCATCCATGGGTACATTTGCCCCACCTATGAATGCCATCTGCCATTTTGCTGAGCAGATATGAGCTCCCAGGACAGACATAGATAGATGAGTATAAATCCCATAGTCCCTACTTGGAGAATGATCATAATAATTTTTACAGTTTCTATTTTTATGCAAAGTCCCACTCTATAAAATTGAAAGGTTTGAGAAAGTGTGAAGAAATTTTATCCTAGAGAACATACTGAGTTGCAAAGAACTCAGTATTAAACAACTAGCTAATATCCTAATTATCTGGGGATTTTAAGGGAAGAAAGGATTCTAGTGAGTGTGCATGTGTGTATGTGTGCTTAAAAGTGGATACTATATTTTGTCTTTGTACACATGTGCTGTCCTACTTCTTTTCTTTAAAAAAAAGGGATAAGCCAAATGTTCCTCATTTGGGCCCCTTTTAAAATCAAACCTCTAAATCTTATATAATCTAGCTCTGGGTCAATTTCTTTTGGTTCAAGTTCTTCACACCTGGGAGGGTTTTCATGACAAGGTCTTGCTGTAGGCCTTAGAGAGAGAGGCTGGAAGAGGTTTAATGGAACATGTGGGTTTAGTCACATTAACATCAGCACCCTTGGGTTCCCTGGTGGCTTCAAAGCCAGCTGTTTCTGAGCTCTGTTGATTGAACCCTGGGTAACAAGCTCCAGCAGTTGTATTAAAACTTGATAATGTACTGCCTCTGCTTTACTCTTTATTTACAGGAATCTCTAGGGGTAGGACATGAACTTTTCTTTACCTAACAACATGAAAACATACTAGTTGGCCCTCACCAATTCCCTCTCCTATCCTGCTCACTCAAGACCCATGGCCTTTCCATTGCTGCCTCTTCTGGGAGTCAGGCTGTGTGGTTCCACAGGGCAATGCTGTTCTCAACCCAGTGGCGATCAGGTCATTTGGCATTTTCTTTCTGCCTCCTTAAAATTGGCTGCTCCTGTGAGACAGTGAATTGCAGGTGGCTGTTAGAGGGTGGTCAATTATTCTAATTTTCTTTAGGGGGCCAGTTTTTGTTTTTTTGTTTTTTTTTTGCATTGGTATCTAATTTTAGAGTACAAAACAAGCCAAACTTAGTTTATGCTCAACTCATGTCAGATATCCAGTAGAGTATTGTGAAGCGAGTTTATCAACTCAATAAAAACATTTGAGTGCCTACTATGTGCATGGCCCTTTACTTGTATAAAAGGCACTTTCCCTTAAAGATAATGAGGGAAGAAAGATAAAAATTCACAAAGTGATTCAGAGAACAACCTGGTATTACATAGTTTATTATTATCTGTACCAGGAGTACTCAAACTGCAGTGGGCATGAGAATCACCAGAGGGCTTATTAAGTCAGATTGATGATTTAATAGGTCTGAACAAAGACCCAGATACAGGAGACAGTTCTGCATGGCGTGGGCTCAGCTCCCACTAAGAAAGGCCAGTGGGGAGCACACACAGGACCCACATCCATGGATAGGTTCTCCTGTGGGGAATCAGGCCCTCATTGTACCTAGGCTGCTTTGAGACTTGCTTTTTGCTAAAATTCCCTCACTCTGAATTGAGTCAGCAAACGTTTATTGCATATCTTTAAAGTAACTTCCTAAAATCTATGCTAAACCTTCCAAGGATGAGTGTAACCAGCTTAACCACTTTTCCCTTCACTTTGCAAATATCCTTCCTCTTTTATGTAATTAGCAACACCCTCTCCTTTGTTTTCTGTAACCACCTAAAGTGAACCTGTGCATAGTAAATGAGGATCATCTTCAATGTAATGTGCCCAGAAAAGCAATAAAAGCCTGTCAAGGCAAGGGTTGAGGAGCTCTCCTCTTGAGAGAGTGGCTGCGCCATCCCTTTTTCTCCACAGGACTCGGTAGTCCATGTGAATTTGTCCATTGCAGCCACAACACATGGATTCCGCAGGCCAGGATCCATGTCACCCAGATCCTCTTTTCTCTATGTACCATAGGAGGTTAGAGAAGGGAAGAATAAGCACAATCTCTAATAGTGAAAGCTGAGGTAATTGTGTGATTCTTCTGGTTTCTTTGCCTCAGTGTTGATTGAACTTCTCTATGTGAGGCCTACTGGGTGTTTCAGTAGATGGAGGAGATGATGCTCCAACTTGTTTTGGTAGAGGTTTGGGATATTTGGATAGGTCATAATCAGGAAAGGGAGGTGGTGTAGACCAGGGAAAACCAGTGAACAAAATCACTGTACCTAATGATCAGGTCATATGTTAGAGGTCATTGAGTAGACTCTGACTGGAGTAGGGGGTATGTCCTCTTATTGCAATGGTAGTATTTATTGGAATGCATAAGGATTCTAGACAAAGGACATACCGACTGGTACAAAATAAGAACCGGGAGGTTCTTGGCTCATGGCCTCCCCATATTCAGTTTTCTTTTTGTCTACTACATACTGAGACAGATACAATTTCAAATGTTCTCTGAATGTCCTGTTCACCCTGGTGGAGAAGCTGCACTCCATCCAGTCACAAGTATAAGCCTCATTTCTCTCCCTTCTTCTTGCCAACCATATGACCACTGTATTGACAAATGTCAGTAGTAAAGTCAGAATGATAGAGAGTCTGACAGAGATGCCATCCAAAGAAATCAAATCAAGTTGACCTCTAACTTAAATATCTTTCAAAAGATATAGAAGAAATTTAGTGTGGGCCTGGGTATAAGCCTACAGACCCAAAAATCTTACCTCAGGGATGGTGCACAGTTGTGGATGACAAACTCTATGCAATTAAGGTTCACATTAGACTAGTAGAAGCTCAGTTTAGTCCCAACCCCAGCCTTCTACACAAAGAGAAGTTCTGCATGAAGGCCAGTCCAGATGTGTATCAGGGACCACCTCACCTGAGCCAGGTACATCCCACCAATCCAGGCTATAGCATGATCACAGAGGTTGTACAGGCTATAGCCTGATCACAGAGGGTGGTGCAGTATAGCACACAGGCCTTATCACCATCCTCATTTACCACCCCACCTCCCAGATCATCACAGCCTTGTTCACAACCTTCCCTGAAGTCAGAGCTGCAAACCTAAAACTATTATTGACATCATACCCAAAGGCCCTCAGACCAACTCTAGGCCTTTCCTGTACTTTCTTTTTTCTTTTCTTAATCCAACAAAAATCTACTAAACCCCTATGAAGTGCAGGCACTCAGTTTAGTGAAGATCAAGATAAATAAAAGTTTTTTTACAATCTAGTAGGAAGACAAATGTGTGGACAAGTAAGAGCAGCAAAAAGAGCACAAAGTTCAGAGGAGGTCCAGAGAAGGGCAAATTTATCCCATTTGGGGTTTTTCCAGAATGTAGCAGTATCCCAGAGGAGGCAATTCTGAGCTGGGTTTTGCAAAATACAGAGATTTTGCATGTCAGGCCCAGAGGTTGGACACAGTTATTCCAGGCCTAGGGATGTTATGTGGAAGAGCACCAGGCACAGGACAGTGAGAAACAATCAGCTGTGTTGTTAAATCCAAGTGTGAGTATAAGGTCAGGAGGGGGCAGTGAGTGACCTGTAGATGGGGTTAGGAGTGGGCCAAAGACACCTTCACACTCTTATCACTTACTCTCCACAAGAAAGCAGGAGTTGTCCTGGTACAACAGGTAAAATGGAAGTCAGATTGTCTCCCTCTGCCAAGACCCCCTCACTTAGGGTACAAGGTCAAGTCTATAAGGCCTTATGAAGCCCTTTGTAATCTGCCCCATTTCTTCTCTGACCTATTCTCTCCTCTCTTCTTTCCTCTCATTTAACATTGAGGCTCCCTCACCACACTTGTAGTTCTCTTTGTAGTACTTATTATAATTACTCAATGACTTTTATTTTGTTTACTGTTTACCTCTACAACTGAAATAAATACTTCATTAGAACAAGCTTTTGAATGCTTTGTTCACTGTTATAGCCCCAGCTTCTACAATAGTGTCTGACAGACAGTAAACACTTAGTATGTATTCATTGCATGAATAAACACACATCTTAGATGCCAAATAAAAGAGATTATTGGATATTGTCCTGAAAACATTGGAAAGCCATCAGAGGGCTTTAAGCAAGGGAGGAGCAAGAGGGATTGCATGTTTATAGACCATTCCGAAGGCTGTGTGGCTCCTCATGATTGAAGTGGGGGATGGGGTGGAGGGCAAGCCAGGGGTGGGGAAAATAGGTGATTGCAACTACCTTGGATTTAAATAAAGAAAGAGAGCCTGAAGCATAGTAGTGACCACGGAATAGAAAAAACAAGTGATGGGTTTAAAAGATATGCCAGAAATACAATTGGAATTATTAGAAAGTTAATACACAGGTTGAGGTAGCAGAAGAAAAGAGTCCAAGGTAACTTCCAGGGCCTCTAATCGGTATGGGAAACACAGGAGCAGCAGGAGCAGAGTGGCAGTGGCAGTGGCAGGAGGTGATCAAATGTACTTATCCAAGGGTGCTGTGTGAGTGAGGAAATAGCTGTCATTGTGGATGCTGCATGGTGATGCTCCCGTGAGCAGTGTGTCAGAGTGTACTAGGAATTAAGTTTCTCAACTGAAAGTTTTAATGAATCAGGTGATTAAACTGAATGTTTTTTCTTTCATACTTTCATCAGAGTCATAATCGTTCACTACTTCAGGCGCTTTGGTTTCAGAGGTGTAAGTGAAAAGGGGCCACACACTAACCTGACAAGCTCATGGGAGGCCTGTGTGGTGGCCTTACCAACTCAGAGACTGAAAGTAACCACACCGGATGGTCTGACATTAAAACTTTCTAACTAAAAGCTATTCATAGCGGGTAGTTATGTCCTAGGTTGTTACTTTCTCTGACAAAGGTCAATCTTTGCCTTACCTGAGCCTGCCTATTATCTTTTTGCATCTACCATAAGTATCTTTGCAATGTCAAGGTAGTTTCCTCTCTTTTTTTTTTTTCTGGACCCCTCAGGGTACCATTTGCCACAGCAGACTACAAATCCCCTCATTGTTGTTGTTATCATGTTAATCATTGACTGTTAACTATCTCTGTCCACAAATATAAAAGAAGTTTGTGTCTATTCACTTTATTTTTTATCCAATCCCAGCAATTTCCCTGCTTTGCTTTCTCCCTAATCTATCACCAATGAATATCATGTAACCCCCTTACCAACTCTCCTTTGATTCTGATGTGTGAAATAAATGGTAAAACTGCTATTTTCTGGAGTATTTTCTCAATCCATTGAGATTTTGCTTCCTGGCAACTGTCATCAGTTTGGCTCAAATATACTCATAAAAATTCTCTACAGATTTGAATATTTCTTATGTTGACAGAGGTAAATGAGATATCCTCTGTGCCTAGCAGAACTTGGTCTAGAGACAGGTGTGTGAATGATAAGAACAATAAATATACCCACCAAATATTATTGTAGAGGCATCAAGAAAGAGGCATGGGGGCAGAAAGGACCCTAATAAATGTTCAGTGAATAGTGTCTGACTGAATAACTTACTCTTCAGGGGTTAGAGAGAAAGTAAGGGTCTCCCAAAGTGGAAAAATTTGTGATAAGGTGGGGCTGGGATGGGGCAGGGAGATGGGCAGAGAATGGGATTCCAGACAGGTAAAAGGACACAAGCAAAAGAAAATAATTTGATAGAACTGAGTATCAGACCAAGGAAAGTGGAGAGAAAAGTGGCTGAAGATTTCAGGTCTAGATTGACTTGAATGGCAATGCTAGGGATGTAAGTTTTTTTCCTGGGGCCATGTGCAATGGACTTTTTCAGAGAAGGGGTATAATATGCTACTACTAGTGTTTTAAAGTCAATTTCAATAATATTGCAAAAGATGGTTACAGGGAAATGGGACTCACGGTATAGGATGCAGAGTGCAGGGGGGTGGTGATCACAGCAGTCCAGATTGGAGAAGACAGGTGCTGGAATAGGTACTATAATGTCAAGGAGGGCATGGAAATGAGAAATAGTTCATTGGTGGAACTGATCAGACTTAAGACTGATTTAGGCTTATTAGGGGGAAAGAGAAGGCCAAGGTGAGTCTAAGTTTCTTGTTTAAGAGGCTAGGTCAATGGTCATATTTTTAACCAAGAGGATGAGCAGATTCAGAAGAGGAGGGGAGCCAATGAGTTGGACATGCTGTGTTTGGGATCCTTGCACTTGGGACCAGAGTGCACTGGTGAGTATTTTGAATTTGATTCCTCTTTCTCAGCAGGTCATTGAGGAGGTTAGGCTGGCATTTGTGGCTTTAGCAGGTCTGGAGCTGGTGGCAAGAGAGCCTTTTATCCATAAAAATGAGTGTGAAACCAAGGGCAAGTGACATTGGTAGTCAAGGGTCAGGGATCAAGATGAGGTCATATGAGAACAGTGGCCCCAAGTGGATCATCCAAATGATGGTAGTTCTGGGCTGGTAGCAAGAGGAAGAGATCATAGCCAGGCACGGAAAATACAAGTGAGGCAGAGTGAAGAAGTGTGGGTGGGCCTAGCAGGACAGACACTATCCAGTGCTGAGCTCTGGCTTCTCTTCAAGGCAGGAGGGCTAGACCTACAGAGTCCCCAGTAGATTGGACAGTTTGAGCAGCTTTTAGCAGAGCCATGTCTTCTTTCACTAGAAGATCAAACCTGCATGTGCTTATTTCTTTTACAAAGTTTGCTTACCACTGTGTCCTTGTGCAAGTCATACTGAAGTCTGGACAATTTCATGCCAAAGATGAACTTTTAACTCCTTTCTGAACATGGAGAGGTACAGAAAAGGAAACTGCCGAGAGGTGAGGTCAATGTCAAATGCAGGGAATGACTTTCTTCAATTGGCAAATTTTTTTGACCTTTCAGGATCTGGGTGATAGGAGTGGCAGAGCTATTGGCTTTCCCTTCTTTCCACTGATTCTCACCCAACCACACCTGGATTTACTCAATAAGTATTTAAGGGCTAGACATGAGTTTAGGACTAGGGATACAGGGATTGGAAAGACTGAGGTAGTCCTTCTCTCAAGGAGCTGGCTGAGAAGACGGGTGATGGCTGAGTGCCATGAAGGAGAAGTGTAGGGGACACAAGGTTTCAATATAGCCAACGGCTCCAGGATGCCTTCCTGAAGGAGGCATTTATAAACCAAGGCTTGCACGACCAGGACACACTAGCAAGGCAAGAAGAGGTGGGGCAGGAGAGACAGTGAAGGGGGTTGTTGCTTTAGTGCAGAAGGTCTGAAGGGAGAAAAAGAGAGAGGATATTAGAAGAACCAGATATAGTCCCTCATGCCTGGAGTAGACAGAGAGGAGGAGAGCAGTGCAAGTAAGGCTGCAGAGGTAGGCATGGACTATGTGGGCCCTTGTAAATTGTATGATGATTTAATTTTTATCCAGTGGGCATATGTAGTGGCCAGTGGTCTGAAAGGAAGTAATATGAGCTGATGTGTTTTTCCATGTGGGCTGTGATTGTGGGTTGCATCATCTCAGGTATGTGACATCTCACAGTGGGTCCCAGGAGCAATGTTTCTTTCTTAGAGGCAGGGTTATCACAAATATGAGGGGAGAAATTTCAGCTGGAAAGGTTAAAGGCTCTTCTCTAATCTTTTTTTTTTTTTGGTTATGTACAGAATCATTTTAGTAATTCCTGTGCATCTTAGTGTAAATCTAATCAAGAACCCCAGCTCAAAGTTTGTCAAGACCACATTCATAGAATTGGAAACATCTTTCCCAAAAAATATGAACAAGAATTACATTGGACTGCTTTTATGAAAGTGGGGTGAGGTCTGGTGCTATTGTGTCCGGGTGCAGTATGTCACCTGTGCATACGGTAAGTTTCTGGACTGTGAGAATTCCACATATCTGGAAGCCTTTCCTCCCTCGGTCACCCTCAGCAGCCATATGCTTGCAGTTCAGCAGCATAGCTTGTTATTCACACATCAAAGAGGAAAGGTAGGACCTGGGGGGATGGCTTTAGACAATGGTAATATTTAATAAAACCAAATACACTAACTAAACCTGTGGAGACAAATACAGGTCTTCTGGTAATACTGTCTCTCAGAACAACAGACCATTGTTTCAAATTTTTGACATTGAAGTTATACAAAAAGTATTACATATCCTTTTATTAAGAGTTAAGATTAAATTGAATTTGAAATATCTTGAAAGGAACTTGGTATGTCTGTTCAGTGATATACAATTCTTTGGGGTAGTGATGTCTTCATTTTGGTGTGTTTTTCCATTTTATCTTTTTCTTTTCATAATCAATGCTTACTGAAATATATTGTAATTCCGTAATTAGATGTTTTTATGTTCTCAGTGGGTAGAAGCTAGCACTGCCAGCTCTACAAATCATAAAAGGATGCTCCCTTTAGGTGAATAAAGTAAAAAATGATGCCCCTTTCAGGTGACAAAATTACAAGAAGACTCTTTCCTCTAGGGCCAAAGAAAAAGACTCAACAAAACACGGGCTGAATTTCAGCCCCTCTGTGTCCCACTAGTCCCCTCAGTGGGTGTTTTTGTGCAGTGCCTACACTGCACAGCCAGGCATAGTGGCCCTTTGCTGTTTCGTTGTCTTCATCTTCAGGGTCCTCGCAGTTCATTTACCTCAAGAAAGAGTCATTAAACAAGGCACTATGTTAGCAACTTTGAGGGATGTATAGATAGGTGGATTTCAGTCCCCACTCTAAAGAAGGTTACAGTCCAGTACTGAGGGTAAGACAAGCACATACATAAACAAATGTATTCATTCTGTCTATCTCTCACTCCCTGTCTCTTCATCTAGATATATGGATGTCTATATACCTAGATTATAGATATAGATATAGATTATATAGATATAGATATAGATAGATATGTGTGTGTGTATATATATATATATACATATATATACCATGGCTCATCTTAAAGAATGTATGTGAAACTGCTCACAAGAAGAACCTCCACATTAAAATGATGCTAATTTGTTTTTTTTTATTTTTTAATTGTTTTATTTTTATTCAAGTACAGTTATCTGCATTTACCCCCCACTACTCCCCCCACCCCAGCCATCTTCACCTCCCTTCCCTGCTTCCAGCCCCCCTTGATTTTGTCCATGTGTCCTTTTAGATGTTCCTGAAGATCCTTCCCCCCTCCCCCCATTATCCCCTCCCACCTTACCTCTGGTTGCTGTCAGATTGTTCTTAATTTCAATGTCTCTGGTTGTATTTTGCTCATTTATTTGTTTTGTTGATTAGGTTCCAGTTAAAGGTGAGATCATATGGTATTTGTCCCTCACCGCCTGGCTTATTTCATGTAGCATAATGCTCTCCAGTTCCATCCATGCTGTTGCAAAGGGTAAGAGCTCCTTTCTTTCTGCTGCATAGTATTACATTGTATAAATATACCATAGTTTTTTGATCCATTTATTTACTGATGGGCACTTAGGTTGCTTCCAGAGCTTGGCTATTGTAAATTGTACTGCTTGGACAAGGGTTTGATCTCCAAAATATATAAAGAACTCACATGACTCCACTCCAGGAAGGCAAACAACCAATAAAAAATGGGCAAAAAACTTGAACAGACACTTTTCCAAGGAGGACCTACAGAAAGCCCAGAGACATATAAAAAGATGCTCAGTTTCACTAGTCATCAGAGAGATGCAAATTAAAACCACCATGAGACACCAGTTCACAATGGTGAGAATGGCCATCATAAACAAATCAACAAACAACAAGTGTTGGAGAGGATGCGAAGAAAAGGGAACCTTAGCACATTGTTGGTGGGAATGTAGGCTGGTGTAGCCACTGTGGAAAACAGCATGGAATTTCCTCAGAAAACTAAAAATGGAAGTGTCTTTTGATTCAGCAGTTCCACTGCTGGGATTATATCCTAAGAATCCTGAAACACCAATCCAAAAGAATCTATGCACCCCAATTGTTCATAAAATGATGCTAATTTCAAAGTAGAAAATTTTGAATTAAAAAATCATGACATATGAGGAGGGGAAAAACATGGATAGTGACTACACAAGTCAACCTAGAGCTTCAAATTCTGAGTTTCCTGGTCCAAAGCAAAAAGTTATGGTCAAATACTTAATTCTCAGTATCCAAAATAAGGTCTGCGCTGAATTGATTAGGATGGGGCAGGCCGCTCCAGCTCCAAATCTCAGAGGCTTTCCTCACCACAAATACTTATTGCTCATCCCACAAATAGGCTGCAGGTAGACCAGCTCTCCGGGAAAATGCACCAGAGTGACTCAAGGGTCCAGGACATCTCCATTTGTGGATTACCATTTCAACCCAACATGGCCTTTGTGATGGCTGTGGGAGGAAGAGAGAAGGGGGAGTAGAAAACATGTCACTTCAGCTCATTGGCCAGGACTGGTCATATGACTGACTGTGCACAACTATAAGGGACCAAGAAACATACTATTTTGTCCTGTTACCACCCCTGCCACACACATAGGCTATGCCAACCTTTCCCTAAAGCTGAATTCTTGAAGAACTCTCTTGCATGGGACTTTATACAAGACAGAATAACAGAGGAATAAACATTTTGTTACATGGATTCCAAGAGAGAGTTCTTTGTTCATTTATTTAGGGTGATCAGGGAAGATTTCATTGGCAGCTGGATGCAAAGTGGGTTTTAAAGAATGAAGAAAACTTTGAAAGATGAAGGAGGCATTGCCTGCAAAGGGAATGGCAGAAGGTACTCACTCTGTTCTGGGAACATCGAATAGTCAAGTTTACCTGGTGCCTTAAGGGGAGTTGTGGGATATGAGGTGGGAATCGGGCACGGTGGCCATACTGCAGAGAGTCTCTGGGGGTTTGTGTTTAGTTCAGTAAGTACTTGGGGGCACGAATTCCCTGCTGCTATCATTTTAAAGACTTCTACTTACTGGAGCTGCTGAGAGGGCATTCCAAAAATCTTTAATCATGTTTCAAGGGATTACAAAAACAAAGAAATCATGCGGTCCTTTTTTCTACCTCCTTCAGACACATACCTTAGCAGCAAGGGATGTATCCTCAAATATTTCCTCAGGAAAAATTAATGAAGTGAATTAAAACAGACCTTCTTTCAACCTGTTCCAAATGAATTCATTTCATAGCTGTTATCATGGCTTGCTTGCCATTTGGGAAATTTATTTAAGTTATTAAAAAATTCCCTAAAATTCTCAGCTGAAAAATTGGCTTCTGTTTTTTCTACAAAGCTAACTCACCTGATTTGTCAGAACAGCTTGAAAATGAAGTGCTAACTGGTGGGTTTTATTGAAAGGAAACCAAGTGGAACAACATATGTATTTTCTTAGGAAACTCAAAAAGCTCACAGTCATGTGGCATTCCTTGGGGTGAATTCTTTGTTATGAATTACAACCTGCTTACTGATGAGTTGTTAATAAAAAGTAGGCCTGCCGGGCCATTATTTTTTTTCCACACAGTACACAGAGTTTAGTTTTCTTTCTTTTTTTTTTTTTTTTAAAGTTTTCATTAATGCACTGAGCGTGAATAAATCTGTTTCTAATTTGTAATTGTTTTCCCTTCATCTGGAATAATTTATTGCCAAATCTAACACTTGTCTATTATTAACATCCTCCCAACAGGAAAATGTTTTAATATTTGCCCCCCTTACTTTTTTTACCCTTCTCCCTTCTTTTTAAGCTGAGGGTCAGACCAAGAAGTTGCTGGATGGCAGGGATCTTGTTTGTGGAAGTAACATCCAATTCAGAGCTCATGGGGAGCAGGAGGTAACCCAGGCGCTCCTGGGCCTGTCCACGTTGCATCGTAAGACCTGCCAGCTGGGGTTGTTCGGCACTGAGAAAATAGGCTCAGGGAAAACTGTTGAGGAAAAGTAGAAACAGATGGTAACCTGAGGTGGCAGGACAACTTTATTTAGCATGGCAGTTTTAATTAATTTATTTATTTTACACACGCATCTGGTCACACTGGGGAGTCTCTATGCATACTCATTATTATACTGTTAATAGTATATCTGATTTGCCAATGAATATTAGCAATTAAGTTCACTATGTATTCAAGTAGATTCATATTTTAGTGGGCCTTTGTGAGGCATGTTAGTGGTTAGGGTTTTATGTGGAAAGGGTGTAGAAACTGCTGTTTGAAGTTCTAGTGGTGTGGAAAATAATAGCAATTAAGGATGTTAAAGTGGCCCCAGCACCAGAGAACGTGCCAACTTGTCAATAAACAGCCAGTGGGATGCTAGTACATGGCTGTGGAGGCCTTCTTGATTTTAGGAGTACTCAGGGTTGCTCCTTCATGGACACATGGATAGCAGGTCCAATGTTATTTTCATTGGAGGCATGAGTACAAGCCTAGGGATGAGTTTGGGATGTTTAGTTCATTAGTCCATTTCCTTTTCCATCAATATCTCCACTGATATATAAAATTAGAAAAATCATTTAGTGACTAGATACAATTGGAAATGGAAATTTTATTTTGCAAAAAGGAAACAAGAAACACACTGTTTTTTCTTTCAGTTCCTTTTGAGTGTAATTTTGAATCCCTCTGAGTTTTGTCTGGATCTCAAATTCCTAAAGAATTGTGATTGCTGTGGTGGTTTCCACTGAGTTGCCAGAGCTCTGTCTTTGGGCCAGGGGGATTCTTGCCTGATTTGTAGCTAATTTTGCAAAATTGGGGCACTTAGCTAACTTGAGTTGTCACCTGAAAATCTGACTCACCTTGCCATTACCCATCAGATTCAGTTTCCTCAACCCCTGGGGGCTCATTCCCAATGTATGCAAAGAATATCCGCTCCAATATATTGGTCATTCTGACATGAATTGAATCTACATAGTAGCTGGTATCAGAGGATATGTTATTCACGAGCAGGGCTGCCAATTACATTGTCACTGCTCATGTAAAAGCCCCAGAACCTGTAAGCAATGAAAATTTTATTGAAGTAAAATAACTGAAGTGTGTCCTAGTAAGAAAATGCCTATGTGTGTGTGCATGAACTAGACTCATTTAGGTAAATGTTATGATGATGTAAAAAAGAATATCCCTAAATATCCTGTGCCTCTCATGAACTAAGGACACTGTAGTTTTCAAAATGGGAGCAGACATCACTTTGATCTAAACTTGAGGGATGTGGGCCACCATAGTAAGGGCAACATGTGGGTATGTTACCGTTGTTGAAGTTCATTTGCCTCTGCTGGTGCCCAGAAGGTGGTGCTGTCATCACTAAGCCATTCCTGCCCATGGCAGCATCACAGATGAATGCCACTTGGCTACTTCTTCAGCAGTAGAGTGAGGGATAGAGAGGAGAAGAAGAAAGGATCTGGGACTTTAAATAAAGGACACTGATGGGCATGTGTCATAGAATGTCCTGTTTTCTATTCAGAGCAGCAGACATCTACACAAATTCCATGCATTTTCATTCAGTCAGCAACTGCTTATTCAGGACTCACACTTTGCCAAGTCCCACCCTAGATGCACTTTCTTTTCTCTAGACATTACAGTTCTGAATAAAGAAAAATCATATCATGACTATTTATGGCCAGAATGTCATGTTCCTTGTCTAAGCTAACATCTCCAAAGATTGAAAAGGAACGAGCTTACTAGGCTTTGGAGTCAAACAGTCTGTGTGATGATAAACAGGTTTCTTAACCTCTCTGAGCCTCATAGGGAACTTATCTAAAAATATTCTTTCCTCAGTTCTTGTGAAGATTAAATGAGATAAGGAATGGGAAACACATAAAGACAGTAAGGATTTAAGCAAACAGGTGAGAAAACCAGTTTCCTTTTCCCCTTGCTCCTCTGTGGAAAATACTTGTTAAGGATTCAAGATATTCAAGATTAAATTATCTTTTCTTCTGCTAACATGTAGCCACATGTTGATAGATTCTTCAAGACTCTTTGAGCCAACTTTAGTCACAATTGGTCAAGGAAGGAAGTTTTCTTTTGCCACCAAAACACGATGAAGCCTGTTGGAACAAGACCTCATATCCTCTAAAGTCAATATATTTTGGGGAAATTAAGTGAAACTGGTCTTTTCAAAGTCACAATTCACATATAGAAATTGAGCAGTAAATTATTGCGGGCACACACAGATGACTGTTAAACCTCACATCCCCTTTAAAGATGGGGCAACATTACAGATTATAAAGGTGAAACAAAAAAAAGGCTAGAAGCCAAATCCAAATGAAGGAGGAGTCCCCATGATGGCCCTTTCCTTTGAGCAAGGGCATGGACTGGCCTCATGGGTTATGCTTCCAACTTTCTAAACATCTGTCTCATTCAATTCCTTCCCTGGAGAGTTATTTAAATAGCCACTGCTTTCTCACCATAGGAAACCTGGGTTGGAAAATCCTCTGCAGACACAATTTATATATAAAAAAATCAGTGTGTATGTGCTTGTGTGTGTGTGTGTGTGTTAAGCCACGCTTAATTCTCCCCTTTGACCCTGACTTTTAGGACTCAAGCCCAGAAACAATAGGAGTCTAGCACCTTCCCATATGATTTCTATGTCTTGTTTTTTAAAAGCCTATTTTAAAAAATTCTGATCCCTTGAGTTCAAAGCACTACTATGTTCCACACATCCCAAGAGGGACCTTCTCCATCCAGGCCTCTTGTTGATGCATCCAGTCAAATCCTCCTACATGTTCTCTGTGCTTGGAAACATGTATCAGCTGGTATCCAGCTCCCTCACATCTCCAGGGACCTTCAAACCCCACAGTTCTCATCACATTGGTGGTTTCCCCTCTGTGCACTATTATGTCTGTGTGCGTGTGCATCCCTGTGAAAATTCAAGCTTTTAGTATCTCTCTCACATCATCTCCAGAGGGAGGTCAGCCTTCCTGTTGTGCTTTTCACGACTCTGGATAATTTCAGCTCCCACCATACAACTTTACACATTCCTTGGTCTGCCTATCAGTTGTGGATCTGGGAACATAATGATGCATGTGAATACACTTCTGAGATGAATAAACTTATAAAGCTCCCAGCCTTTCCATCGTGTCTTCCCCAAAGTAGGCTGCTGCTATTCCAGGTGTGCCTGGCTTTCCTCCCCGCTCCCCCTCCCACCCCCACTGGCTCTGAGAGGGTGGAAGGATGGGATGTGGGTGAGACCATGTAAAATCTCTCAATACAGTTGGAACTATTTTCTCTTTATTCTGGGTCTACGTAATTGGATCCGTCCTTGAAGCTGGCAAACAAGCTCTTGTGAGAGGTTGCAATGGATTTCTGCACATCACCCTGGGCCAGCTTTCTCTCAAGGTCTGCCCAGCCTGTCACCACAAATTGGCAGCATTCTTAGTGCAGACTTTGCCATGGAATAGTTGGCTTCTCCTGTTCCTCAGGAAAGTGAAAAGTGTAATGCTGTGGAAACATCCACCATGCCTGTCTTTGCCAGGGTCAATCTGGCTGGTCCATGCTATGTTTAGTGAATTCGAGCACAACATGTGGAAGAAAGCAATGAGGAAGAGGGCTAGACACTTGCTTAGAGCTTAGAGGATGCTGGAAGTCAGAAGAAACCTGAAGAAAAAACTGGATGCATTACTTCTATAGGTTACTTCCATACTTCCATTTTGCTGCCCTCACCCCAGCCCCCTTCCAGAGATTACAAAGATGTCTGACTTTCTGCACATGATCATTTCTTCTTTTGTCTCCATTAGAAGCATAACCCCCACTGGGCTTGTATTATCCTGTTCTTCTTCTTTTTTTAAAGCTTAATACACAGTGAAATTTCGTTTTCAAGGAACTATTTTAGAAGTAAAGCTAGACTGAAACTAAAACTTCTGAATTGTGTCTCTCCAAAATCATATGTTGAAGTCCTAACCCCCAATATCTCAGAATGTGACTATATTTTCAGATAGGCCTTTGATGGGGTAATTAAGGTTAAATGAGGTCAGAGGGGTGGGCCAAATCCAATACCACTGGTGTCCTTATAAGAAGAGGAGGTTAGAACACAGGCATGCACAGAGGGAAGACCAGGTGAAGACACAAGGAAAAGACAGCCATCTTCAAGTCAGGAGAGCAATTTCAGAATAAATCAAACTTGTCAATACCTTTATCTTGGACGTGTAGCCTCCAGAACTGTGAGGAAATAAATTTCTGTTAATAAATATCTGTATAAGCCACCCCAAGCCTACAGTACTTTGTTATGGCAGCATGAGCAAACTAATCCTTGAGAAAAAGAAAAATACCCTCTAAAAGGCTGCAAATTTACTTAAAACTAGTATATTCACTTGAGCAACTGTGAATGATGTTTTTCCTGAAGGCATTTTTCCTCATGAAGCTACATTTTATAGATCAACTCTAAATGTGCTAAAATTTCTTGGAGGATTTTCCCAACAAGTAGGTCAGTTATGTTCCCCACAAATTTACTATCCTGTTAGTTCACTTAGCAGATTATTTACTTCTTCATTGATAGTAGAAAAATAAGCTTAGGCCTAGTACAGGCAAATGATCCTATATTACAAAGGAAAGAATTCAAATTAATTATTTTTTTCAGATATTTCTGGGTTTGAAAACTGGCTCAGCTTGAAATACAATCTCCTACATGAACCCTACCATGCTCCCTCTGTCTCGGGCAATCTTTGTGTGGACTGTCAGCATGGGTTTCCTTCTCGTCTGTCTCTGGCTGAGTGTGTTCTCTGCAGTATTGGCATTCAGCACAGTCTATTTTACAGTGGGATTGCTTCCCCAGTCCACCGGTCTCTGGGTCGGAAACATCCCAAGAATACTTGTGTTTTTGTTTATTGCTTCACTGGGAGAGACCGACAGAGCCTGCCTTTTGTAAAACATATATCCCCCTTTAAGTTTACTTATAAAAAGGAGTTGACATTGATTCAGAAGTTTGCTTTGCAAAATGCCCAGGGAAGCAGTCCATCTGAACGTGGACTTCTGCCTGCCTCACATGTGGTCCGAGTTCATGAGGCTTCTCCCACTTCCCCAGTCACAGCCAGGCATCAGGGATCCCTCCATTGTGCTGGCAGACCATGCCCCCCATGGTCACCCTGAGAATGCAGGCATGGAGTAGTCATTCTCTGCCAAGGTGGCTAAAGACTCACATTGCCAGCTGGTAGGTAGTAAGGGCCTTCTCCCTTTTCGCATGGCTTATCCCATCACCTGCCTTCCTTCCTGTGGTCCATGAGCTGAGGAAGGGGTGTTGCAATGTTCCAAAGGGTAAAGAAATGGAGTGAGGATAGTTATTTTGAAAAGAGACTAAAACCAGCTTAGAAAATAATATTCTTTTCAGGTGGGAGATTCTGAGTCTGAGACTGGGATTTTTGTGAAAAGGATTCATTAGGAAGCCTTCCCAGGGAAAACCCACAGGGGAATAGGAAAGCCTGAGGAGGAAGGGAAGAAGGTGAGCCAGGGTGAAGTACTGAGCGAAGTCCCATAGAGAGAAAGTCTATTGGTTCTACAACTCTGTGTAATAAATTGCCCCAAACAACAACAAGCATTTATCATCTCTCCAAGTTGAAGTGGGTCAGGATTTCAGGAGTGACTTGGCTGGGTAACAGTGGCTCAGAGTCTCTCTCAGGGCTGCAGTCAAAATGTCAACTGGGACTACATCTTAGAAAATTCATCAGTGGGGGGGGTGCGGGGAGGATCACTTGCAAAGCAGGTCACACAAATGGCAGGCGAGGTGACACTGGCTATTTGTGAGAGGCCTCAGTTCCTCTCCACATGGGCCTCTCCCAGAACTGCATGAGTGTCCTTAGGATGTGAGTGTCCCCAATTATGTAGTCCAAGGGAGAGAGCCAGGCAGAAGCTATTCATTTTACGACCCAGCCTTGGACTTCACCTAACATCACTTCCCCCATCTTCTACTCTTTAGAAGCAAGTCACTCAGTCTGGCCTACATTTAAGGGGAGGGGATTAGGCTCCACCTTTTGAAGGGAAGAGTGTCAAAGAATTTGTGGACATATTTTAAAACCACTACAGTAACTTCAGCTCAGTCCTGCAAGGAGGCTCTGAAGATAACAGTTTAACCCCCCCCCCCCCCCCCCAAGTGGCTCCATCACAGGCACCAGAGCTGGAGTGTTACACCCTCACACCTGCTGATCCTTGACTAAGGACTGCCTGAGGTGGGAGAGGCATCATCCCCAGGCTCCCCAACTTGCAGGCAAAGTGGGATTCTGGGAACATCTCTTCAATAAGTGACACAGGCGCTGGTTATGAAGAATGAATGACAACTAGGTGTGGCCAGCAAACATGGCAGAGAGATCTGAGGGGATGAGAGGAAATGCACTGACAAGGTCATCTCTACAACCAGAGAGCATAGTGTCTGATTCAGCATAGTAAACAGGATCTTATTTATGGGTGGTTATTCTATTCATATGTTTGTTCAAAGAGTAATTCAGTAATGAGGCTCATTGGCCTTTGGTTGAGTGATATTTAAAGGAGAAACAGTACATTCAGTTCCCTGAACTCCTTTAACAGGATCATCAGGTTTCAAGAATTCTGCTCTACCTTCCTTTTCTTGTGCGATTTCTTCTCTAAGGAGAATTCACTATTGTCTTAGAGAGCCTGGGAGCAGATGTCAGAAAACTACATAATGAAATCAAATAACAAAATAGAACGAGGCAGATGTTTGCCCAAAAGAGCAGGGGAAGGAGATGGCTGGACACCAAGGGTTATTAATAACACTCTACTTTGATGGTGTCTTTCATCTGAGCCTTGAAGAACTGCATGGCCATTTAAGTAATCCAGGGAGCTATTTTCTTGGGTAGAATCTTTAAACCCAACAGGTCTTTTGAAAGTTTGGTTCTTTGAATGTTTTACTCTTTCTGGATTGTTCTCAAGGGAAAAATGATTTTGATTTATAAATTGTATGAAGTTTTTTTAAGAAGTCAGTTATTTCTTAAAACAATAGATAATGCACTGCCTTTGGCAATATTATGTGGAATTCACACGGTCTTTTTATTCATTTTTTGTCTCAAAGCTGTCTTTGTGAAATTATTTAAGTATGTGATAGCACATTTCTGTTCAGCGGGGACAACATATCTAAAGATCCTGCCCAAAATTCTAGTAACCATTGGTTGCAGTCCTCCAACCATCTGTTAATCCTTTTGCATGAGATGCCAAATGACAAGCTGCAGAGGTCTAGTTGGCTGAAATCTCCTCTACCATGCACAAGTGATGACGAACAGGCTACCTCAGTGAGGTGGCCTAGGCAACAAGGAGATCAAGCCATCTCTAAACTGATGTTTGGCTGATGACTAACCAAGAATGAAGTCAATGGGCCAATTTGCTTTTGAAATTCTTCACCAGGGAAGTAAAATGCAGGAGAGAAACCTCCCACCTTGACACCGAACCAGAAACAGGTCTCCCTCCCAAGCTGATACCTGCCCTAATTAGAGTCAGCCATCACCCTGCATGCTGTAGCTGACCTGTTAGCATTTAAATGCCTATGCAGGAGATGCAATGGGGAAGAGATTTGGGCTGCATCTCATTAACTTGTCATATCTCTTCCCCCAAACTAGACAAGGATGTGTTTTGCCTACTGAGTGGTCACTGATTGTTTCATCACCCAGTCCTAACAAAGTCCAGATCCGGAAAAGAAAGAGTTCTGCTGCCAGGACTGAAACCACAGCAAAGGACATGTCCCTGAGGGGTCCGGGATTCACCTGCTGTCCTTTGCAGCTTGCCTGCTGAGCTTCTCCAGTGCTCAGCATGAGGAGTGTTGCTGGGCCTCACAGGCCCACAGAGTGGACTAACAAGGGATGTGTTTGCAGCTGTCAGGAGGCAGGTTGCTGCTGCGCCGCAGATACTCTGGACAGGACAGTCTTTTCTGGCTGTTTTCGTTTTCTTCCTTCCTTTCTTTTTTTTAAGTTGGGAAGCGGGAAGTTTGCTTTTCCTGGCAGTTCTCAAGCATTTGGAATCACCAACTCCTTCCACTAGGTGGCAGCACAGAGAGCGCGGTCACAGTGCTCTCCAGCAAGGGGCTGTATTAAATGACAGGGCCGCCCAGAATGGCCTCCCTGCCCCCTTAGCAAGTGTCCATTCTGTCTCTCGCTTTTCTTTGAGACAAGATGATTCAGAAGCATGTGCTTTTTCAGACTGTTTCAGCAATGGGTCCAGCTTCCTCCCAAATGGTTCACTTCTTTGCATAATAAGAAGGGAGACAATATTTTCTGCCCCAGATTTATTTGGGATAAGCCAGGAATTTATAATCCAATTTGTATTCATGCCACATTTCCTTTTCTACTGTGTGGGAGTCAGGAAATGAATTATTTTCTCTTGAGGAAGAGATTCTGATCACCCTTTAAAATTCCTTTTTTAAAAAAATTTTTTGGAGGGTTTGTCCCATACACACAATTGGTTGAATGTAGATTCACTGGGACCCACAACATTTTGCCAAGCTAGAAGGGAGTTAAAGGGGAATGGATGACAAGGTCCTGGCTCTTAAGGGATTGAATGTCTCTACAGAGAGCCTCGAGGGACCAAAATGAATACAAAAGTCTGCTTCGTTTATATTTTGTGAAGTTTGCTCTAGTTTTCTGTGTCCTTGCCTTGACATCCAATTCCAGCAAGTTTCCAGAAGTGCAATCTGTGCAATTTATGTCAGTTGGTCAGCTCTGCTGGGTAAGTTTCAAAAACTCAAATGTTGTTGATTTGCTAATTTATTCCTCACAGCTGTGTTTCTAAGCTCCCTTCCCATTTCTCAAAGTCATCCCTATTCCTTACTCCTTGCACCCCTCCCTGTGCTGCTGAGCAGACAGAACTTTCTGGTATCATTTGTGTTCACTGCTTCCATTTCAACATCTACTTTCTGTTCAGTTCCCTACAGTCATTGCCAGGACCACCAGAACCCCCCACCCTGAGGAGACCCATTAGTTCATTCTGAGAAATGGCTCCAGCAGCATTCAGTTCTCACTCTACCCTACCTCCCTCTTTCCCCTTCAATCACCCCTGCCATCCAGATGCACTCTTCCCATCTGGTTTCAGTGAGTCTTTCATGAACTTTCCTGATTCTCTTCCTCCGGTTCTCTTGTGGCACCCCCCACTCCCGCCCCACCCTTAATTCCGCAAGGTAAACCCCTTCCAAGTCTCCAAACCTAACTGTCTGTCATATTCCCCAGGACTGTCAGCTACCCTCCTAAATTCTATCATACTTTCTATTTAATCCATTTAAGTGCTCACATTCCTAGCCCTGTCCTAACTGCCAGACTCCAATTCCACTTTAAAGGTCATTTGGGCATTACACGTCATTGTCCCTTGATCACCATAAACTAGGTTTATTTAAAATCAAACCCATCTCCTCCATAGGTCAGATATTAGTCAGTATTTCCTTTCTCATGCCAATTTTAATGCCATTGCTGTCAATGATCTAAAAAATTTGGTGTATGTGCCCCACCACTGGTATCCTATTGATTAGCAAGTTCATCGACATCCCCCTCCTTATTTTATTTCTACAATGTGTCAGCTGTGGTGTACTAGATAGAAAGTTCCTTTCACTTGGAAAGGGGGTTGGCACTCAAGTGTGAGACATTGAGCAAGTAACTTTTGCAAACTTATCCCAGTGTCACAGAACAATAAAATCATGGCAGTCAGAGATGGTGAGCCTGTGGAAGCCATATAGCCCATTCTCATTTACGAATAAGAAAACCTAGTCCGTGAGGTGAGTTATTAGGTCCCTGATCTGAGACCCAATGCTGAATGTTTAGACCACCAGGCCAAGGCTCTTTCTTCTGATCAATTGGGTCTTCAGGAAGGCCCCATTAAAACAGAAGTGTGGCTTTACAAGAAACAACACATGAAGCCATCACTGTTACTGAACACTAAGGCCATCTCTCCTTTACCCTCTAGACTAAAATAAAAGCAGGGCCAATTTTGAAGGGTAGGTACAAAGTCTTAGGCCACTTGGGAGCCCAGATCAACATTATTGTTATTCTTTCTATAACAGATGCCATGAATTTCCTTTGTCAGGGCATTACCAGTTCCCCCTACCACCCTGGGTTGAGGAGACAGGACCCACCCTCACCCCCAGGGGCAAGCCTGATTGGCTTCATTCAGTCTGCATATCTGCTCCTCCAAGCCAGTTATTGATGGGTTGATTCAAGGGAGGCATGTGATCTGGACAGTGTGTGGAGCTCGAGGCTTTTGCTGGGTCTGCAGAGAACTAGATGTGACCCTTGGAGCTCCTGCCATCTATCCTGTGCTCACAAGGAGAAATCTGCCAGAGACCATACTAGCATCAAGAAAGGTGGGCAGTGTAATAGAGAAGGAGAACTCATACCCTGATGACATCATCTGAGCCCTTGGATTAAGTATTAACTTTGCCTCAAACCAGCCTTGCCCTCGAATATTTTATGAGCTAATAAATAAATCCTTAAAAAAAAAACAGCGTAAGTGAAGGTTTGTGGTACTTGTATCTTAAAATTCCTTGTTGATATGCTCTGGGAAGGGTAATTTATATAACTATATATATGATATATATAGAATACACCAAAATGGGAGCAGTGAAACCAATTTTTCCCACCTAACTCAGCTGCTAAGTCCAGTTCCCTAGCCTAAGGCCTAGCCATGCTGCTCTTAGACATCAGAGACAGAATGTCCTGAGAAGGAGCCCCACCTTCTCCTTTAAAGCCTGAGAGGAAAGAACTTAGTGTTCAGGTTGAGTTTCGACTTCTAGCAGCCTAGGATGCCCAAAGGTGTTTATGGGCTGCTGGAGGAAGCAACTAAGGAAAAATGGCAATTGAATGGTGGAAGGGTCAGAGTTTGGCAATGGAAAAAGGTTGTTCTGATTTGACCTGGGGAATCAAGGGTGCAGTTTCAGAGAAAGAAGTCACGTAAAGGAAGAAGAAGAAATGAGATGAGGAATGAACTTTGCTAAGTAGACTCTGGGTCTCACAATTCAGAATTTATGCTTGATCTGAGACCAATGTTAAGATGTTAAAAACTTCCAAAACACATGCAGAAAGACAGCAGGGAGTAGAGAGAAGTGTTAGGTATGTCCTATTAGGCAGACTCATTGCTTGTTCCTTCAGTGATGCTGCACACAAATTTTTCCAGGGAGATATTATGTAGTAATTAATCTATGTTCTGTCTGGTGGTCTTTTGTAGTAGCACTTTAGAAATGATATAAAAGTCTCCATTATATTTATGATATGCTGTGACTTGAAACACGTATCTTGCAATCATGTGAACCCTGTAGAATCAGCTGCTGGGTGAGGTCAAGCACGTATTTAGAACATGCGAGGAGCTGTTTTGTGTCCCACTATACTAATTTTACTACATATAGGCTTCTTCTCTCCCTTACCTCTAGAGCTTTAAAAAAAAAGTCTATCTCCTGTACATATAACAGTGCTGTGCATCCAACAGCCATTTGCCGTAACCCTGTGGTAGTCATTAGGGCTGTTTGCCAAATATTTGGGGCTTCCAGGCACATGGGAGAATTGCATGTTCCCCTTCCCTCTGAACTGAAGCATGGCCACATGACCTATTTTGGCTAATGAAATGTGAGTGGAAATCATGTGGCAGAAGCATTAAAATATAATACTCAGTTTGTGAGACTTCTGGGTTGTTTGTTAGGGCAACACAATTTAATCCATCTTGGTTTACATAAAACTAAAAATATTCTAGCAAATGTATTTGAAATTGGGATGAATCAGATGTGTCCCTTAACCTCTAGTTGCTAACCATTTTGGGAAATAACGTGAAGAAAAATTATAGAAGGTAACCTTAAAATATTATTTAAAAAATTTAAAATAATTTGTAATTTATTCCTATTTTCTTTAACTCAGAACTATTTTTGTTAATACTATTCATGACATGTATGTATAGATATATTCATGATTTTAATATAGTTATAATTATATTGGATATATTTGGGGAGATTTTACTTCCTTTTTAAAGATTATTGACAAATACTTGCCATAGGTTTACATTAGTCATCACTGCTACAGTGGATATACAAAATTAAATTAACTATGATTCTATTAGATCATCACTGTTATAATGGATATGCAAAATTAAATTAATTTTGATTCTATTAAATTCAAGTAACAGAGGACTCAACTCAAACTGGCTTAAGTTATAAGAAAGTTTAATATTTCACATATAATGGAAGTTGAGGCTCTAGGCAGATTGATTTAGCAGCTCAGTGTTGTCATCAAGGACCAGAGGTTTTCTGTTTCTCTGATGTGCTCTCCTCAGTATTGATGTTCCCCTCAAGTGTGTTCAAAGGTGGCTGTGACAGTTCCAGGGACTACATCCAGCCGGGTGCCCAGAGTTACAAGATAAATGGTTTTTTCCTCTTTCTATAAAATGCCTTTCCCCAAAACTCCTGTGAAAACTTTTTATCTCATCTTAGAAGCCAAAATCGAGTCATATTACCATTTACAAGCCAATCTCTCTCTCTCTCTCTCTCTCTCTCTCTCTCTCTCTCTCACACACACACACACACACACACACTCCTGTTATGGGGTGGGGCACAGGGGCAGAACTATGGTCAGTATATGCCACAGTGTACCCTATGGACTAACCATAATTAGATGACCAAACTTTTACTGTTGACTATTGAGGCGGTTTCTTGTTTTCATTAGTATACATGATGCTGCTGGAAACAATTTGGCATATGTCATTTCTACTTTCCCACTCTTCAAGTTTCCCCAAAGATGGAATTGCTGGGGCAAAGGGCATGAATATTTTTAGCATTCTTCTTATGTATTACTAAAATTTGATGAGGATTTCAGTAGAAACAATGCCACCAGCCCCTGTAAATAATCTTTGAAACATGTTGTAGAGTACTATGTCATTATTAATTTGACTTACAATTCCTCGATAATAAGTGAGGCTGAACATTTTCCACAGTTTGGTTTACTCTTTCTGGAATACGTTTCTGAAAAAGGTAGCCCTCTCTGGCACAAGGGTCGGAAATGTTGACGTCTCAATCCCCCAAGTACACTTGGCATTTCGCTCCATCTCCAACAAAGCAACATTGGAACTAGGAACTGACTCAACATAAAGTAAACGCACATTATCCAGGGATGTGAATGATCCAAATGGAGGAGCACAGGAGCCCCTTAGCAGGGAAATGTCACTGAGGCTTCAGGCCAAATGAAAGGAATTGCAGCTCTTGGAACAGAATTCTTGGAGAGCATTTAAACCCAAATCACTTTTATGACCACATGAAATGACTGAGTTAGAATCATCAAAAAAATTTAAATGATATCCACATTTAAAAACTTTAAAGAATGGTTCTATCCTCAATCAATTATCTCTGAGGAAAATAAAGTGAGATAAAGGACTATCTGTAGCTGGTTTTAGCACAAATTTTGAATTAATAGCTGCCTCATCTGCCTTCACTGGAGCAAAATAATTTTTGGTAGTTACTTTG
This sequence comes from Desmodus rotundus, assembly GCF_022682495.2. Lineage (NCBI taxonomy): Eukaryota > Metazoa > Chordata > Mammalia > Chiroptera > Phyllostomidae > Desmodus > Desmodus rotundus. The sequence continues at coordinate 41,604,611 of NC_071397.1, read as the reverse complement.
TTTTGAATGTCACAGTTATATCATCTTCACCAGTTTCCTTTTCCCAAAAATCTTGATTAAACACTGCTGTAAGCTTCAAGATTTTCGTGTTAGTATTTACTATAAGCTGCTCTGAGAGGCTCTGAGGGGGTCTATGAACTCCTTGACACAGTTTGCAAAGGGTGGTGCCCATGTGCAGTTTTCAAAGGAGATGGTTCACAGCTCCGAGGGGACCTTCAGAAGGGCCCACTGTCATCACACCTGTAGTTTTCATCCATTTTAATTTTTACTGTGGCTTCTTTCCACCTTCTTCCTACCCTCCAATTTGCTTTCTTTCTCTCACTTTTTCATTCAATTTCCCTGGTGTTGGGGAGGGGGAAGCAGGGTGACCAGGGAATAGGATTTTGTGGTTAATATGCTATAGGAAATGTCTAAATGTCTAATGTGCTAAAACATATTCAACTACATTACACATTATTTATTAAGTCTTTAGAAGTCACTTTCGAATCTTGTTGCTTATACGAATGTTGTAAACATTGATTTTCAATCTGTGTAAGAGTAAACAAAACTTTCCTTGTGCTTTCTGGAGTTTTCATTGTGCTTGTTGTATTTGCAAAATGCAGCAAAATTGCAGAGGGCATCCAATGACTCAAAGGAAGAAGACCTGTCTTGTCTGTCCCTTTCCTGTTCAGGTGCATTATTCTGGCTTAAAAATCAGATAATTACATACATGCCTTTTTCTTAGCCCTAAAAAATATGCCACGTACATAAAGCAGTTCTTTTTGTGTCCAGAACCTATAGAATTTTGGATATTTGTTCCAATACCGGAACCTCAGAAGTATGTTTTTCTCTATTCTACTACAAAATTACAAAAAAATAAAATATAAGAGTAAGTCTTCTGTTTTAGAAACAAGTAGATGTAAGTGAAAAAGTAATCTAAAAAATAACCCTGTGTCAAAAGACAGATGCAGAAACACAAGGACTGTAATAAAATCTGAAAGGTGGACTGGACTCCAAGCCATCAGCAAAGTACAGCAAAGGGACACCTACCTCCTTCCTTGAGGTAACACAGAGAGAAAGGCTCAATGCAGTTGCTAAGTAGGCAACATAGGATCCCTAACAGAGGGCCTCATCTGGCTGGAATATGGACAGAGAGGCAACAAAAGGGCAGGGTTTTTTACTTTTTATGTAAATCCAAGACCAAGTGCCGGAGAACTTCTGGGGAAGAGCCATGTAGAGATGGACTATAGATTCTAGAATTCAAGCTGGGTACTGATGAGAGACCAGGGCAGGGACCACTCTCTTAGTGGTGTTTTTTTTTATTGTTATTCAGTTACAATTGTCTGCATTTTCTCCCCATCCCTCCACCCCACCCCAGCCAAACCCAACTCCTTCCCTCACCTCTACCCTCCCCGTTGATTTTGTCCATGTGTCCTTTATAGTAGTTCCTGTAAACCCCTCTCCCCACTATCCCCTCCCTACTCCCCTTTGGCTATTGTTACATTGTTCTTAATTTCAATGTCTCTGGTTATATTTTGTTTGCTTTTTTCTTTTGTTGATTGTACTCCAGTTAAAGGTGAGATCATATGGTATTTGTCCCTCACTGCCTGTCTTAGTGGTGTTTTTGAAGTCATGCTTGAGGTTTTAGCAGTTTAGCAATTGTTGACAATGCCTCAGTCTGATCCCTGCTGGTATCCTGGAGGGGGACACCACACCTGGCCTGGAGATTGAGGAATAGGGGTTGCATCGGGCTAGTTTCTTTGTCCATAGGGCACATGCAGTGACTGAATCTGGTTTAGGAGAGCAGCATATTGGGAGTGTGGGTGTTCACACTGGTACACCTCTAATACAAGAAAGATCCTAGTTGGTAACAAAAAGGTGCATATGGGGAATTTTACTTCTTGAATCCACATTTCTACACAGGCCAAGTCACTCTGAATTTAATTATTTTCTCTCTTCATTCATGTTGTTTGCCCTATTTTGACTTAATACATTTAATGGTCTTTCAATGGTTTATTTGATATTCAACATTCTTCTCTCCTTTTGTTTGAATTCCTTCTGCTCAACACCTCCTTCTCTCTTTTTTCCTTTGTATTTCTACTTTGATACCTTCTTTCAACTTTCCTTTGACAAATTCAGTGAAGTCCTTTTAATACTGTTTATAGCCACCCTCTCCTTTTGGCAATTAAGAGAACTAAACATTCTATTTAAAAGTCCTTTCTCTGGATGACTTGACTGCTGGGGTTGGGGGAGGTGGGTGAGTGGGAGGGAAGTCTTGCAGCTTTAGGAGATTGCAGAGATCATTCAGCCCCTGATTCTGACTTTTCAGCAGAAGAAAGAGGTGGGGGAACCTAGGATGAAAAGGGCCACTTTTACCACTTCCTCCTGCATTGTCCTCCAGTACTGATTCTACCTGAGACTCCAGATCTAAGTTTTCTCTTTTGCCTACACAAACCACTTCCCTCTGCTTCCTTTCCCCATTCTCATTTGCTTTGCACTTACACCTTCACAACTTAAGCCTCCTCAAGGGCAGCATGGCTCCCTGTTTTTGCTCACTCTGAAGGTTACTGGATGCTGAGGCCTTTAGAATAATGGATAAGCAAGTTGGAAAGGTCACTGATGCTGTGAGCATCATGCACTGACAGAAACCTGGCATTTGCAGACTTGTGGTCAAGATGTAGGTATAGGTAAACATGGCTCACCTCCTTGCACAACCACTGCACAACTAGAATACAAAACAAATATCATCCAGAATCATCAGAAAATTGAGCTGTATGGAAATCCAACAACTAAGGAATTTAAGATGTTGAATTCATCCAGTCAGGTAGGAGGGACAGAGACATGGAGATGCACAGAGACATGGTATGGGTGGCCCCTCATCCACATGTGGTAGATGAAAATCAGGGGGGATACCTCAGGAGTGAGGGATCCTACCCCACACTAGACCACCCTGACCAGGGTTTCAGTGCCAGGGAGATAAGTCCCAATAACTTCTGGCTATTAAAACCAGTAAGGGTTGGGGTGATGGAGGAAATCCGCAGGATTTTCAGGCATCTCCTCTTAAAGGGTCTGCAATGGACTTAGGACTTATGCTGACTCACTCCCTCTAGGCTTCAGCACCAGGGCAGCAGCTGGAAGGGCACCAGTGGCATACAGAGAGACTGAAGTGTCTGGCATCAGGGTGAATGCTGAAGGACAGTTTCCTCCCAGATAAAACTCCAGAGCCCAGGCAGTGACATTGTCCCCTTTCTGAGCCCTCCTCCACACTGAACCATAGAATGGTGACATCATATCAGAGACTCCATCAACTTGGTTCACATGGGTTGCCTTGCCTTGGTGATTACCTAAGGCTCCACTCCATCTAACTTACTAATGTGCTTTCCTACAATAGACCATGCTACTAATACAGGGAGTCAAAGAATCTCTACCCAATACATAGAAACAAGCACAAGGAGGCTACCAAAATGAGGAGACAAAAAAAAAATATGGACCAATTGAAAGAACAGAACAAATTTCCAAAAAAAAAAAAAAAAAAGGAACTAAACAAAATGGAGATAAGCAATCTACCAGAGCTGGTTATTAGGATGCTCAAGGAACTCACTGGGTACTTCTACAACATAAAAAAAAAAACAGGCAGAAATGAAGGTCACACTAAGTGAAGTAAAGAAAAATTACAGGAAATCAACAGTGGAGTGGATGAAGCCAAGAATCAAATCAATGACTTGGAACATAAAGAAGAAAAAAGTGTTCAGTCAGAACAGCAAGAAGAAAAAAGAATTCTAAAAAAATGAGGATAGGCTAAGGAGCCTTTGGGACTTCAAATGTACCAACACTTAAATCACAGGGGTGCTGGTAGGAGAAGAGAAAGAGCAAGAAATTGAAAATTCATTTGAAAAACTAATGAAAGAAAACTTTCTTAATTTGGTGAAAGAAATAGACATACAAGTGTAAGAAGCACAGAGAGTCCCAAAGAAGATGGGCCCAAAGAGGAATACACAAAGATACATCATAATTAAATTGACAAAAGTTAAAGATAAAGAGAGAATCTTAAAAGCAGCAAGAGAAAAACAGAGAGTTACCTACAAAGGAGTTCCCATAAGACTATCAGATGATTTCTCAAAAGAAACTTTTCAGACAAGGAGGAACTGGTAAGAAGTATTCCAAGTGATGAAAAATAAGGACCTACAATGTAGATTATCCTATCCAGCAAAGCTATCATTTAGAAATGAAGGGCAGATAAAGTGCTTCCCAGACAAAGTAAGGCTAAAGGAGTTCATCATCATCACCAAACCATTATTATATGAAATGTTAAAGGGACATATTTAGGAAAAAGAAGATCAAAACTATGAACATTAAAATGGCAATAAATTCACAACTATCAACAACTGAATCTAAAAAACAAAGTAAACAAAGAGATCAGAAACAGAATCATAGATATGGAGATCATTTGAAGGCTTATCAGTTGGGAGGAGGGTAGGGGAGTTGGGGGAAAAAGTGTAGGAATTAAGAAGTACAGATTGGTAGGTACATATAGATAGGGGGATATTAAGAATAGTATAAGAAATGGAGAAGCCAAAGAACTTATAACATGACCCATGGACATGAACTAAAGGAAGGGATTTTGGGAGGTAATGGGGGATACTGGGTGGAGGGGGGCAAAGGGGCAAAATTGGGACAACTGTAATAGCATAATCAATAAAATATATTTAAAAAATAGAAAAATCCTTTCTCTGGAGTTGTCAGGTGGTTCTGGTGAAGTTGGCCAGGGCTGAGCTTGCGTGTAAAGATGGATGAGTTTCAAGTAGCTGGGGAGATGCATATGCTACAGAATAAGGCTGAAGTGAAGAAAGCATTTGCATACAAGTGACTTTTAATAAACATCCTCAGCACAACTTTCTATTTACAACTTTCTTTTGAAATCCTGGGGTTAAAATGAAGACCGTAAATCTGCATTGGGAATTTGGTAGGTGAAAGTGTAGTCAGACCCTGAAAAGTTTAGACACCTATTGGTCAATGCATGAAGAATGAGAACATAAAGAAAATTCTAGATATTTGTCAACATAGTGAGTGTAGAAAACAGTAAGAAATTTGCTTCCAAGCAAGCCTGAATAAGACTTTGTTTACAGCTGTGAATGTAAACAAGGAAACCAAGCACAGTGCTCACAGCATGAACACTTGACATCATGTTTTTGTTACAGGACTGAAAACTATGCATAAAAATTGGAAGATTATTTAGTGCTTAAATGCAAATGTGAACTTAGTTACAAACCTCTAAAGATGCGTTTAATTTTAAAATTCCTCAACTTCGGCATCTTGTGGCAGGTATTTATGCTTCAACCACCCATGCCTAATTTTTGACCTTCCAAGCCTTGTACTTACTCAATAAAGTAAATAGATAGTTAGGTCAAACCAGAAAGACATCACAACATTGCTAGAATGTTGTGTGCCCAAAGGGAGAAGGCTGTTTCTGACAGCAGGGATTATAAATGTTTTAAAGTAATTAAAACCTGACTTGCTTTACTTGATGTATGCCCTTTTCAAAATGTCTAATTGTTTGCACAATTTAAAATAAGGGGGGAAAACATGACAACTTTACTGAGCCAAGAGGGAGTTGTTTGAAATGGTTCAAGTTATGTTTAGATTCATGGAGGGGTATCTGAAAGAGCTCTGAAGCTGCTAGAAAGGATATTTTTTCAGATGATTAAATGTAAATATTGTTTAAAAATGCTTAAGAAAATGATTTCAGAATAAGCAGGAAATAAAAAAAAGATGGGGTGGAAAGCACTGAAGTGAAGGAGGGGATTGTTTGGGAGGGATTTCTCCTCCCTCCATGACCTAGCCTTGCTCTCCGGGGATCTGAAGAGTCTTTGTTCTGGGGAGCACACTGGCAGGAAGGAAGATGAGGATGCTGAGGCAGCACACGGCCTGAGTGAATGTCCAGCTGAGAAGTGTCTAGGGTGCACCCTTCTCATTTCCTCTCCAAGCTGGCAGGCGATGCCTACTTTCCCCAGGATGCCTGAGGTTTTGGAGTTCACTCATGTGTACAGCGGCCTGAGCAAGTAGGAAAGACCTGTCCTGACCCCCATGCATCTCCTTTCTATCACTCAATACTAAAACCAACACCACAATGCCCACACCAAAAGGCTGGCCAGAAACCACAGTTCTGTTACATCCTTTCCTCATAAACTCTATCAATTTGAATTTGGTTTATATTTGGATTATATTATGTATGAGGAAAGTGGAGACTGATTTTAGCCCAGGTCTTCTACAGCAGATGGCTGGGCTATTTTGCACGTCGGAGACTGGTGGGTGAATTTGGAGACATCAAAGGCTCTTGTGACTTAAAAAGTTCAGCACTGAAGGGAAGTTACTCCAACGGACCTGGGCACTGGAAACTGACATAGTTGTTAACAAACATTGAGGCAACTGTTCTTTATGGGGTTTCTGTTGCAGTTGAGGTGGGACCTGGTGCAATTTCAATGTATATCTTGACATTTCTACTTTTGATCTAACATGAATTCAGAAAGGAGAAAACTAGCCCTAAATTTGAGGAAGTTTCAGGAGCTTCAGGAAACTTTGTTTCCCATAAGGTTGCTGACAAGAATGCTGTATCAAGACAAGAGTTCTCTTTCAGTTCTGAGTTGAGATCCAACTTAGAGTGATTCTGAATTGGAATTGTATTCAGCATTGGCAAGGGAGAAAAGGCATAGGAAAGGACTTCTAAAGGCCTCTTGGACTCCAAATGGCTATTTCACAACGAGGTTGTGATGAGTTAAGTGTAAATGAAATTCACATGGGCTTAAGAAATTAAGGCAAAAAAGTTCTTGGCAAAGAATATTTTGGAATTTACCAAATTCAAGCCATTTGAGAAAGGGTTGGAAACACTTTATGAACCCTAGAATATCACTGGGTTATTTCTTTGTTGTTTTCTCTTCTTCACCCACCATCAACATGTCCTGGAACTGGTAAAGCTTCAGAGTGGTCAAAGGTTAAGAACACAGAAGGTCTTCTAGTGCTTTTCTGGTCTGCTGGGGAGGATCAGGGCCATGCTTCGGAGTCCACAACAAGGTCCTGATTTTGAAGTTACAGAGGCACAGAAGGATGGTAGATTGGAAAACTATTTGATTTAGCTGCCTGGAAGTATTTTCTAACCTCTTCAAGGGGGATTTCAGGAGACAGAGAGAGATGAAAAAAAAAAAAAGAAGAAGTGGTGGATGTAGATATTGGACTGTCCTCCATCAATTGCTTCACTTCAGCAAACATTTGATGAACACCCACTGTGATCCAGAGAAAATACAAGCAAGTGGATACCATCATCAAGAAACTTATGTTTTAAAAGAGAAAGGACAAGCTCTCAAGCTAATTAAGATAAATGCTAGAAGGGATGCACAAATTGCTGGAGTTTGAGAAAAGAGGGGGTTCTATCTGGCTAACCTGATGGAGGAGGTGATATCTGAGTTCCATTCCATGCCCAAGTTCATTATAAGCCCCACAGAGCTCTCAGCCTTCTGGCCTCTAACATGCCTCAGCTCCCAGCCCAGCTGTGCAGGGGCTGCCAGAATCTGCTTGCCACAGAATTCACACAGTTTCTCTTCCAGCCCCAAGGCAGATGCTAGCAAAGTAGAACCGAAGCCATGGGCCAGCACCACATGGGCTCTAGTCTGTGAGAATGCTGCTTCTCAGAGAGGAGGCATGACTTGTTAGGGTGGATGTCCCAACGTATGTGTGCCCACCCCCACCTTCAATGATGTCATAGCAACCCTCAGGGCTAACTTGAAATTAATTAATTTCTTAGACATCTGTATCTACTGTGAATGTATGCAAGCTGTTTTCATTTCCTAAGCAAAAGTCATGAGGAACCAGTTTTCATTAGTTCAGGTGTTTGCCTCTTCCAACTGTTTATTTTTGAAGAAAAAGACAATCTGTTGTGTATTTTCTCGACTGCTTTAAGGTCACGGGATTCCTGGGGTCCACAGCCCTTCCTTTCAATTTCTCTCCAATATGAAGTGCTCTTAGGTGGCCTCATTCCTCATCCCATCTGTCTCTCTTCCTTTCCTACTTCTTACCCACTCAACCATCCATCCTTCTTCCATCTAATTCAAAAGGATTTGTGCATCTAGATATGTCCTAGGGAGTGTGGGGGAGCTACGGAACAGGTCAATGAGAGTCCCTCCTCAAGAAACTTCAGGGCGTCTCAGGGTTCTGCCTAGTCTCATTGAATTTTATTGACTCCTTGGACCCCTGCTATTCACAGCCACTTGCTTTTTCCTTAAGTGATCCTGTATAAAACAATAGAATTTCTGTAAAAAGAATTAATCTGGGTAAGAACAGACATTTTTTGGCAAAATTTGAGGCATAGGCAATATTGATTTTGGGGGGAGTGTTTTGCTACTAAAGTCATGTTAGTAGTGTGAGAGCACTGAATAGGTAATGCGTTCAACAATTTGTTTTGCTCATAAAATGATGATATTTAATATCTTAACATAAAATATAATTTATTTAAAAATAATTGAAACTAGTATATTAAATTTGCTTTTAAATGTTTTTAATGTTTTTGCAGAAGACATGTTGAGTTCATGAGCTCTGAGGAACCTAGCAGCTCTACATTTTGCTATTATATAAACTGGCAAAAAACTGGAGGATAATACCCCAAACATGCTAAGATTCCAAGAAAGATTCGTGGGAAATGTAAAATAACAACAGCAACAATAACAGCAATAAAAACAAGGCTGTGTTTTCTTCCAAGTCTTTCTCCTGGGACTTTCTTTTCCCCAGTACTTTGCTCTGGAATATGTGGAATATCTGGAATATCTGGAATATGTAATGACTCCTCAAACTTCTTTCTCTGTCTGATGCTGATGGGCCAGTTCACTCTGCCACCCTAGAGCTAACTGCTGGCTTCTTATTTCTTCATGACCCTCTGCTCTCTCAAGCCCTCTTTCCACATGGGTTATTCTGAAGGGTTTGAAGAAATCAGTACAGACATGCATTTTTTTTTTTTTTTTGGTTTTGCAGCTGTTTTCCATGGTTGCCTGGGCTGCTCCATTTGTAGACAGACATCAATGAGTAGTAACTTGGGAAGCATAACTGTACTCTGTTAGCAAGTAGGCCTCTTTGGGGTCAGGCTGCAGACCTTCCTCAGTCAAGATTCCCACTGACTGTGGAAGACTTGTGGTTAATGGGTCTTGATGGCTGGTTGTTAGGAGTGTTTCTCTGTAACTAGATTGCAAAGTCCTTGGGGGTGGACCTATTGTATTCATCTCTGTCTCTCCAGTATTTAACTTTGTACCCAGCACACAGTAGTTACACAATATTTGATGTTGTTTTGATGAATGAACAGAGTCTAAATAAAGAGTCTTTTGTAATAGAGTCTTTAAATGCATATGTATATTATTTTGAATTTTAAAAATATTGTTCTGGGGTATTTATACCAAAAGTTATAAGCCTAGTAAAAAGTTGCCACTGTATGTGTAAAGAAATAATGTGACAAGTATTTCATTATCATCATAATTAAAAATAATCCACGGGGATAACTTGAACTTTTTGGAGAATAATATGGACATAAAAACATGATCCTGAAGATGTGTTTACTTAGCAAAACTTTAATTTTGACAAAAAAGTATTTTTAATCAAGAAATTCATGAGTTATATTTCTTCACAAAATATTGTGGTTTGTTAACCCAGGGCCTCCAAAAGGCAGATGTCAAGAGAGGCTTAAACATGCAAGGATTTTTATTAAGGGAAGAGTCTATGTGATAAAAAAATAGGGAGAAGGCTGGGAGAACAAAATGCAAGTCAGACCCCAATTGAAGGAGAGAAGAAGAGAAGGTTGTATAGAGCATCCTGGACTGCTGTACAGTCTAAGGAAGTTGCAGCAAAAACCATCCAGAGTATTCAAGCCAAGGTAATCTGTCAGAAGAGTCCTGAGTCTTCCAGGAATGAGACTGTTTTAGCAAACTTGCCCTGTCAGTCACTGTCTGGGGGCAGCTGGTGGGAGGCATGGCGTGTAGTCAATTACAGAGGCTCTCTGTGATGGGAGGTCTGCAAGTGCTTTCTCATGGTATTCTCACATCTTTACTTTTATTCATCCGAAACACCCAGGGATAGCACTATATAAGGAAACATCTCTCCTTATAATTGAAGTCAGATTTATTGATATTTCTAGAAAACTGCCCTACATTAGAGTCTAAGGTATATTATCTCAAGTGAACATTTTAGGAACCCAAAATTATTGATAGGACAATGCATCAGATTGGCATTGATTGGTATCCAAATCCCATTCTCTCCTTCTTCCCTTGTAATGAAGCCCCTGACTTATAGATAAGTTCATAATTGTTGAGAATAAAAGTCAATTTTCCAGTCTGCCTGGCAGCAGGTATGGATGAGATTAGCTTTTGACCAACAAAAGTGGAAATACTGTGTGTAATTCACAGGAAATGTATGAAAGGGAATTGATACATCCTTCTTCCTGTTGGCTGGAATACAGATGTAACTGTTGGAATCTAAGCAACCATATTGAATGCTGAGATATAAATTTCATGCTGAAAATTACAGAGCAACAATGTAGAAGGAACTCAGAACCGTGATTCCATGGAGTATCATACCGACCCCATATTGCCCACTTCCAGACTAATTTTATGAGTAAATGAAATAAACTTCTGTTTTGAAGGTTACTCTTAATTTTGGTTTTCTATCACTCAAAAGTGAAATCGGACCCAGAGAGACCCCTTATGACACAAATAACAAATGGTGAAGTTGGAATTTTAATCTGTTCTCCTGAATTTTAGATTGAATATCCTTGGAATTAAACTTGAAGTTTACATTAAACTCATTGTGTCACATCATCTAGGCACTACTGAATACGTCAAGAGAGGTCTTCTCTTTCAGCTTAAGCTTCATCTGTAAGATGGAAAGAAACACTTTTGTTTGCCACCAATATTACAGGGTTTTTGAATTATTTTCATGAGATAGTAATATACATAAAATTGCTTTATAAACTCCAAGACCCCAGAATAAAAAACATTTTATCATTTACAGTGTACTCACTTCAGGTTTGAACAACAGGAACAAAAAGTGTATGTTCCTTTATATAATGTGGAACTGACCCCAAGAAGCTTCAGGAAAGTCCTAACCAGATTATTAAGTGGTAGACTAGAGGATGAGGGGGAAGGATAGTTTATCACTTAAGAGATGATATTTGATATTTTCCACTAATTGCTTCTTAGACACCAGAGCCAAGTCTCATCCTGTGTGCCCTACATATACTGTACTTGGTGAATGTTTGTTGGTTAATTGGTTGGTTGCTTAATAATTGTTATAAATATTATTCCTGAAAGTTAAAAAAAATGGTGAGATCCATGAACACTACCTTTTTTAAAAGCTCAAGTTCTTTTAAATTCTTGATATCACCTTTTATCTATCCTGATTTTAAAAGGGTGCAGCCTATATTGATTGTTTAAATTACCAAATTTTTGGTTCATTTCTTTAGATTTTTGAGCCAAACTCGTCTCTTTGTAAGTCCTATTTTAACTCATAATCTTGTTTCTAACTATAAATCATGGGGAAAATTATAAAACCTTTTTTACTGAAATTAATTCAGAATAAATTAGCTTGTGTGTACAATTCTTAGCTCAGAACTGTGTTTATGTGAATCTGTAACATTTCATTTGATGATAATGATGAAACGTAGTGAAGTAATGGAAATTTTGTTATGGAATATTGGGTTGTATCACAATTCTAATTGAATAAATTAATGAGCAAGAAGTCATGGGGTCATGATCCCCCTAAGGCTGGAACAAATAGCCTTGCACTCTCAGGTTACGGCCTGTGAAGTAAGAGACTTACTTCAAAAGACAGGGGTTTAACTTTCCTCTTTATTTACTTATACAAAATAAAGATAAGCCTTCCCTGCCTATTACAAATGAGATCATATTGCATAAATGTGTTTGATTCTTATATTACATTCCATTCCACTAGGTAATAGCAAGTATATAAAATTGTTACAGAAACATAAAAAGAAAGTGACATATATGAGAAAATCCATGTAAAAGTCCCTTTAAGTGTAGTGGCCACATGAGTTGGCATTAAATATTCTGAGATCAAATCCTAGGAGTGGTGGGTAGACAGAGATGATAGTTATAGTGCTTAGATATTTAATAATGTAGAGAAAATTTTTAGATTTATGAAGATAACATTTTTTGGGATGTTTAGGAGAAAGCATCTTAAGGATGATCAATACTATTTGGGGGTGTTTCTAGGTATATTCATAGCCACAACATGCTCCTTACTGCAAAATAATATAATTCCAATTTGCTGGTTATGACAGACACAGTGTAATGCAGTGAGAGCCGTGAAAAGTCACGGGTTCAAGCCTCAGCTTAGCCACTGACTAGCAGTCAGAACTTCCTTAAGTTCCTTAACCTTTCTGAACATCAGTTTCATTCTTGGGGAAATAAAATGTTTAGTTTTGCCCTTCCAAATCTACGTTCACCTTCTTACTCAAATATCCTACATTCTACTGCCATGTATGTGACACAGAGTTGAAATGTCATACATAAGACATGAACAGTTGCTCATGGGGCTGAAATTTTGATGTATTTGCATCAAGGATACACTACACAAGGGAAATATTAAGTGGGAGAAAGATGACATCACATTTGAGCTGGGGACTGACTTGTAAAACAAAGGAATGTGGAGGCAGAGATTATGTTCCTTCACTCTGAAAGTTTGGAGTCACAAATGCTGTATATACATGATTCAGATGAAATCTGAAACAATTATTAGATATTTTCTAACTACCTAGGGGTTTGTAATAGTGTTTGACAAAACACATGGTTGACATCACATTTTTTGATTTTCATCCAGATGTTAGGTGTCATATGAGCCCAGCCAAAAGCGGTCCACACTTCACAAAGGTAATTGCAAGTGATGAATAAAACCCAGTTCCTTTAGTTACCATAGAGAACTTTGAAAAAACAAATTATTGACTCGGGTTTGACACTAGCATGGTTGAGTTCAACCAAACTGAACTGTGTTTTATGGCCTAACTGGGTGATTATTGTTTAAGATCCTTCTCTGTGCTGTTTATACTATCAGCCTGCTTTTTATTTTACTTTTTGAATATATCCAACCCCCTTCACTTTCAGCAGACGACCACACTATATGGTTTAGGACCTTTTCAGCAAATGGAGAAAATCCAGTCCAAACTAGCTTAAACAAAAGTGGAATTTATTGGTTAAACTAACTGAAAAGTCCAGGAAAATATCTGGTTTTAAATGAAGCTCAGAGCAGACCCTTGATCTGCATCACCAGGACCTGGTTTTTCTCAATCCCTCTTTCCTCAGCTCCATTCCTTCTGGTTTAACTTTATTCTCAGGAAGACTCTTCCAATGATGGAAAGAAGATAACTCATATCCTCTCTTGACGTTCTATGGGAAAGTTTACTTGCCTCTTTAATCAGAAGCTTCAGCAAATGTCCCATCACATCCTACCAGCTCCAGTGGCTGCACATGCCTGGACCAATCACTATATACTGGAATGCAATGTTCAGGTTGGGTTAGGACTGGGTCTTGTGCTCCACTCTAGAGTCACAAGGCTGAGCATAGAAGAGATGGTTCTCCAAGAGAAGTCAGGATTTAGTTATTAAAAGGTGACATTGATGTCGGATGGCCAAACCCAGACGTCCTCTGCACTTTGAACCTACTTCATTGAGACATGAGGAACCTCTCAAATTCTCAGTTCATATCCTCTTTCCTGCTATGGTCTTAGAAGATTGGAATACTCCTCCCTCTGTTTATGGGCAACCTACCCATCATTAGCCCTGAGTCTTTCCATGTAGTCCAGGATCTGACTTCATCAGTTCTGGTTACTACTATATATCTTTATATCCTCCATTTATTACTGGCTCTTGCCTTAGTTTATAAACATGCTCAGGTCTATTCTATCAAAACACACTACACATACACGCTCAAATTATTTTGACCCATCTCTTGCCTTTAGCAGCTTTCTAATATGTCTTCTCTTCTTCTTATAGGTGCTCTCCCCGCAAATGCGTCTGTGTCCTTTTTCTCTACTTTTTTCACATATCACTCACTCTCAACCTGCTGTCTCTATACCTGGCACTGTGCTTACCATATTAGTAAAGCTTTGTTCATGAAGATAGACCTTACTGTGAGTATTTTGAGCAGGAGGAGATTTAATATAGGGAATTAGAGGGTTTTGCTTAGGGAGCAGAGCTTAAGGAAGCTGCTGTTGTTTCACAAAACCATAGTAAAATACAGCTAATAAACTCTACTGCCTGCAGCGCTGAAGTAGATGATTCCAGGACAATGCTCAGAAGCCTCTGGTAAATCTGCAAATCCACCACCTAGTGATGCTCAAGTACATGCCCTCAGGGAGCCACATGTCCTTCTTCTCTGCCTTCTAATTTTTATGTCAGTGCCTCTATTTACAGAATCTAAATGGAAACATTTCTTTCAGCCCCTGCAGTACAAAGGTGAGCTTAGAAGGGTGAGACTAATCCTGAAGATTAATAGACTGTATTTGGTACATTGTTATGCCCCTGCCCCCTTAAATCTTTTTACTGAGAGTTCTGCCTTTGAGCTAATACTTGTTCACACTGTGAATTCCCCTTTAGTTATTTTATCTATGCTCATCATTCTAGTCACTTGCAGGCTGCTGATGCTTCCTCCACAAAATTCTCCATGAATTTCATGTGTGTTCAACTCTGTTGAAACTTTTTCTCTAATTTACTTATAAGGGCCACAAACTCAGTTTGAGAATGAAATCTTTATTTTTGCTTCCAAACCTGCTCTTCTTCCAGATTCTCTGTTTCTTTTAACCAAATATTCAAACAGTCATTAAATCTGTTCTATCTTTCCCATCCCTACTCCACTGACCTGGCTCAGTGACTCACCTCTTACCTGGGCCATTGCAGCCTCCTGCCCAGACCTCTTGCTTCCAGTCTCATCTGCCTCGAATCTCTTCTTCAAAACCTCTGAAGGGGTTGATCTAGAACACAAATCTTCAATGATTCTCATTTGCTTAAAACCCTTGACTGCCTATTTATAAGCCTAGAAAAAGGGAGCAATAATTCATCACACAATTCTCAATAATTCATCAAATAAAGTAGGCAGATGGGCTTCATGTATTCATAAAGACCAAATGAAGATGAGAGTTGAAACAGTGAGAGAAAAAATGTATTAAAAATGCTCTATTCTGATTACCCAGAATGAATGCTCTTCTACGGTATCAGCTGAGGTTTCAAAGGGGGAAAATCTGATGGAAGAATCCAATCTTTTATGTTCTAGCTTTTAATATGGAATTTATTAGAAAGTCTGGTTAAGTTGGCAGGTCTTGTGTCAATTTTTTATACATTCTTAGTTTATTTATTATTTTCAATGTGTGGACCTCAATGTGTGCACTATTTAGATACCACATGGAATATGATGTGTGGGAAAAACATGATCAGAAAAAGATAGAGAGAATAAGGGGAAATACAACTCTGCTAGATAAAACAGAAGCAAGAAAAAAATCCCCTAGGAAGGAATACTATTCACCTGCCTTTTGCTACCTCAATGAATCTGATTAACCTCAGTCATTACCCTTATTGCTAGCACTGTTCTGGATGTTCCCTTCATCTGGGTCAGTTTGGGTCTGTGAGGAGAAAAAGTACAAGTAATAATTTCTAAATGCCACTTGGGAGGGAGGGGTGTGGGGGGGAAATGCTGGTAAAATAATATTCTCTCCTGGAAGTAAATGCACTTCCACATATATGTATTATCCAGATGACAAAACTGGGCAGTGATCTTGGTAGCTATTGATTTTGCATTATTTCCTAGAAAGGAGACTTTCTTTAGCTTGGAAAGGTTAGTGTGGACTGAGGGCTGCTTCCTTTACTCTGTTTCTGTAGTTTTTACACATTCCACCCCCTTTGCTTTATATCATATTAAAATCCACTCTCATTTCTTCCTTGTCTCCTCCTCCTCCTCCAACATCGCCATGCTGTGGATGATCTATTGTGGATCTTTTAAGGCCTAACCCATACTGGCATCTGAGTCACTGAGGAGGCTGATAGAGAATGAGTAAGGAAATAATAAAATTTTTACTTTCACATTTTAAGCAGAACTTGTGATTAAATAATTTTGCACAAATTGAGGCATTAAAACACCTATTGATTGACTAATATTTTATCTTAGTAGTGTAAACATTGTATATAATCAAAATTATAATCTCACAATGTATGGCAACTTACTAACATGTTTGGCTTGAGCCTAAATAAATGGTAAGTATAGTCTCTCCCCCTTCCAAATGAAACAGGAAGAGGAAAGTTGTACCTTTAATTCTGTTAACAATGATATTTACATTTACTTGTTCATAAGCCCTTTCTTGAACATTAGAACTCTCAGCCTGTCCCTGAATAAAGTCAGTGGAGTGTAGTGATAAAGACTGTAATCTCTGGAGTCAGGCTTCTCAGGTGCAAATCTAGTCTTTTCTAGTTACCAGATGAATGAAATTAATGTTTCTTTTAAACATCTCTGTGCTGCCATTGCTTTATCTCTGAATTGAGAATTGTGGTAGTTCAAAATTTGTGGTTATGCTATGAGAATTATGGAAGTTGATGTGAATATAGTACTTAGATCCACCCCTGGCATATAAGACTTACATGTATAACATATGTTAAAAATGTATAATTGAAGACCAGAAGAACAAACAAAATAGAAGCAAACTCATAGATACAGAGAACAATTGGGAGGGGAGTAAGGGTGGTAGGTAAAAAAAGGTGTAAGGGGATTAAGAAGAATGAATTACTAATTATAAAAACAGTCGAGGATGTAATGTAGGGAATATAGTCAATAATACTGTAATGACTATATATGGTGTTAGGTGGGTACTAGACTTATGGGGCTGATCACTCTGTAAGGTATGTAAACGTCTTAATCACTATGTTATACATCTTCAACTGTAGTTAAAAAATAAATTTTTAAAAATATGTAATTAAAGGCCAGCCTAAGAGCTATTTTAAAATTATCTTATTTATAGTTTTAGGGCATTTTCGGCAACTTCCTCTAGTGGACTTTTTCTGTACAAAAGTGGAGTTCATAGTATTCTGTAGAAGCTTCTGAGCAAACAGCACTTTTTAGAAATGTTCTGTAAAGTAGTCTGACAGTGTGAAAATCATTAGGTATTCCTCCTACAAGTCAACCACCACATTCAAAGCAAATTATATGCATGTTTCCTAAAAGTGTTAATGTGCTAATCTCTTGGTTTCCTGATCTAGGCAAGATGCCACAGTATTCCACATGAGAAAAATACCATAGTTCTTGAAGATTTCATATAACTATTGCTCACTGTGTTCACATTTCCAAGTGCTCTACTTCTCATTAAAGTCAACAAGTTGGAACCGGCATTGGGATCAGTGGAATGATTTCACTCCAAATTATAGCCCCACATCCTTCTAATAAGGAAGAGTTAGCTGATTAAGCTATGCATTCTTTCACTCCAGTAAACATTTTGATTCTGCTTGTAACAATGAAACCATTACTTGCCAGACATAAACTTTCTACTTTTCCCTTGGGAAATGTCTCTAAATATATCTGAAGTTCATGGATAGTGCTGTTGAATATTAAGTAAAGAGAGATGCCATGTTTTAGCCAGTGAGGGTGTACTTTTGATATGATTGAAAGAGAATGAGACAGAAGCAATGCCAGAGAATGGAGTGAAGAGCTGCTCTGGTTATACTCAAGGACTTTGAGGTAGCAGGAAAGAGTTAACAGGACCTGGGACGATGACCTTCCCCCTCTCACAGCTCAGTGTCTTATTTTCTGTACTTTTACAAGTTGATGATTTTCATTCCTCAAAATGGTGTTGACCATCTGACCCTAGCTGAAATCAGGAGATTCTCATTCACATTTTGTACAATTTCCCGAATTTATGTTCCCAGACTCATATAAATGGCTGCAGTTGCATATAATCATCTTTCTTTCTTTGTTTCTTTTTTCTTTCTTTCCTTCCTTCCTTCCTTTCTTCCTTCCCTCCTTCCTTCCTTCCCTCTCTCACTTCCTCTCCTTATTTCTTTTTTCCTTTTTGGTTTGACCTTCCTTTTTATTTTATCCAAAACAACTCACCTCTTAAAAATAATAATGATAATTCCTACACAACTGGGTTTACAAGGTATTTAGGGGAGCATGATGCTACATGTTATATTTCAGGGTTAACAGTTGAGCCATAGGTTAGGGATTTAGACATGCCCATGTGCCCATTCTTGGCCAAGCAAATCACTTTTTCTTCAAATGTATTGTAGTACTCTATAATCTGAAACTTGCCATAATTGATATTCCTGCATTTCACCTTGGGGCTTGTTCCTTCAAAAGTGGCTACTTTTACTTGCTCTCTACTCAGCAGGAAGCCTCCATATTCCTTAAGGCCCCTCATGATTATATGGTTTTACTACTTTGCCAAAAATATCTTCTCCTCTATGAAAGGGAAAGTCACCAAGTTTCATGAAAAAAGGGTGAGTTTATCAATAATGGTGTATTGACCTTCTAATAGGTGCTTTATGAAAATTATTTTGGGATTAGGATTTATAGTCTCTATCTCCCTTAATCATCTACCTTATTTCTGACATAATTATTGAGGGGTGACCTGGTGGCATGAATTAATACAAGCTATGAAGTAATTGGTGCCAAAAGCTAATATTGTGGCAGGCTCAGGGTTTCTTCACTATATTCCCTCCATATTATCTTGACTACAGATGATGCTGATTAATATAACTTTGAATTATGATGTTTTATTCTGACTTTAAAAAACAATAGATACTTTTGAAGAAAATTTGGAAAATCCCCCAAAGCAAACAGAAGCAAATAAAATCACCCATAATCTCCACTTTCAGTAAATACACTTGAACGCTTTGGTTGTTTTCTTTTTTAGTGTTTCTTTGGGACATCTGGTATTTGTAACCATAGTGCAGTCTCTCCCTTATATTTAGCTTTGTCTTTTGTTGTTGTTTAGTTAGCATTATACAATGAGAATTAATGATGACATCAAATACTTGCTTCAAAAACATGATTTTTAAATTCTACAAATTTTATAAATTTTATTTTTCAAGAGTTGTACTCTGATTTGGTTTCCCAAGCCACCATGATACCAAGTCTCTCACCTTTAGTAAAAATGCTGTAATAAAATTCTATTCTCAGCTTCACCTTGGAAGGAAGCAGTTTAGATGGAAAAAACCAAGACATAGAAGCACTAGAGTGTAGTCTATATTGCCACATTCACATTCCTCTGCCCTGTCATTTGAGCAGTCAGAAAATGGAAGGATCCTGCTTTCTCCAGTGATGAGCCCTCTCCCACTCAGTTCTTTTGTTTCAGGTCGTCAAAGAATAAAATCACATAAAGTCCTAATCCTCTGGACTTCTCCAGCTGCACTCACTTGGTTTCTGGACAGTTCTCCCTGCATTGTTTTAACTGCCCACCCCACACTCCTGAGTTCTGTTTCTCCTCACTATCTGTGTTACCCACCTTCCTCTTTTTCCCTTTTCCATTTATTCTTCCAGTCTCAAAATCTCTTCCTTAAAGCTTTCCCCAGTTCTCCACAAAATTAGCGGATCTTTCCTCTTTCCTTCATAGAGATTGGCTCTTCTGTTTTTTTAGAAACTCTAGGAGTTATTTGTTCATATTTCTATCTCCCTCATTATGGCAGCACAGTGCTTGATTCACCTCTGTAATTTCAGCACCTAATTCGATGCTTGACCCAAAGTAGGCTTAAATGTTGAATGGTTTAATGATGGATAAATGAATGAGTAAATGGTCCACTCTGACATTAGCAAAACAGAAATATTTGCTCTATACAGCATTGTAAAATTAGGATTTTCACAACAAATGGAAATGCCATTTTTGTGTGTCTACAAATTCAAAATAAATATTTTCGATGAGCTAAATACACCCACAAAGATATTAGGTACTGTCCACCTCTCCAGCTTCATTTTACATCTCACTGTTCCTGTGCCAGCATTTGTAGGACTCTTCCTCCTGGCTATGCCTCCACCCTCCTTGGGGCATTTGTGTCTGCTGGTCCCCCAAGAAGAAATCTCATCCTTTTCTTCCTCACTATGTTAACTTTAGCTTATCCTCAGATCTCCCACCCAGTGTTCACTTTCTCAGGGAAAGCTTTTCTGACCTCCTTTAATGCAAGTAAAAAAAGAGTGGCAATAATAATAGCTAGCACTTATTGACAGCATACTACCTGACGGGCATTGTTATGAGCACTTATATTGATCATCTCATATAGTCCCTGCAACAACCCTCTGAGACATGGACCATCATCAATCCCATAAAAAAATAAAAAGGGAAGCCCAGAAAATTTAGGCAGCTCATCCAAGCTAACACAGCTAAAGCATACTGAACTATTAGCCATGAATCCTCTTCATGGCTCTTATCACAGGTTCAATTTTATGTTCATCTGCATGAGTTGCTGATTAATGTCTTTGTAACCTGGAAGGTGATAAGCCCAATAAGATCACTGTAGCTCCAGCTCCTTACTCAGTGTCAGATGTAGTTTATAGAATCAATAAATATTTGTTAAATAAATGTATTTTTTGTTTGATCCAATATTTCAGTCTAGTATTGATTGAAACAGTGTTTCTATACCTCTGTAACTGTCAAAAGGGAGTTTTAATGACACATATAATGTTTTAATTTCAGTTTTATATCTCACTGTGCCATCTATAATGATAGAGTTTATATATGATGACATCAAGACAGCTGGCCTCACAGAGACATCATTATTTACTTCACACCCTCTGGCCACAAAGGATGTTATTGCAGTCCCAGCAGCCTAATATCTGGTTAGTGATATAGCATGTTGCAGCACATAATCCTGAAACAATATATTTTGTCATTTAAAAAAGTGTTCTGCAACATGTTTGCCTTTTGGCTCACTGACGATGTTATGTCATTATCCAGGAATGTTTCTTTTGTATCCAAAGGCAAATTTAGCTTAGAGAAATGTTATCAGCAGTTCGCCAAGAGGTTTTAATTGTGTATTTTGAATGGAAGAAGAAGGGAAACCCTAGAAATTCAGGTTAAATCTATTAAGCTGAACATCTTGGGTTTGGTTGGCCACCAAAATACACCATGATAAGAGTTTCAAAAGCTAATAACAGAAGAGATAAAATTGGTGTCCATTACAGATTTGTGGAAAGCTATTTCTTTGCCTTAAGACTTAACAGCTGAACTGAATAAAGTATTCACCCTTCATTTTTTTGTTTCATTTAACTATAATTACCATTTTGGCCCATGGATGCAGTCCTCTTCATGGTCTCTTGGCAGCATTTATTTATCGAAAGAATCTGGTGACAATTCTAAGTAACAGACCCTATGTAGGACCCTTCATTTTGGTAGAAGAAAAAATGTCATGGGGGAGAATGGGACTCAAAAAAAACTGTGTTGAAGTTATGAGCTATTTGTGGGTTGTAATTTTCACTGAAAATAAGATGTTGTTGTTACTTCTTGACTACTCATTGATAAATCTCTTTGGGGGCTGTGTCACTATCTATCACTGTATCTAATGTCTAGGGCCAATCACATGGATGCTGCACAATTGCATGGGTGGTCTAGACACAAGCATTTCCTTGCATTCTTTCTCTCAGCATTTTATTGTTTATCTTCTAAAACCTAGAGCATAACACATGCTCATGTAATTGCAGAAGTGCTAGTAATTTAATCATATTTTTAGAACCTTGAATAATTTTCTAGGAAATAGTGATCACACAAGAATTGGTGGAACTAGTGTGTTCTAGGAGGTGTCATGGGCTTGAAATCAGAATTTCTGGGGTCTATTTCTTATGCTGGTAACTATTTGGGGCAACCTTGCGTTAATCATTTTCCGCTCCTCTTTCTTTAAAGTCTGATGTCTAATCCTTAAACTGCCTTCCTGCCAGTACTGTGTTGGAACAATGTGTCAATGCTATCCAGTTTTTCCCACGGTGGCATTGACTCAGTAGCTCCTCCCTCAGCCCTGTCAGTGCTATCAAGGAAAGATATTTCCCTCTAGTTTATATGCTATATTTTAAACTAATAATTAGTTTTCCCATTTCAGAGAATTAAAGGCATATTTCACTGTGATTCTAGTAAAAACTCAAAGGACCTTGATGTTTTAATTGGCCTATAAACTATTTCTCAAGTAAACATATGATTTCCATTTAATCTGATTAAACGTGTTCAAAACTCTCAAAGACCAACATTCAAATAACTAAATTACCTCAATAATTTTAGGGACTCTTGGTTGGGATTAGCTGAGCTCAGTCGAAAGGAATGAGCCTTTGTCAATGAGTGCAGGCTGTTTCTTTAAATTCTCAATTCTGAAAATCAGTGCATTTTTAATTCCCTCAGTCTTAGAGGTAAAGGAAATGTAACTGGAATATAAGTTTCTCTCTGGGGAAGACTCTTCATTTACCTTTGTCACCCAGGGCACTGCAGAGTGTCTGGTACAATGTAGGCCTTTTTGTAATGGGAAAGAAATGTTTCAGAGCAAAGGGTGAGGTGTGGGCACAAAGTGGTTAGGACACAAAAGTGGAATAGTCAGTCGCTGAGTGGATCAGCAGAAGCTTCCAGTGCTACTTGCTTTCCATCTACATCTGTGATCTGACAATAGCACCAGATCTGTCAGGGGTTAGCCGTGACATTATGAAATCTTTCTATTAAGTAGATAGTGTTACAGACTTTTTAAAATCATAACTCTAATATTGTACAAAATGTCTTTTAGAGTTATTCTGGTATGTGATTAAATTCCGACTCCATCAATTATCAGTTGTGTGCATTTGAATGAGTTATACAAGCTCTCTTTACCCTGGTTTCCCAGGTATGAAATGAAAATGGGAAAATTCATAGAATTAAAGTCAGATAATAAATACTAGAAATCTGTTACATCATAGGCATGCAATAAACACCATGTCCTTTCCCCAATCTTACCTATAAATTATTGGAACAGACCAAGCTATTGGTCACAGATACTACTTTCTGGTCTTTGAAATAATACTATAATCCACAAAAGAGATGATGAGGGCTTTGGCATCCTACTTAGAATAGCTGTAAATGACTAAGTCTCCAAATAGCTAAAAGAAGGTCATTGAATAATCAAGACAATTTTGCTTTTTTTGAAGTTCCTTGTACAGCAATTCAATCAAAACTTTGGCAAGCATTCAGAAGACTTGCTTAGATCTCAGAAGAGCCAATGACAATCTCCATCACTTGCACAATAGCAGTAAGCCACCCTCCTCCCACTACCCCACATTCATTCTTCAAGGTAGGGAGAGAAGCGTACCATATGCTGGACTTAGAACAATTCTCCACCAAGGGATCAGAAAATAGAGAACATCTCCCATTCACAAAGCCAAAGAATGGATATCTTAACACAATTCTGGTTAGATGCCAGACAAACAGAAACAAAAAATAAATACAAGGTTTCTAAGGCAAACAAGTTCCTGTCTGGTTAGCATATGGCTCGACACAGAAAAAACTGTCCTCCCTGTCCTTCTAGAGGGAACAGCTTCAGTGCCATCAGCTCTGCAGAAACCTCACTGACTCAGAAAAGGGAAGAATGTAACCAGTAAAGAACACATTTTCAACAAGCTGAGCAAACATGGCTTTGACGTCAGGGAGGGACTGTGTACACGAGTAACAAAGGAGACGTGCACACATGGGGATTTTGTGGTACCTGGGAAGCTGCCCAGAGTACTAAATTCTGGACTTGAGAATCCCTTTGAAGACACTTTACAACGCTTGGGAATTTCAAAGAATATCACCATAATTCAAAACCCCCTCCAAATGTCATTTTACCTTGTTCTTCTGCCTCCCCATTGTGCTGGCTGTCCCCAGTGACAGATTGCAGCCAGTCATCGCTTGGCAGAGGGGGTGGGTTGCAGCAGATGTGCACATCTGGATCACCTGCTGCTAACCCATCAGGCCCCAGCTCCCCTGTGGCTTTGGCTTCCAAAGGACATTTCTGAGGGTGGCCTCCTCTCCAAGGTAACTGAATCTTTTAGAATGAGAGTTTTAACTATTGATTAAAGCATTCTGTAATGTTCACGCTGAGCAGTAAACTATGCTTACCCCTCTTTGGGGGATGGAATCTTCCTCATTTCCTTTTATATGAATAAATGACTCTTGGATTGTAGTCCTTATAACATATTAAAGTGTAGAATACATAGTGGAGGCGGATGTAGGGAGAACTAAGGGTGTCTTTTGCATTCTCCTGTTATATAAGCAATTTTGGCAAAAAACAGCTATGATTCTCACTCTAATTCTACTTTCCTTCTGTGGGTTTTCCGCATAGTTCCTCTGGACGCAGAGGGAAATCTAATATCTACATGGTGATTTTCAACCCTGTCCTGCCCTACCCAGTTTCCTTGTTTTTAATCTTTAAATTAAAAACTGCAATGACACTGCACATCTGTTTCAGTACTGGGAAGATCAGTAAGGATGGGATGATTGAGAGCTACATTACGTGAAGCAATTACAAAGAAATGTTAAAAAGTGGAAGTGTACAATTTCCCCACTTTATCTAATGTATCCAACATCTGGGAAAGGACTATGTGTACCACATCAGCTATGTTCAGTTGATGTGGCAGAGTGGGGGTGGTGACTTTTGGTGATGCATTAACTTTGAGCAAATGGCACAGTTTGCTATAACCTAGCTGTAAAGATTGCCTGCTGGGAGAAGCATCTATAAGTGATGGCAAAACCAATTGGCATTTGATGACTGTGCCCCTACGTAACTTTGAATATGTGTGATTGCTTCTTTATGTTTTGTCTTTTAAAGCAATCTGGCATTTTAATTACAATTTGGCATTCCATTTTGAGGCTCTTCTCCTATATGAGATTCCAGTTATCTACAAGGCTCTAGGTAATTTTTAAAAGCACCAGACTGATTTACAACAAGTAGCCTAAACACGAGCAGAACTGGCATATTAATATTAAACCCAGTGGAAATGCAATTTTTAGTTTCAAGAATAAACATATGTTGGGAATTGCAAAAGTCAAAGTCCTCCAAGCAAGGTTAAATTGCTCTTTAATACATTAAGTGTACATATTTAGAAGTCTGGGGATTTACAATTGGCAAGAGGACTATAACCTTCTCTTTTTCTGATTTGGCATGTGTAAATTTGTAGTGCAAGTGTTTCATTTCTCTAGACATTTGCATTTAATTTGCTGCTGATTTTAATGTGAAAAAAGAAAAAAATTTAAAAGGTAAGGAAATCACGTTCCAGAATGAAGGCATTATATCTTAAGGACTACACTAACATTTATAGTTGCATGTTGTAACAATGCTATAATCTCAGGGAAGTGTGTGCAAAATCCTGCTCAGGAGATCCAAGATGACAGCAGAGCAGGTGCATGTTACACTGTCCTCCTTGCAGGACCAAACTGGAGTTACAACTAAAATATAAGCAATAAACCTGAATAACCAACTGAATACCAGCTGAAGTCTTATAACCAAGAATTTACAGAGGAAGCCACATTGACGCTGGTAGAAAGGGTGGAGACATGAAAAGGGCTGGCCCAATCAAGTGGATTACTGAAGTTCCAAAGAGATATCTCAGCTGCAAGTTTCCTCCTGAGGAACTTGAGGTCTCAACCCCAAGCCAGGCCCCCAGCCCAGAGCACCAGAGAGAGGAAGAAGCACCCACATAACATCTGACTGTGAAAATCAGTGGGGATTCTGTCTGCCAGGGAGAGACAAGGCTTTGCTAGAGACACTCGCACCCTCTTAAAGAGACAACACACAAAATCTTCTTTGCAGCCACTCATCTTGGTCTCCAGTGGAGGGAGGCAGAGTTGACTAGAGTTGTGTGAGGGGAGATTAGGGTTTGTGGCTCTGGGAGGAGTTCTGAGGGGCCAGCTGCCAGCATCTCTGTGCAGAGTCCCTCTCCCACACCACAGACGCAGCCTTTCTTGTGTCGAGCACCTCCTTCCTTATGGCATCATCCTGGGGGAATGCAATATCTTTATCCTCTGGACTTCCTATTGCCCCACCCAGTAGAGCATGTGCCCTGTTCAGGAGTCAGCTGCCTGGGCCTGGATGTAGAGGTCTGGGCAGACTTCAGGGGTATAAGTAACTGAGTTGTGTGGCTTTGGGTCAGGGTTCACTCCCTCCACTTTCTGTGAACCTGACTGGCACCCTCCCCTCACAGGATATCCAATAGCTTCACTCTCTGGGTTCCTGGTGGCCCCACCCACTCAACTCCTGGTAGTTCTGCCCTGCTGGATCTGGATGGACTTCAGGACAGTCTGAGTCTGTGGCTCTGGGGGGTGGGGCACTTCCCCTGCCTTATCCCAAACATGACTGGTACCTCCCATTCACTAGAGATCCACTAGCCCTATCCTCCAGATTCCTACCAGTGCCACCCTGATGAAATCAGGCTGCTGGCAGAATCTGGGGCAGACTGAGTTGTGTAGCTTTAGGATGGGGATTATTTTCCCGCTCATGCTTGAGCAGTGCAGAGCTTACTTCATATGGCCTGTTTGGGCTTGATAAACTCTGCTGACCTCATCCTGACAACTCTCCAAGACCTTGCCCCACTACAAAGGTTTTTGAGCACCCAGAAGGTAGCAGTTAGACTTAGTATACCCTGCAACATTTGCTGAGTGGCCTCATACCCAGCACTCATACCAAGTTTGAATCTATATCAATCTGGGGATCTGGTGAACACCACTCACCCCTACCTGGTGACTCACTGAGAACCTACTGCATGTAACTTGAGGATCACCAGAGGCTCTTTCAGTGACTGACCTACCAGGCAGCTGGCAGGCAGAAGCAGGCAGAAGTGGCTATTGAAGTGTCTCGGGACTTTTGCTGATCTGCCCCTGGGCCCAGCTGGCCTTAATGCATAGTTTGGTTGTTCCTGCTCACAACCAGACCCAGAAGAGGCAGCCACAAACTGTGGATAGCTTTGTAGCTCCAAATAGGTTGCCAGGGCCAATTATAGAAAGTATTAGACATTGGTCTGCACCAGAGTGCCTCCCAAGAGGCCCCAGAACCAACACACCCAATGGCCAGCTTCAGACAACATCAGAACAGGATTCAATTAGCTTCATAAACAGCATGTCCAAAGGGAGATATCGGCAGGCACCAGACCCTGCAGAGGCGAACTCTGCTTTGTGTGGCCAGCACCTGCACAGCAGCTCATGCTCTGTGGTCAAGGTTGATTCTCACAGTCAGCCAGGCTGAGGGTTGACCCCAGGAATGAACAGGCTAATAACAATCAAGACTCAATTACAACAGGAGGGCCCACATAACCCAAACATGGGACATTCTCAGAGCACCCAGCTTAGGCAATCAAGGAGACTGCACCACTGGGTCTCACAGGATATCTGTTACATAAGACTGCCTTACTAAGAGTGGGGGTCATAGCAGATGCACTTAATACATAGAAACAAACACAAAGAGGCAGCCAAAATGGGGAGACTAAGAAACATGCCCCAAATAAAAGAACAGGAAAATCTCCAGAAAAAGAGCTAAATGAAATGAAGGCAAGTAATTTATCAGATATAGAGTTCAAAAAATATTTTTAAGGATGCTCAAGGAACTTAGTGAGAACTACAATAGCATGAAAAAAGCATAGAGCTTTCTGCGTTGGTGGAGGTGGTAGCAGCAGCAAATATTCGTCCCTGATCCAGGCTACGGATTCCAGGTCATCTCCCTTGGCATGCCTGTGTAAAAGCTGTGAATGGGGAGAATTCTGAACCAGAAGACACAAGCTAGCCTGCCTCTCATTTTTTTTCTTTCCTCATTCATTTTTTGTTAATATATAATTCAAATGCCATAAAATTCACCCTTAAAAGGTGTGCAATTTAGAGAGGGGAAGATGGCGGCGAGATAGGTGGGAGCAGAGTCCACTTCCCCTCAACGCCAGTGAAATACCTAGCTGATCTGAGGAGCAGAGCGAACAGCCAACACTATTCCAGCATATATGAAGATTGGAGACCAAAGGTAGAGGACATCGAAAGATCAGACAGTGATACAAGAAAACCTGGAGTGCTGAAAAGACCAGAGTAAGACTGTGTTACACCCATAAGCGTCAGCTCAAGACCAGTGAGCACAGGAGATTAAGGAGACAGCACCACTGAATCCCATTGGCATTCTACCATAGAAGTTCATACCATAAACCCAGGGAGTCAGAATAGATCAATTTAAGAAGCAGAGGCTAACAAGAAGAGTCTCACAAACTATGGGAAGACAAAGAAACAATTCCCAAATGAAAGGAAAGGAGGAAGCCTCAGAAACAATGTTAACTGACAAAGAGGCAAGTCAACTATCAGATACTGAGTTCAAAGCAATGGTCATCAGGAAGCTCACTGAGCTCTCTGAGCTCAAAGAGAACTACCAGAAACTACAAGGAAACTACAATGAACTCACTGCAAACTATATCAACATGAAAAAGGAAATAGAAAATATCAACAAGAGCCAAGAGGAAATGAAGAATACAATTTCTGAATTGAAGAACACAGTAGAAGGAATCAAAAGCAGACTTGATGAAGCAGAGGATCGGATCAGCGAGCTGGAGGACAAAGTAGAAAAAAACACCCAGAAAGAGCAAGAAAAGGAAAAGAGGCTCAGAAAGAATGAAGAGGCAATAAGGGAAATGCAGGACAACATGAAACGTAACAATATCCGTATAATAGGAATACCAGAAGGAGAAGAAGAAGAGCAAGGGATAGAAAACCTGTCTGAAAAAGTAATGATGAAAAATTTCCCTAATCTGATGGGAGAAAAAGTCACCCAAATCCAGGAATCACAGAGAGTCCCAAGCAAGAGGAACACAAAGAGACCCACTGCAAGACACATCATAATTAAAATGGCAAATTTCCAAGACAAAGAGAGGATCTTCAAGGCAGCAAGGGAGAAACAGGAAGTAACATACAAGGGAGCCCCAATAAGGTTAGCAACTGACTTCTCAATGGAAACGCTCCAAGCCAGAAGAGAATGGCAAAAAATATTCCAAGTAATGAGAACCAGAGGCCTGCAACCAAGACTACTTTACCCAGCAAGACTCTCAATCAAGATAGAAGGTCAAATAAAGAGTTTCCCAGACAAAAGAAGTCTAAAAGAATACAGCTCCACCAAACCAGCTCTGCAAGAGATGCTAAAGAGACTGCTTTAAGGAAAGGAAGGAAAAGAGAAAGAGAGAGGAACACAGGTAGGAAAAAATGGCAATGAATAACTACATATCAATAATAACCTTAAAAATAAATGGATTAACTGCTCCAATCAAAAGACATAGAATAGCTGACTGGATAAGAAAACATGACCCACACATATGCTGCCTACAAGAGACCATCTCAGGACAAAAGACTTACACAGACTGAAAGTGAAGGGCTGGAAACAAATTTTCCAAGCAAACAGACAGGAAAAAAAAGCAGGTGTAGCAATACTCATATCAGACAAAATAGACTTCCAAAGAAGGGCCATAAAGAGAGACCCAGAAGGTCACTTCATAATACTCGAAGGAAGAATCCACCAAGAAGACATAAACATTGTAAATATATATGCACCAAGCATAGGAGCACCCAAATACATAAAGAAAATCTTTGAGGATTTCAAGAAAGATATTGACAGCAACACAATTATAGTAGGGGAGTTTAACACCCCACTATCAAAAATGGACAGGTCTTCCAAACAAAATATCAACAAAGATATTGTGTCACTTAACAATACCCTAGAGGAAATGGACTTAACTGATATATACAGAGCTTTTCATCCCAAAGAAGCAAAATACATATTCTTTTCAAGTGTCCATGGAAATTTTTCAAAGATAGACCACATGATAGGACACAAAGCAAGCCTCAACAAATACAAGAAACTAGAAATCATATCAAGCATTTTCTCTGACCACAAGGGACTGAAAGTAGAAACCAACCCCGAAGGAAAAAACCCAAGACACTCAAAATCATGGAGACTGAATAGCATGCTATTAAACAATGAATGGGTCAAGAACGAGATTAGGGAAGAAATCAAAAACTTCCTGGAAACAAATGAAAACGAACTAACAACAACCCAAAACCTATGGAACACAGCAAAGGCAGTCCTGAGGGGGAAGTTCATAGCAATACAGGCCTACCTTAAGAAGATAGAAACATTTCAAACAAACAACCTAACCCTGTGCCTACAAGAACTGGAGGAACAACAACAAAGACAGCCCAGAGCAAGTACAAGGAAGGAAATAACCAAGATCAGAGCAGAGTTAAATGACATAGAGACTAAAAGCACAATTCTAAGGATCAATGAATCCAGGAGCTGGTTCTTTGAAAAGATGAACAAAATTGACAAGCCTTTAGGTAGGCTCATCAAGAAGAAAAGAAAGAGGATCCAAATAAACACAATTAGAAATGAAAGAGGAGAGATTACAACTGATACCACAGAAATACAAAGGATTGTAAGAAATTACTACAAAGAAATGTATGCCAAGAAATTTGAAAACCTAGGTGAAATGCACACATTTCTAGAAAAATATAATCTCCCAAAACTGAATGAAGAAGAAGCAGAAAACCTGAACAGACCAATAACAGCAGAGGAAATTGAAGCAGTCATCAAAAAACTCCCATCACACAAAAGCCCTGGACCAGATGGTTTCACAGGAGATTTCTACAAAGCATTTAAGGAAGAGCTAACCCCTATCCTTCACAGACTATTCGAAAAACTCCAAACTGATGGAAGACTCCCAAACTCTTTTTATGAAGCCAGCATCATCCTAATCACAAAACCAGGTAAAGACACAACGAAGAAAGAAAACTTCAGGCCAATATCGCTGATGAACATAGACGCTAAAATTCTCAACAAAATATTAGCAAACCGCATCCAGCAATACATTAAAAAGATCGTCCACCATGACCAAGTGGGATTCATCCCAGGGATGCAAGATGGTACAATATTCGCAAATCAATAAATGTAATACATCAAATCAATAACTGCAAAGACAAAAATCACATGATCATATCAATAGATGTGGAAAAAGCATTTGATAAGATACAGCACCCATTCCTCATAAAAACCCTCAGCAAAGTGGGAATAGAGGGAGCATTCCTCAACATAAAAAAGGCCATATATGGGAGACCTACAGCCAACATCACACTCAATGGACAAAAACTTAGAGCTTTTCCACTAAGATCAGGAACAAGACAAGGATGCCCTCTTTCACCACTCCTATTCAACATAGTATTTGAAGTCCTAGCCACAGCAATCAGACAAGAAAAAGAAATGAAAGGCATCCAAATTGGAAAGAAGGAAATGAAACTGTCACTGTTTCCAGATGACATGATAGTGTACATGGAAAATCCTATAGACTCCACCAAAAAACTACTCGACCTAATAAATGAATTTGGCAAAACAGCTGGATACAAAGTCAATACCCAGAAATCAAAGGCATTCCTGTACACCAACAAGAAAACTGCAGAAAGAGAAATCAGGAAAAAATCCCATTTGATATAGCAACAAGAAAAATAAAGTACCTAGGAATAAACCTAACCAAGGAGGTAAAAGACCTGTACTCAGAAAACTACACAACACTGAAGGAAGAAATTAAGGAAGACACAAACAAATGGAAGCATGTACCATGCTCATGGATTGGAAGAATTAACATCATCAAAATGGCCACACTACCCAAAGCAATTTATAGATTCAATGCAATCCCTATTAGAGTACCCATGACATATTTCACAGATATAGAACAAACATTTCAGAAATTCATATGGAACCATAAACGACCCCGGATAACTGCAGCAATTTTGAGAAAGAAGAACAAAGCAGGAGGGATCACAATACCTGATATCAAACTGTATTACAAGGCCACTGTAATCAAAATAGCCTGGTACTGGCATAAAAACAGGCACATAGACCAATGGAACAGAACAGAGAGCCCAGAAATAAACTCAAGTCTTTATGGTCAATTAATATTTGACAAAGGAGGCAGACGCATAAAATGGAGCAAAAACAGCCTCTTCAACAGATGGTGTTGGGAGATCTGGACACCTACGTGCAAAAAAATGAAACTCGATCACCAACTTACGCCATACACGAAAATAAACTCAAGATGGATAAAAGACTTAAATATAAGTCGTAACACCATAAAAGTCCTTGAGGAAAACATTGGCAGGAAAATCTCAGACATTCCACGCAGCAACATCCTCACAGACACATCCCCTAAAGCAAGGGACATAAAGGAAAGAATAAACAAATGGGACCTCATCAAAATAAAAAGCTTCTGCATGGCTAAAGAACACAGCACCAAATTACAAAGAGAACCAACAGTATGGGAAAACATATTTGCTAATGATACCTCAGACAAGGGCCTGATCTCCAAAATATATAAAGAACTCACACGACTCCACTCCAGAAAGACAAACAACCCAATTAAAAAATGGGCAAAGGACTTGAACAAACACTTCTCCAAGGAAGACATACAGAGGGCCCAGAGACATGAAAAGATGCTCAGCATCACTAGCCATCAGAGAGATGCAAATTAAAACCACAATGAGGTATCATCTCACACCAGTCAGAGTGGCCAACATAAACAAATCCACAAACAAATGTTGGAGAGGATGCGGAGAAAAGGGATCCCTAGTGCACTGTTTGTGGGAATGCAGACTGGTGAGGCCACTTTGGAAAATAGTATGGAATTTCCTCAGAAAACTAAAAATGGAACTGCCCTTTGACCCAGCAATTCTGCTGCTGGGATTATAGCCTAAGAACCCTGAAACACCAATCCAAAAGAACCTGTTCACCCCAATGTTCATAGCAGCACAATTTACAATAGCCAAGTACTGGAAGCAACCTAATTGCCCATCAGCAAATGAATGGATCCAAAAACTATGCTACATTTACACAATGGAATTCTACACAGCAGAGAGAAAGAAGGAGCTCATACCCTTTGCAACAGCATGGATGGAACCAGAGAGCATTATGCTAGATGAAATAAGCCAGGTGGTAAGGGTCAAATACCATATGATCTCACCTTTAACTGGAACATAATCAACAAAAGAAAAAAGCAAACAAAATATAACCAGAGACATTGAAGTTAAGAACAATCTAACAATAGCCAAGGGGGTAGTGAGGTGGGGACAGTGGGAAGAGGGGATTAGAGAAACTACTATAAAGGACACATGGACAAAATCAAGGGGGAGGGTGGAGGTGGGGGAGGCAGGTGGGTTCAGCTAGGGTGGGGTGGAGGGATGGGGAGAAAAGGCATACAACTGTAATTGAATAACAATAAAAAATTTTTTTAAAAAAGAATAAAACCATAGAAACTAGAAAACCAGTCAGAAATAAAGAATACAATATTAAAATGAAGAATATACTAGAAGGAATAAACAGTTGTATGAAGCAGAGAGTGAAATCAGTGAGTTAGAAGACAAGGTAGCAGAAAACTACCAATCAGAACAGCAAGAAGGAAAAACAATTTTTAAAAATGAGGATAGTTTAAGGGACCATTGGGACAACATGAAGCATAACAACGTCCACATCATAAGGGTACTGAAAGGAGAATAGAGAGAGCAAGGAATAAAAAACTTATTTGAAGAAATAACGATCAAAAACTTCCTTAACTTGGTGAAGGAAAAAGACCCACAAGTTCAGGAAGCTAGAGTCCCAAACAAAATAAACCCAAAGAGGCCAACATCAAGAAACATTATAATTAAAGTGGCAAAGGACCTGAAAAGACACTTCTCCAAAGAGAGCATTAAGATGCCCAATAGACATAGGAAAAAATGCTCTTTCGCAAACTATAATACCTAATTCATCAGAGAAATGCAAATGAAAACTACAATGAGATATCACCTCATTCCTGTTAGAATGGCTATCATCAATAAATCAACAAACAAGAAGTGCTGCAGAAAATGTGTAGAAAATATTGAAAATTGTCAAAGAGCCCAATTCTGCCTTATAAAATAACATTTTATCTTGGTCTATGCCTTATTTCATTATTGAGAAATACACTCTATTACTTTCAACGTTAATTCTCATGATCTTTCTCTAAATCAGCACCAGCTTCCCCTTGTGATAAGAATGACAGCGTATTGAACTTTTCCATGAGTCTCTCATTTGTCTCTTTTGTATGGTGCTTTTCTTCATTACACCCCCCCCCCAAAAAAAACTTGCCACTTTGAGGGCAAGTTTTCAAATCAAAGCAGGAAAGAAAGCAAAATATTAGAAGAAAGTATTATAATGTTGCAGTGACATTTAGGTTCAGAGTGATTTACAGACTGCCTTAGGAAATTTTGGAAAGTCTTATATATTATGGATTTGATTCCATAAGGAGATTAAGACCAATCCTTTAGAGATGGATCTGGCTGCCACCCAAAGAGTAAAAATTATGGAACTTGGGACAACTTTTCTTGTTTAAGGGAGTCCTGCAATGGAAATTTGGGATTAACTCCACCAGGCACTATGAGTACTGGACTCTCGATGGACCTGCTGTGGCCCAGAAGGTGTCCCCCAGACATGCTGTACACAGGACAGCTTATCTTGGGGTGAGGATAAAGATAGAAAGGAAAAAGACATATTTCTGTTGTGGCTGTTTACAGAACCCAACTTTTTGGTCTTGAAAGGTCTTAGCTTCTTAGAGCGGTAGGTTGTTGTTTTTCATTTATTCCCCCAAAAGAATGAGGAGGAGGAAATATTACAAACATTTTCCTGCTTCAACATTGTTTGATTTAAAAAAAAATAATAAAAACAGTTCCTAGCAGCTGGTTGAAATAATTATACTCTTCACAAAAGCCTTTGCAGATGACACTAAATGTTAAGAAAATAATTCTTTCAGTTAGTGTGTGGCCAGTGCACCTGTGAACTGAAACCATCCAAGGAAACATATCCTTCAATGTCCATGAGAACAATTGAGAAATTCATCCCCTTTGCCTTTTTCTACTGCCACATTCACACAGATGTTAATCCTGGGGTGAAAATGTTGAAAGGGCCACTTCTGTATAATCCCAAGAGCATGAGAAACATGAGTTCAAATCAGGAAAACTATTAATTGCCACTGTCTGCTATCAGTGTCATTTCTCTTTGTTTTTAGGGCTGCTTCTTTTTTATGCTCTTTCCCAAACTGTGGCACATAGTTCACTGATGCTTGCATAGAGTTGGCTGACAGGCACACTGACAATTTACCAAGACTTTATTTCTCAAAAACCTTGATGGAGTACTCTATGCTTATAGCGTTATGTTTGGTGTTAGGATATAAACTTTAGGGATACAAACAGGACTCTTGATTTTAGCAATTAAGTTAACTTAGTTGTGATGCAGTTCCCAACTGTCTTTATGGTTCTGGGCAAAAGGCTTGTCCATTCTGGCTGCAGTTCCCTTACTGGAAAATTAAGACACCTAGATAAATGAAATTATAAGACACTGAAGAAAGAATTAAAGAAGATACAAATAGGTGGAAGCACATACTGTGTTCATGGATAGAAAGAATTAACATTAAAATATCTATGCTACCCAAAGCAATCTATAGACTCAATGCAGTCCCTTTCAAGATTCCAATGATGTATTTCAGAGAACTAGAACAAATATTTCAAAAATTTATATGGAACCACAAAAGGCCCTGCATAGCAACAGAGATCCTGAGAAAGAGGAACAAAGTTAGAGGAACCACATTACCTAATATCAAACTATACTACAACACCATAGTAATAAAAACAGCCTAGTACTGACATAAAAACACACACAGATCAATGGAATGGAATAGAGAGCCCAGAAATAAACCCATACCTTTATAGTCACTTAATATTTGACAGAGAAAGCAAACACATACAATGGGCTAAGGATAGTTTATTCAATAAATGCTATGGGGAAAATTGGGCAGCTATGTGCAGAAAAATGAAACTAGGCCACCTTCTTACACCACACACATGGATAAATTCAAAATGGATCAAAGACTTAAATGTTAGATCCCAAACCATAAAAATCCTAGAAGAAAAAAATAGGCAGTAAAATATCAGATATTGCTTGTAGCAATATTTTATCATATGTATCTCCCAAGGTAAGGGTAAAACAACTATGGGACATTTATACAAAGGAATACTACTTGGCTGTAAAAAAAAAAAGGAAAGAAAGAAAATTTTACCCTTTGCAACTTTATGGATGGACGTGGGGAACATTATGCTATGTGAAATATAAGCAAGTCAGAGAAAGACTAATACTGTATGATTTCACTCATATGTGGAATCTAATGAACAAACTGAACTAACAAGGAAAATGGGGACAGACTCCTAGATGGAGGGCAGGACGATATCTAGGAGGCAGTGGAGGTTAGGGGGTGGAGAGATTGAGCAAAAATGGAAAAGGACATGGACAATAGTGTGGTGATTACTGGGAGGAGGGAGATATAAGAGGACTAAATGATAATGGACGGAAAATACAATAAAAATGAAATTAAAAAAAGACAGATCAATGAAATAATTATTATTATAAAAGTAATGTATCCATCACTACTGTGTACTGAGTTAAGACCCAACACTTTCAGGTACTAAACCACTCAGTAAATACTGTACTGCAACCATGAGCCAGGAACTGGTCTGCAGAGGGTCCTCTGCTTCTAGGGAGCTGTCATTGTAAGGGGAGTGGGGAAGTGTCTGATAATAAGGAAATAACTAACTAAGAAAATGTAAGAGTATGAATACAACCACAACCTTTGTATTTACTATCATGGCCCAGAAAGTTACCTGTCACATCCCTACTTCTTACTGAGTTTAAATTAGTGGACTAAATTAGGGAATATGACAATGATCTGAGGCTTACTTTTATATGAGCAGGTGGGAAGGGCCACTAGAAGTGACATTTAGACTTACTCTTAAATGGCAGCATATAAAGTACAGAGAGTAGTTCAGGAAGATGAAACAGCTAAGATACAGGCCTCACAGGTGTTTGACAAACTGAAAGAAAGCGAATTGAGATGGAGTGGGCAAGGGGTTGAGAGGTGACCAGAAGATGCTAGCATGAAGACCAGGGGCCAGACCATAGAAGGCTTTGTAAGCCAGGAGAAGGCATCTGAATTTTATCCCGATAAAATGGAAGTCATCATAAGTTTTTAAGCATGGGAGTGGTATGATTTTATGTACGGGTATTAAATGTACTAATCTGTCTATGTATAACACATACATTACAGGAGTCAAGAACTCAAGCAAAGAAATCAATTTCAGGCTAATGCAGTGGTTTAAGTGAGGGATAGTGATGGCTTGTACCAGGGTGGTTGCAACCAAGATGCAAAGAAGCGAATATCTTTGAGAGTTGTTTTGGTGGTAGAGTTGAAAGAACCTGGCGATGCTGCATTAAATGTAGGAGTTCAGGAAAGAGAGGAAGCAAGGATAATCCTTAGATTTAGAGTGTTAAGCAAATGGGCAGAGGTGGTTTTATTTACTCAGGGGACTGGGGAAAACATTTCTGCTTTGGCTACAGTAAGGGTGTGTGTCATTTGGCATGTTTCAAAGTGGCCACCATGCTCTTTGACAATGTGATCTTGCTGTTTGCCTTCAAGAAGTGCAAGTGTAATTCCCTTTTTATGAATCTGGGTGGGCCTTAGAAACTTCCTGATAATCAGAAGGCTGTAGACCTGATGCATGACTTCCAAGGCTAGGTCAGAGGAAGCTTTGCAGAGTAACACAGACATCCCAGAGCAGGATCCAGCTTCCCTAGCTTCTAGGAGCAGAGACTTGATTGAGGCTGCTGCTGACCTTTTCCTACCTGGGAATGACAGGAACAGGTAATCAGAGCAGCTTTCCCCCAGTGAAACCCTGGGGCTGGTTAGCTCCCCTCAAGCCTGTCTCCATTGTTGTGTGGTCCTCATACCAGTACCCTTCCTCTATCATCAGTGTGTTGCACAGTCTCCAGTCAAACTGCTACAGGCACCCACCTTTTGCCATACTCCCACTCAGCTCCCACTCAGCCCCTCAATCTCCTTAGCCAGCCCTGCTTCTGTCAATAGGTCTGGCTCTGGGACCTTAATTGTTAAGAACCTCTTCCATGTATGTATTCTACACACTTTTTGCCTTAATCAAGAGCTAACTTTCCCTCTTAACATAATTTGCCTCCATCTCAAGCACAGGGTGTGCCTTCTTGGGCACCAAGAACTTTGAGCTAAACGTGGAGGCCCAAAATAATCCAGCTTTTTCTGCTAGACCCTTGCCCTAGCTGACCTCCCTTCATCTTCCACCCAGCCTGCACATGTGACCAAGCCATCCCCTCCTGTCCTTGCCACTGTATCTCATGACTATCAGACCACCGCCATATTCTTGTGCAGTCTCTCACAGTTTCTTCTGCACCCTAACTCTTCCTCTTCCTAAGCAATTTCACTGAAAATTACTTTATGTCAGCGTTACTTTTTGAGTGCTGTGAGAAGCGGAAACATGGCAGTTGAATAAAACTGCAACATTCTTGCCCTTGTGAAGCTTATAATCAACTTTGGAGCCAGCATTCATATCGATTTCTCACCCAAACAACTTGCCCAAAGCTACTTGACAGGAGATAAAGAAAGTGTTTGGTTATAAAAGCTATTAATCTTTCCCACTCAGTTTTTGCAATTATTCCAGTACACATATTTGGAACATGTGTGCACTTACATAGAGACTATACCCTCCCTGGTCCAGGCTTCTGTGGCCCTTTGGTCATTCTGCTACATTTGGTGTTTTTCTTGCTATGCCAATATTTCAAGTACGCATCTACTCCTGCAGTACACTTCAGGGAATGAACTGCGTAGCTCACCTCCTCTCCCTTTCCCACCTTTACTTAGTGCTAGTAGTTGCTCAGTTCATTTAGAATACTAAATGAACTGAACTAAATGAAATGATATCCCTTGCTGATCAGTATAATTCATTTTATGGATTATTAATGACAAAATTATACATTTACAAATGAAAAACATGGCTATTATCAATGTCGTGCTTTTTTTTTTTTTTGGATAATAGGAAGTCCTCTAATTAACTGTTTTGCAACTGGAGCCCTTTCTTTCTTTCTCTCTTATGTACAAAAGCAGATAATCCTGGGCTAAGTAGCTAAGGGTTGTTTCTAATACTCTAGAAAGTTAGAATCAGCTCCAAATACTGCTATCTGCTAATGCCTAATATTTGACTAGGGGAAATATAATAGACATAAAAACTTTGGGCAAATTTGTGTTTTAAAGACATGGCATATTTACTGACTTCATGGTGTTTTTTGTCTATTTATTTATTTATTCCCACTAAAGAAGGATGTACTCAAGTTGTACTGAAGAGCCTCATGGGCCAGGCAAGGTCTTCAAGTAGGAAGCTCCTTTCTGAGCTCTTTCTTAGAATCAGGGCTAAAATCTTCCCTTTCTGTCTGGGAGAACAGCCCACAGGCATTGAACAGGAAAACATTAGGGGTGGGGTCTCCCTTTGGAGGAAGCATATTTTGCACATGCCTTGTCCATATTAGAGAGGAACAGGGGCATGCAGGAGTGTGTTTGCTGACTGACATACCTCACAGTGAAGGACCTTTCTTTCACCTGTCTCCACTCACCTGAGTGTCAGAACTGGGGCTTATTCCAGGTTATTCCACTGGCATCACGAGGGGGCTGACCAGGGGGCCAAAGACCAGTGTACTGAGAAAAATCATTTGGTGCATCTCAGTGTTTACATATGTTTCTGTGCGTTGAATATGAGTGCTCTGTATCATTGCCAGAGCATCCAGCAAAACACAAACATCTCCATGGAAAACTGTACCTCATCTTTGAAGTTTAATTCATTGTCCACAAATCCTATGTGGGAGCTCACTAATTCTTCACATCTGAAGTTTGGGCAGTGTCCTGGGGTCTTCTCATTACTAATACAACACTGGAAATGTCATTATTAACTGAAGACAGATTATACCACCCGAACACTGCCATGTGTCTCCCATTTAGCTTCTTGCCAAAGCATCAAGATTAGAATAAATGGCCTGGTTCCTTGAAGTGTCCATTGAGAGCGCCTGATCTTGCCCTGGATCTTCCCCATTGGGTGGGAGAGGATCATCCTTGCCTTAGGAGCAGAGCATGAAATGAACGACAAGCAGTTTTCAACAGGAGTAAAAATCACCTCTTTCAGACTAAATTACAAAGCTCCAATCAAGGACCTTGATGACAAGTGAAATTAAATAAAACATGAGTGATGAAACACTGTAATATGTTTACGGTGAGCTAGTCCAGACAGCTGATAATTAACTGTTGCCCAAACAGCAACTTGGCAGTAAATGGCTGTAGCCAGGACATGAAGCAGTAGTTAATTGAAAGTACTAGTAAAGATCTTTGCCTCTTTTGAAGAAGCACGTGTTCTTCAGCAGGGGAAATGAGACAGGGAAATCATGGACCCTTCAAGTGCATAGGCTGCCTGTGGGTCTGGATTCTGAATCCTTGTTGGTTTTTAGCTTGCACATTCCAATCTGCCATGGTAATGCTGTTTACACTGTGCGGTCCCAGAGCAAATGTCTCTGTGTGTTTTTTTTTCCTGGGCCACCACCCACAGAACCTACAAAGTCTGAAAACAAATAAATGCAGATGCACACAATTTAAATAAGTTAAAAAACATGTTTTTAGTATCAGCCTAGATTTGTACACTTAAAATAGTTTTGGTTTGAATCCTCCTCAGCTCCTATTTTTGCTGAATGTGAAGCAACCCTGTAGAGAGGAAAGACAGTATTTAAAAAAGGAAACAAATTCCTCGTATGAACTTAAAATTCACATATGAAAAGGAACCCAGATATGAAAAGGAGGACTTGAAGATTCCCTGACTGCTTACAGTCTGTTTTCTTATCTGTGAAATGAAGGTTGGAACAGATGAGCCTGTGGCCCCCCAGGCCTCCTGCTTTGTGAACTGTTATTGGAAGAGTATTCAAAGGAGGTGTGGAAACTATGTCTGAACACATGTGATTAAGTGTGATTCAGAAGTAGGAGAAATTATCATACAATATAACCCTTAATGCAGATTTCTCCCGTCGTTCCAGTGGTTCCCATGGTTCCCGTCGAGTGCCCATAGTAGTGGCAGAGCAGACCAGGGAGGCCAGGATTCAGTTCAGACTTTTTAGTTGCTGACACACTAATCAGTGTTGGATTGTGTATGCCACCCTCTTATATTATTTTCTGCTTTCTTCCATATGCCTCCCACCTCATTAGCACCTGTGAATGTCCTTGCAATCTAACTTTCATTCATTTCTATAAAATATGTATCCTTAAAAATATATAGTGTGTTCTCAAAATTTTACATAAGGAATAGCTGCTCCAAATCTCATTCTGTTTTACTTCTTTCACTTAATATATATATTTGCTCCTCCCCTTTAAGCTATTGGCTTCTGGGAATTGCAGAATTCACAATGTAGTACTACTCCATTTTTATCTGTAGGTTATTTCTCCATGAGAAAAAGCAATAATTTCCTAAAATCCATATGAATATGAAAAAAATCATCTTGATTGTTGTTTTTTATTGTGCAAAATAAAAAGAGTAAAAGGAAAAATATATATATTATTGCTTCTGATCACTGAGTAGTGTTCTGTTGATTGCACATATGCTCCATTTTATTCATTCATTTACTTGTTGATGGAGCTTTGGGTTGCCTTGCTTTTCATCCATAATCCTGCGAAGAACATCTGTGTACAGACATGGGTTTCTGCATGAAAGTTACCACAGGACATGTACTCAGGAATAGAACTGCTGGGTCTTAGGATATGTGCATGTTCAAGTGAACTTAACTTCTATGAAACTGTTCACCAAAATGAGTTCAGACATCCACCTGCAGTCTGTATGGTTCTTATTGCCACACACCGTTGTATTACTTGACTTTCTAATTCTCTATAATATTATGGTGGTAAGTGGTATTTTATTGATGTTTGAATTTGCATCCCTCTGATTACTCTTGAGGTTGAGTGTGTATTACCTACTTGGCAGATACAATGCTGTGTTTCACCACACAATTCTCTTTTTCTAGAATCATGGAAAGGCCACACTTTATAGCTTTCATTGCAATTATGTTATGTTCACGTGAATGAGTCCTGGCCAATTGAATGTGGGTGGGAGTGTGATTAATATTAACATTTATTATTTTCTGGGTGATTATCAAACTGGTACTGCAGGTGTGCTCATTTTGACCTCTTTACTCCCCCCTGCACAAATGGGAGGGGTATGTTTGGGGGAACAAGAATCCACTCTCATTCTTAACTTGAGGAATGTACTAATAGCAAACATCACCATCATCCTAACCCAGAGGCTGATGAACCTGAGAATGTAACAACATGGTGCCCCTGCCTTATCAAGTCCCAGCCAAAACTTGACATGGGAAGTTTATAAGAAAATGTCATATTGGTGAAGGTTTCTTCCAGCTTGGGATGTCTTCATGGAATTGTACTAAGATTCAGAGAGAAACAAAAATAGTGAATGTCTGCTTTCAGGAAGGCTGTGCTATGTGTGACTCTCCAGTTGTCACTGTTGTGTAATCAGATTAGTGGCTTTCAGCCTTCCTAGGAAGCCACAAGTAGGATCTGGGGTGGGCATTAATAGAAACTGTTATTTACAATGCTCTATCTTGTAGTCTTCAGAGACAGTATCTTTGTACTACTGCAAATCAAGGTATTAGGTGTAAGGATAGGTATGGTCACATGCAAGAAACTGTCCAGCATATCACCCTTGTGGGTATGCAGACTGACAGATGTTTAAACATGTTTGACTATATTAAGAATTTATATTTATCTGCTTCTGAGAGGAGGGAATAACAGTCTTTCCTTTAAAATAACACAGTTCATTTTATTTATTTTGTTGGATACACTTCATAATCATTATCCACCACCAGGCATATTTCTTTGCTCTCACTATTTAAGATGCAACCCCTCATCCTTGATGGCCCTGTAGTGCACAGCTGCCAATTATTGTTTTGTTCCTGTAGTGTTTACATTGTCTTTAGTCCCAAGCAGGGCATCAACAGAAGTACTGGAATGAATTACTAGTACATTTTTTTTAATATTTAAAAAAAGATGAGTATAATTTTAGTTCTTTCCAAGAGAATTTCCACCCTACCCTCATACCCATATTAAGATGAGAGTTTAAAAAATGAGTCGAATTCTTAAACTTGGGATTTTTTTCAATTCCTCAAATGTTTACACTATGAGATGAATTCAGTTATTTACATGGTAGTCTCCAAAGTTGGATTTAATGTGCCAGTGGGTTAAACAAGCAATCTATTGAGGTGCAGAAAAAAATGTTAGAACTCTTACTAATCTATTTTTAGTATAAAAATGAAGAAAGAAACTAGTATGTAGTTGATATGGACATTGATCCTTGCTTATTCTGCCACCTGGGTAGGGTTCCTGAGGGAAGAGGGTGTCTACTTTTATTATAAAGTTGGAACCAAACCAATTCTTAGAAAATGGACAAGTGGCTTTAAATGACTCTTTTAAGATACATGATAAGATGGAGATAACACTAATAATGCAAGTATTAGCAACAATGACCCTGATCTCATGCTTAGCGCCCACCTCCACTCCTTCACCAGTCCTCTCACAAAGGAAAACAAAGACCTGATTAATCAGATCAGAGAGAAAAGTGGCAAAATTTAAAATTACTGAAAAGACTATTTGAAAGGTGAATTTGTAGGCATTCACATGAACAATGATCCCTATCATAAGCATATACTGTACCTTAAAATACTATCTTACAGTGTGAAGCATCATGATTGACAACATATTTTAATATCTTAATTGTTATTTTCTTTATTAGATATTAACCCTCATTATATCACTCTCTCTCTCATAAACACATGCATATATATATTATAAACACACAAGTAAATATTT
Source organism: Desmodus rotundus (assembly GCF_022682495.2). Classification (NCBI taxonomy): domain Eukaryota; kingdom Metazoa; phylum Chordata; class Mammalia; order Chiroptera; family Phyllostomidae; genus Desmodus; species Desmodus rotundus. The sequence goes on along the minus strand of NC_071397.1, from coordinate 41,560,821 downwards.
ATATTTGAAGCTTGTGCTCAAAAATTGTTTAAGGATGCCCGATTAAAAATGTTAAGAGGTCACTTGGCTGAGGATAGTGTGAATGGGAACGGGCCTTGGTTATGCTTCTCACTGCATGCAGATTAACCTGCTCCCCCCAAACTTTTTGTTTTCATGACTCCTATATGTTGAAGATGAGATAGTCTTACCCAGAGATTAATATTTAACTCCTCTACAACATTCCCACAGAGTGTTTCTGACTAAAGCAGGTGCAGCTTCCTTTTAAAAGGACCTAACATTGTTTTTGTTTATTTGTTTTACTCTATGCTGACTTTATCCTCTAGAAAATAGTACTATCCTTTGGAGCCTAGATGTTTAAGATGCAGCACTATCTGGCCAGGTGGAAGAAGGCAAATTGCTCCTGTACTGGTAAGTAGAGGTAACTGAGAACTGCAGAAGTAAGGGGCTTCGGCCACATGACCCTAGTCACAAGTTAGCTTTGTTGATCATGAAGATGGAAGACCAGAGCCAGATGTCACAAACAAGAATAATAGCCAAGATCAACCTTGCTCCATCAAAAACAAGAGGAGATCCTTGATTAAAACAGAGTGGGATAAAGGCATTGGGCTGAATCCCAAGTGTTCTATCAGACATTCCTAGGTTACCCCAGGATGTGGTGTCCACAGGGTAACTATGGTAGATTGACTAACAGTGGAAGAAAAAAGTGAGAGTAGTATAAACCAGAGGCCAGGAGCCAAGAGGCTGGAGCCTAAGAAGAGAACAATAAGAAGGTGGCTATCCAGGCTGTTATCATTTTTCTAATAACACAAATTCTTTTTATTACCATCAGAGACCTCTTTTTTTTTCCAGTTAGGCTTGATCTTTTCTCTCCCTCACCAGAGGACATGCTTATTGATTTCAGAGATGGGGGAGGGAGGGAGAGAGAGAGGGAAAGAAACATCGATGTGGGAGAGAAACATCGATCAGTTGCCTGTCATATGCACTCTGACCAGGGACCAAACATGCAACCAAGGCATGTGCCCTGACTGGAAATTGAACCCATGATTTTTCAGTTCATGCTCCAACTGAGTCACACCCTCCAGGGCTATGCCTTGTTCTCAACTGGCCACTTAGAAGCAAGAATCTGACACCTGTGTAAGTCCTAGGTAGCTGACTTCTTGGCTGGACCGTCACCCTTGTTTTCCTTTGCCTTTGTCATCTATCCATTGTCCCACCTGCCTGGCCAAGCATCTGTGCTGTACTGTGTTAAACCTACAGGCCACTTGGTTACAAGTCAGCACTTAAACTATGGAAAAGAGTACCTAAGACTTTCGTTCTACCACTTACAGAAAACCAGTAAGGCTTTCCCCCAGGATTTCTGGGAATATCTAAGAGAATTGTTTTTATGTTCACTCATGACTGAGCTCCTGGTTCTACTGAATCTATTCAGGTTAAGCATTTTTACTATTCTATTATGCAATAAGTTTCTTCAAATATGAAAACCAAACCTGTTTTTATTTTCTTTTTCATATCACACAGATCCCCTTTATACATCTTTGTGTGCAAAACAGGTTGTGCAGGAAGTCTGGACAAATGGAAGGATTTATATTATAGCAACACAAGCCCACTTAATATTGAGTAATAAGTTTCTTGTTCCCAAACCCGTTAGCCTTCCCACCATGGGGACTTTCCCAGTGACTGTGCCACCTCACTGAGCACCTTAGTCTCCTTTCTAGCTTCTCTCTCTTTGATTCCTCTTGGAAATAACCAAATTTATCCTAATTTTGATGGATATTAATTTGGCTCTCATTAGCATTTAAATCCGATATCGAAATTCAGTTCCTTTTAGATATCCAAACTTTGTGAAAGTTTTTAAAAACTGCATATAAGGATCTGGCTGGAAATCTTAAATCAAAGAGCCACCTTCATTTCTGAATATCTGTCACTTAGGTGTGAAGATGGGTTAAAATTTCTCCAGTTTTAATGATACACCAATATTCTGTATTTGAATTTGTGTAACTATAATAATATACACTTAGTAAGCCTTGCCTATTTCTGCACAAGGGGACTGGATGTGGGAGTGTCGATGAATTACTGTTGCATTCCTCCAACTGAAAAGCACCTCAAAATGCATAAAGAATGGTAGCATCATTTTCAACAACATTTGGCATAGGGCTGGGTTGTTATTCAAAGGGTAGCATATCTTTAGAGGAAAAATGCAGAGTTATGCAAACACACTCAAAGTATTTGCAATAGGAAAAATTTACTCAAACACAAATGTTGTATTTCACTAATTTTGAGATGTAAACTTTTTACCTTTTGAACTCGGATATGTCTTATAACCACACTTAATCAAGTAGTGGTTATGAAATAATTGCTCAGCCTATGCATGATCAAACTTGACCATAGCTATTTATGTCACTGTTATTTCCTGGACTTATGTATACAGCTGATGTTAAAAAAGATTGACCTTCATTGCTTTTTCAGATATCTTAATAAAGATGATTTCATAGGTTGGCAGTGAAATTTTATTATGAATATAGAAAGACACAGAAACGGAATAGAAAGATGTAATAAAATCTATATCTAAAATGAGTCTCAAAATATTTCTTAGAAATATATAAATATTAAGTAATAAGAAAACACTGTGTCAGTTTAATTGGTGGCAGTTTTTCTTTTTAAGGGAACAGAAAATAATGATTTAAGTTACATTTAATGAACAGGAGGTAGTCCTGTTCATGCCTTCAATTATTTATTCACTCAGAGACAGAATAGAAAGAGGATGGTCAAGAATACAGAGCACTCTTGGAGTCACACTGCTAGGATTGGAGTCCTGACTCAGGTATTTATTATCTATGTGACCGTTGGCTGGTTTCTTAACCTCTCTTTTTTCATTCATGAAATAGGAATAAATATAACACTTATGCTACTGGGTTGTTACAAGTTTCCGTGGAGTTAATATTTGTAAAACCCACAGAACAGCTTCCTGCTGAGTGAGTACTATGTAAGTATGTGTTAAATTAAATACATTTACTCAAAATTTGTTTCTATTAGGTTTAAATCACATCTTTGGGTAACACAATGATGCCAAAATGTGTAGAACATGGCCCATGTCCTCAAAGAGTTTGTGGCTTCACAGAGGAAAAAGTGAAACTGTACACAAACCAAAAAATACTACTTAAAGAGAGCTTGGAAACTCGCTTAGCAGAGACGAAAAGGAATTGATGGATAAGGGTTGTGCCACAGGTCCTCCAGGGTGACAATGTAGACAGGTTTCTGGTTTAGTCTGGAATGTAGGAAATAGACATTTTTCTTCATGATTGGCGATTCTCCATTGAAATGGAAGTTGGAAATAAAAGAAAGTAGACTCAGCTTATTTCATGAGGATTTTAAGCTGATGAAGAAGAGTTTCCTGGCAGAGGGAATGGCCACCTGTAAGGATGTGTGACATCCAGGGGAAGGCCTTGAGCACGAAGAGGCTGCTGCCTAGAGTCCTGCTCAGTCAGCAGTGGAACAACAGAAAACGCATGGCACTTCCGTTTTCATATCATTACTGTGAACCTAATGTCATCAGTTCATTTATGGGTCTCAAACAATCGTATCAATTACAAAATTTGGAGCAGACTACAATATTTTATGTTTTTAACTTCAGATGCATTTTCTTGGCTATCAGGTAATATTTTAATGTCATTTTTATACGTTTTTTTTTTACTGTGAACATTTAAGTAATATGTTCTTGGAAAACATCGCCCCCATTTTCTCTCTGGATGGACTGAGCTCTCTCATATGAGCTG